>NC_080166.1:77650573-78250573 GCF_950295315.1 Erinaceus europaeus
CCATGGGTGCCAGGACTGGGGGAAGTAGGGGCTCTATAGTGAAGATGTGAGGTTCCTGCTGTCTTAGGCTTCAAAAAGACAATCAATAGTTAATATTATCATCACATTATTTGTTAATTGGGTTAACTTTGAAAAGTCCCTTTGTTATGGTTTGCTGGACAGTACCCAGTATCTTGTATATAGCTGTGCTATTGGAAGCTTCTAATCTACTTGGTCTAGGCTTTTGAGAGAGTCCGCATATCAAATACGTTGCCTATCTATTAAAAAGATTCAGTTTGTCTTTTGAGAACCTTTGAGACATACAATTGATTTCCCCCTCTCATATTAATTAACTACTGATTTATATGTCTACATTTTGCTAGGAGTGTGCATAAACACCATTCCCATCACCAAAGGACCGTGACCCATCCCTCCCGCCCATTCCCACCCCCCACTGGCCAGGAAGCTACATGTCTACCCCTCACCACTGGGTTTTTACTTTGGTGCCCTACTTACAATTTGATCAGTTCCTGTTTTTAGTTTCCCTTTCAGATCTTCTAAGTCAGCTTCTGTTGATGAGTGGGATCATCCCATACTCATCTTTAACTTTCTGACTTAGTCCACTTAACATAATTCCTTCTAGCTCTGTCCAAGATGGGTCAGAGAAGGTGAGTTCATTGTTCTTGATAGCTGCATAGTATTCCATTGTCTTTCTCAGCCATTCATCTGTTGTTTGGGCACCTGGGTTGCTTCCAGGTTTTAGCTATTATGAATTGTGCTGCTATGAACATAGGAGTACACACCTCTTTTTGGTTGGGTGTTATGGAGTCCTTGGGGTATAACCCCAGGAGAGGAATTATTGGGTCATATGGAAGGGTCCATGTCTAGCCTTCTGAGAGGTTTCCAGACTGCTCTCCACAGAGGCTGTACCAATTTACATTCCCACCAGCAATGTAAAAGGGGTTCCTCTGTCCCCACATCCTCTCCAGCATTTGTTGCTGCTGTCCTTTTTGATGTATGCCATTCTTACAGGAGTGAGGTGGTATCTTAGTGTTGTCTTAATTTGCATTTCTCTGACAATCAGTGACCTAGAGCAGTTTTTCATATGTTTGTTAGCCTTTTGGATCTCCTCTGTGGTGAATGTTTTGTTCATTTCCTCTGCCCATTTTTGGATGGGGTCATTTGCTTTTTGCGGGCTAAGTTTGCTGAGCTCTTTATATATTTTGGTGATTAGTTTTCTTGTCTGATGTCTGGCATGTGAAGATCTTCTCCCATTCTGTGAGGGGTCTCTCTGTTTGTTTAATAGTTTCTTTGGATGTGCAGAAGCTTTTCAATTTGATGTAGTCCCATTGGTTTGTTTCTGCTTTGGTCTTCCTTGCAATTGGGTTTGATTCATCAAAGATATCCTTGAGGTGTAGATGGGAAAGTGTTTTACCAATGTTTTCCTCTAAGTATTTGATTGTTTCTGGTCTGACATCTAGGTCTTTGATCCATTTGGAATTGATTTTTGTTTCTGGTGAGATAAAGTGGTTCAATTTCATTCTTCTGCATGTTTCAACCCAGTTTTCCCAGCACCATTTATTGAAGAGAGCCTCCTTCTTCCATTTAATCCTTTGGGCCCCCTTATCAAAGATTAGATGCCCATAGGTGTTGGGATTTACTTCTGGGCTTTCAATTCTGTTTCCACTGGTCTGTGTGCCTATTTTTGTTCCAGTACCATGCTGTTTTGATGATGATGGCTTTATAATATAGTTTAAGGTCTGGGAGTGTGATGCCTCCATTTCTGTTTCTTTTCCTTTAGGATGGTTTTGGCAATTCTAGGTGTTTTCAGGTTCCAGATAAATGATTGTAGTGTTTGTTCTATTCTCTTAAAGAAGCTTGGTGGAACTTTGATGGGTATTGCATTGAATTTGTATATGGCTCTGGGGAGAATGTTCATTTTGATGATATTTATTCTTCCAATCCATGAGCATGGGATATCTTTCCATTTCTTGGTATCAGTTTCTATCTCCTTGAGTAGCGACTCATAGTTTTCAGCATACAAGTCTTTCACTTCTTTGGTCAACTTTATTCCTAGGTATTTGATTGATTTTGCTGAAACAGTAAATGGGAGTGATTTCTGGATGTCTTCTTCTTCAGATTTAGTGTTTGCATAAAGAAATGCCAACTGATTTTTGTACATTGATTTTGTAGCCTGATACCTTGCTATATTGCCTAACAACTTCCAGTAATTTTCTACTGGATTCTTTAGGTCTTTCTATGTATACTATCATATCATCTGCAAATAGTGAGAGCTTGACTTCTTCCCTTCCAATCTGTATCCCTTTGATTTCTTTCTCTTGCCTGATTGCTATGGCAAGAACTTCCAATACTATGTTGAAGAGTAACGGTGACAGTGGGCAGCCCTGTCTAGTCCCTGATCTGAGGGGGGAATGCTTTCAGCTTCTGTCCATTGAGTATGATGTTGGCTGTAGGTTTGCTATATATAGACTCCACTATCTTGAGGAATTTCCCATCTATTCCATTTTTTGTAGAGTTTTGAGCATGAATGGGTGTTGGATTTTATCAAAGGCTTTCTCTGCATCTATTGAGATAATCATGTGGTTTTTGGCTTTGCTTTTATTGATGTGATGAATAACATTGATTGATTTACGGGATGTTGAACCAGCCTTGCATTCCTGGGATGAATCCCACTTGGTCATGATGAACAATCTTTTTGATGTGTTGCTGTATCCGGTTGGCCAAGATCTTGTTTAATATTTTGGCATCTATGTTCATCAGAGATATTGGTCTGTAGTTTTCCTTTTTTGTTCTGTCCCTATCAGCTTTTGGTATCAGGGTGATGTTGGCTTCATAGAAGGTGGAAGGGAGTATTCCTGTTTCTTCAATTTTATGGAATAGCTTAAGAAGTATGGGTATTAACTGTTTCCTGAAAGTTTTGTAGAATTCGTTTGTGAAGCCATCTGGTCCAGGACTTTTTGTTGTTGGGGAGATTCTTAATAACGGTTTCAATTTCTTTGTCTGTGATTGGTGCATTTAGATTTTGTAGTTCTTCTTGGTTCAGTTTTGGAAGTGCATAGGTTTCTAGGAATTGTTCCATTTCTTCCAGATTCTCTAGCTTGGTGGCATATAGTTCTTTATATAGAAGTTTCGCAGAATTCTCTGGATTTCTGTGGTGTCAGTTGTGATATCTCCTGTATCGTTTACAATTCTATTAATTTGAGTCTTTCTCTCTTTTTTGTTTGGTGAGTCTGGCTAGGGGTTTGTCAATTTTGTTTAATCTTTCAAAGAACCAACATTTGGCTTCATTGATCTTTTGTATGGTTCTTTTATTTTCGATGTTGTTTATTTCTGCTCTAACTTTAGTGATTTCTGTCCTTCTGGTTGCTTTAGGGTTCCTTTGTTCCTCTTCCTCTAAGTCCTTGAGGTGTGTAGTAAGTTCGTTCATTTGGGCTTCTTCTTGGTGTTTTAATATGTGATTGTATAGCTATAAGTTTCCCTCTCAGTACTGCTTTAGCTGTGTCCCAAATATTTTGATAGGTTGTGTCTTCATTTTCAATAGTTTCCAGGAACATTTGAATTTCCTGTTTGAGTGAGTGTCTGACCAGTGGTTCTTAAGGAGCATGTTGTTTAGTTTTCCAAATTCTATGTCTTTTAATAATTTTCCGTTTGTTGTTAAATGTTAGTTTTACTCCACTGTGGTCTGAGAAGATACTTGGGATGATTTCAATGCTCTTGAATTTATTGATGCTGTCTTTGTGGCCTAACATGTGGTCTATCCTTGAGTATGTGTTGTGTGGATTTGAAAAGAAGGTGTATTCCAGTTTTTTTGGGGTGGAGGAGTCTGAAAATGTCCAAGAGGTCTAGTCTGTCAATCTCTTCATTCAATTCTCTTGTATCTTTATTGGTTCTCTGCTTTGTTGATCTGTCTAAGTGTGAGAGTGGGGTATTGAAGTCTCCCACTATTATTGTATTACTATTGATGTATTTTTTGAAATTCTTTCAATAGGTGTTTAATGTATTTAGATGGTCCCTCGTTGGGTGCATAGATGTTAATAATTGTTAAGTCTTCTTGACTGATTGATCCTCTAATCATTATGTAATGTCCTTGCCTATCTTTTATTACTTTATTTAATTTAAAATCTATCGTGTCTGAGATGAGAATGGCTGTTCCTGCCCTTTTTTGTGGACCGTTAGCCTGTATGATAGTTTTCCATCCTTTCACTTTAAGTCTGTGTTTATCTTGTTGTGACAGATGGGATTCTTGCAAGCAGCATATGGTTGGGTTATGTTTTCTGATCCATCCCCCCACCCTGTGCCTTTTGATGGGTGAGTTTAAGCCATTGACATTTATTGATATTATGGATTTAATGTATTGTAGTGCCATTGTTCTAAAAAACAATTTGTTTACTCTGATATATTACAAGTATTATAGTGATGTTCTTGTTTATAAGAGGTCTTTTAGTACCTCTTTCAGGGCCGGCTTGGTGATAGTTGCCTCCTTTAACTGTTGTTTGTCTAAGAAGGTTTTGATCCCTCCATCTAGCTTGAATGAAAGTCTAGCAGGATATATAATCCTTGGTTGAAACCCTTTTTCATTCAGGGCTCGATAGATATCTTGCCACTCCCTTCTGGCTTTTAGAGTTTGAGTTGAAAAATCTGCAGAAAGTCTTATGGGTTTTCCCCTGTATGTGACTTTTTGTTTCTCTCTTGCAGCCTTTAGGATCCTTTCTTTATCCTTACTTCTTCTCATTGTGACTATGATGTGTCTTGGTGTTTTCAGGTCTGGGTTGATTCTGTTTGGTACTCTCTGGGCCTCTTGCACCTTGATATCCTTTCTGTTATTCAGGTCTGGGAAATTTTCTTGTATTATTTCCTCTAGGATGTTTGCTTCCCCTTCCTCTCTTTCTTCCTCTGGCAGGCCAATTATACGAATGTTACTTCTTTTGAGATCATCCCATATGTCTCTGTTGTTGTTTTCAGTGTCTCTCAATCTCTTTTTAAGCTCTTTCACCTCTTTCTTAGTTTTCTCTAACTCATCCTCTGTCTGACTAATTCTGTTTTCTGCTTCTGTTAGTCTGCTTTCCCTTGCCTCAGCTTCTTTCTTCATTACAGCTATTTCAGCTTTCAGTTCTCTAATTGTCTCAAGATAATCGGTATTTTCCTTGGGGGTCTCAACTGTTGTTTCCCTAATACTGCCATTTCTTTCCTCCAATGTTGTTTTCATTTCTGTGATTAATAAGTTTATTATTGCTTGCATACTTTTCTTATCTATGGTTACTTCTGACTGATTTGTGGTTTCTTCTGGGCTCTTGTCTTCATTCATTGGGGTAGCAGTTTTATTTGTTTTTAATCTACCCATTTTTTTTTAATTTATGTGTTTCTCTCTTTTTTTTTTTTTAATGCTCTGTTGTTCCTCAGTTGTTGTGTTTTGAGCACAAGTAACACTGTACTAAATACCTTTATGACAATTGCACTCACCAACCTCCGGAATAACCGTAGCAATTGAAGTAAGTATTGAAGGAGTTTAATCGTTACCAGTTAGCCAAACAATTTCTCCAGTCCGTGAAAAAATAGTAACCAAATCCCAGTGAAGAAAGAGAAAAGGAAGAGAGGATAGCAAGAATAGACAGTTATGCAAATCTACTATCCAGTGTATATTCTAAGGGTAACAAGAGTGTAAAGGGAACTAGAGCAGAGATACACACATAGAGAGTCCACTCTGGGTCAGATTTCTTCCCCAAAGTAATTCACAAATTCAGAAAGGCAAAGAAGAAAGAAGTGTATGACAAGATTAAAAAAAAAAAAAAAAAAAAAAAAAAAAAAAAGAGAGAGAGAGAGATAGAGAGAGATAAGAGAGAGAAAAGGGAGAAGATAAGAAGTAGAGTTGTAATTAAAGAGCAGTGCGAGGAACTTCCCAAATGTGTATCAGTGAATTAAAAAAAAAAAAAAAAAAGGAAAGAGGAAAAAAAAAAAAAAAAACCTGTTTGGTGGTATGGGGTATCCTGCTAGTAGCTGGTCCCAGGCACTGCTTATGGGGGGGGGGGGGGCGGCGTGAAGGATGTATGCTTGAAAATTAAAAGGAAGAAAAAAGAATTTTTTCCCCTACTCTAATTCTTAACCCAAATTAAGTTATAGAAACATCCTTGGTATGACCGTTATGGCCCCTTATTGGCTGGCTTGCTAAAGGCAGAAAATCCTATTGTTTACACGAGATGTGTCCGGAGCTCAAAGGCTAGCCGCTTCTGCTTCTCCGGGCGCCATTTTCCGGGAAACCCCGCCCTCCAGACTTTTTTAAAGGATTTCTCAAAAATGAAAACTAGCTCCAAGTCCTTTGATCCAATGAGAGCTGTACTCAAGAAGTCTTTGGATCCACCCTCAGGGTCGCGGTGGACCCTAGCGACTCCCAAGAGGCAGCCCCCGAGCTAAAGTGCTCTCTCCGGGTCCTCTGCCCGCTGCGCTCTGCAACTGGCGGCGGAGGAGCCGCCTTCCCGGGCGGGCGGAGGACAATGCCCGGCGCACTCGCCTTGCCTGGCGCCGCCTGGGAATTCTGGAGCCCCGCTAGTCCGTGTCCCCTTTGCTCTAATTGTTAACCCAAATTAAACTGTAATCACTTCTTTGGTGCTCCCCCCTTGTTGACTGGCCTGCTAAAGGCAGAAAATCCTACCTTTGCCGACGATGCTATCAGAGCACTCGCTGTTAGCGACTTCTCAGGCCGTCGCCATCTTACCTCCTCCAAGATCATTTTTTTTAATTTATTTTTTTTTTAGTTTAAAGGAAGGTTTTTTAGTTTTTTTTTTTAGTTTAAAGGAAGGTTTTCAAATTAACTTTTTAAAATCACTATGTGTGTGTTTTTTTAAATATTTTATTTATTTACTAATGAGAAAGATAGTAGGAGAGAGAGAGAAAGAACCAGAGAGAGAAAGAACCAGATAAGACTCTGGTACATGTGCTGCTGGGTATTGAACTCGGGACCTCACACTTGAGAATCCAATGCTTTATCCATTGCGCCACCTCCCAGACAACTCAAATTAATTTTTAAAACTTATGTGGAACAATATTTCATGAATGTGAAAGAGGATATTTGCTTCCATCAGTTTTCATTATGTTTTACTATGTCTCAGAATTTATCTGTGAAGACTCCAGTATCCAGTACAGGGGTGGGGAGCTTTACAAGTGGTGAAAGCCCCTCTCCTTCTCCCTCTCCCTCTCCCTCTCCCTCTCCCTCTCCCTCTCCCTCTCCCTCTACCTCTACCTCTACCTCTCCCTCTCCCTCTCCCTCTCCCTCTTTTCTAACTTGTTTCTCTAACATCTGATGTGGAAGAGTTAGTATTTCCTCATATTGGTAATTAATTACTTTATAGATTGTCACATTCAAATTTCCAACCTAGTCATTCAGTGATATGTCATGCACACTCTGATTCAAATAAATAAACTTATTTACCTTGCAAAGTATATATGAATATACTTAAAATAGCATAATTCAACATATTCACCTAATCAAGTTGCATGAACTCTTGACTCCAAGATGATTACTCCTTTTCCATCATTTAATACACACTTGGTGTTTTAGTGCTAAATGAAACTTTTTTTTTACCTACTCCTACATAAAATTTGACTCTCTATCTAATATTATATAACCTCTTTTGACTTCATAATCATTATTTGTACTAAATCTTACTTGTACCATGCTTTTACCAGCACAGTGTGATGTCAGTCTTAATTGTAGTCAATTCTGAGAGAGAGAGAGAGAGAGAGAGAGAGAGAGAGAGAGAAACCATAAAAATGCGTAAGAAATTTGGAAATTTGAGGTCTGGGCAGTAGCATACACAGTTGAGCACACATATTACTATGCTCTATGACCTGAGTTCAAGTCCCTTCTCCCTACCTACAAGAAGCAGGTATACAGGTATCCTTCTCTCTCCCTCTCTATCTTCTCTTCATTTTAAATTTCATTCTGTCCTATCATGTAAAAATGGGGGGGAGGACTTCCAGTAGCAGTGCTTTGGTAGTGCAAGCACCAAGCCCAAACTCAAGCAACAACCCTAAAGAAAAAGGAAAATGAAAGAAAAAAAGAAAGAAAGAAAATAATTTTGTTTGAGTTTACTGACTTGATTAAAGTACAAATGAATATTTGGGAATCTACTGATATATAAAAGCAACATTTGTATTTTGTAAGGAAACGCAGTATCTAAATCAGTGGCCGAGGGAAAAGGATGAAAAAGAATTTGGACCTTGACTGTGGGGAATCAAGTATTTGTGAAGAAAAGCTTAGCAGTGGAAGAATCATTAAAACTTCCATTATAGTTTAGCCCAATATCAAGGTTTACAATAAAGTATGAAAAGAAAAAAGAAATGGCTAGCTAAGATGGTGTGAGAGATTGATAAGCAGGCCAGCATTCTGAATTGAATTATCTTGCCAGTCGAAATGCTTTTTTTTTATTATGAAAAGTTGGCATTGATATCCATTAATATTGATAATCTTGTCACGTAAAATTCATCATCAGCAGGTCAGCATGAGACTGCATTGACTGATCTCTTTAGCACAGTGGAACTTTAGCAGGTAAACTTTAAGGAAACCCAGGCCATAGTGGATTACCAATAAACCATTTGGGGTATACAAGAAGATGGAGATGATATTAGTGACCAGTCCCAATAATATTTTATTGGCGTATGATGTATATGCCAAAATTAATGTTACTTAAGGAGATACTTGAAAATCTTTCAGGGGACCAGGAAGTGGCACACTGGGTTGAACACACATTAGGATGGAGTTGAGTGAGAAATTGGGTTTGAGCCCTGCTCCCTCCAGCAGGAAGAAGCTACAGGATCACTGAAAGAGTTCTGCAGATGTCTCTCTCACAACTTCTCTTTCCTCTCTCAGTTTTTTTCCTACTAAACAAACAAACAAACAAGTGTAGGGAAAGGCCCCACTGTCTGGGAAGTCCAAGCCATTATTTCCATGAGAGTCTGAGTGGGTTGACCCTGAGTACCGCCCCCTTCCTAGGGTGGAGTGTTAAGCAGGTCCTCCTGACCTCATGAACTTATGATGGATGGGGCACCTTCCTGTACATGCTCCCTCTTCCCTTTGAACTAGGCCATAAATTACTGTGTATGGCCAACCTGTAACCCACCTTAAAGATCCTGGCTTTGTTTAACTGCACCCTTCCCCTCCCCCCAGATAGGCTTGTAATCTACCCTTAGAAAATAAGACCTCCCTAGGCATTGTAAGCTCATGACCAGATCCCATAAGGTAACTTCCCAACTAAGACCTAACACCTGACAGAGCAAGATTTAACTCTGCATTGTGTGTATGGCTTAATGATTACCTCAACCTTCTTTCTGAACCTTGGGTATATCTATCTGCTTATGTCCCCCAATAAATGAGTTGTCCATAAGGCTTCTCCCAGAGTTGGTTGTGTGCTTCCTTACTCTCTGTGAACTCTGCCTTCATCACCAGGGGCCCCCTAGGACTCTCAGGGGGTGCCCCAGTCTCAGCCAACAGTGTCCAGGGGGCGGAGGCCCTGGAATGACCTGCAACTTACAACTTCTCTTTCCTCTTTTTTTTTTTTCCTATTAAACAAAAAGAAAAGAAAAGAAATAGAAAGAAAGAAAGAAAAGGAAAAGAAGAAAGAAAGAAAGAAAGAAAGAAAAGAAAAGAAAAGAAAAGAAAAGAAAAATAAAAAGATCCTTTGGAGCAATAAATTCCTTATGCAGGCACTGAGTCCCAGTAGTAACCCTGGTAGGGAAAAAAGACAAAGAGAGTGGAAGTGGGAGTGGGAATGGGAGAGGAGAAATATATTTTTAAAGTATTTTGATATATACTTATTATTGGATAGAGGCAGAAATTAAAAGCGGATGGGAGATAGTCAGAGAAACATCTGCAGCCCTGCTTTACAATTCTTGAAGCTTTCCCCCTGTAGGTGGAGACCAGCCATTTGAACCTGGATCTTTGCACACTATAATGTGTGCAGTTAACTAGGTGTGCCACCTACTGGCCTCATATTTTGAAAATTAACTTGTTATTTAACTTAAAATTTTTGTTAATTATCAAAATGTACCAGAGTATTGCTCAGCTTTGGTTTATGGTAGTGTTTAGGATTGAACCTGTGATTTCAGAGCCTCGGGATTTAAGGAATTTTGCATAATCATTATATGGTCTCCTCAACAGTATTATTTATTTATTTTTTATTTTATTTGTGATTGATAATAGGTTATGAGATAGTAAGGTTGTGATGGATGTATAGTTCCACACCATACTCACCACTAGAGTTCTGAATCCTTACTCTCCCACCTCCCAAAGATAACCACTATTGTTCTCACAAGTCTTAGAAACTGTTTGCTTGCTTTTTTCCCCCAAGTTCATGTGTATAAGTTCTCTGGATTCTATCTATGAATGCTAGTTTTCTTTCATCTGTTATTTTCCAAGCATAATTATCTCTAATTTCATCCATTTTGTCCCAAAAGACACAATATCATTTTTTTTTTAATTACAGAGTAGTATCTCATGATATATATCCCATAACTTCCTTGCCAGTCATCTGTAGATGGGCCTTTAGTCTTCTTCCACTCTTTGCCTATTGTGAATAATGCAGCTATGGACATAGAGGTGCATATGCCCCTTCAAATTAGTGTTTGTGAATCCTTTGGGTAAATACCTAGGTGTAGTATTGCTGGATGATAATGCATTTCCAATTTTATTTGTTTTAAGGACTCTCCATATAGTCTCCCAAAGGGACTGCACCAGTTTTCATTCCTGCCAGCAGTGTTGCAGAATTTCTTCTTTTCTATAACCTCTGCAACACCTGACATTTCCTGATTTGTTGATGGGGGCCATTCTCTCAGCTGTTAGGTAGAATCTCAGTGTAGTTTTAATTTGTATTTCTCTAATGATAATAAATGAAGTACAGCATTTCTTCTTGTATATGTGGGCTATGTATGTCCTTTCTTTAAAAATTGTCTAGTTATTTAACCCATTTTGATTGGGTTATATATGCTTATTTTGTAGATTTTTATCAATTATATATTTTTTATATAAGACACTTGTCAGATGTGGGTTGTACAAATATCTTCTCCCATTTACTGAGTTGCCTGGTTATCCTAGTGTAGTTTACTTTAAATGTGTAGAAGTTTTTAGTTTTATGTAATCCCATATATTTACTCTTGTTTTCAGTTCCTATGCCCATGGGATTGAGTCTCCAAATATATCTTTGATGTGAAGGTTCTACAAAGTGCCATTGACATTTTCTTCTATAAACTTTAGTGTTTCCAGTCTAGTGTCTATATTTTTATTCATTTTGATTTAAATTTAATCTATGGTCTGAAGTTATAGTCAAGTTCCACTCTCCTACATGTGGCTGTCTAGTTTTACCAGCACCATTTGTAGAAGAAACTTTCTTTACTCCATTGAATGGTTTTGGCCTCTTTGTCATATATAAATGGTTGTACATGTGTCTGCTCATTGTTGGCCTTTTGGTTCTGTTCTACTGATTCAACAGAGCACTGCTCAGTTCTGGCTTCTGGTGGTTCTGGGGGTTGAACATGGGTCTTTTGGTATCTCAAGTAAGAAGATCTTTTTTCATAACCATTATGCTACTTTCACAGCCTACCTTAACTATTTACTTAGCAAAAACCAGAGCATGAGCTAGATGAGATGTGGTAGGTCACTTCCCACTCTTAAAATTATATGACTTTTCTAATAGTATTTACCACAGTCTAGACAAATTAGAATTATTAAGGAAAGAATAAAAAGAGATAAAGAAAGAAATTGCTTTGACATTGCAAGATAAGGTTACTTATGGTGACAGAATTAGACATATCTAGCAGTGGAAGACTAATTTTCTTTCCCTGAATCTTTAACTTGAAGACATGACCACAATCCATTTAGAAGATCAATTAAGGATTTTAAGCTAGAAATCCCAATGCATTACTGAAGTAAAATACATTTTGTGTGACGTTTTCTCTTACCTAATTTTTTTTTATTCTGCCACCATATTTAACAAAAGCAATTTATTCGGAGTCTTAGGTAAAAGGTAGTCAGATATTTCAATTGCTATTCCACTCTGTCTGTTGAAAAAAGTTACATCTAAGTGAGCTTGGTTTATGTTGTTATATAATTTCTAGATAGTATAATGATGGGAGGAAATTGGATCTTTTTTGATGAATAATTTTGTACATACAAAATTCATTTTTCATGTAGAAAAACATAAAATTTTGTTTAATTAAATTTGTTCCAGAAAATAAGTATTGAAGAATCTAGAAGAAAACTGCAGACATAACACACACTTTACAGAGTTCTGTATCCCATCCCCTCCATTGGAAAGTTCCCCTTGATGGAAGCCATTCTCTCAACTTTTAGGTAGAATCTCAGTGTAGTTTTATTTTGCATTTCTCTAATGATAATAAATGAAGTACAGCATTTCTTCTTGTATATGTGGGCTATGTATGTCCTTTCTTTAAAAAATGTCTAGTTATTTAATCCATTTTTAATGTCAAAGGTCTATGTCAAAGGTCTCTATAGGGTGCAGAAGGTGGGAGGTCTGGCTTCTGTAATTGCTTCTCTGCTGGACATGGCCATTGACAGGTCAATCCATACTCCCAGCCTGTTTTTATCTTTCCCTATTGGGGCAAGACTCTGGAGAGATGGGATTTCAGGGTTCATTGGTGAGGTCATATGCCCTGGGAAGTCAGGTTACCATCATAGTAGTATCTGTAACTTGGTAGTAGAGAAATGGAGTTGGAGGGTTGACATCTGAGGCCTAGTATCTCTAGACATAGTCTGAAGAGAAACATGTCAAGGTGGCACTTGCTGCCTGATTTGGTTGAGATCAGAAGATGCAGTATCAAATGGTTAGAATCAAGAGAAACATGAAAGAAAACAAGCAAAACACCAGAGGTTCTAGGAATGGGGAGAAATAGAGGTTTTTAGAGAATGAGGAAGGTTTCTTGCTGTCTTTGAGCTTAAGAAAGCAATAGATAATTATTATAACCAAGTTATCAGGGAACTTCATTTATTTTGAAAATCCCATTGTTAGGATTTCCTGTACCATACATGACCATATCATGATTTATGTCATTTAATGCTATTTACAAATAACTATATTTTGTATCCTGAAAAGACCAGTTACTTTTGGTCCCCCAGGCCTAATATTATAGGTGCTTTAATATTTCAAAAAAGTTATTATTAGAAATGCATTAAAAATTTTATCTGTGTTAAAATCCAGTCAGTTTACTAATTTGAAACATTTAAGTGCTTCAATTAAAAGAATATGTACTCAGAATGGAAGTTTATGTATTAAAAAGCTAAAGACATTTAATCTTTTTGCCCCCTCTCATATTGATTAAATAGTGACTTATAAGACTAGTTAATAGGAGTATATATTAACACCATTCCTGCCACCAGAGTTCTGTGTCTCTACACCCACACCCCTACAGTGGGACTGAAAATATACCCCCCCAAAGTTTTCCTTTTTTTTTTTTCTTTTTAATTTGGTGCAATACTCCAAATTCAGTCAACTTCTGTTTTGCATTTATTTCCCTCTCGGTTCTTCTTTCTCAGCATCTGTTGATGAGTAGGATCATCCCATATTCATCTTTCTCTTTCTGGATTATCTCACTTAACATAATTTTTCTGGTTCCATCCAAGATGAGTCAAAGAAGGTGGATCCATTTTTGTTACTAGCTGAGTAGTATTCCACTGTGTACATATGTACCACAACTTTTTCAGTCATTCATCTGTTGTTGTTTCCATGTTTTGGCTATTATAAAATGTGCTGCTCTGATCATAGGTGTACACTTATCTTTTTTGGATGGGTTTGTTTGACTACTTAGGGCATACTCTTAGGAGAGGAATTACTGGAGCATAAGGTAGGTTGATTTCTAACCTTGTGAGTTTTTTCCAGACTTCTTTTCACAGCTTTGGACCAACTTACATTCCCACCAGCTGTGTAGGAGGGTTCCTTTGACCCCAGGACCTCTCCAGCATTCCTTGTTGCTATTGTTTCTGATGCAAAAGGGAACCTTAATGACAAGTAGAATAGTACTATAATTCACTTCCCTCCCCTTCCCTATCGTCCCCTCCCCTCCCTTTCCCCTCCCTTTCCCCTCCCTTTCCCTTCCCTTCCCTCCCCTTCCATTCCCTCCCTTCCCCCCTCCCCTTCTCCTCTCTCTCTCTCTCTCTCTCTCCACCTTTCATAAAAAAATTACAAACAGAAAAGAGTCTGTCTGGAGTAGTAGAGTTGAGCAGATATGAAGCTCTGGCAAAAGTGCTGACAGTAGTAAATAGGTTTAAAAACAAACAAATAAAAGAGGACAACTGGTATATACTATACTTTCTATGTAAACATGTAACTAATGATGTAGAATCAACTGATCATCAACATACAACTCAAGAATTCATAAGATGAGTTATCATTCTCATAAAATGTAAATAAATATAAAAATAAATATAAGTATAAAAATAAATATAATATGTTATATAATTCTAAATTATGCAGAAGTGACTTCTTCAAAGTAAAAATCTTCTTGAAAAGTACTTTAGTTATAATAATATATAGTTAGATATACTATTGATATTGTCATTATCCAGTCATTTCCTCATGCTCTGGGAATATCAGTATTAGTGCACTCAGTGCACCCATGAAAAAGAAATAGAATTTCAGTCAAAGCATATATATTGAGAAAAGGTGGTATTCTTCAGAAGACATTCCAGATTATTTCACCAATAATGGGATGTTAGATAAAAGAGATATGTTTTTATAAATAGCAGTGCACAGAGACACATATTCACACATATCTTTTAAATAAAATTATTTTCATGTGTATGCACATTATCCATCATTTTTAGTCCTAAAAAAGTCTGTAGTGTTTTCAAAGAAAACACTTAAATTCCATATTATTAGATACCTTACGTATACATTTTTATAATCTTTCTAAAATGTTTTAGTCATCTCCATGCTTTTTAGTTCTGTGTTTCTATTATATTATGATATAATTCTGGATTGTCTAGATATGAGAAGCAACCAAATGCCAGAATCAGGTCACTAATGATTAGAAAGACTGATAGAAATCCTAATTAGAGCTAAACATTTAATTATCTTTGTAGTTTTTTTCATTTCTAATGTTACCACATTTCTCAAGCAACACTGGATTTAGAAAATGACTAATAATAAGTATCCATAAAGATGAATTTGCCGTCATATATCACAATTTTTATTATAGACTAGATGCATTATAATGGTTCCTTTTATATAGAAGTGAAATTTATCTTTAACTCTGCTCTACATTGTAATTGCACTAGAAAAGTTGTAATCTAAAATAATTTTACTGCCTTAAAAACTAGTTTTTTTTTTATTTTTCAGATCTTGTAAACATATTGGAACTGCCTCTAGAAACCATCCTGAACTTCTTAACCTACTAGTCAGAAAAGATGTATCTTATAAGAATAATAAAGTTAAAAATTACTTTTAGACTCTATGGTATTTGTCTGAAAATTTGTGACACCTTTTTGAATAGAAAAACAGAAAATTATGTCATGATTTTTCCAATAGCCCAAAATTTCCTAATGCAGTGTTTTATTTCCTAATGTATTTCATTATCGTATTTTAAACATTAACATATATACTTATTTCTGTCAAATACTAGTCAGCATTGAGTAGTCACACATTTTATTTAGCCCAGTTTTTCTCCTTGGTTTTTGAGAATGTATTCTTTGGTTCAAGATTGGAAGATTTAGAGAGATGATCATTTTTTTTAGGTGTTGATACATAGTAAAGACATCCATAAAAGCAAGAAAACACAGGAAATAGGCTGTTACAGTCAAAAGAGAGTAAAATTCCTTTTTGTCCATGTGACAGTAAAAATCTTAAACCTTTAACATTTATATGGATTCGGTTGTCTACTCTTCTTTGATTCAACTTCTTTTTTTCTCTTCCCTGCTTATTTCTTTGATTGTTTCATACTTAAGCTGAGTTTTCTGTTTGCTTAGCTTCTATGAAACGCATTATGCTTTTTGTTACTGTTCACTATGTCTTTTACTTTTTCGAAACACAGACTTAATACTGGGTTTTCAGAAAAGTCATGCAAAATTTATCTTGGCAGGAGTCCGGCGGTAGCGCCGCTGGTTAAGCGCAGGTGGCTCAAAGCTCAAGGACCAGTGTAAGGTTCCTGGTTCGAGCCACCGGCTCCCCATCTGCAAGCGCGTCTCTTCACAGGTGGTGAAGCAGGTTTGCAGGTATCTGTATTTCTCACCCCCCGCGCCGTTTTCCCCTCCTCTCTGCATTTCTCTCTGTCCTATCCAACAACAACAGCAATAACTACAAAAAAAAGCAAAAAAAAAAAAAAAAACAAGGACAACAAAAGGGAATAAATAAATATTTTAAAAAAAATTTTTTAATTATCTTGGCTTTTCCGAGAACCAAATACTTTTGCTACTTTAGAGCACCTCTAATGATCAAAAAGTAGCATCCAACAATAACATAGTTCTCAAGTCAAGATTTTGCTTTTATATCACATCACTCAGTCTTCTCTATAGTTGGAATAAACTGAGAATCTTTGAGTAAAACTAGAAGGATGTGTGTCCAACCGATTGACTTACATATGACAGTGTAGTTGATAGATGCCCCGGCTTCCTCATGTTTCCATTACTGGAGGATTTCTTTAAATTTTAAAATTATCATTCATTTTTTATGAGTATTGTTATGAGATGGATAGCCCAAGTCATGACTGGTGAGGCCTTAAATGCTTTAGCAGAACTGTCTGCATGCTGTGGTTATCTACTAGTAACAACCTTGTTATTTCATAAAGCACTTGATGAGTTTTTCATGTGGGAGATTATTTAATAGGGTTTTTATAATGACAGTGTAACATTTAACTGTCAGATAAATATTGACTTAAATAAAAGTAAATGTTAGTTGCAAATCTTAAATATGAAAGCGAAAAATATTTAAAGATTGAAATATGGAAATATTTCCATTTTACAACACAGGTCTAAAACTCCATTCAATACTTTTTTAAAATTTAAAAAAACAATTTTTTTAAATGTTTATTTATTTTCCCTTTTGCTACCCTTGTTGTGGTTATTGATGTCGTTATTGTTGGATAGGACAGAGAGAAATGGAGAGTGGAGGGGAAGACAGAGAGGGGGAGAGAAAGACTCACCTACAGACCTGCTTCACCACCTGTGAAGCAACGTGCCTACAGGTGGGCAGTGGGCGAACAGGGATCCTTACAGGTCCTTGTGCTTTGCGCTACGTGCGCTTAACCCGCTGTGCCACCACTGGACTTCCAATACTTTACTTATTTAATAGAGTTTTATTGTATTGCCAACCTATGTTATATCTACAAAGTGTGATAATTTTATGGGTAATATCATAAATAATTTAAATTTATTGATATGTAAATAGTGTGAATAGATAAACTATGGAAGACACACTGATGGAATTTTATTTACTTACTTACTGATCACCACCTGGATTATCACTGGGGCTTTGTGAATTCACTATTACTTCACCACTCCTGGCAGCCATTTATTTTTTCTCATTTATTTATTTTTTTTTTTCCCAAAAGAGACAGAACAAAATTTAGAGGGATAAAGAGGGGGAAAAAGGGAGAAGAAGGAAAAGAGACACTAATAACAATCCTTCCCTTCTGGAGGTAGAGACAATACACATGAACCTATGCTGTAACTCATAATTGCATTGTGTGCTTTATTGACTATATCACTTATCAGCCCCAGTAGAAATTTAATTAATTAAACTGAGATGATTTCTTAAAAATATATATATATATAGATTACATATACCAAAGTCATAAAAATACTTTATTCCTTGTTCATGGTAGTATGTGCACTTAGCCTAATGTGCCACCACTCAGGACATATTCTGAGAAATCATATAAAAAATTTTTATACCTTGGCATTGTTCATACAGAGATAGAACCATAGACTTTCATCATATTTCTCATTATAAAGCCTAGAAGTAAGGAGAAGTGAAAAGATCTATTCACTGTTTTAGAAGATAAAAAGTGTCATCTAAGAATACTCTTTCCTGTCAAATTATCCTTCAAGTATAAAGGAGAAATTATAATTTTCCTAAACATGCAGAGACTTTAGAAATTAATTACCAACAACCCTGACTAGCAAGAATTATAGAAAGGAGTCCTACATGGGAAAAAGCATTAAACTCCAGTTCTAAGTGAGGTGATCAGTGGTAGATATTACTAATAATACAAATAACAGCAAAAGAAGAAATAAAATACATAGGAAAACAGAGCACAAAATGGACAGATTGATATAACCAATATTGGTGAAGAAAGACCAACTATCAAAGACTAAAATTTTAGACCAGAGAGTCTAAGATCTCAACCTCTACTTCACCTTGGATTGAGCCCAAAGAAAAAGTGTTGGTTGTGATAGTTAGGAAGAGAGAGATGAGTGCTGGATGGCATCACATATATGTGGAACTCTGGGGACAAGCTCAGGAAGGAGAACACAGAGTGAATGTTGGCATGAGGGCAGTGTACTGCACCAAAGCAAGGGGAACTGGGGAAGGATCTGGAGAGGGGGACTTGGATGTAGAGGTTTGGGGGTTTCCTAGGTTAAGGTTGAGAGTATTTTTCAGACACCTGCCATGTGCGGCTGGGAAATTATGCCCATGTGTAGATAACTATGATGTAAGCCATTATTCCCCCCACCCCCAATAAAATGGAAAAAGAAAAAAGAAGAAAATTAGTCTTTAAACTATTTTGGGGTATCTTTGTGCCTTACTCTTAACAGAAAATTTTGATGGTCATGATCATTTGATAGATTTATTTATTTAATATTACATTTAGTGTACATAGAAATCTCTGAATTTGATAGGTTTTAAGAAGAATGGTCTTTTCCTTCCCACTCCATATGCTGTGTTCTCTTTAACATGTATTATTATTGGAATATTTTCAACATTTGTCACATATTCAAAGTGAAAATAGAAGAGTGAACAAAGTAATCATCAACAACTATATGTATATGGTTACACAGGCAGTTATATTCCATTTGAATCTGTGATTCACTTAGGATCACTAAGTCTAACTCATGTTTCTGTCCCCAGAGAGCATCAGTAATGAAGTAAATATAGGCATTTAGTATATATTTAAAATGATTACGGAATAGTTGCAACTTAATCTCTATGCTAGTACTATTTTTTCATTGGATAAAATTAGAATTCAGAATAAAGTAGGTTAGGAATGAAAACTTAATCACTGCAAGTGTTTGTTGAATCTATTTACCAATGCACCAGCATTAGATTTTAAAATGTAATTAGTTTTACAATTGGATTAAAGAGAGAACGTTGGTTTTAATTTACTGAAAGGTTACTATCTTTCGCGTTATAAATGAGAATAACTGACTTTCACCTTAATTGAATATGGCTGATTGTTCCTTATCAGGTTAAATCCTTTCTTTTGGAGTGATGTCATCATTTTTGCAAGACAAGATAATAATCTGCTATGTTTAGAGTCAGTAGATGATGCTTGGGCTCGCAAGCATCCATTTGCTCAAACCTTTGTAAGAAACAAATAGAACAGTTCTGGCAACGTTTTCCTTAAAGTCTTGTTATCTAGTATAAAAGGGAAGTAATATTAGAGGTATTTTAAATTTATTGACAAAAATGTAATAGGAAAAGCAGAATGATAGATTCTTTTCTTGGGAGGTTATAAAATTATAACTTTCTATTAATTGTCTTTTTATGTTTGATCCAAATTATTTAAAATTATAAATGTTCATTATTTAATTAATGACTTAGCTTTCACTAGTTTATTACTGAAAACTTAACAAAATGCATTTTACAGAAGTGTGATGGCTTTTACTTTTCAATTTTTCTTCTTTCTCTTTTCTTCCCCTTCTTCCTTCCTTCCTCCCCTCCTCCCTTTCTTCTTTCCTTCCTTCCTTCCTTCCTTCCTTCCTTCCTTCCTCCCTTCCTTCTTTCCTTCCTTCCTTCCTTCCTTCCTTCCTTCCTTCCTTCCTTCCTTCCTCCCTTCCTTCTTTCCTTCCTTCCTTCCTCCCTCCCTTCCTCCCTTCCTTCCTTCCTTCCTTCCTTCCTTCCTTCCTTCCTTCCTTCCTTCCTTCCACCAGAGCAGTGCTTGGCTTTGCATTATAGTGGTTTGAGGCATTGAATATGGGACTTTAGAGCCTTAGGTATGATAACCTTTTATTCTGTTCCCACTTCTACTTTCTAATTAAAAGTCTTAATATATACATTATGTCAATATATACATGGCCAGCAAAATAGTTCACGTGAATAGTGTGATATTTTTCCATGTATGGCCCATGTTTGAGTTCAATCTTACCTTCATTGCATTGAAGGAACTTTGATGCTATGGTTTTTTCCACCCTCTTTGCCCCTCACTCACCTCTCTTATACCTGAAAATGTCTATTCAGAGTGCAGAGTGGTGACTTTTGAATGTTACTATTTGAATATCATTTTCCTTCAGTATGAACATTTATACACACATATAGACATGGTCATATCTTATAAATACACTGATTTCAATTAAACTGCACATACCATATCCCTGTATCTTTCTGTCTAATAGACTTTAATTCTGATGAACTACTTAATTTAGTTCATAACCCAAATCTGTATGTTGTTATTTTGTCCCTGGAGTTGGCAGAGTGGACAAGGATTGGCCTTTATTTTTAATTTTTATTTATTTTTAATTTTTATTTATAAAACGGAAATATTGACAAGACTATAGAATAAGAGGAGTACCTTTCCACGTAGTGCCCACCCCCAGAGGTCCATATTCACTCCCCTCCCTTGATAGCTTCCTTATTCTTTATCCCTCTGGGAGTATGGACCCAGGGTCATTATGGGGTGCAGAAAGTGGGAGATCTGGCTTCTGTAATTGATTCTCCGATGAACATGGCAGGGTGATCCATACTCTCAGCCTATATCTTTCTTTCCCTAGTGGGGTTGGGATCTGGGGAAAAGTTGATAAAGAAGAACAGAAAGAGAAACTCAAAGCAGAATCTGACTGAGTTTGGAGTATGGCACCAAAGTAAAATTCTCTGGGTGGAGGGTGAGAGTAGATGGTCAACTTCCCTGGGGGTGGGGGGTGGGGGTGTGTGATAGGACACAGACTTTTGGTGGTGGGAATGGTATTAATATACACTCCTATTAACTTACAGTCTTACAAATAATTACTTAATTAATATGAGAGGGGAAAAATGGATTGAATGTCTCAAACTTTTTGATGCATGGACCATAGACTGAGTGTGTGTTTCTTCACTCCTCCACTCCCTTTCCCTCTTCTTTGCTGCTCTCTTTCCCTCCCCCTACCCGCCTTTCCCTTCCCTTCCTTTCCTCCTACCTTTCCTCTCTTTCCCTAATTCCCCTCCCTTACTCTCCCCTCTTCTACCCTCTCTAAGCACACATAGTATGAAGAAGTGCAAGGGATAGTGCAAGGATCCCTGTTTGAGCCCTATGCT
Organism: Erinaceus europaeus; assembly: GCF_950295315.1. NCBI lineage: Eukaryota > Metazoa > Chordata > Mammalia > Eulipotyphla > Erinaceidae > Erinaceus > Erinaceus europaeus. The sequence continues at coordinate 77,672,017 of NC_080166.1, forward strand.
CTGTACCTGCAGGAGGGTTTCACATGTTGTGAAATAGGTTTGCAAGTGTCTATCTTTCCCTCTCCCTCTTTATCTCCCTCTCCTTTCTCAGATTCTCTCTGTCCTATCCAATAAAATGAGAAGCAAAATGGCCTTCGGGAGCAGTGGATTCAGAGTGATAATAATTATGAAAATAATAATAAATATTTAAAATAAGTATATCATTCTTTCTAGGTTCTCATAGCATACATGTTCACTGGTAGTTGAAAAAGAAAAAAAATGTTATAAACACTCTGCATATATTGCATAGGATACATAACAATACATAACAGGAGAGAAAACTGGATATTGTGAAACACTCTAATACCAAAATGTTCAAAACTTCCAAAATAATTCACTATACATTAATTTTCACAGTATTTATATTCTTTATTTTTCTCTATATTTTGATTTTTTATTTGAAACTTTTATTGTAGCCATCAAGATGTTTAATAATTTGCTTATAAAATATAGCTACTCTAGAAGACTTGAAACTATTATGAAATATACACTAAATAATGTTATAGTTACGTATTAAATATAAATCAAAATGTATTTAATTAGTAGATTATTTGTTCTATACTTGGAATCATGTGTAATATACACATTTCAGAATATGATTGTAAAAAGTAGATTCACTTAGGTTAATACTATGCATTTTTCTATTTAATTATTTTTGCTTTCATAAAACAAAGAAAATATGCACTTTTATACAGACCTTGGGAAAATGGTTTCTCCTTTAATATTAGACACACAGGGAGAAAAACAAATATTTTAGCAGGTTTTAGCTTCATCTGATATGATTTTCTGTCAACACAGAAACTATGAGTTGTATATTTTAAAAATTGCAGTCAAATTGTTTTCTTCAGTAAAGAGAGGCTGTATTCCTGGTGTGTCAAAATGATGTTTTCTGAGAAACAATGAAATTTTGCATCAAAACACCATAAAATTGCCAGTCATCAGACATATTTCTACAACTTATTTCAAATTTCAAAGAGTAGCATTAAAATGTAGGGCATCTACTATTTCCTGTAACTATGGAACTGCTAGATGGATTTTACAGGAAATGAAGTGGGAATCAGATAAGGACTCTCGCCTAAGAGATAGTGACAGTCGTCCTACATCATTACAGATGGCATAGTCAAATCATTTTAGCGTAGTGCAACTTGTAACATAAATCTTTAGTAATACAGATAAAACTCAGACTTCCAGAGAACTTGTAAAATTAAATAATATTTAAGAGTGGTAACTATGAAAACATTGGCTTCCATTGTTTCTGGACAACGTGAGAATTGCGAAAGACCTGACAATCTGCTACTCAAGTATTACCTTAGAATAAGTAAATGAACAAATGCTTTGTAAAAATTCCCTCAAAGGTCAATGATTTGACATTATTCTGACAATCTGTCTCAGGCATATTATACTTACTATGCATCCCCTTTAAAGATCTGTTTGAATGAATTCACACTTTCCTCTGAGAAATACTATTGATTTTTTTAAAACAATACAAACATATAAAAAGAATTAACACTCACCTTCAATTAAATTTAGAATGTGCATGCATGTGTGTGTGTTTTGCATGCTTCCCTTCTGAATAAAATTTCACATAATGAAATTTTGTCATTATCTTGAAGTGTAGTCCTTTTAGAGTAGTAGTAGAAAAAAATCTAATCACATTCTTGTTTAGAATGTTTTAGGATTGCATGTTACATTTGGTGTAGATTTTCAAGTTGCCTTCCCAGATAAATTATATCATTTAAGTCTAGTTACTCTTTAAACATTTATAGAAATGAGGCTATTCCAGAAGCTGTGAGATAGTGCATGCAAAATGGAGTATGTGTGATGCAATTTATAACAAAGCAATATGCACATTGACATGTAAGTTTAGATGACCTCTATCCTCTTGTTTCTATTGGTTTATTGATGATTTATTAGAAATCATCCCCCAAGTGAGAAATCTCTTTTAGTATCTTTATATATCTGTCAGTATCAACCTTATCTACTTTCTCATGACCTCTAGATATTACATAATCAATGTAGTGACTACAAGGTCCTAATGTATTTCTCTGTTAACATTTCTATTTTGTAATAGGTGAATAGCTAGAAAAGTTAAAGGTTTTAAAGTTCCATATATATATATATATATATATATATATATATATATATATGTAGTTAGAAGTACCAGTTTCTATTAAGAAATTCCATAAATTATAACTCTTGGAGAGGTGACTTAGATAATTCTGTATTTGGCAGATTCTCTCCTTTACTTTAGTGATTACTATTTAATTTTCAGTTGTGCATTTTTTCCCCATCCATCAACTTGTATCCTTTGTCTTTGACTTAACTGGCATTTACAATTTCCATTACAACTATATTTTTAGTTTATGATTCTGTTTTTATGCAATTAAATTAACTTGTTTGAAATTAAGAAGACTGTGACTAAAATATTATACTGCTATGATTGGAAGAATTGGATTCATTTATATAATTTGCAAAATTACTATTCAAAGGCACATTTACATAGTTTATTATTCTGCCAAATATTGTTTGCCAAATGGTATTTAAATGTTTGTGTTAAGATGGAGCAACTCTTAACATTGTCACATTCTAGATGTGTTATTTATATGAGGAATAAGTAAACTTGAGATAGCAAATATTTAAGGATATACTACATTCAACACAGCATGCAACCTCTGATAATAAATTGGAAGTATATGAATTATCTCTATCCTAAATTCCGGAAGTATTGTTTAGCACTTATCTGGTCTATTGAGTATCTGACTCTTTAAACTAATTGGAGAACTTATGAATTATTTATTTCTACATTCAATGTAGTGCCAGACGTACTGCTAGACACATTACCAATTTTCAAATAAAAATGTTTAATTTCACTCAGTGAGTTATAGTATGATTCTATGTATTTTAATTTACTCTTCAAATATTCTATTTGTGACAGTGAAGAAATAAACAATGATTTTATTCCTTTGTCTCAGGGATGAATCCATTTATCAGTCTTGATAAGTCAAAATATTTCATGTCCTTGTCTACTGTGACATGTCTTGTAAAGATGAGGAGGGCCAATTATATCTAAAAAAATTCAATGAAAGCAAAACTGAAGATGGTGATGTAAAAAGTTTTGATTATATGACTAAATCCAACAATAGCTGAAGAAACCCCTGCCTACGGTCTGATAAATATGTATTATGTTTAACATAAGGTTCTTGATTTTATGTTCTATGCAATTAAGTCATCACTACATTAATAGTAATTAACTTATATTAATTCATATCTCAAATAATTTTCATTGATTTTTATTGAGTTTCTGTATTCAAAACTAAATGAGAACTTCTAAAAAGAAGGTTTCTGCACATGCCATACAGCAGTTGGAGATAATCCTTTTTGTGAATAGGAGCATCATGCTTTTTTTGGCTAAATTAAGTGGTTTATTTATGCATTTAACTTTGTTAGCACTGCGGCTTTGCCATTCTGTGCCAGATAACTTCTTTAAGTAGAAAGAGACAGAGAGGCAGAGCGAGACCACAGCACCAAAACTTCCTGCAGTGCAGTAGGTGGTAGGTTGGAATGGGTCATACTATTGGCAAAACAGGCATATTATGCAGTTGAGCTATCTTACCAGTCTTTCATTAAGTTGACTTAAGATATATCATTTGCTTTTGAAGAATTTAGAAATACAGAAAATTCACTCTCTCACAACTGAAAAAGAGAGAGAGAGAGTGGAATCTTTGTTAAAACAGGATATGTAGTGGTTAATAATATGGTCCTAGCTACAAATGTAATCTGGAACCAGAAAAGACCTAGAATTATCAAAAACACGGGGGTAGGGGTGTCAGGGGGTAGCAGTGGGTTAAGCACACGTGGCGCAAAGCCCAAGGATCTGCAAAAAGATCCCAGTTCAAGCTCTTGCTCCCCACCTGCAGGGCTTCACAGGCTGTGAAGCAGGTCTTCATGTGTCTGTCTTTCTCTCTCCCTCCCTGCCTCCCCCTCTACATTTCTCTCTGTCCTACCCAACAACAGTAACATCAACAACAACAACAACAGTAACCACAACAATAGTAAAACAACAAGGTCAAAAAAAAGGGGAAAAAAAAAAGAATTTCAAAAAAAAATCTTAACAGGAACAGAACTGGGGACATCACACTCCCAGATCTCAAATTGTATTACAGGGCCATTGTCATCAAAACTGCTTAGTACTGGAACATAAATAAACATACTGACCAGTGGAATAGAATTGAGAGCCCAGAAGTAAGCCCCCACACCTATGGACACTTAATCTTTGACAAAGGTATTCAGACTATGAAATGGGGAAGAGATTCTTTTCAACATGTGCTGTTGGAAAAAGTGGGTTGAAACATGCAGAAGAATGAAACGGAACCACTATATTTGACCAAACACAAAAAGTAAACTTCAAGTGGATCAGAACTTGGATGTTAGATCAGAAACCATCAAAGACTTAGAGGGAAAATATTGGCAGAACTCTTTTCCCTCTAAAATTTAAAGGCATCTTCAATAAAATGAATACAGTTACAATAAAGACTACATCAAAAATAAACCAATGGGACTACATCAAATTAAAAAGCTTCTTCCCAGCAAAAGAAACCACAACCCAAATAAAGAGACCTCACATTAGACAAGAGGTTAAAAACCAAAGTATATGCAGGTGGATCCAAGTTATGGTTTTGTCAGTGTTTCCTTTTTATAAATAAAAAAAAAATAGATAGTTAAAAAATAATAGAAAAACAGAACTAGGACAAAAAATAGCCAAAGTATATAAAGAGTTCATCAAACTCAGCAACAAGAAAACAAATAACCCCATCCAAAAATGGGGAGAGAATATGAACAGAATATTCTCCATAGAAGAAATCCAAAAAGACAGCAAACATGAAAAAATGCTCCAAGTCTTTGATTCTCAGAGAAATGCAAATAAAGACAACAATGAGATAACACTTCACTCCTGTGAAAATGTAATACATCTGAAAAGGTAGCAGCAACCAATGCTAGTGAGGTTGTGGGGTCAAAAGGAACCCTCCTGCATTGCTAATTGGAATGTCAATTTGTTCAATCCCTGTGGAGAGAAGTCTGGAGAAGTCTCAGAAGGCTAGAAGTGGACCCTGCAATTCCTCTCCTGGGGATATATATCCTGAGGAACCAAACATACCATCCAAAAAGATTTTTGTATGCCTATGTTTGTAGCAGCACAATTTATAATAGCTGAAACCTGGAAGCAACCCGGGTGTCCAACAACACAACAACAGAAGAGTGGCAGAGCAAGTTGTGACATATATATATATACAATGGAATACTACTCAGATATTAAAAATGGTGAATTTACCTTCTTCACCCCATTTTGGATGGAGCTAGAAGGAATCATGTCTAGTGAGATAAGTCAGAAACAAGGATGAATATGGGATGCTCTCACTCATAGGCAGAAGTTGAGAAACAAGATCTAAGAAAAACTTGGACTGGAATTGGTGTATTGCACCGAAGTAAAAGACTCTGGGGTGTGGGTGAGGTTTCAGGTCCTAGAACATTATAGCAAAGGAAGCCCTAGTGGGTGTTGAATTGTTATGTGGAAAACTGGCTGATGTTATGCATGTACAAACTATTGTATTTTACTGATGACTATAAACCACTAATACCCCAGCAAAGAAATTAAAGAAAAAAAAAAGTTCCATACTGAAACATAAGCTTTGTTTTCATTTTTATTTTTTTGCCTTCAGGGTTATCGCTGGGGCTAGGTGCCTGCATTATGAATCCACTATTCCTGGAGGCCAATTTTTCCCTTTTGTTGCCCTTGTTGTTTATCGTTAATGTTATTATTATTGTTGTTGTTGTTGGCTAGGAAAGAGAGAAATGGAGAGAGGAGGGGAAAGGGGAGATGGGGAAGAGAGAAAGGAAACACCTACAGACCTGCTTCACTGTTTGTGAAGCGACCCTGCCCCTGTAAATATAGAGCTGTGGGCTCTAACCTGGATCCTTTCTCCATTCCCTGTGCTTTGTGCCATGTGTGCTAAACCCACTGTGCTAAACCCACCGCCAGACTCCCAGCATATGATTCTCAATGGATAAGACAGGAACTGAGGCCACTGCCATTTTGTATTTCAACCGCTGTTCTAGCAAAGGTCTTCTCTAGGAAGTAAATGTGTTCATGAGAAACTTTACATTGAAAACTGATTTTTTTTCCCCACAAAATATTTCGGGACTAGCCACTAGAGTAAAATAACCATATGTTTAACTGTTATGATATGGAAAAGTCAATGAGAGTACAGATGATGTTTAATGCCCCATTATATTTGGAGACCTTAATCTAACTGTTGTCACTGATAGGCATTGGAGATGACTGTATGAGACTAAAGTGTGATATAAATAAAGTTTATTATATCTCTGTGCTTCAGCTCTTGTAATTAAAAAAATATTATTCTAAATGCAACAGGCCATGGAAGATATGGTTTAAGAGTGCAAGGGCTGGGGACCTAAATCATTATAGCAGAATAAGATGATGGTTTTTTTGAGGAGTAAATGCATTGACAGGAGATGTGGATGTGTCCCCTTGTGACAACAAAACATCATGTAAATCAATATTTCTTCAATCAAGTAATACTAGAATTGAAAAAGTTAACAGACATGTGCACACATGCACATCCATATCATTTAAGTGCTGTGATTATAGCTTGAATTATCCATCACTCATAGCTACATATTTTGATAATTAACTACCTTTTTTAATTTTCTTTAAAAATATTTATTCCTTTCTGTTGCCCTTGTGTTATTGTTGTTGTTATTGATGTCATCGTTGTTAGATAGGACAGAGAGAAATGGAGAGAGGAGGGGAAGACAGAGAGGGGGAGAGAAAGATCAACACCTGCAGACCTGCTTCACTGCCTGTGAAGAGACTCCGCTGCAGGTGGGGAGCCCGGGGCTTGAATAGGATCCTTATGCTGGTCCTTGTGCTTTGCACCACCTGTGCTTAACCAACTGTGCTACCGCCTGACTCCCAATTAACTACCTTTTAAAAAAATTTCTTTATTGGGGGATTAATGTTTTATATTTGACAGTAAATACAATAGTTTGTACATAACATTTCTCAGTTTTACACATAACAGTACAACCCCCACTTGGTCCTCTTTCATCCTTTTTGGACCTGTACCTTCTCCCAACCACAGTCTTTTACTTAGGTGCAATACACCAACTCTAGTTCAGGTTCGACTAGTGTTTTCTCTTCTGATCTTGTTTTTCAACTTCTGCCTGAGAGTGAGATCCTCCCATGTTCATCCTTCTGTTTCTGACTTATTTCACTTAGCATGATTTCTTCAAGCTCCATCCAAGATGGGCTGAAAATAGTGAAGTCACCGTTTTCAGTAGCTGAGTAGTATTCCATTGTGTATATAGACTACAAATTTCTCAGCCACTCATCTGTTGTTGGACACCTGGGTTGCTTCCAGAATTTTGTTATTATAAATTGTGCTGCTCAGAACATAGGTATACACAAATCTTTTTGTGTTGGGTTGCTTAGGATATATCCCCAGGAGAGGAATTGTAGGATCATAGGGTAGGTCCATTTCTAGCCTCCTGAGAGTTCTTCAGACTGTTATCCACAGGGGTTGGACCAATTTACATTCCCACCAGCAGGGCAGCAGGGTTCCTTTGACCTCACAACCTCTCCAGCATTTGCTGCTATTACCTTTTCTGATATATAACATTTTCACAGGAGTGAAATGTTATCTCATTTCTATACTCTTCCCATGGAGAAGGACTACTCTAATTTGAGGAGCGTTCTCCAGTACCCTGGCAGTCCCCAAGAATGGAGACACGTGGTTAGTTCTACTCTCCTGATTGGATTCTTTCTTCGATGGGAAGACGCTTTTAAAAGTAGATGCCTGAAACAATCCAGCAGGAACAATCAGAAGCACCCTAAATGGAATTTTGAGGAGCTTTTTGGACTAGGACACCCTCCGGGGACTCATGATACTACATGGTGAGATCTTGATAATCTGGTTCAAGTTGTGTTTCATAAGAGAATGATTTGAATGACTGAATTTTTGTATGACATCGACTTAAAAAAAAAAAAGCTGGACACAGCCATTTCTAGAGACATCCAGAAACAATCCAAAAAATAATTTTTCCCTCCTTTGATTTCTCTTTTATGTCTTGGCATAAATCTGAAACATTTAATCCTGAAAACGGTATGAGTTATGGGCGGGGCAGATAATGCAATGATTATGTTAATTATTCTCATGCCTGAGGCTTCTACGGTGGTTCTTCTGTTTACCTTTCCACATTTTATTTAGTTTAAACTGTTTAAACAACCTTAAAACCATACTAGAAAGGACTTCCAATTATAATGGAGTTATCAATTATAGTAAACTTCTAATCTGCTACAAGTTTTGTTTGACAAGTAAGTGAATTTCAGCTGTCAAGTCTTCACATGAAAAAGCATCTACTCAAGTGGAATTCCTGGAAATCCATTTGGATCCTGTTCTCTGACATCACCCACAAGATGGAATGACTACAACACACCCCCGGAAACCAATGATGTGACCTGGCACGACCTGAAGAAACAGATTCACAGACTGCAAAGATCACTCTCTACAGAGAAGCAGAATTCTGGTGGCTGACATTCCCCATCGAGACAGAAGTGCAGCGTTTCATCCCCTGGCATTTTCTTCTGTGGTCAGCTACTTTGGACTGACACCTCCATCAGACTTACTGGTACATGCTGCTGTGTTTCTCAAAGACTAACTTCAGCCAATTGCCTTGAGACTTTATAGACCATGTCCCCTTGCCTGCAGGATCTGTCCCCAGAGTCAGAAAACTCCCCCTCCTTATTAGGTTATGCCCACAGAGGCATGAAGCGCCCCAAGAGGCAAGAGATGCCCTCAGAGGCATGAAGCGTTCCCAAAGGCAAGAAATGCCCTTTCGCCTGCTAGGCCTTGCCCCTTGAGGCAAGAAATGTTCCCCTTGGCATCACACTGGTTATTGCTGCTCGCCTATTTTGTTTTGCATGTCTTATGCCAGTTCTTTTGAAAACGCCTGTACGATATAGGTTTCTGTTCACCCCACACTCCTAATACTATGGCCATTAGTTAAAAAGAAAGGGGGAATTGTTGGTATGCATGAAACCCCTTCTGTTTCATTGGTTTAATACCCCCTGCTTAACACTGTATTCTATTTACATAACCACTGTATTCTATTTATATAACCAGTGCAGGGCATTGGTTCAATCCCCACTGGTTCATATGTTTTTGCCCTGCCCCCTCTCCTTGTCACACTCTGATTTTCATCAGTCACTTTTCTCTCCACCCTCTCTATGTCACATCCTGTTTCCACCCTACTTGGCAAGTATATATAAAGACAGCATTGTGAGTTTTAGGGTACTTTAGTTTAGTTTAGCTTAGCTTGGTATAGATTGTGCTGAGTCCTGCATGAATAAAGAGATACTGCGTACAGCTCAACCATGAGTCCCTGGTCGTCTGTTACCCGCCCGTGAAGCCAGCCCGGCGAAAACAACAATTGAGCATGAACTTTATTATATCCCATGATTTACAAAATTCTGCATAGTCTGTATATCTCTTTTATTCTGCTTCACAACATAAAATTGTACATGGTCCTGCTACAGTCATTGCCCTTGCTATCTGTGCTTAAAACAGTTGATGACTGTAGGAATCTCTGCTCAAATGACCTCTTTTATAGGACTTTATTGATGCATATACTTTAGACTTGCTGACCCACATAACTCCACCACACTTTATATTTCTTCACACTATCTACTTTATAAAAAATCCTGAGACTCTTCATGAAAGGAAAAAAAAATATGGGTGTTTGATGATGCACTGGTTAAGCACACATGATACAATGTGTAATGACTTAGGTTGGAGCCCCTGGTCCCCACTTGCAGGGGGAAAGCTCTCCAAGTGGTAAAGCAGTGTTGTAGCTGTCTTTCTTCCTCTCCCTCTCTGTCACCCCCTACTCTCTCTATTTCTGGCTATCTCTATTCAGTAAATAAGGATAATAAAAACATTTTTAAAAGAGAAAAAAATAAGAGTGATAAACGGTGAGAAAACCATGCTATCACATGGACTGGAAACACAAAAATAGCCATCGATAAAACTTTATATTTAACTGTAGAATAACTACCCATATAATAATTACATAGAAAAATCCTAATCAGGGGCACAGATGGTGGTGCACCTGGTTAAGTGCACACATTACAGTGTGCCAGGACCCCAGTTCAAGCCCCTGGAGGGGAAAAAAGGCAAGGGGAAAGCTTCAGGAGCAGTGAAGCAATGCTGCACATTGGTCTCTCCCTCTTCCTTCTCCCCACCCCTCCCTCTTGCTGTCCCCCCTCCCCTTCCCCTCCATATCCTCCCCTTCCCCTCCCTCTCCCATTACCCCTCCCTCCCCCTCTCAGTTTCCCTCTATCTTTATATAAAATAATTAATATTAAAAATAAATATTACCTTTAAAATAATAAATGAATTAAAAAAGAAACACATTAACAGTTTTAATTTTTGTTTATCTTACATCATTTGCCTAAAACATTCCAAATGTTAATAGTAGGTGTGTTGATATTTTGTATTGCATGGAGGATATAAATAGAAATTCAAGGAATTTTGTATCACATTTAAAAAAATGGATTCTCTGACCTCTGTTTAGTTTTGAAAAGCTGATACACAGAACATACCCACCAGCCTTTTGCAACTGATGAGCATTATTTCTCAAGGGTATACCAGACTTATGTCTCACATTAAAATAAAGAATTAGAATCCTACTGGAGATTATGTATCAATTTCGTGCATTTAGTGCAAGGAGTGTGAGGAAAGACTGAAAAATGAGTTGCCCCTATCTTGTCAGTATTTTATTTTGGAAATGAGACTTAAGTGTTAATTTGTCCCATTCATGCAGCCTAATTTATGTTTAAAATGCCATACACAGATTACAATTATTGAAATCATTCATAATAATCATCCAATCTAATTATGATGTCAATATAAATAGTTTAGTTCATTTAAATAGCCATTTCAATCCATCCCACCAACCTATTCCAAGACCAGATATGCTGCTCAGTCTTTGCCATATGATTTTAATTTATCAACATTACCTGGAGCCCCTGGTTATCTTTTTTTTTTTTTTTAAATCTGGGACAACTGTAGTAGCTTTCTAAGTTGTTGTCCGGATTCTACACTCAATATATAATTCCGAATACAAAGTTGAAACCAAAATCACATCTGTATGTCTCTCGAGACTCTGAAGGGTGAAAGTCAATGTGGTTTCAATAAGGTCTCAAATATTTCTCCAGATCCTTTTCTTACTCTCTCACACCCAGCCCCGATACTCTGGTGCTTTCTCGTTTTTACCAAACATAGTCTCTCCTGACACTTGTGGGAACAGTCTCAGTATCTGAAAATCTTCTACTTCACTAAATATCACTTATGCTTTAGGACTAAGTATCCCTTATGTTATGACTTCGGTCAATTATCACTGAAGAGAATGAAATTTCAAAAAATATATATTTAGAGTATCCAGTGAGACATAGTTTACTTTCATCTCCAATGTTCAGCTTTTTTTTCCAGGAAAATACTGATTTTCAGAATCTTTCATTTTAATTAGTTAGTTGTTTTTAATTTTACTATTCAATAGTTATATTCCTTAATTTGTTCTTGTTCCTGTTTTCTTGAATTGTAGGGCAGTAAGGAATTATTGAATTTAGTTAAGTTGAATTAAATAAATGTTATACTAGGTGAAATTGTATGAAAGTTGGTAATTTTTTCCTTCAAATCATGCTATCTGCATTATGATAAAGGAAGTCTAATAATTCAGATGCTATGAATTCATCTATATAATTTTCTTTTTATTTAGTATAAACAGACTTTAAGCACTTCTTCATATATATATATATATATATATATATATATATATATATTTTTTTTTTTTTTTTCCCTCCAAGGTTATTGCTGGGCTTGGTGCCTGTTCTATGAGTCTAGTGCTTCTGGAGGGCATTTTTTCCCCTTTTTTCTTGACCTTGTTGTATCTATTATCATTGTTGTCATAGTGTAGGACAGAGAGAAATTGAGAGGTGGGGAAGACAGAGAAGAGACAAGAAAGGTACACACCAGCATACCTGCATCACCACTTGTGAAGTGACCATCCTGCAGGTGGGGGACTGGGAGCTTGAACTGTAATCCTTATGGCTGTCCTTGCAGTTTTGCACCATGTGTGCTTAACCTCCTGAGATACAGCCCGGCCCCCTCTCATATATTTTTATAGATACATATATGCTCTGACCTACAATTGAAAAACAGTTCAAATACTGTCTGATTAACATTTAATTCTCAACTATATTAATAGTGAATAATTGTTAAAGCAGTCATAGCATCTGTGACTGTAATGCTTCAATTATCATACTTTATTTCTAGTGTAGCAAAGGGGTGATTGGATTTCTAGCTTCTAAAAATACTTTTGGCATATATTAAAATAAGTTCTTTTTACTAAAATGAGTTGTTTTTTTTTTTTCTCCAGAAGGAAAATTAAACTTGGAAACTGTATGAGGTTGATTTCTTACTTACTGGGCATGTACTGGCTCACTACCCCAACGGACCTTAAATAAATGATATTTGTAATGTTTTCTCCATAAATTGGATATAGATGTCTTAAACTATACCATACTATGATAAAGTGACTATTTGATATAATAGAAGCACTCTGAGCTTGATTTCTTTATAGGAACTAAACAACAGGTTCTTATAATGAAAATTCTCCTTTGTATAGCATAGTATAGTATTTCTCTAGTTACTATTTTTGCATTTAATAAACACCTAACATAAAGTTCCTATGATAAATAAGCAATAAAATAAGATAAATAAACAATAATATGGAAATTTGAACCAATATTAATAATTTTAAATGAATACTTATTTTATTTATTTATTGCATTTTTGTTTGGCTAGAGCACCACCCAGCTCTGGGTATTGAATGTGGGAACTGGGAGCCTCAGGCACAAGTCTTTTACATAACTGTTTTGCTGTCTCCCTGATTATTCAACATAACATACGTGTGTATGCACGTGCACACGTTTCTATTATGAGAGATTATTCAGAGTAAGGAAATGACAAGAAAAGATTTTTTTTTCACTAAAGGAATTCACATGTGACTTTCCAAATGTTTGGAAATAAAAAATAAATAAAATAAAAATAGTGAAAGGAAAGTATATAAAATTGGTGTCAAATAGCTTACAAAGGATCAGAGAAATAGTCTGTCCTGCTGTGGTGTCTGGTATACACATAGTCAAGGCTGAAACCTCAGCATCAGGTGAGAGACTACAGCAGTGGATGAGAAGCTCGGGTTCTTTACTTTCTCTACCCTTTTATTTGTGTGAATGAAAAGAATATAAAGAAAAGAAAAGCGGGGAGTCGAGTGGTAGCGCAGCAGGTTAAACAAAAGCACAAAGCACAAGGCCTGGCGTAAGGATCCCTGTTCGAGCCCCGGGCTCCCTACCTGCAGGGGAGTCGCTTCACAAGCAGTGAAACAGGTCTGCAGGTGTCTATCTTTCTATCCCCCTGTCTTCCCCTCCTCTCTTCATTTCTCTCTGTCCTAACAACGACGACAGCAATAACAACAACAGTAATAACTACAACAACAATAAAGGGCAACAAGAAGGGAAAAAATAAAAAAGAAAAGCCAATTGAAAGCTGTGAACCCATATATGCAGAAGGCTCACTTCACCTAAAATAACAAATAGATCATATAGCTCATCATAAGATTTCCCTGTATTACTCTATTTATGCTAATTGGGACTTGTTTGTCTACTGTCCCTATGGTCCTAGGCCTTAAACATGTGCTTTACAGGAAACCCTTTCCAGGACAACATGTTTACTGCAGCTAGAGAGAGATGTAGAGAGAGAGGGAGCAGCCAGGGGGGAGGGTGAAACTAGAATCACAGCACTGGAATGGCCCACTATGTTGTAGCACTTCCATAGAAGGCCCCCATATATGACAGGGTACCTACTCTTGAACTGCGTTATCACACCCTAAACTGTTTTGGATTGACTGGCTTCTACTTATACAATGTTGAGTATTTTATAATAAAAGAATTAGATAACTTCTTCCAATAAGGAAAATATTGTATAGTTTGCTTTTATATCCATTACCTAAGTGAAAAACATGGACATCTGGACATCGGCTTCTTCTTTTAGCTCTATGAAGAGATTATTCTTGTCTTTAGAGACAAAAAGCATACTGTGTACACTTTTGTTATTGTGTTTGTTGTAGAAGCATATCGGCCATGCTCCCAGCACGGTTTTATTTAAAAGCCTGATCCATTTTGTAAATGTGATAACTGTCCATACTAATGGGTGTGGGGTGGAGCTGGATATTGGGGTATTGCAGAGATAATAAACGGGCTCTGATGAATTAAGTGTAGATGTTCCTGTGGGGCGGCAGAAATATAATAGAATGGTAATGAAATTTCAACCCTGCAGCAGTATTTCACGTAAAACATTTAGTTCATAGGATTTTTATTGGACTTCTAACTAGCTGACGAATAGGAAAAAAATACATTTCTTAGAAACGGAATAAGAAAACTGAATAAAAATTTCATCTACCTATAAAATATATAAACAGTATGATTTATAAAAGCTGAATCATCTTTCTCAGAAAAATTATGTTTAATAACAAATCACTTTTTTACATTGCACAGAATATTTGATCTTTCGAATATACATAATCTTCAAATATATAGTGAGTTATGTATAGGTGTATAAGACCTCTCTCCCAGGCAGAATACCGAAACTTATTTCCTACTATTTATAATTTTATATGATTTATCATAATATGAACCATTATGCAATTATTTTATGCCCTAGTAATTCGGTGTTTATTTAAAAAAAAACTATGTGGACTTGGTTAAAAGTTACCTGAGGAATAAAATTTTTAAATAATTGTTTATCCCTGCTTAATTAGAAATACTATATATCATGAAATATCAAAATCATACCTCCCACAAGTCCTTAAATAAATGAAAGATTGTATAATCACTCCAAGTCATTTTTTAAGATGGGTAGCTTGTCTGTTCCTTTTTTTAAAAAAAAAAATATATATATATATATATATTATCTTCATTTATTTATTGATAGAGATATCCAGAAATCAAGAGAGAAGGGAATGATAGAGAGGGAAAGATACATAGAGACATCTGCAACACTGCTTCTCCACTTACAAAGCAGTTCCACTATAAATGGGGACTGCGGGCTTGAACCTGGGTCCTTGAGTATTGCAACATGTGCGCTTAACTAGGTGTACCTCCAGCTGGCCCCACCACTCCAAATTCTTTATTTCTATTGTTGAAATAATTATTACACCCTTACCTAATGAATATACTCACATGGCTCAAAGACTTCATTCTTGCACTATTGATTAGTCTTCCTCATGACTATCTCATGTTTTATCACAATAAAAAAGGAGAGGAAAGAAAACTGTCCTGTCTTGGGAGTCGGGTGGTAGCTCAGTGGGTAAAGCTCATGTGGAGCAAAGCACAAGGACCTGCTTAAGGATTTCGGTTAGAGCCCCAGCTCCCCACCTGCAGGGGAGTCACTTCACAGGCAGTGAAACAGGTCTGTAGATGTCTGTCTTTCTCTCCCCCCTTCCCCTCTCTTTCTTCCCCTCCTCTCTCCATTTCTTTCTGTCCTATCTAACGACAACATCCACAACAACTACAAGAACAATGAAAAACAAGGGCAACAAAAAGGGAAAATAAAAAATAAATAAAAAGAAAACTGTCCTGTCTTAAGAAACTTTAAAAAGACCTGTATGTTTTAGCCTTATAATAATGAAATTCCTGAATCAATCAAAAGCTTCTACTTAAGTATAAGTTCTGAAAGAGAACATAACTTGAAGAGTAGATTCCCTCATGTGTGCCTGAACAAGGAATAAAACTTTTAATACAACACTGACATTTCTTACTTACGCAAAGCTGATGTAGCAATTCTTATTAGAGACTATTATACAATAGTTGTGAAGCATTCAATAATGATTTTAAAATGAATAGTATATATTTTACAAAGATAATTTACAGAGTATTGCACAGTTTAATTTATGCTGGAATTATTAATCTCCTATATGTAGTATGATACTGGTAAACAATAGTTGTCCACTAATTGATGGGTTTATGACTGAACAAATGCTTGGATAGCACATCCATAAAATAATTACATTAGGTACCAGAATGTGAAATAAAAACAATCTCTTAAAAGAATTACAGAAGACATAAAAGACTATTGAGTTAGTAATAATACATACAAGAGAGTAAACAGATCAAATGAAAAGGTTATATATTCAACTCATGATCATTATGAGTTTAAGATTGGAAAAAGGACAGGAAAAGAAGTTCCAGGTCAAGAATCTCCTTGTTATTTCCCTTTGCAACAGGAACAGTCCCTAATGGAACTACTTTTCAGTTTTATAAACAATTATTCCTTTAAACTTAAAAATGTACAAAATCTAATTAGACTTGCAAACTTTGAAAACTTTGTTTCTTAATATAAAGACATCATTCTGATTTTATTTTTATACCTATGTAAAAATTAGTTTATGCAAATAAATTTATAATAATGAGAATATAAGAAAGTATTTCATAAAGTATAGACTATTGTATACTATGTTTTCTAATTAATGCATTTTAATATTGCCTTGTTTAGATATATTTTGTAATATTGGCATAATTGACATAATTTCAGCAAATACACATTTTCTGTTAAGATATTTGCACATCTTTTTCATCTTAATCAAATGTGTAGAAGACCATGTAATCACTATGTTCTCTACACTAGATGAATATTGGAATGTTCACTACTTTGCATGGCTAAAGGGATGCAAAACACTCACTTGCAAGGATGCAAAAAAAATAGTCTCTGAATGTTTTAGTTACATTATCTGCTTCAGTAAATGCTGTCATTCTGCTAGTGTTTTCACTCCAAGTTGTCAGCTGAAGAGAAATCTGGATTAAACTATCCAAACTATAAAGCAGGGAAAAATAATTACAGCTGTCTAACACTAAACTTACCATCATGTAGTCTTTAATTTGTGAAATGGTAAATATTAGCCTTTTCCTTGATCTCTACCATCTAGAACTCCCAGTGGAGAAAGCAACTGACTTCATTCTTTTTTTTTTTTTTTAATTTTTTATTTAAGAAAGGATTAGTGAACAAAAGCATAAGGTAGGAGGGGTACAACTCCACACAATTCCCAACACCCAATCCCCATAACCCACTCCCTCCCATGGTAGCTTTCCCATTCTCTATCCCTCTGGGAGCATGGACCCAGGGTCGTTGAGGTTTGGAGAAGGTAGAAGGTCTGGCTTCTGTAGTTGCTTCCCCGCTGAACATGGGCGTTGACTGGTCGGTCCATACCCCCAGTCTGCTTTTCTCTTTCCCTAGTAGGGTGTGTCTCTGGGGAAGCTGAGCTCCAGGACACATTGGTGGGGTCTTCAATCCAGGGAAGCCTAGCCAGCATCCTGGTGGCATCTGGAACCTGGTGATTGAAAAGAGAGTTAACATATGAAGCCAAACAATTTGTTAAGCAATCATGGATCCCAAGCTTGGAATAGTGGAGAGGAAGTGTTAGGGAGGTACTCACTGCAAACTCTAGTGTAATCCTGCTTTCAGGTATATATTTTGCAGTAGTTTATGGATACGTGTGCACATAAGCTCTCTCTCACAGAAACTGGTGTATATCTAGGTTATGGGACTTTGTTAGAAAGTGAACTACCTGAGATGAAATTAGAGTGTACTATTAAAGGAAAGGTCTCACCTGAGTAATGAAGCTGAAGGGTTGTCATTCCACACGTGAAGTCTCTGGATACAGTCTGAGGTGAAGCATGTTGAGGTGGCAATCGTTGCTTTGGTTAGGTTGTGATCGGCGGATGCAATATTATTTGGTTTGGATTGGGAGATGTATACGGGAAAGTGGGCCCTATCCAAGGGTTCCAGGACTGGGGGAAGTAGGGGCTCTATAGTGAAGATGTGAGGTTCCTGCTGTCTTAGGGTTCAAAAAGACAATCAATAGTTAATATTATCATCACATTATTTGTTAATTGGGTTAACATTGAAAAGTCCCTTTGTTATGGTTTGCTGTACAGAACCCAGTATCTTGTATATAGCTGTGCTATTGGAAGCTTCTAATCTACTTGGTCTAGGCTTTTGAGAGAGTCCGTATATCAAATACATAGCCTATATATTAAAAAGATTCAGTTTGTGTTTTGAGAAACTTTGAGACATACAATTGATTTCCCCCTCTCATATTAATTAACTACTGATTTATATGTCTACATTTTGCTAGGAGTGTACATAAACACCATTCCCACCACCAAAGGACTGTGACCCATCCCTCCCGCCCACTCCCACCCCCCACTGGCCCAGGAAGCTACATGTCTACCCCTCACCACTGGGTTTTTACTTTGGTGCCCTACTTACAATTTGATCAGGTCCTGCTTTTAGTTTCCCTTTCAGATCTTCTAAGTCAGCTTCTGTTGATGAGTGGGATCAATCCATACTCATCTTTATCTTTCTGACTTAGTTCACTTAACATAATTCCTTCTAGCTCTGTCCCAGATGGGTCAGAGAAGGTAGGTTCATTGTTCTTGATAGCTGCATAGTATTCCATTGTGTATATATACCACAGCTTTCTCAGCCACTCATCTGTTGTTGGGCACCTGGGTTGCTTCCAGGTTTTAGCTATTATGAATTGTGCTGCTATGAACATAGGAGTACACACCTCTTTTTGGTTGGGTGTTATGGAGTCCTTGGGGTATAACCCCAGGAGAGGAATTATTGGGTCATATGGAAGGTCCATGTCTAGCCTTCTGAGAGGTTTCCAGACTGCTCTCCACAGAGGCTGTACCAATTTACATTCCCACCAGCAATGTAAAAGGGTTCCTCTGTCCCCACATCCTCTCCAGCATTTGTTGCTGCTGTCCTTTTTGATGTATGCCATTCTTACAGGAGTGAGGTGGTATCTTAGTGTTGTCTTGATTTGCATCTCTCTGACAATCAGTGACCTAGAGCAGTTTTTCATATGTTTGTTAGCCTTTTGGATCTCCTCTGTGGTGAATGTTTTGTTCATTTCCTCTGCCCATTTTTGGATGGGGTCATTTGCTTTTTTGCGGCTAAGTTTGCTGAGCTCTTTATATATTTTGGTGATTAGTTTCTTGTCTGATGTCTGGCATGTGAAGATCTTCTCCCATTCTGTGAGGGGTCTCTCTGTTTGTTTAATAGTTTCTTTGGATGTGCAGAAGCTTTTCAATTTGATGTAGTCCCATTGGTTTGTTTCTGCTTTGGTCTTCCTTGCAATTGGGTTTGATTCATCAAAGATGTCCTTGAGGTGTATGTGGGAAAGTGTTTTACCAATGTTTTCCTCTAAGTATTTGATTGTTTCTGGTCTGACATCTAGGTCTTTGATCCATTTGGAGTTGATTTTTGTTTCTGGTGAGATAAAGTGGTTCAATTTCATTCTTCTGCATGTTTCAACCCAGTTTTTCCAGCACCATTTATTGAAGAGAGCCTCCTTTTTCCATTTAATCCTTTGGGCCCCCTTATCAAAGATTAGATGCCCATAGGTGTTGGGATTTACTTCTGGGCTTTCAATTCTGTTCCACTGGTCTGTGTGCCTATTTTTGTTCCAGTACCATGCTGTTTTGATGATGATGGCTTTATAATATAGTTTAAGGTCTGGGAGTGTGATGCCTCCATTTCTGTTTCTTTTCCTTAAGATGGTTTTGGCAATTCTAGGTGTTTTCAGGTTCCAGATAAATGATTGTAGTGTTTGTTCTATTCTCTTAATGTAGCCTGGTGGAACTTTGATGGGTATTGCATTAAATTTGTATATGGCTCTGGGGAGAATATTCATTTTGATGATATTTATTCTTCCAATCCATGAGCATGGGATATCTTTACATTTCTTGGTATCAGTTTCTATCTCCTTGAGTAGCGACTCATAGTTTTCAGTATACAAGTCTTTCACTTCCTTGGTCAACTTTATTCCTAGGTATTTGATTGATTTTGCTGAAACAGTAAATGGGAGTGATTTCTGGATGTCTTCTTCTTCAGATTTAGTGTTTGCATAAAGAAATGCCACTGATTTTTGTACATTGATTTTGTAGCCTGATACCTTGCTATATTGCCTAACAATGAATGACATTGATTGATTTACGGATGTTGAACCAGCCTTGCATTCCTGGGATGAATCCCACTTGGTCATGATGAACAATCTTTTTGATGTGTTGCTGTATCCGGTTGGCCAAGATGTTGTTTAATATTTTGGCATCTATGTTCATCAGAGATATTGGTCTGTAGTTTTCCTTTTTTGTTCTGTCCCTATCAGCTTTTGGTATCAGGGTGATGTTGGCTTCATAAAAGGTGGAAGGGAGTATTCCTGTTTCTTCAATCTTATGGAATAGCTTAACAAGTATGGGTATTAACTGTTTCCTGAAAGTTTTGTAGAATTCGTTTGTGAAGCCATCTGGTCCAGGACTTTTGTTGTTGGGGAGATTCTTAATAACGGTTTCAATTTCTTTGTCTGTGATTGGTGCATTTAGATTTTGTAGTTCTTCTTGGTTCAGTTTTGGAAGTGCATAGGTTTCTAGGAATTGTTCCATTTCTTCCAGATTCTCTAGCTTGGTGGCATATAGTTTTTTATAGAAGTTTCGCAGAATTCTCTGGATTTCTGTGGTGTCAGTTGTGATATCTCCTGTATCGTTTACAATTCTACTAATTTGAGTCTTCTCTCTTTTTTGTTTGGTGAGTCTGGCTAGGGGGTTGTCAATTTTGTTTAATCTTTCAAAGAACCAACATTTGGCTTCATTGATCTTTTGTATGGTTCTTTTATTTTCGATGTTGTTTATTTCTGCTCTAACTTTAGTGATTTCTGTCCTTCTGGTTGCTTTAGGGTTCCTTTGTTCCTCTTCCTCTAAGTCCTTGAGGTGTGTAGTAAGGTCGTTCATTTGGGCTTCTTCTTGGTGTTTAATATGTGATTGTATGGCTATAAGTTTCCCTCTCAGTACTGCTTTCGCTGTGTCCCAAATATTTTTATAGGTTGTGTCTTCATTTTCATTAGTTTCCAGGAACATTTGAATTTCCTGTTTGAGTGAGTCTCTGACCCAGTGGTTCTTAAGGAGCATGTTGTTTAGTTTCCAAATTCTATGTCTTTTAATAATTTTCCGTTTGTTGTTAAAAGTTAGTTTTACTGGGGACTTCCGGAGGCAGAGCTACGAGCAGCAGATCGCTTTCTCTCCTCTCCTCTCCTCTCCTCTCCCAGATCAACTAGGAATACCAGAGAAGACCACCCGGACCAAAACAGGACAGGACTAGAATGACCACAGGAACCCAGTAAATCACCCGTGAGTACAAACACGCGTGGCTGGTGACAGAGAGGAGAGAGGGGCCTAAGGAGAGATTAAGTGGCTGCTTAGTTCGACAGTTTGTCAGTGGAGACACCACCTCCAGTCTGCTCCACAACAAGGGGACAGCTGAAGGGAGGAGGAGGCTCCCCAGAGACTCACCAAGTACAACTCTGAGTCTCCATTCCTACTGCCCTCAGAGTCTGGAGCAGCAACAGGGAGGGACACCAGGGTTCAGAGATCTGACCGGGAAACTCAGGAGAAGACCTATGCCTCTCTGTGGCATAGCTGAGGGGCTGTGAAAGTCTCTTTGCATAACCACTGGAGTATCTCTGCCACACCCTGCTTTATCTCTTGGTCAGGAGTCAGTGATTAAGCCAAGAAGCCTATTGATAGTTTAAAAGCCCTCAGGCTCCCATAGCCTACAGGGGAAAAAAAAAAGGCTTTTACACCACTGAACTCCAACTCAGGGATTGAAAAAACTGTTAACTTATATAAAATGGTTAAAACAACAAGAAAAAATATTGGAGACTCGAACCAGGACAAGAGTCCAGCTAAAAGTCCTCCAGAGGGTGAAGCACAAAACAACGAGTTCAACATCCAAACATTAGCTAAGGAAATAATAACAGGAGTGAGTAAAGAATTTGAAAAAATTGTAATCAGAAATGCAGGAACAACAAATGAGAATATGGAAGAAAATTCTAATTATCTCATGATTATTAGAGAGCTGAAAGCTGAAATCGCTGAGCTAAGAAGGCAACTAACTGAACAAGCTAAAACAGTATCAGAGCAGGGCAACAAAATAGATGAACTCCAGAAAGCAGTAGAGGGCAGAGAGAATAGAATCAATGAGGCTGAAGACAGAATTAGCAAGATTGAGGATGAATTAGAGACAACTAAAAAAGAAGTAAGAGATCTCAAAAAGAGATTAAGAGATGCTGAAAACAACAACAGAGTCCTATGGGATGACTTCAAAAGAAACAATATACGCATTATTGGCTTACCAGAGGAAGAAAGAGAAGGGGAGGAAGAAAGCATTCTCCAGGCCATAATAGCTGAAAATTTCTCTAGTCTAGACAACACCAAAGACATAAAGATTCAAGAAGCCCAGAGGGTCCCAAACAAAATTAACCCAGACCTAAAGACACCAAGACATGTCATACTTAGATTGGAAAGGAATAAGGATAAAGAAAGGATCCTCAAGGCTGCAAGAGAAAAACAAAGAGTCACCTACAAAGGAAAACCCACAAGATTAGCAGCAGACTTCTCCATACAAACACTACAGGCCAGAAGAGAATGGCAAGATATCTATCGAGTGCTCAATGAGAAAGGCTTTCAGCCAAGAATACTATATCCTGCTAGATTGTCATTCAGACTAGATGGAAGCATCAAAACCTTCTCAGACAAGCAACAGTTGAAGGAAGCAACCATCACCAAGCCTGCCTTGAAAGAATTTCTGAAAGGTCTCCTATAAACAACCAGACCACCACAAATAGAACATATATCAAAACACTCTAAAACTCTACAAGAATGGCGTTAAAATATCTTCAATCTTTGATATCAATAAATGTCAATGGACTGAATTCACCTATTAAAAGACACAGAGTAGGAAGATGGATCATAAAACACAACCCAACAATATGTTGTCTACAGGAAACTCACCTAACGCAACAAGACAAACACAGACTTAAAGTGAAAGGATGGAAAACTATCATTCAAGCCAATGGCCCACAAAAAAGGGCAGGAACAGCTATTCTCATATCTGACATGATAGACTTTAAAATAGATAAGATTAAAAAAGATAGGAATGGACACTACTTACTGCTCAGAGGATCAGTCAATCAAGAGGACTTAACAATTATTAATATCTATGCACCCAATGAGAAGCCATCTAAATACATCAAACTTCTACTGAAAGAGCTACAGCAATATATTAACAGTAACACAATCATAGTAGGGGACTTCAACACCCCACTATCTCAACTTGACAGATCATCCAGGCAGAAAATCAATAAAGACATAAGGGAGCTAAATGAAGAGATAGATAAACTAGAACTATTGGACATTTTCAGAGTCATTCATCCCAAGAAACTGGAATACACATTTTACTCAAATCCACATGGATCATTCTCAAGGATAGACCATATGTTAGGCCACAAAGACAGCATCAGCCTATTCAAGAGCACTGAAATCATCCCAAGCATCTTCTCAGACCACAGTGGAATTAAACTAACACTTAACAATCAACAAAAGATTAGAAACAGTGCCAAAATGTGGAAGCTCAACAGTACACTTCTTAACAACTTCTGAGTCAAAGAGGAAATCAAGGAAGAAATCAAAATGTTTCGAGAGTTCAATGAAAATGAAGACACAAGCTATCAAAATATTTGGGACACAGCTAAAGCAGTCCTAAGAGGGAAGTTCATAGCTATACAAGCACACATTAGGAAACAAGAAAAGGCACAAATAAACAGCCTGATTGCACATCTTAAAGACCTAGAAGAAGAACAACAAAGGAACCCTAAAGCAACCAGAAGGACAGAAATCACTAAAGTTAGGGCAGAAATAAATAACATTGAGAATAGGAAAACCATACAAAAGATCAATGAAAGTAAATGTTGGTTCTTTGAAAGAGTAAACAAAATCGACAAACCTTTAGCCAGACTCACAAAACAAAAAAGGGAGAAGACCCAAATAAATCGGATAGTAAATGAAAGAGGAGAAATCACAACAGACACTGCAGAAATTCAACATATCATGCGAGGCTTCTATGAACAACTATATGCCACCAAGCTAGAGAACCTGCAAGAAATGAATGATTTCCTAGATACCTACCAACTTCCAAAACTAAGTAAAGAGGAAGTGGATAACATGAGCAGGTCCATCACAGCTAATGAAATTGAAACAGTTATCAAAAATATTCCCAAAAATAAAAGTCCTGGACCAGATGGTTTTACAAATGAATTCTACAAAACCTTCAAAGAAGAACTAATACCTCTACTTTTAAAAGTCTTCCAGAAGATTGAAGACACTGGAATACTCCCTGCCAGATTCTATGAAGCCAACATCACCCTGATACCAAAAGCAGACAGGGACACAACCAAAAAAGAAAACTACAGACCAATATCTCTGATGAACATAGATGCGAAAATATTGAACAAAATTCTAGCCAACCGGATACAGCAGTATATCAAAAAAATTGTTCATCATGACCAAGTGGGGTTTATCCCAGGCATGCAAGGTTGGTTTAATATACGTAAATCAATCAATGTGATCCACCACATCAACAAAAGCAAGACCAAAAACCACATGCTCATATCAATAGATGCAGAGAAAGCCTTTGACAAAATACAACATCCCTTTATGATCAAAACACTACAAAAAATAGGAATAGATGGAAAATTCCTGAAGATAGTGGAGTCTATATATAACAAACCTACAGCCAACATCATACTCAATGGTGAAAAACTGGAAGCATTTCCCCTCAGATCAGGTACTAGACAGGGCTGCCCACTATAACCATTACTATTCAACATAGTGTTGGAAGTTCTTGCCATAGCAATCAGGCAGGAGCAAGGAATTAAAGGAATACAGATTGGAAGAGAAGAAGTCAAACTCTCCTTATTTGCAGATGACATGATAGTATACATGGAAAAACCTAAGGAATCTAGCAAGAAGCTTTTGGAAATCATCAGGCAATACAGTAATGTGTCAGGCTATAAAATTAACATTCAAAAGTCAGTGGCATTCCTCTATGCAAACACTAAGTTAGAAGAAATTGAAATCCAGAAATCAGTTCCTTTTTCTATAGCAACAAAAACAATAAAATATCTAGGAATAAACCTAACCAAAGAAGTGAAAGACTTGTATACTGAAAATTATGAGTCACTACTCAAAGAAATTGAAAAAGACACAAAGAAGTGGAAAGATATTCCATGCTCATGGGTTGGAAGAATTAACATCATCAAAATGAATATATTACCCAGAGCCATCTACAAATTTAATGCTATCCCCATCAAGATCCCAAGCACATTTTTTAGGAGAATAGAACAAATGCTACAAATGTTTATCTGGAACCAGAAAAGACCTAGAATTGCCAAAACAATCTTGAGAAAAAAGAACAGAACCGGAGGCATCACACTCCCAGATCTCAAACTATATTATAGGGCCATTGTCATCAAAACTGCTTGGTACTGGAACATGAACAGACACACTGACCAGTGGAATAGAATTGAGAGCCCAGAAATGAGGCCCCACACCTATGGACATCTAATCTTTGACAAAGGGGCCCAGACTATTACATGGGGAAAGCAGAGTCTCTTCAACAAATGGTGTTGGAAACAATGGGTTGAAACATGCAGAAGAATGAAGCTGAATCACTGTATTTCACCAAATACAAAAGTAAATTCCAAGTGGATCAAGGACTTGGATGTTAGACCAGAAACTATCAGATACTTAGAGGAAAATATTGGAAGAACTTTTTTCCGCATAAATTTTAAAGACATTTTCAATGAAACGAATCCAATTACAAGGAACACTAAGGCAAGTATAAACCTATGGGACTACATCAAATTAAAAAGCTTCTTCACAGCAAAAGAAACCACTACCCAAATCAAGAGACCCCTCACAGAATGGGAGAAGATCTTTACATGCCATACATCAGATAAGAGTTTAATAACCAACATATATAAAGAGCTTACCAGACTCAACAACAAGACAACAAATAACCCCATCCAAAAATGGGGGGAGGAATTGGACAGAATATTCACCACAGAAGAGATCCAAAAGGCCGAGAAACACATGAAAAAATGCTCCAAGTCTCTGATTGTCAGAGAAATGCAAATCAAGACAACAATGAGATATCACTTCACTCCTGTGAGAATGTCACACATCAGAAAAGGTAACAGCAGCAAATGCTGGAGAGGATGTGGGGTCAAAGGAACCCTCCTGCACTGCTGGTGGGAATGTCAATTGGTCCAACCTCTGTGGAGAACAGTCTGGAGAACTCTCAGAAGGCTAGAAATGGACCTACCCTATGACCCTGCAAT
This sequence comes from Erinaceus europaeus, assembly GCF_950295315.1. Lineage (NCBI taxonomy): Eukaryota > Metazoa > Chordata > Mammalia > Eulipotyphla > Erinaceidae > Erinaceus > Erinaceus europaeus. Next base: position 77,698,483 of record NC_080166.1, read on the forward strand.
TCCCCTCCTGGGGATATATCCTAAGGAACCCAACACATCCATCCAAAAAGATCTGTGTACACATATGTTCTTGGCAGCACAATTTGTAATAGCCAAAACCTGGAAGCAACCCAGGTGTCCAACAACAGATGAGTGGCTGAGCAAGTTGTGGTATATATACACAATGGAATACTACTCAGCTGTAAAAAATGGTGACTTCACCGTTTTCAGCCGATCTTGGATGGACCTTGAAAAAATCATGTTGAGTGAAATAAGTCGGAAACAGAAGGATGAATATGGGATGATCTCACTCTCAGGCCGAAGTTGAAAAACAAGATAGAAAAGAAAACACAAGTCGAACCTAAAATGGAATTGGAGTATTACACCAAAGTAAAAGACTCTGGGGTGGGTGGGTGGGTGGGTGGGGAGAATACAGGTCCATGAAAAATGACGAATGAAATAGTGGGGGTTGTATTGCTAAATGGGAATCTGGGGAATGTTATGCATGTAAAAAAAAAAAAAAAAAGGAAGAAGAAGTAGAAACGCAAAGTAGAAATTGACTGAGTTTGGAGTATGGCACCAAAGTAAGAAAGCAGAAGTATACTAGAGTTTGCATCACCAGGTTCCAGGTGTCATCAGGATGCCAGCCAGACTTCCCTGGATTGAAGACACCACCAATGTGTCCTGGAGCTCAGCTTCCCCAGAGACCCATCCTACTAGGGAAAGAGAGAGGCAGACTGGGAGTGTGGACCGACCAGTCAACGCCCATGTTCAGCGAGGAAGCAATTACAGAAGCCAGACCTTCTACCTTCTGCAACCCTCAATGACCCTGGGTCCATGCTCCCAGAGGGATAGAGAATGGGAAAGCTATCGGGGGAGGGGGTGGAATATGGAGATTGGGCAGTGGGAATTGTGTGGAGTTGTACCCCTCCTACCCTATGGTTTTGTTAATTAATCCTTTCTTAAAAAAAAAAAAAAAAAAAAAAAAGTTAGTTTTACTCCACTGTGGTCTGAGAAGATACTTGGGATGATTTCAATGCTCTTGAATTTATTGATGCTGTCTTTGTGGCCTAACATGTGGTCTATCCTTGAGTATGTGTTATGTGGATTTGAAAAGAAGGTGTATTCCAGTTTTTTGGGGTGGAGGAGTCTGAAAATGTCCAGGAGGTCTAGTCTGTCAATCTCTTCATTCAATTCTCTTGTATCTTTATTGGTTCTCTGCTTTGTTGATCTGTCTAAGTGTGAGAGTGGGGTATTGAAGTCTCCCACTATTATTGTATTACTATTGATGTATTTTTGAAATTCTTTCAGTAGATGCTTAATGTATTTAGATGGTCCCTCGTTGGGTGCATAGATGTTAATAATTGTTAAGTCTTCTTGGTTGATTGATCCTCTAATCATTATGTAATGTCGTTGCCTATCTTTTATTACTTTATTTAATTTAAAATCTATCGTATCTGAGATGAGAATGGCTGTTCCTGCCCTTTTTTGTGGACCGTTAGCCTGTATGATAGTTTTCCATCCTTTCACTTTAAGTCTGTGTTTATCTTGTTGTGACAGATGGGATTCTTGCAAGCAGCATATGGTTGGGTTATGTTTTCTGATCCATCCCCCCACCCTGTGCCTTTTGATGGGTGAGTTTAAGTCATTGACATTTATTGATATTATGGATTTAATGTATTGTAGTGCCATTGTTCTAAAAAACAATTTGTTTACTCTGACATATTGCAAGTATTATAGTGATGTTCTTGTTTATAAGAGGTCTTTTAGTACCTCTTTCAGGGCCGGCTTGGTGATAGTTGCCTCCTTTAACTGTTGTTTGTCTAAGAAGGTTTTGATCCCTCCATCTAGCTTGAATGAAAGTCTAGCAGGATATATAATCCTTGGTTGAAACCCTTTTTCATTCAGGGCTCGATAGATATCTTGCCACTCCCTTCTGGCTTTTAGAGTTTGAGTTGAGAAATCTGCAGAAAGTCTTATGGGTTTTCCCCTGTATGTGACTTTTTGTTTCTCTCTTGCAGCCTTTAGGATCCTTTCTTTATCCTTACTTCTTCTCATTGTGACTATGATGTGTCTTGGTGTTTTCAGGTCTGGGTTGATTCTGTTTGGTACTCTCTGGGCCTCTTGCACCTTGATATCCTTTCTGTTATTCAGGTCTGGGAAGTTTTCTTCTATTATTTCCTCTAGAATGTTTGCTTCCCCTTCCTCTCTTTCTTCCTCTGGCAGGCCAATTATACGAATGTTACTTCTTTTGAGATCATCCCATATGTCTCTGTTGTTGTTTTCAGTGTCTCTCAATCTCTCTTTAAGCTCTTTCACCTCTTTCTTAGTTTTCTCTAACTCATCCTCTGTCTTACTAATTCTGTTTTCTGCTTCTGTTAGTCTGCTTTCCCTTGCCTCAGCTTCTTTCTTCATTACAGCTATTTCAGCTTTCAGTTCTCTAATTATCTCAAGATAATCAGTATTTTCCTTGGGGGTCTCAATTGTTGTTTCCCTAATACTGCCATTCCTTTTCTCCAATGTTGTTTTCATTTCTGTGATTAATAAGTTTATTATTGCTTGCATACTTTTCTTATCTATGGTTACTTTTGACTGATTTATGGTTTCTTCTGGGCTCTTGTCTTCATTCATTGGGGTAGCAGTTTTATTTGTTTTTAATCTACCCATTTTTTTTTATTTATGTGTTTCTCTCTCTTTTTTTTTTATGCTCTGTTGTTCCTCAGTTGTTGTGTTTTGAGCACAAGTAACACTGCACTAAATACCTTTATGACAATTGCACTCACCAACCTCTGGAATTACAGTAGCAACTGAAGTAAGTATTGAAGGAGTTTAATCATTACCAGTTAGCCAAACAATTTCTCCAGTCCGTGAAAAATAGTAACCAAATCCCAGTGAAGAAAGAGAAAAGAAAGAGAGGATAGCAAGAATAGACAGTTATGCAAATCTACTATCCAGTGTATATTCTAGGGGTAACAAGAGTGTAAAGGGATCTAGAGCAGAGATACACACATAGAGAGTCCACTCTGGGTCAGATTTCTTCCCCAAAGTAATTCACAAATTCAGAAAGGCAAAGAAGAAAGAAGTGTATGACAAGATAAAAAAAAAAATAGAGATAGAGAGAGATAAGAGAGAGAAAAGGGAGAAGATAAGAAGAAGGGTTGTAATTAAAGAGCAGTGCGAGGAACTTCCCAAATGTGTATCAGTGAATTAAAAAAAAAAAAAAAAAAAAAAAAAAAAAAAAAAAACCTGTTTGGTGGTATGGGGTATCCTGCTAGTAGCTGGTCCCAGGCACTGCTTATGAGGGGGGGGAGGGCGGCGGGAAGGATGTGTGCTTGAAAATTAAAAGGAAGAAAAAAGAATTTTTTTCCCCTACTCTAATTCTTAACCCACATTAAGTTATAGACACCTCCTTGGTATGACCGCTATGGCCCCTTATTGGCTGGCCTGCTAATCGCAGAAAATCCTATTGTTTACACGAGATGTGTCCGGAGCTCAAAGGCTAGCCGCTTCTCAGTCCGCCATCTTCCGGGAGGCCCCCCCCTCCAGACTTTTTAAGAGGATTTCTCAAAAATGAAAACTAGCTCCAAGTCCTTTGATCCAATGAGAGCTATACTCAAGAAGTCTTTGGATCCACCCACAGGGTCGCGGTGGACCCTGGATTCTCCCAAGAGGAAGCCCTGAGCTAAAGTGCTCTCTCCGGGTCCTCTGCCTGCCGCACTCTGCAACCGGCGGAGGAGCCGCCTTCTTGGGTGGGCGGAGGACAATGCCCGGCGCACTCACCTTGCTCGGCGCCGCTGGGGAATTCTGAAGCCCCGCTAGTCCGTGTCACCTTTACTCTAATTCTTAACCCAAATTAAACTGTAATCACTTCTTTGGTGCCCCCCCCTTATTGACTGGCCTGCTAAAGGCAGAAAATCCTACCATTGCTGATGATGCGATCAGAGCACTTGCTGTCAGCGACTTCTCAGGCCGCCATCTTCCTAACTCCCCCCCTGACTTCATTCTTAATGCTACTCTGAAGACAGACAAACTGTTAAAATGTGCTACTTTATCAGAATTTTTTAGAGGTTTTTCTGTGTACACACTTCATTGATTATTTTCTGATGAGGCTTGCTGGAGTTTAGAAATCTACCCTTGAAAAAAGATTCTTATTATCTGGGAAATAAGATAATGGTCTGTCAGCTTGGAAACAACAACAGCAGCAACAACAACAGAAGTAAAGGAGGGGAGTCAGGTGGTAGCGCAGAGGGTTAAGCACATGTGGTGAGAAGCTCAAGGACTAGCTTAAGGATTCCTATTGGAGCACTTGGCTCACCCCACCTGCAGGGGAGTCCCTTCACAGTTGGTGAAGCAGGTCTGCAGGTGTCTATCTTTCTCTTCCCCTCTCTGTCTTCCCCTCCTCTCTCCATTTCTCTCTGTCATAGCCACCAACAACGACATCAATAACTACAACAATAAAACAACAAGGGCAAAAAAATAAATAAATAAATAAATATTTAAAAAAATATATAGGAGAAGTAATGGGAGAAATGCATTTTGCATATGGACCTAAGTAACTAACCTTATCATCAGTAGAAGGATTGAAAGATTTTTTTTCTGAAGATTAATTTAGCAATAAATTTGGGTGTGAAATAGTTCATTTTTGGTTCTCCATGTACATTTATATAATTTCCAAGGATATTCACTTCATGTGTTTTCACAAAAGCATTTATGCTAATTTTATTTTCAGGATTTGAAGATGAACAATTATGAAATGCATGTGAATACAAGGCTATTTTAAAATGTTGAAAACTGCAAAACACAATATCCTGACACACAGATATAAAAACTATACACAATAGAAAGCACATATTGGGGCTGATCTGTCAGGACACATAGAGTAAACTAACTGTAAGATTATAATACCTTGGAATAACCGGAAGATGGCGGCCTGAGAAGTTGCTGACAGCGAGCACTCTGACCGCATCGTCGGCAACGGTAGGATTTTCTGCCTTTAGCAGGCCAGTTAATAAGGGGTGACACCAAAGAGTGGGTACAATTTAATTTGGGTTAAGAATTAGAGTAAAGGTGACACGGACTAGCGGGGCTCCACAATTCCCAGGGCGCCGGGCAAGGAGAGTGCGCCGGGCATTGTCCTCCGCCCGCCCAGGAAGGCGGCTCCTCCGCCGGTTGCAGAGCGCGGCGGGCAGAGGACCCTGAGAGAGCACTTTAGCTCGGGGGCTTCCTCTTGGGAGAATCCAGGGTCCACCGCGACCCTGAGAGCAGATCCAAAGACTTCTTGAGTATAGCTCTCATTGGATCAAAGGATTTGGAGCTAGTTTTCATTTTTGAGAAATCCTTTAAAAAAGTCTGGAGGGCGGGGTTTCCCGGAAGATGGCGGACTACGGAGAAGCGGCTAGCCTTTGAGCTCCGGACACATCTCGTGTAAACAATAGGATTTTCTGCCTTTAGCAGGCCAGCCAATAAGGGGCCAAGCAGTCATACCAAGGAGGTGTCTATAACTTAATTTGGGTTAAGAATTAGAGTAGGGGAAAAAAATTCTTTTTTCTTCCTTTTAATTTTCAAGCATACATCCTTCCCGCCGCCCCCCCCCCCACCATAAACAGTGCCTGGGACCAACTACTAGCAGGATACCCCATACCACCAAACAGGGTTTTTTTTTTTTTTTAAACTCACTGATACACATTTGGGAAGTCCCTCGCACTGCTCTTTAATTACAACCCTTCTTCTTATATTCTCCCTTTTCTCTCTCTTATCTCTATCTCTTTTTTTATTTTTTATTATTACTATTTTTTTTTATCCTGTCATACACTTCTTTCTTCTTTGCCTTTCTGAATCTGTGAATTACTTTGGGGAAGAAATCTGACCCAGAGTGGACTCTCTATGTGTGTATCTCTGCTCTAGTTCCCTTTACACTCTTGTTACCCCTAGAATATACACTGGATAGTAGATTTGCATAACTGTCTATTCTTGCTATCCTCTCTTTCTTTTCTCTTTCTTCACTGGGATTTGGTTACTATTTTTTCACGGACTGGAGAAATTGTTTGGCTAACTGGTAATGATTAAACTCCTTCAATACTTACTTCAGTTGCTACTGTAATTCCGGAGGTTGGTGAGTGCAATTGTCATAAAGGTATTTAGTACAGTGCTACTTGTGCTCACAACACAACAACTGAGGAACAACAGAGCATTAAAAAAAAAAGAGAGAGAGAGAAACACATAAATAAAAAAAAATATGGGTAGATTAAAAACAAATAAAACTGCTACCCCAATGAATGAAGACAAGAGTCCAGAAGAAACCATAAATCAATCAGAAGTAACCATAGATAAGAAAAGTATGCAAGCAATAATAAACTTATTAATCACAGAAATGAAAACAACATTGGAGGAAAGGAATGGCAGTATTAGGGAAACAACAGTTGAGACACCCAAGGAAAATACTGACTATCTTGAGACAATTAGAGAACTGAAAGCTGAAATAGCTGTAATGAAGAAAGAAGCTGAGGCAAGGGAAAGCAGACTAACAGAAGCAGAAAACAGAATTAGTCAGACAGAGGATGAGTTAGAGAAAACTAAGAAAGAGGTGAAAGAGCTTAAAAAGAAATTGAGAGACACTGAAAACAACAACAGAGACATATGGGATGATCTCAAAAGAAGTAACATTCGTATAATTGGCCTGCCAGAGGAAGAAAGAGAGGAAGGGGAAGCAAACATTCTAGAGGAAATAATACAAGAAAATTTCCCAGACCTGAATAACAGAAAGGATATCAAGGTGCAAGAGACCCAGAGAGTACCAAACAGAATCAACCCAGACCTGAAAACACCAAGACACATCATAGTCACAATGAGAAGAAGTAAGGATAAAGAAAGGATCCTAAAGGCTGCAAGAGAGAAACAAAAAGTCACATACAGGGGAAAACCCATAAGACTTTCTGCAGATTTTTCAACTCAAACTCTAAAAGCCAGAAGGGAGTGGCAAGATATCTATCGAGCCCTGAATGAAAAAGGGTTTCAACCAAGGATTATATATCCTGCTAGACTTTCATTCAAGCTAGATGGAGGGATCAAAACCTTCTTAGACAAACAACAGTTAAAGGAGGCAACTATCACCAAGCCGGCCCTGAAAGAGGTACTAAAAGACCTCTTATAAACAAGAACATCACTATAATACTTGTAATATATCAGAGTAAACAAATTGTTTTTTAGAACAATGGCACTACAATACATTAAATCCATAATATCAATAAATGTCAATGGCTTAAACTCACCCATCAAAAGGCACAGGGTGGGGGGATGGATCAGAAAACATAACCCAACCATATGCTGCTTGCAAGAATCCCATCTGTCACAACAAGATAAACACAGACTTAAAGTGAAAGGATGGAAAACTATCATACAGGCTAACGGTCCACAAAAAAGGGCAGGAACAGCCATTCTCATCTCAGACACGATAGATTTTAAATTAAATAAAGTAATAAAAGATAGGCAAGGACATTAAATAATGATTAGAGGATCAATCAGCCAAGAAGACTTAACAATTATTAACATCTATGCACCCAACAAGGGACCATCTAAATACATTAAACACCTACTGAAAGAATTTCAAAAATACATCAATAGTAATACAATAATAGTGGGAGACTTCAATACCCCACTCTCACACTTAGACAGATCAACAAAGCAGAGAACCAATAAAGATACAAGATAATTGAATGAAGAGATTGACAGACTAGACCTCTTGGACATTTTCAGACTCCTCCACCCCAAAAAACTGGAATACACCTTCTTTTCAAATCCACATAACACATACTCAAGGATAGACCACATGTTAGGCCACAAAGACAGCATCAATAAATTCAAGAGCATTGAAATCATCCCAAGTATCTTCTCAGACCACAGTGGAGTAAAACTAACTTTTAACAACAAACAGAAAATTATTAAAAGACATAGAATTTGGAAACTAAACAACATGCTCCTTAAGAACCACTGGGTCAGAGACTCACTCAAACAGGAAATTCAAATGTTCCTGGAAACTAATGAAAATGAAGACACAACCTATAAAAATATTTGGGACACAGCGAAAGCAGTACTGAGAGGGAAACTTATAGCCATACAATCACATATTAAACACCAAGAAGAAGCCCAAATGAACGACCTTACTAGACACCTCAAGGACTTAGAGGAAGAGGAACAAAGGAACCCTAAAGCAACCAGAAGGACAGAAATCACTAAAGTTAGAGCAGAAATAAACAACATCGAAAATAAAAGAACCATACAAAAGATCAATGAAGCCAAATGTTGGTTCTTTGAAAGATTAAACAAAATTGACAAACCCCTAGCCAGACTCACCAAACAAAAAAGAGAGAAGACTCAAATTAATAGAATTGTAAACGATGCAGGAGATATCACAACTGACACCACAGAAATCCAGAGAATTCTGCGAAACTTCTATAAAGAACTATATGCCACCAAGCTAGAGAATCTGGAAGAAATGGAACAATTCCTAGAAACCTATGCACTTCCAAAACTGAACCAAGAAGAACTACAAAATCTAAATGCACCAATCACAGACAAAGAAATTGAAACCGTTATTAAGAATCTCCCCAACAACAAAAGTCCTGGACCAGATGGCTTCACAAATGAATTCTACAAAACTTTCAGGAAACAGTTAATACCCATACTTCTTAAGCTATTCCATAAGATTGAAGAAACAGGAATACTCCCTTCCACCTTTTATGAAGCCAACATCACCCTGATACCAAAAGCTGATAGGGACAGAACAAAAAAGGAAAACTACAGACCAATATCTCTGATGAACATAGATGCCAAAATATTAAACAAGATCTTGGCCAACCGGATACAGCAACACATCAAAAAGATTGTTCATCATGACCAAGTGGGATTCATCCCAGGAATGCAAGGCTGGTTCAACATCCATAAGAAAATCAATGTCATTCACATCAATAAAAGCAAAGCCAAAAACCACATGATTATCTCAATAGATGCAGAGAAAGCCTTTGACAAAATCCAACACCCATTCATGCTCAAAACTCTACAGAAAATGGGAATAGATGGGAAATTCCTCAAGATAGTGGAGTCTATATATAGCAAACCTACAGCCAACATCATACTCAATGGACAGAAGCTGAAAGCATTCCCCCTCAGATCGGGGACTAGACAGGGCTGTCCACTGTCACCGTTACTCTTCAACATAGTATTGGAAGTTCTTGCCATAGCAATCAGGCAAGAGAAAGAAATCAAAGGGATACAGATTGGAAGGGAAGAAGTCAAGCTCTCACTATTTGCAGATGATATGATAGTATACATAGAAAGACCTAAAGAATCCAGTAGAAAATTACTGGAAGTTGTTAGGCAATATAGCAAGGTATCAGGCTACAAAATCAATGTACAAAAATCAGTAGCATTTCTTTATGCAAACACTAAATCTGAAGAAGAAGACATCCAGAAATCACTCCCATTTACTGTTTCAGCAAAATCAATCAAATACCTAGGAATAAAGTTGACCAAAGAAGTGAAAGACTTGTATACTGAAAACTATGAGTCGCTACTCAAGGAGATAGAAACTGATACCAAGAAATGTAAAGATATCCCATGCTCATGGATTGGAAGAATAAATATCATCAAAATGAATATTCTTCCCAGAGCCATATACAAATTTAATGCAGTACCCATCAAAGTTCCACCAATCTTCTTTAAGAGAATAGAACAAACGCTACAATCATTTATCTGGAACCTGAAAACACCTAGAATTGCCAAAACCATCTTAAGGAAAAGAAACAGAAATGGAGGCATCACACTCCCAGACCTTAAACTATATTATAAAGCCATCATCATCAAAACAGCATGGTACTGGAACAAAAATAGGCACACAGACCAGTGGAACAGAATTGAAAGCCCAGAAGTAAATCCCAACACCTATGGGCATCTAATCTTTGATAAGGGGGCCCAAAGGATTAAATGGAAAAAGGAGGCTCTCTTCAATAAATGGTGCTGGAAAAACTGGGTTGAAACATGCAGAAGAATGAAATTGAACCACTTTATCTCACCAGAAACAAAAATAAACTCCAAATGGATCAAAGACCTAGATGTCAGACCAGAAACAATCAAATACTTAGAGGAAAACATTGGTAAAACACTTTCCCACATACACCTCAAGGACATCTTTGATGAATCAAACCCAATTGCAAGGAAGACCAAAGCAGAAACAAACCAATGGGACTACATCAAATTGAAAAGCTTCTGCACATCCAAAGAAACTATTAAACAAACAGAGAGACCCCTCACAGAATGGGAGAAGATCTTCACATGCCAGACATCAGACAAGAAACTAATCACCAAAATATATAAAGAGCTCAGCAAACTTAGCCGCAAAAAAGCAAATGACCCCATCCAAAAATGGGCAGAGGAAATGAACAAAACATTCACCACAGAGGAGATCCAAAAGGCTAACAAACATATGAAAAACTGCTCTAGGTCACTGATTGTCAGAGAGATGCAAATCAAGACAACACTAAGATACCACCTCACTCCTGTAAGAATGGCATACATCAAAAAGGACAGCAGCAACAAATGCTGGAGAGGATGTGGGGACAGAGGAACCCTTTTACATTGCTGGTGGGAATGTAAATTGGTACAGCCTCTGTGGAGAGCAGTCTGGAAACCTCTCAGAAGGCTAGACATGGACCTTCCATATGACCCAATAATTCCTCTCCTGGGGTTATACCCCAAGGACTCCATAACACCCAACCAAAAAGAGGTGTGTACTCCTATGTTCATAGCAGCACAATTCATAATAGCTAAAACCTGGAAGCAACCCAGGTGCCCAACAACAGATGAATGGCTGAGAAAGCTGTGGTATATATACACAATGGAATACTATGCAGCTATCAAGAACAATGAACCCACCTTCTCTGACCCATCTTGGACAGAGCTAGAAGGAATTATGTTAAGTGAACTAAGTCAGAAAGATAAAGATGAGTATGGGATGATCCCACTCATCAACAGAAGCTGACTAAGAAGATCTGAAAGGGAAACTAAAAGCAGGACCTGATCAAATTGTAAGTAGGGCACCAAAGTAAAAACCCAGTGGTGAGGGGTAGGCATGTAGCTTCCTGGGCCAGTGGGGGGTGGGAGTGGGCGGGAGGGATGGGTCACAGTCCTTTGGTGGTGGGAATGGTGTTTATGTACACTCCTAGCAAAATGTAGACATATAAATCAGTAGCTAATTAATATGAGAGGGGGAAATCAATTGTATGTCTCAAAGTTTCTCAAAAGACAAACTGAATCTTTTTAATATATAGGCTATGTATTTGATATGCGGACTCTCTCAAAAGCCTAGACCAAGTAGATTAGAAGCTTCCAATAGCACAGCTATATACAAGGTACTGGGTACTGTCCAGCAAACCATAACAAAGGGACTTTTCAAAGTTAACCCAATTAACAAATAATGTGATGATAATATTAACTATTGAGTGTCTTTTTGAACCCTAAGACAGCAGGAACCTCACATCTTCACTATAGAGCCCCTACTTCCCCCAGTCCTGGAACCCTTGGATAGGGCCCACTTTCCCGTATGCATCTCCCAATCCAAACCAAATAACATTGCATCCGCCGATCACAACCTAACCAAAGCAACAATTGCTACCTCAACATGCTTCACCTCAGAATGTATCCAGAGACTTCACGTGTGGAATGACAACCCTTCAGCTTCATTACTCGGGTGAGACCTTTCCTTTAATAGTACACTCTAATTTCATCTCAGGTAGTTCACTTTCTAACAAAGTCCCATAACCTAGATATACACCAGTTTCTGTGAGAGAGAGCTTATGTGCACACGTATCCATAAACTACTGCAAAATATATACCTGAAAACAGGACTACACTAGAGTTTGCAGTGAGTACCTCCCTAACACTTCCTCTCCACTATTCCAAGCTTGGGATCCATGATTGCTCAACAAATTGTTTGGCTTCATATGTTAACTCTGTTTTCAATCACCAGGTACCAGATGACACCAGGATGCTGGCTAGGCTTCCCTGGATTGAAGACCCCACCAATGTGTCCTGGAGCTCAGCTTCCCCAGAGTCACACCCTACTAGGGAAAGAGAGAGGCAGACTGGGGGTATGGACCGACCAGTCAACGCCCATGTTCAGCGGGGAAGCAATTACAGAAGCCAGACCTTCTACCTTCTGCATCCCTCAACGACCCTGGGTCCATGCTCCCAGAGGGATAGAGAATGGGAAAGCTATCAGGGGAGGGGGTGGGTTATGGGGATTGGGTGTTGGGAATTGTGTGGAGTTGTACCCCTCCTACCTTATGCTTTTGTTCACTAATCCTTTCTTAAATAAAAAAATTAAAAAAAAAAATTAAAAAAAAAAAAAAGATTATAATACCTTTTAAGATTTCTTTTTAAAGTAAAACAGAGACACTGAGGGTGAGAGACTGAGATAAAAGCATTGCTTCACCATACATAGTTTTTGATAGTTTTTGTTGGTCTGGTGTGCTTCTGATAATAAAATCTAAGATCCGTTAATTTCTTTTCTGCAACCAGGATTTTTAAAGCTTTTTTTTTTTTTTTTTGTATTCCTGTGTGTGAACCACTGTATTGTGAACCATTATCTCTCCTAATAAGATAAAGGAAAACAAGAACCATGTAGGAGGATGAGGGGACTGAAGGATCTCCTCTTAGATCAGAGACAGCTCCCCCCTGAGACCTGCCTCCAGATCTGGTGAATCTTCAGCTGCCTTAGGTCATGGGTGAACCTAAATTTTGGAGTATGAGGGAATGAGTCAAGTTTGATCACAATTTAGTTAGCAAACATTTTGTTCCAATTGATAAGTAAGTGCAAGCAGTTTGGATAGTCTTTTTTTTTTTTTAAATAAAGGAAAATTTTAAATTCAAAGTCTGTTCTTATGATTGGAAATGAGAGATATTCTGAATCACTCCTTAGACTCTCAGTTTAATCCCTGGTCCCTACATGTGCCAAAGCAGTGCTCTATTTCTCCTTCTCTCTCTCTTCTCTATATATCTTATATGAAATAAATAAAATATGAATGCTGCCACTGCAGTGTGTCTCCCCCTTGCTTTGTCTCTCCCTCTGCCTCGATACCTCAATGAAAAGGTAACTTAGAAGCAATGGGTTCAAGCATGTTGGAGGCCCAGCTTGTCAAAAAAAATCACTTCAATTTTATTTAATTTAGATCTATACATATGATAATTAAAGGTGTTTTTGTTAATTAAATATATATACATCTGTGAAAATGGATGATAAATTTAAACTATGCCTCTACTATTAAAAAGTATTGCTTGTGGTTCTTGTTTATATTTAGATTAAATATTCTGAAAACTAAAATGTGTCAATATACTTTATTGTATCACATTTAGATTTTAGAATTACCTATTTCTACATGGTGATTATGTTGAGTAATGGCATTTGATTGAATACATATACATTTGTGAATTTGATTTTATTTATCCTAACATTTTATATCTCACATTAGACAGCTGACAGAGTATAACAGACTTTGCCATATATTTCCTTGTTAAGACAAGAAATATCAAAGTATTCTTGGATGTAAACCTGTGTAGTGTTAGTGAAATACATTCAACACAAACATATACACCCTCTCGCACTTCTTCTTCTAGCGTTTGCCCTTCTTCCCTAGCCAGTTATTGGCTTTGAAAGTGACTGGGATCCATGTGGATTCAGTCGGCTAGGAAGGATCGTCAGTTTCCTCAATGAATGGGTACTCACGGGATGCACCACGGGAAGGTCGATCCAATGCATCCCATCTCTCGCACTGTGTGTGGTTAAAATTAATGTTTATCTGACTTTATATTATGCTGACATAGAATATAAATAAATGGGCAGGGTTAGATAGCATAATGGTTATGCAAAGAGACTCTCATGCCTGAGGCTCCGAAGTCCCAGGTTCAATCCCCTGAACCACCATAAGCCAGAGCTGAGCAGTGCTCTGGTAAAAAAAAAAAAAAAAAAAAAAATTGGAAAAAAAAGAATATATGTGTGTGTGTGTGTGTGTGTGTGTGTGTGTGTATATGTGTGTGTGTGTGTCCTACATATGCATATGTGGATAATAGTAAATTGAAGAATATGTTTTCATTTACATTTAAAATAATTTAACAGGAAAATAGATTATTATAAAATTATTTTTTGTGTGTGGTATTTCAGTTCCAATAGTATGCCAGTATAAAAAAATAACTTGTGACTTTTGAGTTTTCCACTTAACAGAATGCAGTGAACATCCAGAAAAGTCAGTTGATGGTTATAATTTGGAGTGTTTTTTTGCTTTGTTTTGTTTTGTTTTGTTTTTAACCAGAGCACTGCTCAGCTCTGGCTTATGGTGGTACAGGGGATTGAACCTGGGACTTTGAAGCCTCAAGCATGAGAGTCTCTTTGCATAACCATTATGCTATCTATCCCTGCCCTGTTATTTTTTTAGATTTTTAAAAATAATTTATTCCCTTTTGTTGCCCTTGTTTTATTGTTGTAGTTATTATTGTTGTTATTGATATCGTCGTTGTTAGATAGGACAAAGAGAAATGGAGAGAGGAGGGGAAGACAGAGAGGGGGAGAGAAAGATAGACACCTGAAGACCTGCTTCACCACCTGTGAAGCGACTCCCCTGCAGGTGGGGAGCCAGGGTCTCAAACTGGGATTTTTACCCGTCCTTGCACTTTGCGCCACATGCGCTTAACCGCCTGACTCCCTGTGGTTATAATTTGATCTACCTGAGATCATTTATCAAGCCTCACATTCATATACTGGAGACAAAACACAGACATTGAATAAGAAAACATAATAAGCTGGGGGCTGGGCAGTGGCTTACTAGGTTAAATAGTAGTGGAAAATACAATAAGCTTTTTTTCCTGATATAAAAAAAAAATGAAAATCAAATTCTAATGTGTAAAGAAACAAATTCTAACATAATGAGCTAACTATACATAGAAAGCCCTGTTTTAGATTTCTGAACTTTTTTTAATACAATTTATTTATAAATAACCTCCATTTCTGTTGATTTAGTAATAGTTGTACACAGTATAGTACCAAGTGTTATTTATTGCTACTTAGGGATTTGAGTTAAATCTTATATATTATATTTGTATTCTTGTAAAATGAAATGCCAAATAATATTTCAGAACAATTGCTAAAAGTCCTGAATTAATATATTTAATTGACTTAACTTTGGGGGAAAAGCAGCATTTTTATTATGCATGTATATTTAATGCTACTGAAAAGCAAATAAAGTAGTAAGAATGTGATTTGTTTCTATAGATTTAAATTCTAGAGCATCATTTACATGTTAGATGGCTTTGACTGAAAATAATTTTGAATAATTGTACAATAAATAAATATAAAACTGTAATTTCATGGATGCCATTTCAAACACAATTAACATAAAATAATTATGGATATCTTTTCAAAATTAACACAGCAACTCAGGCATAGTTATCTGTCAATGCCACACTGTTATTTTCTTATTTTGTTAATGAAAACTAATTTAAATTATTCTATACAAAAATACATGGGTATTGGAAACTTTTCATCACCTGAAGGATATTTATTCACATACCTACATAATTAAAAAACTTATTTTATAGAAATATGATCAGCTTATATATTTGGGTACTAAACAAATATTTGGTTAAAACAGTTTTTTAAAGTTTAATATTTTTATATTCCCTTTTAGTACTATTTCCTGCAAAGTGATCTTGGAGCTCCAAATTCTACAGTCATGAAAAGAAGCTGAAACAATGCAGTTATATAAAAACATCTAATATGATCTACTTATAGTTGGATTTTCAATTAAGTAAAATGCCATAGTATATTCTTGTAATGTTTAATAAAGCATGATATGGATGTTTAAAACATGTTCAGTACAGTAGCATAGTAAGAAAAACAAAATGTTTTTTTAAATAGGTATTAGTCATTATTACTATATGCCATAAAAGTAATATTTTACAATAATAAAAATAATTATAAGAAAACTTATTTCTTAATAAGTTTTCACTCTAGAGCACTGTACCTTACATCTTCTAGAGATAAATTATATCTTTTAACTTTTATCCTATAATTAAATTTCTCCCTAAACTTCAGTGAGGTTCAGATCTGATCATTCAGAAACTCTTAAAATAACCAATCTACGTTTTGGAGTAAAACAATTTTATTGCACCCATGTAATCTCAGGTATGTGTTGCATATTAATTTAATCATATTAAGGAATAGTGTATGTTTGTAGTATTGTGTATTTATTTATAATTGCATATATAATTGAATAAAAGGTTACATATTAAACAAATGCAAATATGTACTTTCATATAATTTTCCAATTTGCTGTTGATTCATTATTACCAGTTAATTTGAGTTTAAACAAAATTTTATTTTTTCATATTTATTTATGTATTTTCCCTTTTGTTGCCCTTGTTTTTCATTGTTGTTGTAGTTATTATTGTTGTTATTGATGCCGTTGTTGTTAGATGGTACAGAGAGAAATGGAGAAAGGGGAAGACAGAGAGGGGGAGAGAAAGATAAACTTAACTGCTCATGAAGCAACTGCCCTGGAGGTGGGGAGCCAGGGGCTCAAACCCGGATCCTTATGCTGTTCCTTGAGCTTCGCACCACATGCGCTTAACATGCTGTACTATCACCTGACTCCCTTGCTGGGAAATTGTGCAGAAGCAGTCATATCTGCCATGTTGTCCCCTCAGGCTACTGCTAGTTCCTGCGAGAGTTGGGACATTCTTGGAGTGCCTGATCAGCCATGTTGTGCCCTCAGGGCATTGTCTATATCCCTCGATATCTGGAGTGCTTTGGTTACTCCTCCCCCCTCCCATTCTCACGAAAGCTACTCCTATAAAAGCCCTTCTTCTTCTGCACCTTGTTCTCTTGCCAGCGCTTCACTCCAGTGTTCAGACACAGGAAAGGTTACTGCGTGAGGCAGCCATTTTCACTACCTCCACGTGGCCCAACCTGCCTCTCTAGCACCCAAATCTGAGGTGCCAGCGCAAATAAAGATTTGTGTTTCCTCTTCGCTCTGGATCCCCTCTCTCTCTTCTCCGTGGCCCATGTACAACACTCCCTGTAGGTTTAAATTTAACAAATAATGTCAAATAATATTCCACAGGACTTGTAACAATCTATATTTTCTCCTTGTACTATAAATCAGATTACTTTTGATGTTTCTTTTCTTTGTTTTTGTCTTTTTTTTTTTTTTTCTTTTTAGATATGAGGTAAAGCTCAAATAAAGTGAGAGAGACAAGAGAAAAGGACAGACACTCATAGCACTACTCCACTGCTCAGGAAGCTTCCACATTACAGGTGTAGGTTGGTGGCTTGAACCTAGGTCTTTCATCATGACAAGATGTGTGGTCTACTAGTGAGCCTACAGGCCCCCAAATAACTTTTGAAATACATACACTTGCATAGATATTTTTGAGACAGGTATATCAATGATTTTGAAATATTCAGGAGCTATATTATTCTAGATATAAGAAGGAGGAATAACAGCAGTACTGAAATTATGCTAATATCTGTAGTTGAAACTTAAAGGATAATTATATGTCCTATGACTCAATATATTTTGAAATATAATGCTTTGAAGTTGATTGTTATCTTAGCACTCAATGAAACTTTCTATCATTGAGCTTTTTTAAAATAAAAAAATAGCTGTCTAGTAATTAAAAGTATTAAAGGAAGTTATAAGAGCTTTGAAATGATGCTGTAGTCAATCATACTAGAGATTTCAGAAGGTTTTTGTGGTCTGGATGTAGTAGGTAATGAATTTGGGAAAATTCCAGCAGTTAAGTTAAATTAAATTCCAGATCAGCTATTCTACTGATGTTAAATGGTTGAGCAGTTTTTGTTTATCAACACTGTAAGAAAGTTTCATAAGAGTTCTGCTTCTAAAAGAGAAAAAGTCTACCATGGCTTATATTTCAAAGCACAAATAGCATTGTTGCCATTTTGCCATATGATTTCTTCTAAATGCCACCTTTTCCATGCAAAGTGAAGAGGCATTTAGCACAGAAAATTAGAAATTGGTTATTACAACCATTGGGGGTGGGTAACAAAATTGGTTATAACAGAACTTTAATGTAAATGATATTAAGTAAAGAGTTTGGTAAATTGCCATGTTGTCTAAAGCAATATTTAATCTGTAATATACTTGTATTTGTATCTATCTATATAAACATATATAATGAGGCTCATAAGATTTTATTATCTAAACATAATTGTTAATTGGTGGATAACCATTGGCTTCGAAGTCCCAGTATTCTAATTTCTGCACTGGTGTAGTGCTAAAGAAAATTTAGAGGCTCCACAAGGTAATTTGCTTAGACAGTGATACTACTTTCTCACAGGTATATCCCAGGTTCGAACCTGGTCATCACCAAACTAATGGAAGCTTCTAAGCTTCTATGTGATCCTTTGGATAGAGAAATTAAGTGAGAGGGAATAGTAGGGAGAGAATAAGAGACACTCACAGTATTTCTTCACCACTTGAGAAGCTTCTCACTTTACAGGTGGGGACCAAAAGTTTGAGCTTGAGTCTTTGTACAGTATAAAATGTTCATCCTATGGGTGTACCACCATCTTGAGGTTTTTTTCTGTCCCTTTCTATCTGAAAAAGTCAAATTGGAGCAGAGACTCCAAAGAGAGAGAGAGTGAAATAGACAGAGAGTGTGTAAGTTTCTGTAGAGACAGTGCTTGTTAGTAAAATTTTCATAGTTATATATGTTTTATCAGTTAAATCTCCATAGAAGTACAGTTATTATGAAGTTTAATGTAAATAGTAATGTAGGCCAGCAACTTTTTTCATAATACTTTTATTGGAAATAGTCTCCAAGTTCTAATGTTACATATTCTAAGAAATTTGTTTAGAATCTGCAATTTAATAATTCAGAAATAATTAATTCAGAAGACAACCCATTAAATTATAACCCTCCCCACAGGTTAACTTGGTGCCAAATGTATTGTTTAATTTATCATTCTTAGTATTTTTAGATGGCCTCAAGGCAGAGAATGAAGTAATAATAAATAGGGAATAGTGGATAATTAGAGAAAGAAATGTGGAACAAAATTACTAAGGGCTTTAGGTGAAGTTCATTATTACTATTTAATAGTGCCCAAGAGCATTTGATCAAATTATGGATCAAATTTTAAAGTGAGCTGAAAAAAATCCTTGTGGAGGACAATTTCCTTATTTTTTCCACAGGATTTAGTGTCTGTTATAAAATATATTCAATATCTTTTGTACATAGTGTATCTTATTTTAACTAGTGTTATAAAGAATCACTTTGGGGAGTTGTACATGTATTTTGAGAATTAAGTCATACATATTAAGGTGAGAAAAATCATTTTAAAAGTGGACAGAATGAAGAGGAGAGAGTATAATTGATATATTTAAGCTTGTTTGCCAATAAAATGTGTGCCCCAGAGAGTGAGGCCATTACATGATTAAGCAGTAAGGAACTTCAAGGGTGACTGGCTAAGTGACATATTTAAGTACAGCCCTCAGGCCACTTAAGGCATGGGGAAACCTTGTCTTTCTAAGTGTACAGTTTTTTTTCTTTCTTTTCTTTTGACTTACCCTACAGCATCATATTTCCAGTATTAAACTTTTAAAGGGTATAAATGCATAATTTATTTGTTTTTCTTATTACCATAATCATGATTGTGCAAACTCTGAATGCTAACTAACGGACGTATTATAAAGATAGTTCTCCCAGTTCCTTAAATAAAGCCAGTTTATTTAGATAATGTATTAGAGATGTGCAGTTTCCGTAGATGCTGTGCAGAGCTGAGTGGAAATTTGTGATCAAAGGAAGAAAAGTATGTTAGACCTACTTATTCAGCTGTATAGTGCAGGCTTTTATTATGTCTGGAAATCACATTAGGACTTGTAGTAGTGGTATTACTATTTATCATAACATTTGTTTATTTCATAAATTCTGGAACATCTATGCCTTGTTCAGAAATAGCTCAACTTCAGTGGTAGCACTTATTATAGTAGTAAGTAGTAGATATTGATTCCAAAATGATTAGCATATAATTACCTATGAAGGAAATAAATAGCATCATTTCAAATATCTTCCATACTAAGGATACATCCATTAAAATCTGTATAGAATGATTTCATAGTTGGTGCCTAATTGTGGGTAATTAAATATTTGTTCTGTAAGTTCAGCAATAACGTCTGGGGGTGAGTATGACTTCTCAAAAGCACAAAAAGAAGTAAATGGAGGTGGCATTATTATAATCTACAAGTATAAAATTTCAAGGCTAGATGATTCAACTTTACTAATCAATATTAGTTAAGAAGCATTACTGTCTCAGTAAAATTCAGTTACCAGACCTATAGTGTTTGTCTTGCACAATCACTTTGCTAGATCCTAGAGGCTATATGGATTAATAATTCCTACAACTGCATAAATTCACAACAAATAGAAAAGTGATACTAGTGCTCATTGTGAAATACATGTTTTTACTTTTTTGAAATACATCTTAAAAAGTCATTTTATTTTAATGAGAGAGACACATAAACACAGAGAGAGAGGAAAGATAGAAATCAAAACATTGCTCACCCTGGATTTATGATGGTGCTGCCAATGAACCTGGAACCAAGAAACCTCAGGCATGAAAGTCTTTTGCTAGATATAATTCAGGAGTGTTTCCCCAGCCTTGAATTATATGTAGTTTTATGTATGCTATGAAGCTATCACCAAAGATGAAAAAAACAAAAATGTAAAGGAAGATTTAGCATTTGAGTTAGAACTACAAGTTTTTACTTTAGAGTTTATTGAGTGAGGATCACAACTATGAGAATCACAGATGCTCTATGAATACACATTTTAAAAGATCTCCCCTTTAGAGGCGGTGATGAGCAGTCTAGTATTTGAAGTTAACTGTTTCTAAGATTTGTGGGAACTATGGTCGCTTTCATTGGGAGGTAGGAGAGTGGGGACATACAACTTTGGTGGTGGGTGTGGTGTGGAACTCTACATTGTAACCTTACAATATTATAACCTACTATTAATCACAAATAAAAAATTTAAAAAAAAAACACTCATGGTTGAGGTAGCAAAGGTCTCAGTTTCAGCACTGTCTTATGTCAGATCTGAGCAGTTCTCCGGTTTATAAAAATGTGTATCAGAGTGTAGTTCACTAGGGTGTGCAAGAACGAAAAGAGAAACTTAAAACGGGAAAACTAAAAATGAAAAGCATTTCTGAGGGGATGAAAAAAATCTGAAAATCTTAAACTTAAGATACTTGTTAGTTCTATTGACCCAGGTAATGAAGAGATGCATACCTGATTGTAGGTCTGAGGGAATCTTTGAAAGAATTGTGTCTGAAAAAAAAATCCTATAGACCAAATGAGTGTATGAAAATTACATTGAATAGCAGCATAAGACGGTGTGAGATTATCTGGTGCATACAGAAGAAAACCATTGAATATCTATTGAGACTGAGGTCTTCAGATTTTTGAGACTGGACAAAGAAGGACACATCACTGATAGAAATAGCTATGTTGCTGTGGTATGTATCAGTAGACATTAAGGCTAGGGTCAGAAAATAGTTCACCTGGATAGTGCCTTGCTTTGTCACATGTGTATCTCTATTAAAACTGCCCCCCACTGTTAAGAGGAAAATTCAGTGCTATTGCTTCTTTCCTCTGCCTCACTATGTTTGAATGCTGACAGTTGGGTAACAAAGTTTTGAAGCATGTAAACTTTAAACAAAGATTAGTAGAATGTTGGCAATTAGAATCTTATTAGAAAATCATGTGCAAGAAGTGAAGAAATGACAAAAGCTTATTAAACCCAAATAAATCTCCAACCTTGCTCTTCAATTTAGTTTGTTCAGTTCTCTCCAATGGGATTATATGATAATAGCTATGCAATGCTAACAGTAGATTAACACCCCCTCATGAGTAGTCTCTTTATTATGCTGAGGTAGGGAAAATATCTATCTTCCTGTACCTCTATCTCCCCTCCTCATTCTATAGCAACACTCCTTATTTACAAGTCAATTTAAGATTAGTAGAGACAAAACTATTTCCACAAAAGGATTAACCTAATATCTCAGTGAGAAAGAGTGCCCTAACCCACTCAAGAACCATGAGATATCTCTTCAAAGGAAAAGAGAAAGTTGTACATCTGGGATCAGTGTCATTTAAATTAGGTCTAACTGAATCAGGATTGTGATAGACTGAAAATAAAGTGGGGTTTTGTGTAAAGAGTCAACATAAGATACTGATTGAAAAGTAGTCCTAAGGACCTGTTTCTATGGAAACTATATAGCTAATGTCAATGTTGAATATATTCAGAAAACCACTATCAGCATCTAGATGGAAAAGTGAAGCTACTGCTCTGTGTCAAAATGACTTACATACCTAAGCAAGAGTGATCTGTTTTAACTTTAGCAATAGGCTTTCAACCAAAATGCTTCTTTTAATATGGTTTTCAGAAGGAAAAAAAAAAGTTTTGCAATGACTCAGAAATCAATACTTACCAAAGAAGATAATGTTTTGACACAATACAACTTTAGCACAAATTCAGAGACATATTGTTCCATATTAAATTTGAATTGGTCTTGCTGCCTTTTATCCTAAACTAATGAATGAGAAGTCCAATTGTAACTTTCTCAGTATGTGATTTGCCTCATTGACTCACCTTTCATCCCAAACCCTAACTTTTTTTTTTAATTCATCCCAAACCCTTATTTTTTTTTGTTACTATCAGTGCAACCATCTCACTTAAAGTTGCAACTTTTCACCATAAAATGTATCTCCTCCAGTGTATCCCCCCCCTTTTGGTTTAGGACCAACAACCAGAAATCTAAATGAATCAGGATTGTGATAGGCTAAAAACAAAGCAGAGTTTTGTGTAAGGTGTCAGTGTAAAATTTGGATTAGGTGAAGCAAGCTGCTGATTTTGCTTGTAGCCAAACATTCAATCTCATGTGGTAAGAATGAAGTCTCCAGTCAAAAGCCAAGAATCACATGAGGGAACTTGTGGCCCTAATGATTATGGCTCCAAATGCAAAGTTGGCAATAGTCTTAAGACAGACCCTGGGTCAGAAGAAACGTGAATAATTTAGTCTGTCTATCATTTTACCAACTATAATGTTAACTGGGAAACAATTGTTTTTAAATTATTGTTTTCATTTTTTAAGTGCTTAGATCTGGAACTGACAGCATACTTGTTTATTAATTACACAATCATAAGGTGCACAGATATGCAGGTGTGTGTGTGTGTGTGTGTGTAGCCTGAATATATTTCATGTCCACAATAATATCACCATTTCTAGGATGTCCTCTTGATTCTTTTTATTGGATAGAGAGACTTTTTATTTTATTATTTATTTATTTATTTTTATTTTATTTATTTTTATTTTTATTTTATTATTTTTAATTTTATTTTATTTATTGTTTATTTAATTTAATTAATTTATTTTTATTTTATTTTTTATTTATTTATTTATATTTTATTTATTATTTATTTATTTTATTTATTTTATTATTTATTTTTATTTGATTGTTTATTTTTATTATTATTTTTATTTGATATTATTATTTTTATTTGATAGAGATTCCAAATTATATTCCTCCGTGAGGATAATTTCTGGAACCATCCGTTCCACCCCAGTTCCATGGCTGCCAGTTCTTAGCAACATCGCCCCTCCAGATATTCGTCAGGATGCGGCATCATCTAAGTTCATTTCCTACGTCTACGCTTGACCGGACATGCCAATATACGCGGATATCTTCACCCACCCTGTCCAACGCTTGACGTCTCGTCATCCAATCTGGTCCCCTACGCCTACACTGAACTCTGTTCCAGACTCTTGGAAACAGAGTTGGCAGTCAGCTGAGGTAAAGAACAAACACCTCATCACAGACCCCTGCAAGCGTCAACCTGGCTTTGACCTAGCACGTTATGATTGGGCCCTCCTCAATCGCTATGGAACAGGCCATGGCCGGTGCGCCGCTATGTTCCATCGCTGGGGAGCCAGAGACGACCCGAACTGCCCCTGCGACTACAGACAGACTATGACCCACATAGTCAACGACTGCCACCTCTCCAGATTCAAAGGAGGTCTCGAAACTTTACATCAGGCTCAACCTGACGCTGTTGACTGGCTATGGAAGAAGGGCAAACGCTAGAAGAAGAATAGAGAGACTGAGACTATTACTATTGCACTAGGGCTTCCCCCAATGCCTGAATACCTGATGTGGTTGATGGGGTTCAGTCTGGGAGGCATGTGTAGTAAGACATATGCCCTACCCAGTTGGTCTATCTTCCAGTCCCAAAATCTGCAGTTATAATAAATCACATTCCCCATCTTTAATCTAAGACTCACTTGTCCAATGACATAAAGGTGTATTTTCCAAAGAGATTATTCATGTAGCAATAAGTATGAAGCAAAGAACAATCTGGAAACTTGAAAACCTTTGATACATGTGACCCACATTAAAAATGGCAGAAAGTGTGTTGCTTTTTTCTCCACATGAAAAATCAGACAGCACAGTTTATCAGCTATGTCTCAGTGTTTTCTACAATTTGCTGAAGTTATTTGAAAGAGCAAGATTTAGATTTTATAGTAACAGTTTGTTGGTACATAGGCAATTTAATAATTATATAGTCCAGATAAAAATGTTATACTGCTTGCTTTTTTATATATTCTTTTATCTATACTGACCAATTATCAAATGAAATGGTTCTATAAGTTGCTGTGCATTATTTAAAAATGTATATTTGAGAGTATAGTAGATTTTTTCATTATAGTTCTGCTCAAGTCTGACTCTCATTACTCAAGTTACTGATGCAGTGTCTATGATTCTTGAATTAGTCCATTTTATTATTCTTGTCTCACTATACGTTATCTTAACAACTTTAGCTTTAATAAAAATTAATGATGATTGCTGGGGCAGTAGTTGAATTATTAATTTTCTTCCTTGAGGACGTTTTTATTCTAATTTGTAAAGTCATTGAAAAGATTTGTTGATTTCTCTCTCTCTCTTTTTATTGCCAACATATTTATTGCTGAGGCTCAGTGCCTGTGTAATGAATCCACCACTACCAACAGCCTTTGTTTTTATTTTCTTTCTCTTTCTTTTAATTGATAGGACAGAGAGAAATTGAGAATGAAGTTGAAGATAGAGACACCTGTAGCACAAATTAACTACTAATGAAGCTTCCCTCCTTGTAGATGGGAGCCAGGGACTTGTAATAAGTCCCTTGTACATAATGTGTGTGCTCTCCTTGGAGCACCACCTTCCAGCCCACAATTTTTTATTTATTATTTTTGTTGCCACAAGGGGTCTTCCTTGGGTCTTGCTGATCACACAATAAATTTACAGCTTTTGCAGATATATGTATCTTTTTACATGTGTTTCATTCTTTTTTTTATGATAGAGACAGAGATTGTGAAGGAAGAGGAATATAAAGAGACACTGAAGCACTGATTTTTTTTTCTTTTTTTTTTTTTATTTAAGAAAGGATTAATTAACAAAACCGTAGGGTAGGAGGGGTACAATTCCATACAATTCCCACCACTCAATCTCCATTTCCCACCCCCTCCCCTGATAGCTTTCCCATTCTCTATCCTTCTGGGAGCATGGAACCTAAGTCATTGTGGGTTGCAGAAGGTAGAAGGTCTGGCTTCTGTGATTGCTTCCCCACTGAACATGGGAACATGGGCATTGACTGGTCGGTCCATACTCCCAGTCTGCCTCTCTCTTTCCCTAGTAGGGTGGGTCCCTGGGGAAGTGTAGCTTCACGACACACTGGTGGTGTCTTCAGTCTAGGGAAGCCTGGCCGGCATCCTGATGACATCTGGAACCTGGTGACTGAAAAGAGAGTTAACATAGGAAGCCAAACAAATTGTTGAACAATCATGGACCCAAAGCTTGGAACAGAGGAGAGGAAGTGTTAGGGGGGTACTCACTGCAAACTCTAGTGTACTTCTGCTTTCAGGTATATATTTTGCAGTAGTTTACAGATACATGTGAACATATGCTCTCTCTCACAGAAACTGGTGTGTATCTAGGTTTTGGGACTTTGTTAGAAAGTGAACCACCTGAGATAGAATTAGAGTATACTATGAAAGGAAAGGTCTCACCCGAGTAATGAAGCTGAAGGGTTGTCATTCCACACGTGAAGTCTCTGGACACAGTCTGAAGTGAAGCATGTTGAGGTGGCAATCGTTATGCTGGTTAGGTTGTGATCGGCAGATGCAATATTATTTGATATGGATTGGGAGAGGCATACGGGAAAGTGGGCCCTATCCAAGGGTTCCAGGACTGGGGGAAATAGAGGCTCTATAGTGGAGATGTGAGGTTCCTGCTGTCTTAGGGTTCAAAAAGATCATCGATAGTTAATGTTATCATCACATTATTTGGTAATTGGGTTAACTTTGAAAAGTCCTTTTGTTAGGGTTTGCTGTACAGTACCCAGTAGCTTGTATATAGCTGTGCTATTGGTTGCTTCTGATCTACTTGGTCTAGGCTTTTGAGAGAGTCTGCATATCAATTACACAGCCTATATATTGAAAAGATTCAGTTTGTGTTTTGAAAAACTTTGAGACATACAATTAATTTTCCCCCTCTCATGTTAATTAACTAGTGACTTATATGACTACATTTTACTAGGAGTGCACATAAACACCATTCCCTCCCACCCAGTCCCACCCTCCACTGGCCCAGGAAGCTGCATATCTACCCCTCACTACAGGGTTTTTACTTTGGTGCCCTACTTACAATTTGGTCAGGTCCTGCTTTTAGTTTCCCTTTCAGATTACTGATTTACCACTTGTAAGGCTTCTCTTTTGCAGAAGGACAAGTTTCTTTGACCTGGTTCCTTTTGCATGGTAATTAATGCATGTGCTCTATGGGTGTGTGTTACCACTTTCTCCCCCTCACAAAGTTTTACATGATTGAAATGAATCTAAAATAAAGTTATAAAGAATATTTTACTTTTAAAGATATTATATTTATTATAGAAATATTATAGATAGATAAAAAAGGAAGAAACAAATATCAATGGGTCTGCAAGAGATCATAATTGGGATATCATGTTTGAGAGTTTGACACTATCCACTGAGCCAATTCCTGTATCACAAGAAATGTTTTTAATATTTGAGATATTCTTATATAAAACTACATGTACATATTTATCTCTGTATACTATAGTTTTGTTGGCAGTAAGACAACAAAATATTTTTAAAATATTTTGTGGGTTCCCAGAAGATGGCGGACTGAGAAGCTGCTAGTGGCTTGAGCTCTGATGACATCTTCTGGAAACGGTAGGATTTTCTGCCTTTAGTAGGTCAGTCAATAAGGGGTCCTAGCGGTGACACCAAGGAGGTAACTATAACTTAATTTGGATTAAAAAAATAGAGTAGAAAAAAAAGGGAAAAGTTTTTTTTTCTTTTAAATTATTAATCCAAAAGCTCACATCCCCCCTCCCATAACCAATCCCTGGGGACCAGCTAGTAGCAGGCTCACCTGTTGAGCTTCTTTCTTTACAAAGATTCCTGTCCCACCAGGGAGTATCATTCGTTCTAAGTCTATTCCCTTCTGAAACCTCTGGCCTTTTTTCTTTCTAAGTAGACAACCCCACCCACCCCACCCCACATAGCTAATTAAATAATTAAAAATAAGTAAATAAAAAATTCTTTCCTTTCACTGCTCTTTTATTACTATTCTTTTTCTTATTTATCTTTTTCTTTTTTTCTCTCTCTCTTTCTTTTTTTTTTCTTTTTCTCATTCTTGTCATCTTTCTTCCTTAATCCTACAGCTTCCAAGACCATAGGCCCCATCCCCCATACCACCAGTGTGCTTTCACTGAATTCACTGATACACGCTTGGGAATTATTTTGGGGAAAAATTCTGACTCAGAGTGGACTCTCACTGCGAGTATCTCTACTCAACTTCCCTTCCTCCTTGAGCTACCCCTAGAATATACAGTGGATAGTAGATTTGCATAACTGTCTATTTCACCTATCCTTCTCTAGTCATGAGGGTTTTTTTTTTATTTTATTTTTTTTCTTTTTTCTCTTTCTTAATAATCAGCTGCCTCTGATCACAAGGTTTGAGGTAATCTGGGACAGGTTTTATTTTTTACCCTGCTCTATTTTATTATTAATATTATATAAAGGCATATATCTTCCCCCCCCTTAGGTTGATCAGAATTAACTCTTAGGGTATCTTTCATTGCTAGGGTAGTGGGCATCTTATCTATTGTGGGAGGAACTTGTCTCCTTAATCCTACCTCCTCTACTGACTCTCCCCTCCCTCCTCCTCCAGCTAATTAAAAAATTAAATTAAATTAAATTAAAAATAAAGTAATCAAAAAAATTTCCTTTCACTGCTCTTTAATTACAGCTATTTTTCTTATCTTTTCTCTTTTCTCTCTCTTGTTTCTTTTTTCTTTTTTGTTTTATCTTGTCATACACTTCTTTCTTCCTTCTTCTTTGCCTTTCTGAATTTGTGAATTATTTGGGGGAAGAAATCTGACTCTCTATGTGTGTATCTCTGCTCTACTTCCCTTTCCCCTCTTGTTACCCCTAGAATATAGTGGATAGTAGATTTGCATAACTGTCTATTCTTGCTATCCCTTCTTTCTTTTCTCTTTCTTCTTCACTGGAATTTGGTTACTATTTTTTCATGGACTGGAGACATTGTTTGGCTAACTAACTGGTAGTGATTAAACTGCTTCAATACTTGCTTCAGTTGCTACTGTAATTCCTGAGGTTGGTGAGTGCAATTGTCATAAAGGTATTTAGTACAGTGTTGCTTGTACTCAAGACACAACAACCGAGAAACAACAGAGCATAAAAAAAAACACATAAATAAAAAAATGGGTAGATCAAAAACAAATAAAACTGCTACTCCAATGAATGAAGACAAGAGCCCAGAAGAAACTACAAATCAGCTAGAAGTAACCATAGATAAGAAAAGTATGCAAGCAATAATAAACTTATTAATCACAGAAATGAAAACAACATTGGAAGAAATGGAACAATTCCTAAAAGCATATGCTCTTCCAAAACTGAACCAAGAAGAACTACAAAATCTAAATGCACCAATCACAGACAAAGAAATTGAAACCGTTATTAAGAACTTCCCCAACAACAAAAGTCCTGGACCAGATGGCTTCACAAACAAATTCTACAAAACTTTCAGGAAACAGTTAATACCTATACTTCTTAAGCTTTTCCATAAGATTGAAGAAACAGGAATACTCCCTTCCCCTTCTATGAAGCCAACAACACCCTGTTACCAAAAGCTGATAGGGACAGACCAATATCTCTGATGAACATCGATGCCAAAATATTAAACAAGATATTGGCCAACCGGATACAGCAACATATCAAAAAGATTGTTCATCACGACCAAGTGGGATACATCCCAGGAATGCAAGGCTGATTCAACATCTGTAAGTCAATCAATGTCATTCACCACATCAATAAAAGCAAAGCCAAAAACCACAAGATCATCTCAATAGATACAGAGAAAGCCTTTGACAAAATCCAACACGCATTCATGCTCAAAACTCTACAAAAATGGGAATAGATGGGAAATTCCTCAAGATAGTGAAGTCTATATATAGCAAACCTACAGCCAACATCATACTCAATGGACAGAAGCTGAAAGCATTCACCCTCAGATCAGGGTCTAGACAGGGCTGTCCACTGTCACTGTTACTCTTCTATTTCGTATTGGAAGTTCTTGCCATAGCAATCAGGCAAGAGAAAGGAATAAAAGGAATACAGATTGGAAGGGAAGAAGTCAAGCTCTCACTATTTGCAGATGATATGATAGTAAACATAAAAACCTAAAGAATCCAGCAGAAAACTACTGTTATTAGTTATTAGGCAATATAGCAATGTATTAGGCTACAAAATCAATGTACAAAAATCAGTGGCATTTCTTTATGCAAACACTAAATCTGAAGAAGAAGACATCTAGAAATCACTTCCATTTACTATTTCAGCAAAATCAATCAAATACCTAGGAATAAAGTTGACCAAAGATGTGAAAGACTTGTATGCTGAAAACTATGAGTCGCTACTCAAGGAAATAGAAACTGATACCAAGAAATGGAAAGATATCCCATGCTCAAGGATTGGAAAAATAAATATCATCAAAATAAATATTCTCCCCAGAGCCATATACAAATTTAATGCAATACCCATCAAAGTTCCACCAAGCTTCTTTAAGAGAATAGAACAAACACTGCAATCATTTATCTGGAACCTGAAAACACCTAGAATTGCCAAAACCATCTTAAGGAAAAGAAACAGAAATGGAGGCATCACACTCCCAGACCTTAAACTATATTATAAAGCCATCATCATCAAAACAGCATGGTACTGGAACAAAAACAGGCACACAGACAAGTGGAACAGAATTGAAAGCCCAGAAATAACTCCCCACACCTATGGACTTCTAATCTTTGATAAGGGGGCCCAAAGGATTAAATGGAAAAAGGAGGCTATCTTCAATAAATGGTGCTGGGAAAACTGGGTTGTAACCTGCAGAAGAATGAAATTTAACCACTTTATCTCACCAGAAACAAAAATCAACTCCAAATGGATCAAAGACCTAGATGTCAGACCAGAAACAATCAAATACCTAGAGGAAAAAATTGGTAAAACCGTTTCCCACCTACACCTCAAGTACATCTCTGATGAATCAAACCCAATTGCAAGGAAGACTAATGCAGACACAAACCAATGGGACTACATCAAATTGAAAAGCTTCTGCACATCCAAGGAAACTATTAAACAAACGAACAGACCCCTCACAGGATGGGAGAAGATCTTCACATGCCATACATCAGACAAGAAATTAATCACCAAAATATATAAAGAGCTCACAAACTTAGCACCAAAAAAGCAAATAACCCCATTCAAAAATGGGCAGAAGATATCAACAAAACATTCACTACTGAGGAGATCCAAAAGGCTAACAAACATATGAAAAACTGCTCTAGGTCCCTGATTGTCAGAGAAATGCAAATTAAGATGACACTAAGATACCACCTCACTCCTGTAAGAATGGCATACATTAAAATGGACAGCAGCAACAAATGCTGGAGAAGTTGTGGGGACAGAGGAACCCTTTTACATTGCTGGTGGGAATGTAAATTGGTACAGCCTCTGTGGAGAGCAGTCTGGAAAACTCTCAGAAGGCTAGATATGAACCTTCCATATGATCCAGTAATTCCTCTCCTTTGATTATACCCCAAGGACTCCATAGCACCCAACCAAAAAGAGGTGTGTACTCCTATGTTCACAGCAGCACAATTCATAATAGCTAAAACCTTGAAGCAACCCAGGTGCCCAACAACAGATGAGTGGCTGAGAAAGCTTTGGTATATATACACAATGGAATACTATGCAGATATCAAGAACAATGAACCCACCTTCTCTGACCCATCTTGGACAGAGCTAGAAGGAATTATGTTAAGTGAGCTAAGTCAGAAAGATAAAGATGAGTATGGTATGATTCCACTCATCAACAGAAGTTGAGGAAGAAGATCTGAAAGGGAAACTAAAAGCAGGACCTGACCAAATTGTAAGTAGGGCACCAATGTAAAAACCCTGTGGTTGGGGTAGACATGCAGCTTCCTTGGCCAGTGGGGGGTGGGAGTGGGTGGGAGGGATGGGTCACAGTCTTTTGGTGGTGGGAATGGTGTTTATATACACTCCTAGTAAAATGTAGTCATATAAATCAGTAGTTAATTAACATGAGAGGGGGAAAATTAATTGTATGTCTCGAAGTTTTTCAAAACACAGACTGAATCTTTTCAATATATAGACTGTGTAATTGATATGCAGACTCTCTCAAAAGCCTAGACCAAGTAGATCAGAAGCAACCAATAGCACAGCTATATACAAGATACTGGGTACTGTACAGCATACCCTAACAAAAGGACTTTTCAAAGTTAACCCAATTACCAAATAATGTGATGATAACATTAACTATCGATGGTCTTTTTGAACCCTAAGACAGCAGGAACCTCACATCTCCACTATATAGCCTCTATTTCCCCCAGTCCTGGAACCCTTGGATAGGGCCCACTTTCCCGTATGCCTCTCCCAATCCATATCAAATAATATTGCATCTGCCGATCACAACCTAATCAACACACCGATTGCCACCTCAACATGCTTCACATCAGACTGTGTCCAGAGACTTCACGTGTGGAATGACAACCCTTCAACTTCTTTACTCGGGTGAGACCTTTCCTTTCATCGTATACTCTAACTCCATCTCAGGTGGTTCACTTTCTAACAAAGTCCCAAATCCTTGATATATACCAGTTTCTGTGAGAGAGAGCATATGTTCACACGTATCCATAAGCTACTGCAAAATATATACCTGAAAGCAGAAGTACACTAGAGTTTGCCGTATAACACTTCCCCCTAATACTTCCTCTCCACTATTCCAAGCTTGGGACCATGATTGCTCAACAATTTGTTTGGCTTCCTATGTTAACACTCTTTTCAGTCACCAGGTTCCAGATGTCATCAGGATGCTGGCCAGGCTTCCCTGGACTGAAGACCCCACCAATGTGTCCTGGAGCTCTGCTTCCCCAGAGACCCACCCTACTAGGGAAAGAGAGAGGCAGACTGGGAGTATAGACCGACCAGTCAAGGCCCATATTCAGCGGGGAAGCAATTACAGAAGCCAGACCTTCCACCTTCTACAACCCACAATGATCTGGGTCCATGCTCCCAGAGAGATAGAGAGTGGGAAGGCTATCGGGGAGGGGGTGGGATATGGAGATTGGTTGGTGGGAATTGTGTCGAGTTGTACCCCTCCTACCCTATGGTTTTGTTAATTAATCCTTCCTTAAAAAAATTATAACTAAATAAAAATAGTGTCTATTAGGGACAGATCCAAAATATATATATTGTGTTTTATTTGGTGTTGTATGCTTTACATTGGTTTGTTCTAGCTCTCCTCCTGCCAAGAAAATTGATTCAGTCCTGCTATTTTTCGTGGGCCCACTTGTCCCCACACCAAGGAACCCTGAGAGAGTTCCAGAGTTCCAGAGTCCCAGAGTTCAAGAGTTCTTATCACCACCATGTGAGAAGGAGGCAGGAGAGTTTTGTTTGGTGATTAGTTTGGGTTAGTTTATGAATCATTGTTCCTGAATAAAGAAATATAGCTTCCCTGCCCAGCCGTGTGTCTTCGAGTCTCTGTCTCTGTCTACCACCGCGAAGCTAGCCCGGCCTCCTGGAGCCCCTAATTTTAACAACAGTTTAGATAGTGAATAAAATTGTAAAGGATAACAATGCCCATTGTATTGTAAAATTCTTAATTTTGATGCACCTAGTTTGCAATATAGTTTTCCTTTCTTTGTTTTCTTTTACCAGAGCACTGATCAGCTCTGGCTTACAGTGGTGGGTGTGTGTGTGTGTGTGTGTGTGTGTGTGTGTGTGTGTGTGTTGGTGGAAAGGAGTGGGTTAAACCTGGGACTTAAGAGCCTCAGGCATGAAAGTATCTTTGCATAACCATCATGCTATCTACCCCTGTCCTTCCTAATTTATTATTTATTTATTTATTTATTTGCCTCCAGGGTTATCTCCGGTGCTCAGTGCCTACACTACTAATCCACTACTCCTGGTTGGCAATTTTCCCATTTTGTTGTCTTTGTTATTGTAGTAGTTGTTGGATAGGACAGAGAAATTAAGAGAGCAGGGGAACAGAAATGGGGAGAGAAAGATAGACATACTTCCCTGCTTGTGATGGACCCCTCCCAGCATGTGGGGAGCCTGGGGCATAAAACAGGATCCTTATTCTTATTTTGGTCATTGCACTTCGCACCATGTGTATTTAAGCTGCTGTTCTACCACATGCCCCCCTAATTTAGCATTTTTGTTTGTTTTCATTTGCTCTGTAAACTTTTTATGCCAGGTGCTTCTTTTTTTATTTCATTATTGGGGGATTAATGTTTTACAGTTGACAGTAAATACAAGTTTGTACATGCATTACATTACCTACTTTTCCATATACAAGCCCCACTAGGTCCTCTGACATCCTGTTCTAGGACCTGAACTCCCTCCTCCCCCCCCCACCCCACAGTCTTTTACTTTGGTGGAATACACAGACTCTAGTTCGGGTTCTACTAGTGTTTTCTCTTCTGATCTTGTGTTTCAGTTCTGCCTGAGAGTGAGATCATCCCATATTTACCCTTCTGTTTCCATTTTATTTCACTTAACATGATTTCTTCAAGCTCCATTCAGATAGGCTGAAAACAGTGAAGTTTTTAGTAGCTGAGTAGTATTCCATTGTATATATAGACCATAACTTGCTCAGCCACTCATTTGTTCTTTTTCTTCCCTGTAGGCTATGGGAGCCTGAGGGCTTTAAACTTGTAAGTAGGTAATCAGTCACTCAGGTTACTTGGTGGGTTCCCAAAGTAGTCCCAGTCTCATCTTGTTGCAGTCTCAGGTGATCTTTGATATCCCTTGTTCTTTAGAGAAATTTCTCACCTGAGTAGGGTTGGAGGTCTGGGCTGAGTTGTGGTCTCTGCATACTCTGGTGATTTGGTGGGTTACCACAGTAGTTCTAATCCTGTCTTATTGTGGTCCCAGGTGATCTTCTTCGATATTCCTAGTTGACTGGGGAGAGGAGAGGAGAGGAGAGGAGAGGAGAGGAGAGGGGAGGGGAGGGGAGGGGAGGGGAGAGGAGAGGAGAGAAGGGGAGAGGAGGGGAGGGGAATGGAGGGGAGGGGAGGGGAGGGGAGGGGAGGGCAGAGGAGAGGAGAGGAGAGGAGAGGGGAGGAGAGGGGAGGAGAGGAGAGGAACTCAGATGCTTCTACTCTGTAGCCTCCTGTTAGATGCTTCTTATCTGTCTCTAGGACACAATTTTTTTTCTTTATTTGCTTCAAGTTTCATTTACAGAATAAATCCCTAATCTTCGAGGAATCCTGTTATGTTATGCTTCACTGTGTTTTTTTATGTCTATATAGATTTATCTTCCTTTTTAAGAGATGTTAAAATGAATATACTTAACATGTCTTTACAATGAAATTTACTTTAAAAAACAACAACAACAACTCAAATTGGAACAGTAACAGTGTTTCACATTTTTGCATATCTCCTTAATATCTAGCTTTTCACATGATCTCTGGAATACAATAGTTGTGCTCTTAAAGGAGCTTCTTTTTCATCACTTAATTGAGGAGTGAATGGTAAATGTGTCAACAGTTGATTTAGTTTCTAATCTCCATATGAAGAGCAGCAAATATGATGTGATCTACTTCATCTTGTTCAAGGACATGGAGGGGACAGGGTGACAGAAAGAGAAGTCTGACTAGGCATTGAAGATCTACCCAATGTACGGTGGTGGAAGAAGACCTAAATATACCTATCACAAGGATGATAAATTGTACCTGTATGAGAACAACTGTGTTGTGCATCGTGATTTTCATAATAAAATATTTTTAAAAATGAGTGCTGTTCACACAGGTATTTTTTATTGCCCTGTAAGAGGTATCAGCACACCAATTTGTAATCTTCATCTTCTACAATGAGACACAAGATCCCTAATATTCTTAACAACTCCTTTTTGTTTCTGACCTCTTTAAAATAATTATGTCTGTTACTGATACTCTACCCTGCATTACTTCTTTCTTTCTTTCTTTCTTTCTTTCTTTTTTTCTTTCTTTTTCTTGCCTCCAGGGTTGTTGCTGGGGCTTGGTGCCTGCATTATGAATCCACTGCTCCTGAAGACCTTTTATCCCATTTTGTTGCCCTTGTTGTTGTTATTATTGCCATTGCAGTTGTCAGATAGAGCATAGAGAAATCAAGAGAGGAGGGGAAGACAGAGGGGGATAGAAAGATACACACCAGCAGACCTGTACTCTTCCCATTGCTTAACCTGCTGTGCTATTGCCTGGTCCCCCCCCCCCCCTGCATTTTCCTTTTCTTGGTTATTTGAGCCTCACCAATGAATCAGTGCATGGATGAAGAGATGAACCTATCAGTAAATTAGCCAGTCCTTATTCTACTTTTTCTGGTTTATTACACTTAATTTCAAGTTCCATCAAAAACAAGCAAACAAGAGAAAACAAAAGTAAGCACCAAACATACAGACAAAAACTAAAACATATCATATCCTGCATCTGACTGTATATTTATTTTACAGCTTCTTTATCTATCATCTGGATTATTTACAAATTCTGTTTATTATAAAGAGCACATAGCAATCAATGGACATGGTTGTGCATAGATCTTCTGACATGTACTTCTTTGTTCTTTGTATAGATAATGTTGAACCTTGTAAACCATTATTAAGTCAATAGTAAAGTAAAAAAGATAAAGGACAAAACTGAATATGTCTAACAGAAAACATAGATTATTACTTAGGATATCCAAATACATTCTTCAATTTAGCAGCAAAAGTAACTAGAGCTATAGTAGAAATTGAATAAAGCATATGTATGTAGGCAGTAGGAAATGAGGGAAAGCATATGAATATTCAAAATCACTGAAATTTAAAAATTTAGAGCAAAACAGTACTGTGAAATAATTCTTCAACTCAATTTCTATCAGATCTAAGTTGTTGGTGAAGATGATTTCTGAGGTTTTGAATTACCTTGGGTAGTGGGATTATTTTTGAAACACTTGCACAAATCCAAGTAGATTGTCTAATGCTCCACACAAAATAAGTATTCACTATAGTGTGCTTAGTAACGTTCTTACACGTTCAGGGTCAAGACAAAATGTATCATATAGCAATCTATCATCTTGGATATTTATACAACTGCTATTTTATTTTGCTCAGTAAGGACAAATACTGTGAATTTCCTAAAACACATATTAAACTGAATGCATTCCTCACACTAATAAACATTTTTTTTTTTGTCTCCAGGGTTACTGCTGGGCCTCAGTGCCTGCACTACAAATCCACTGCTCCTGGAGGCTCTATTTTTTCCCTTTGTTGTCCTTGTTGTTTATCATTGTTGTGATTATTATTATTGTTATTGCTATCATTATTCCTGAAAAGGGTAGAGAGAAATGGAGAGAGGAGGGGAAGACAGAGTGGGGGAGAGAAAGATAGACACCTGCAGACATGCATCACTGCTTGTGAATCAACCCCCCCCCCAAGCTGGTGGGTAGCCAGGGGCTTGAACCGGGATCCTTATACAGGTCCATGCACTTTGCACCATCTGTGCTTAACCCGCTGTGCTACTGCCCAGCCCCCACTGATAAACATTTTAAAGCTAATTTTCAAAGCATAACTGGAATATGTGAGTCTGATTGGAATGTTTTCTTTTTGTCGTCTTTTTTTGGGGGGGGGCAGTTATAGGTTTATGCACATGAGCACAATTTCTCCTCACACCAGAATAGGTGTCTGTAAAAAAATCTCACCCCAGAATTAAGTCCATCATTCTGTAACAGGATAGGAAAACCACTCCTTCCTCCCACCTCTTTCCCTTTCATCCTCCAGAAAACTTTGTTTTGGAGAAATTCACCAAAACAGTCTAAATTTTTATCTTTTCCTTTTTTTGTTCTTGTTTCTTAAGTTCTCCCTACAGGTTAAATCATTCCATAATATTTGAAATATATAATATTTGAAAACAAAAATATTAACCAGTAAAGCATTTTGGGAAGTAATCAGTAAAGTAGTTTTATTTCAGTAAAACATATGTATAATATAGGCATGAAAATGTAGATTTAAATCTCCTATATTTGTTATATCTTTGGTTTTTTCAGTGATAACTTATGTTTATCATTTCCATACTATTTAAATTTTAAACTAGATTTGTACTCTACAGAACCTTATTTATTTATAAGCAGAATCAAAATCCCAAAATCACTTATTTTAATGTATCATGATAAAATATCTTCTTTCTTCACGATGATAGACATCCATGTCATTATCCAGTGTAAAAGCAGAGCAAAGAAGTGAACACAGAATCAAAGCTCAGATCAGAGTGATCTAGACTACAAAAAAAAAAAAATGGACATGACAAGCTAACGTCAATTCAAAGAGAGTCTAAAAGAACTATGTAAAAATCAAATCAGTAATAAATTTTACCCAACACAACCATCCCGTTATCAGTAGATGAGTTGAAATCTGTGTTGTTTTTTTTTGAGGGGGATGAGTGTAAAGTGAATATATTAAGAGACATAAAACTGAGGAGGTGTAGGAGAAAAGTACTACAGTGCAGACATTTTCATGTTATACATTCTGTTTTATTTCATGGCATTTCTTTATATGTCTCTGTGAAGTGTTTAATCTTCCAAAATTGTATCCATTTACTGTAACTACCAATCTCTGCAAATAATATTTGTAATCATCATTTATATGCTTTACAGAATGATTTCAAATATATTAGTTAATTTATTCCTCACATTAACTAAAGTAGTTAGATTAGGTATATAGTATCAGCAAACCTACACTTGTTTCTCAAATCCTATATTTATCCAACTCTAGAAAATGCTGATGCTTTTATTTCTTCTTCTTAGGAAGCATACTATTTTCAGTCAGATCTTGGAACTCTTACTAAATAACCAGCTTAGTCAAATCAAGGAATTTCAAGGTACTAGCTGTACCTTCCCCTTTTCAACATGGATTTTATTTTTTAAATTTCTTTATTGGGGGATTATTGATTGCCAGTCAACAGTACAATACAGTAGTTTGTACATGTGTAACATTTCTCAGTTTTCCACATATCAGTTTAACCCCCCACTAGGGCCTCCTCTGCCATCATGTTCTAGGACCTGAACCCTCTCCACACCCCAGTCTTTTACTTTGGTGCAATACACTAACTCCAATCCAAGTTCCGCTTTGTGTTTCCCTTCTGATCTTGTTTTTCAACTTCTGCCCATGAGTCCCATATTCATCCTTGTTTCTGACTTATCTCACTTAACATGATTCCTTCTAGCTCTATCCAAGATGGGCTGAAAACAGTGAAGTCACTATTTCTAATAGCTGAGTAGTGTTACATTGTGTATATATACCACAACTTACTTAGCCACTCATCTGTTGTTGAACACCTGGGTTGTTTCCAGGTTTTGGCTATTACAAATTGTGCTGCTATGAACATAGATATACACAAATCTTTTTGAATGGGTGTGTTGTGTTCCTTAGGATATATCCCCAGGAGTGGAATTGTAGGGTCCTAGGGTTAGGTCCACTTCTAACCTTCTGAGAGTTCTCCAGACTGCTCTCCACAGGAGTTGGACTAAGTCACATTCCCTCAACAGGAATTTTTAAAATTTACTATGGACTTATCTCCCTAACACCCTATGAAAAATTAAATTTACATGATTTTTAATTTTTATTTATTCTGTATATTTTGGAGATATTTTTGATTTTTATTGTCATTTTATTAGAGAAATAATAATTTACAAAATAGTCATTGTCACATGAGTGTAGTTGTTTAACTCCTTGTGATAGTGTCCTCTCAACAGTCCCACCACCAACTGAAGACTTACTCTACCATTGTATACTGGGCCATGCATATTCTCTTAAACCTGGATAGTTGCTCTCCTTAGTGTCTAGAAACCACAAATGTTCTATAGTTTAAATTCTTTGCATACCAAAGATCTATAAAGCTCTACACTCCACTTGAGCAGTGTTGT
Organism: Erinaceus europaeus; assembly: GCF_950295315.1. NCBI lineage: Eukaryota > Metazoa > Chordata > Mammalia > Eulipotyphla > Erinaceidae > Erinaceus > Erinaceus europaeus. The sequence goes on from NC_080166.1 coordinate 77,738,114, forward strand.
CACCAAAGATACTGATAGTATCTGCTTCATTTGTGAAAATTTAAATGTGAAGTTTTACTTTATTAGTAACTCAGAACTAGAGACATTCACTTAATTCTATAGTATGCTAAAATTGATAAAATTGAAAGTGTATATAAAAGTTTTACCAGCAATGAATATATGAGTTTTGAAAAATAAATTCAGTGCCTCATTTTTTTCTTAAAAATTCTGTTTATCCCACAGTGTGTTTCAAATAAATGTATACATATATCATAAATATAGTATATTATTATAAGGATAATATCATAATCCTTACTAGACAAAACAGTTTAATTTGTCTCTATACTTTGAAAAAGACAAGACGTGATAGAAATTTTACTCAGTTCCCCTCCTCTCTCCATTTCTCTCTGTCCTATCTAACAATGATGACAACAATAACAACAACAACTGCAACTACAATAAAAAACAAGGGCAACAAAAGGGAAAATAAATAAATAAATAAATAAAAATTTAAAAATTAACAATTATAATAGATATTTGCACATTGGAGGTACAATAATACTTATGTATTTTTCTTAAATAATGTTTTTTAGAAAAGTATAAAAATTGCAACATAAAAATATCCACCATTTTCCCCTAACACTTATTTTGTCATTTTTATTTAAGGAGAAAAAAATAATCTAATCATGGATTCAGTAACTAAAGTATGCCACAAAAATGAAAACTGTTTTGTGCTATTTTGTCATAATTCTCAGAAAAGAAGTAGAACACAGGAGTTTAATGGATTTATGCTTTGAGAGGAATTCAAGTAATTTTCCTGCAGATGTGAATAAGCAAGCTTTACATCTTCAGTATGTGTAATTGAATGAGGCATTTGGTAACCCAGTTTTATTGTTTCCTGAGAATTTTTAATAATGTGATTAATGCCAAGATCACAGATAAATCCAGTAGTTACTAAGTATTATCAATCACTTTTACTGCATACAAAAATGAGATCAAACAAAATTTTTTTGAGTTTGTAGTGCATGGTTAAACAAAGCAACAGATTTCTGGTATTTTAACTAGAAGTTTGTGTCTAAATGTACCCTCACATTCTATAGCACACAGTTTCCCAATATGTTCTTTAGCTACTAGAGCTGGATATAGCAAGACAACAGATTTTCATTTTATATTGTCACATTTGATTAATTCTGTTTCAAGTCTTAACTGAAACTCTGACAAACACATCAATAGATGCTGTTCCTATTTAAAAGTAAGCAGACCTCAAACATCTCTCCCTTTCTTCCTTTCTTCCTGCTGTCATGTCTTTCTCTGTTTCTATCTTCCCTTCTGATTAAAAGTTGCAGTGCTTTCTGTAGATAGTGTTTGTGACACACCACTGCTGCACATTGTTTTATTGGCAGGACATCTAAGATACTTTTTTTTTTTCTGGAATGTAAGAGCCTGCACTAATGATTCTCAAAGAAACTCCCTTGGAAAGTTGTATTTCTGGGGCTGAGTAATGACTTACTGAGTAGAGCATACAGGCCCTTGATTTAAACCTCTGGTCTCCACCTGCGGGGGGAAGCTTCAAAAGCTGTGAAGCAGTGCTGCAAATGGTTCCATCTTTATCACTTTTTCCCCTTTAAATTTCTATGTCTAGTAAATAATAATAAAAAAACTTTTGAAAAACTCTTGAAGAAAATCAAGTTATATTACCCCTACTTAAATAAAATTTTAAAAAATAATTCTTAAAAAATATAGACTTTGTATGATTTATTTCATTTCACTAGTTGATGTATATTATTTTGTAAGACAGTTTTGTCCTTTAATATTTTAATGTCGGTGGAAATATAACTTGGAAAGATATTTATACTTCAGAGTTGCTAGAGATGTTTATTCTAATTGATTTCAAATAATACTCTAGTTTAACAAATATTTTTCATTAATCACCTAGTTTATATTTGGATTATCATATATATGTAAATGTTTTACAATTATATATTCAGTCTAAAAAACTACTTTATTGTTTCTGGCTAAAGAGATTCTGCAGGTTTGGGAGGCACAGAGCTATGGTGGTAGGGTTGATGTGAAACTGTACGCCATTGTTTTATGATCTGTTAAATCACTAATAAAAATGTAAAGCTTCTTTGAAATGTAAATAAGAAAGATATTCTGCAAGTTTTAATAACATCCATCATATATTGCTATAATAAATTTGATAAATGATTTCTTTATGTAGTTTCTGATATGTTTGCTTCATTTATAGTCACTTCACTTTAAATAAAGAGTGCTTAGTTTCTCAGTCTTCAGTGTCAATGTTAGGCTATGAAATTCTAAATGTTAGCTTGGCTCAGTGTCCATGGAGACAAATCCCAGATTCTACAATAGCAATAGGATTTATATGGCACTCTTCCAACACTGTATCACTTTAGACTTAATAATATTCTGTAACATAACAGAAAAAAAAAAACTGAAGTGCCACACCACTCAAATTCATGTTTAAAAGAATAGAATTCAATTTATTCTGAAAGTGTAACAGTAACTCATTTCCAAATGACATAAAGAAAACAGCAGGCATCAGATAAGCTTATTGCTATTTGTGTGAACTGTCAGGAGAAACGAGAATTACCCAGTTGAGCGTACTGAGAGACTTGTTATCACATACAAATCAAGAAATTCAGTATAGATGTGGTCAGGATCATATGCCAAAAAATGAGGAAGGAATCAAAGTGCTTGACTTTTATTCAGATCAATTGAATGTCCAGGAACTCTATTAATGATTTTTTAGACTTATACACACAGGAGTGTACACATAACTCACCAATCATTTATTCATGCCAGTGGTGTTGGATTAATTATAATAAAGCAGGGGATCACAGTATTTTAATTTCCTATTCAAGTCACTTGAGGATCTCATTTGTTTACTAGAGGAACTAAATATAGCAGTAGAGGACAGTAAATTTTAGACTCAGTTTGTTTTAACTTTCAAAATCATATATATCAATCGCTATACATGAATCAATGTTTTTTATAATATTTATTTTATTTATCTGTTCCCTTTTGTTGCCTTTGTTTTTTTATTGTTGTAGTTATTATTGTTGTTGTTGTTGTTGTTGTATAGGACAGAGAGATATGGAGAGAGGAGGGGAAGACAGAGAGGGGGGAGAGAAAGATAGACACCTGCAGACCTGCTTCACCGCCTGTGAAGGTACTCCCCTGCAGGTGGGGAGCCGGGGTTCGAACTGGGATCTTTATGCCGGTCCTTGTGCTTTGCGCCACCTGTGCTTAACCCGCTGCGCTACAGCCCGACTCCCGAATCAATGTTTTTAAATGTATGCAAAGCCTGAAATTAATATAATGAACAAGGTGGGTGAGGGCTCAAGCTGTTAAAGAAAACACTTGTAGGCATGAGGGGCCAGAGACTCCTAGGACCATGTTGTGTCGTAGTTGAGCTGTTCTCTACACTGTCTCTCTCTTCACTTCTCTCGCTCATTAAACAAATTAAAAAAAAAAAAAAACACGTACAGTTCCCCACCTGAGGTAAGCTTCATGACTTGTGAAGCAGTGTTGCAGTGTCTCTCTCTCTCTCCTCTCTATATATCTCTCTTGATGTCTTTCTATATCCAGAACAAATAATAAACTATTAAGAAGAATACAGTTAACATTAAGTAATGATGAATAATCTGCTAGGCTTTGTAAATACAGATGTTCTCACTAGGAGTTATAATGATCCCATGAAGTCTGGTTGTCATTCTACTTCTTAAAGTTAGATACTACATGTTAAATAGTTTCTAGATGAAGGAATTAATATTATTACATTATATTTGATATTCTGGATTACTTCATGTTTCTTTTTTTCTTATTTATTTATTTAGCCTCCAGGGTTATCTCTGGGGCTAGGTGCCAGCTCTAAAAACCCACCACTCCTGGTGACCATAGATATTGTTTCTATGTTTTTTTTTTTTAAATCGGTAAGAGAGAAAAATTGAGATAGGAGGGACCATAGAGAGGGGGAGAGTGAATGACACCTGTGGACCTGCTTTACTGCTAGTGAAGTGTCCTCCCTGCAGGTGGGGAGCCCAGAGCTCAAACCCAGATCCTTGTGCTAGTCCTTGCGCTTTGTACTATGTACACTTCACTGGGGGCACCAACCCCCCAGCCCCCTGATGATGATTTTCTGTTTCTATAGTTTTGACTTTTTCACTATCTTTTATCCATACATTATGCAGTCTTCTGACTTATTTAGAAATAACACATATTTCCACCACTCTGTAGATCATTTTATCTTAGTGCTGAATAATATTTCTGTTTAGATGGATGTATCAAAAATTATTCACCCATCTCTTAGTTTAAAATAAATGTATTACTTCTTTCTTTTGGAGACTCTGAAATAGATCAAAATTATGTATCTCATACAACTAAGTAATCTGGTAGTGTACATACTTTACCATGTGTGAGGAAGTGGGCCATTACATAGGAGCACCGGAAGGGAAAAGCTTCACAAGTGGCAGAGCAAAGCTGTAATGCCTCTCCTTTGCTCTCTGTTTGTCTCTCCCTCTCTTTCTTACTCTTTCTGTATTCTCCATCTCAAAATCAAGATGTCAGCAGGAAGAGTGGAATCCTGTAGGCATGGAGTCAACCCCAGTGACAAATCTGGTCACTAACAAGAGTAATGATATTAATAATAATGAATATATGTATACAGAAGTTTGTTTATTAAACATGAATATTCTTCAGAGAAACACAGCCAGAAAAATTCCTTTTTGATAATCAGAATATTTTCACAGTGTTAGTTAAGATATTTTTATAATAAATATCACTTCTCTAAATTATACAAATACTTTGGAAATTATTTCCAATAAAATGCATATTATTATTGTTGTTTCCTGTGCTGTACCCAGAATTCATTTACTTATCTTACCACTAAACATATGTCTAGAATTAACATTCTGCGGGAGTCGGGCAGTAGCACAGAGGGTTAAGCACATGTGGCATGAAGTGCAAGGACAGGCGTAAGGATCCCGGTTCTAGCCCCAGGCTTCCCCACCTGCAGGAGAGTTGCTTCACAGGCAGTGAAGCAGGTCTGCAGGTGTCTTTCTCTCCCTCTCTCTGTCTTCCCCTCCTCTCTCCAGTTCGCTCTACCCTATGCAACGATGTCGACATCAATAACAACAACAATAATAACTACAAGGACAAAAAAAGGGAATAAATAAATTTAAAAAAGAATTAACATTCTGCACCTTTTCTATATTTCCATCTTTCTATTTTTCCAAACAAGCTTTTAAGATGTTACCTGTTATTTGATGTTTGTAGATTTTGACAATATATGGTACACCTTTTTTTTTTTCTTATTTTATTTATTAATGAGAAAGTAGGAGAAAACAGAGAAAGAACCAGACATCACTCTGGCACATATGTTGTCTAGGATTGAACTTAGGAACTCATGCTTGAGAATCCAACACTTTATCCACTGTGCTACCTCCTGGACCACTGTATGTCTTTATTATTGATACAAGATTACAGTTTCTTATCTCCTCATGGTAGTCATCTACAAAACATTCTTAACCTCAAGTTAGGTCCATTATCAGCATTATGTGCTAGCGCTCATATTCCTGGTACTGCTCTTAGTGTAATAAGTATCTACATCTTCACTCCGATTATTAAAATCGCCTATTCATTTATAATATGGTGCCATCTTCTCTATGAATTGTATTTTCTTGGAATTATCACAAATTACTTTTCATGTGATTTCTTTGTATGTTTTTTTATGTTTATTTATTTTCCCTTTTGTTGCCCTTATTTTGTTGTTGTAGTCATTATTGTTGTAGTTATTGATATAGTTGTTGTTAGATAGAAGAGAGAGAAATGGAGAGAGGAGGGGAAGACAGAGAGGGGGAGAGAAAGACAGACACCTGCAGACCTGCTTCACTGCCTGTGAAGTGACTCACCTGCAGCTGGGGAGCCGGGGGCTTGAACCAGGATCCTTACACTGGTCCTTGAGCTTTGCACCACATGCACTTAACCCACTGCGCTACCGCCCGACTCCCTGATTTCTTTGTATGTTATTACCTGTGGACCTTTATGGATTAAAAACAGTCTAGTATAGTAAATAATACTGCTTGATTACTGTTTGCTCTAACATATATTCTCATATTTTACTCTATTTATAAAGTTATACTGTGGGGTAAGGCTTTCTTTTTAAATTGCTTATTCATTTATTAGTGGATAGAGACATAAATTGAGAAGGGGGAGTCGGGCGGTAGTGCAACAGGTTAAGTGCACATGGCGCCAAGTGCAAGGACAGGTGTTGAGAATCCCAGTTTCAGTCCCCAGTTCCCCACCTGCAGGGGGGGTTGCTTCACAGGTGGTGAAGCAAGTCTGCAGGTGTCTGTCTTACTCTCCCTCTCTCTGTCTTCCCATCCTCTCTCCATTTCTCTCTGTCCTATCCAACAACAACAGCAAAATAACAATAATAATAACAATGATAAAAAAACAAGGGCAAAAAAAGGGGGGAAATAAATTGAGAAGGAAGGGAGGATAGAGAAAGAGAAATCTGCAGGATTGCTACACAGTTTATGAAGCTTTTCCCCTGCGTGTGGGGACCTGAGCTTTTCCCATGCATGTGGGAACCAGAGGCTTGAACTTTGGGACTGAACATTGTAAAGTGCGACACTATCTTACCCTTGGTAATGTTATTTCTATAGATAAAGTTACCTTAAGGAATTCCTAAGTATATTTTCTATAGATTACTAGTTAAAATCAGCTGACAAAGATCTCTCATTTCTTTGGATTTGAAATGTTTCATTTTGATTGATTATTTTATTTGCTGTTATGCTCCTATTTCTAGGACTGACTCATCACTACTTATTGACATCTTTTTCTTGGGTAAATTTTGAACATAAGCCAGTCCCTTATCACTGAGTAGATTTAATAAATTAATATCAGTATTTTAATATTTATTCCCTTTTTGTTGTCCTTGTGTTATTGTTGTAGTTGTTATTGATGTCATCGTTGTTGGATAGTACAGAGAAATGGAGAGAGGAGGGGAAGACAGAGAGTGGGGGAGAAAGACACCTGCAGACCTGCTTCACTACTTGTGGCACGACCCCCCTGCAGATGGGGAGTTAGGGCTTGAACCAGAATCCTTACGTGGTCCTTGCACTTTGCACCACATGCCTATAACCCGCTGCGCAACCTCCTGACTCTGAATATAAGTATTTTTAATTATGATTAACATAGAAGCCTTAATGCTGAAAGCAAACAAATATTTAAGATTTAATATGAGAAAGGATGTTAACATAAATCATCATGAAACATGTTTCTGATATTCAAACTTCATGTAGCATTGTAGTTTACAAAGAAATTTAGCATATCTTAATCTTTTAATATTTTATTCAGTATAATAGGGAAGAAAAATTCCCACTTGAATACTTAAATGAAATATTAAACTAAACTTACACATTAGAATATAATCAGGAGGTTTACATTTACTTATTTATTTTTTATCACCAGGGTTATAGCTGGGACTTGGCGCTTATAGGATTAATCTATTGCTCCTGGTGGCTTTTTTTTTTTTTTTTTTTTTTTTTTTTTGCCTTTTGGATAGAAATTGAAAGGGGTGGGGAAAGTAGATGGGGAGGCAGGGAGAGAGACAACAGACACACTATTTCATCATAGGGGAATCATCCCTCATTACAGATGGGGACCAGAGTGCTTCTCTACGTGAATCACTTCCCAGTCCTTAATCAGGAGACCTTGAAAGAAAAGGTGGTGATCAGTCGGTTGAATAGGTGCTAAAGTAGGGAGCAGTCAAATCATAATCACATGTTTTGAGGATGTGTAGACTCTGAACTTGTAAGTGCATGTGAGATGAAAATATTTACAATGAAAATAAAATAAGCTCGATATGAATAGTAGTACCTTGCCCAAGATGTATTAATCATCAGCAGGTTTTGTATTACTGTTATGTTCATCTGCATAAATATGTTTCCTGACAAAAATACCGTCTAGCACAATTTCAATAAAGACTAGGTTAATATGCTCATGATTATATGCTTAGAATATGCAAGGGAATTTAGCAAGCCTCACCTTTATATTCACTGTGATATCAAACTGTATTTTTAGATCAACCATAAACATTAAAATATCAATTAAAAACCAACAACAACAACAAAAAAAAGCAAGCGAACTCTTTCTGAACTTCGTGAGAGCTATTGGAGGTGGGTGGGTGGGTGGGAACATGTAACTTTGATGGTGGGTGTGGTGTGGAACTACCCCATGTAAGCCTACATTCTTGTAATCTAATTTCCTTTAATAAAAAAATGAAATTATGCTTACCTATATAATTTGAGGACTGGGGAATAGTGAGGAAACACAGTTTAGTTAGATTTTTTTCCCCACAAAGCTTATGGTTGTTGCTCATTACAATAAGACATACTTTTTTTTCCTTCAAGGTAATTGCTGGGGCTTGGTACCTGCACTATGAATCCATCATTCCTGGAGGCCATTTTTCCCCCTTTTGTTGCCCTTGTTTTATCATTGTTATTGTTAAAGCATACTTTTTATCACTTTCATATTACAGTCTTATCTATAATATTTCTCCATCCAGTGGAGTCTTTCTATTTCTTTTAACTAAACAGTGAGAAATAGAAAGTAAAAAATTAGAAGGGGTGAGCAAGACAGAAAAAAACACAACACTGATCCTCTGCTTAAGAAGCCTCCTCTGTATAGGTCCTCCTGTGAGGTGCTCAGGGACTCATACTCAGAGCCTCACATCACTGTACACTACAATTCTTGTTATTAACAAAATGATATCAATTCTACAGTGCCAAGACCACTAGACACGTTTTTAAGACTATCCCTACCTTTATTTTTTAAATTTTTATTTATAAAAAGGAAACACTAATAAAAAACGTAGAATAAGAGGGGTACAACTCCACACAATTCCCACCACCAGAACTCCTTATCCCATCCCCTCCCCTGATAGCTTTTCTATTCTTTATCCCTCTGGGAGTATGGACCCAGAGTCATTATGGGGTGCAGAAGGTGGAAAGTCTGGCTTCTGTAATTCCATAAACTAGACAAGTTTATAGAATATGACCTGAATGTGAGTTACAAGGAAAATCTGTGAATATTTCTACATGACCTTTGTTTCACTTGCCTACAAATTAAGATTTTCACCACCACTCCCAAACGTTCAAGGAATGTCACTGGAAAGGGAAACAGCACATGGTACTGTACTTAAACATAATGTATAACTAATTTAAAGGACTACAAGGAAAATATTTATGTAATGAATGATAAGTATGTATCATTCACTAAGATTTCAATAAATATTAAGAATATACATTTCCATAACCACTTTTATTATGGCTCAATAAGAGCCAGAAATAGTACTTACTATATATGGCAGCACTAAGTGGATATTTAATTCACTTAATCATACTTTTCATCTGTAAACATGATTTTATGGCAGTGAATATGAGTTCTTAACGCTTCTTACAGTATTTCACTGAACATTCCTACTTAGTACAAATATCTGCAAAGGAACTGTGTTAATGAGCTTCCTTAAGTTGCTATAAATAAATGAATCAAGGAGGTTTACTCATCTGTTGTACTCACTTTATGAAGATGTATTTAAGTGCTAAAGCCAATTAAACTTCAGTTGCTTATCACAGAAATTATGTGAAGCAGCAGGCCATCTGTAATGACTTTGCTAAGGGTGTGCTTAGAATATTTCCAACAAAGTTCTATTACCTGGATCCTTACCACTTTGTTACATTGTGGAGTAGATTAATTAAATTATCATACTCAATTTTTCACTAACTGAATCATACTAATATTTTAATTTTAATCTAATCATTCATAACAATGTTGGAATCTATTTTGTCAAAATTTCTGAGTAATGATAAGGAATTCTCCTTAAAGGGCAAAAATACAATTAAGGGTCAGCCTCTTCTCAACAAGTGTTGTCTCCTCCTCTGTATCAGTCGTGATGATGTGTATTAACAATATAATTGTTACTTTTACCTACTGATAGTTATAATTTAATAAAGGTCTATGTGTGTTTTTTATACACTGTCAGGAAATTAATGTGTCTTATGTAAATATTGGGCAAGCTGAAGAAAAGCACAGCTCTTTTGGGGATCGCTGGTATTTAGTGTAGCTTGAGGCATAGTACTTCATAAGAATTGCTGGGAACTTGAATAAGATATTGATAAAGAAAAAGTGGAACCATTCCATAGAAGTGTGTCATGTATTTATCTAGTAGAAAAAATTTTAAATGATTTAGCCATACCGTGTAACTGATTTCTATACTCATTACAAAAAGACATACTTTTTATCACTTCCATATTACATTCTGATCTATAGTATTTCCTTAAATTATTAAATCCACATTGACCATTTTTCTTAAGGAGAATAAAAAACTGACATTAGGGAAAAATCTTGCAAGCTTATTATTTTCCTACACAATAATATATAGGCATAATCTAAAATACTTCTCTTTGTTTTCCTGACATTGTTATTGAATTTCTCATATTCTTACCATTATGCACATATGTAAGGAAACATCTATTAAATTGGTATATCAGTTTGAGAAAACAAGTAAATCACTGTCACTTTTTTTTTCTTATGATGTTATATAAACCTGTCAGATAATAATTTATAGAAAAAAATGTTTTAGTGGGAGCCGGGCGGTAGCACATCGGATTAAGCACAGGTGGTGCAAAGCACAAGGACTGTAGCAAGGATCCCGGTTTGAACCCTCAGCTCCCCACCTGCTTCACAAGCAGTGAAGCAGGTCTGCAGGTGTCTATCTTTCTCTCCCCCTCTCTGTCTTCCCCTCCTCTCTCCATTTCTCTCTGTACTATCCAACAACAACGACATCAATAACAACAACAATAACTACAACAATAAAACAAGGGCAACAAAAGGGAATAAATAAATTAATATAAAAAAGAAAAAATATTTTAGTATAAATGGTTCTTTGAAATTGTGGAAGCAATATTTATGTTCATGTTTTAACACAAAACATATGTGATCATATATCAAATCCTTAAACCTGAAGAGGTTAATCACAGTCTTTACTCTAATAGCCTCTACTTTTCCTTTATATTCTATGATAGGAATATTATACATGAGTCAGCAAGATAGCTCTCTTGGATAGTATGCTGCTTTACCATAAATCTCACCCAAGTTAGAGCTCAGGCTCCATTACATTGGAGGAAACTTGTGTTGTGGCAGGTCTCCCTTGCCCTGCCCCCCTCTTTGTCTCCCTGTCTCTATCTGAAAAGTCATCCTGGAGCAGTGAAGCCCTCACAGTGTGAGAAAAAAAAAATCTAAAAGGAATACTAACATAAGACAGAGCCTCTTTACAAAATATTAAGTATGCATTACAGTATTGTTAACTATAATGACTATAGTGTAAAAATAGCCTCTAAACTTATTTTATACCTCAATATCTCATGTTTTCTTTCCCAGTTCAACCTTAGAAATCACCTTTCTTTCTCCATTGTGGTCAATTTGATATTTTAGGAATTGTATATAAAAGAAATCATGCAGCGTGTGTTCTTCTATTACTTTATTTAGCATTTCTTCCAGATTTCTCCATGTTGTTGGCTATCACTGTATTTTCTCTTAAGACCAGATAATTTTCCATTATATGTATATATCACTCTATGTTACTCACTCATCTATCATTAAGGATGTGTGTGTGTGTGTGTGTGTGTGTGTGTGTGTGTGTGTGTTTTCCAGAGCACTTCTCAGCTTTGGCTTATGGTGGTGCTGAGAACTGAATTTAGGATCTTTGGTGCCTCTGGCATAAGCCTTTTTGGTAAAAGCATGTACTATCTCACCAGTTCATTTATGTTGTTTCTATATATTGGCTGTGGCCAATAGGTGAATTAATGGTGGCTCAACCTCAGTAATAATTAGGAAAATTTAGCTGAAACGTATGATGTATTAATTGTCATTGCTTGTCTGACTACTATAGAAACGTGTTGGTGGGGAGTCGGGAGGTAGCGCAGCAGGTTAAGCGCACGTGGCGCAAAGTGGACCAGCGTACAGATCCCGGTTCAAGCCCCCAGCTCCCCAACTACAGGGGAGTCTCTTCACAGGCGGTGAAGCAGGTCTGCAGGTGTCTGTCTTTCTCTCCCTCCATCTTCCCCTCCTCCCTCCATTTCTCTATGTCCTATCCAACAACGACAACAATAAAACAACAAAGGCAACAAAAGGGAATAAATAAATAAAATCTTTAAAGAAAAAAAAAAAGGGAGTCCGGCTGTAGCGCAGCGGGTTAAGCGCAGGTGGCGTGGCGCAAAGCACAAGGACCGGCATAAGGATCCCCACCTGCAGGGGAGTCGCTTCACAGGCGGTGAAGCAAGTCTGCAGGTGTCTATCTTTCTCTCCTCCTCTCTGTCTTCCCCTTCTCTCTCCATTTCTCTCTGTCCTATCCAACAACAACTACAACAATAAAACAACAAGGGCAACAAAAGGGAATAAATAAATAAAATAAATATTAAAAAAAAAGAAACGTGGTGGTGGAGATGTAAAACAGTTGGAGTTTTAGTGCACTATTGTTGGGAATATAAACTGCTCTCGTCATGAAAAAGTGTGAAAGAGCTTCAAAAAATTAAAAATAGATCATACGATCCCCTTTCTGTACATATACCCAAAATAATTGTTATCCGTCTCTCCAAGTGATATGTATACTTCTTTGCTTGTAATGTTTTTTGTTTTGTTTTTTTTTTTAATTTTTTTATATTTGTTTTATTTATTTATTCCCTTTTATTGCCCTTGTTGTTTTATTGTTGTAGTTATTATTATTGTTGTTTTTGGATAGGACAGAGAGAAATGGAGAGAGGGAGGGGAAGACAGAGAGGAGGAGAGAAAGATAGACACCTGCTGACCTGCTTCACCGCCTGTGAAGCGACTCCCCTGCAGGTGGGGAGCCGGGGTTCAAACCGGGATCCTTATGCCGGTCCTTGTGCTTTGCGCCACCTGCGCTTAGCCCGCTGCACTACAGCCCGACTCCCTGCTTGTAATGTTTTATATTAGTAAAGAAATAAAAGGAATAATACCTTTATGCCAGTACTTCACTTAAACCCTTATTTATTTGTTTATTTGTAGTCTAACAGTCAACAGTTGAAATGATTTCTCCTGGATCTGAGTCTCTTGCATCCTGATGAGTCTACTTACTGCCTTAGTTTGTACAGGGTCTTGGGGGCAGAAGTTTTAGACTAAGTAGTGATAGCCAGGCAGTTGCCTAGGATATTATTGGTTATAGTGGATATAGCAGACAAAAAGAATTCAGTACATTTTCATTTAATTAAGCTGAAATTTTATGACAAATATAGAAAAATATTTGCGGGGCCATCTAAATACCTCACTTGGCTAGTGTACTGCTTTGCCATGTGCATGACACAGGGTTGGCCCAACCTACACTACACTGAAAGATGCTTTGTTGCTATGTCTCTATCTCAAAAAAATAAAATAAAATAAATAAATAAATAGATAAATAACTGGGAAAAAGAACACTGGTGATTCTTTGTGGATATTAATCATAAAATGTTTATAAAATTTTACTACATATATAATTCAGAAATTATCAGAGAATACAAATTTAATAAACTTAAGTAAACAATCTAATAATGCATTAATATTTTTACAATACTGAATAACTTACATGCTGAATCTAATAATATATTAAAAGTTCACACAATATTGAATGGTTTACTTAGCTTTGGATATTTTAGTGATTTTTTCAGATATTTTTTAACAAAAGAGACAATTTTTAAAATTCTTTGAACTATTATTGGTTTTAATTAATTAATTAATTAACTAGTTAATTAATTAATTAATTATTGGATAGCAGCAGAGAGAAATTGAGAGGAGAAGAGGAGATAAAAACAGAAAGACACCTGTAGCATTGCTTCACCACTTGTAAAGCTTTCCTCCTATAGGTAGGCACTAAGGGCTTGAACCTGGGTCCTTGTGCACTGTAATGTGTACACTTAATCAGGTGTGCCACCGCCAGGTCCATCTAGTTACTATTATTTTAAGATATGAACATTTTCTGAAAAAAAAAAAAAAGGTTTTAGAGGCTAGGATAGAGCTCACACAGTAGAGCCTTGCCATGTGTAAAACTGGGTTGAAGCCCTGGCGCCATGTTGGAACACAACTGACATTATCAGGTAAGTTCCAAGGATAAGAGTATAGTGCTAAGGTCTTTCTCCTCTTTCATTGTCTCTATGTCCCTACATTGTTTATAAATGACAAAGTTCAAACATCAAATAAAACTTGGGCCTGGAAGGTGATTCAAAGTTGCACTTTCATGGGACCTGAGTTCCCCATTTCCTATTTAAAAAGATATTAATGTAGAACTTTTATGAAATGTGCTGAAGTAGATTAAGGGAGATATGTCTCTACTAGGTTTGCTCATCAAGTAGATAGTTTGCTGATTTATAGGTATATTTTAATATGGTGTATCAATTCATGAAACATTATTTAGAGAAGAACTAGTACAGGACAACACTGGGTGAATCCTCAGTGGAGTGCTGTAAGAAGTTTGGTGAAACAAGAGGATGGTTTAGGTGAAGGTGAAATATGATGCCCACCTTGGGAAAACGTGAAAATTGTCTTGTTGCACAAGGTCATTTTAAGCATGTATAATATGACTTATAAAAGAAGCTTAAGCTAAACTTGTTCTGGTACTTAACAATTCCTTTCTCGGTCTAAAAGCATTGCTTCTCTATCTTCTTCATGTCTCCCTTCATCATTGCCCAGAATTTGCCATTACAAAAACCCTAATTCAAGCAAATGATAAGTACTGTGTGTCACATTATCTTCGTCTTTATTTCTTCACATATACCCAATAAATTGTGCTGGGAAATTGTGCCGATGCAGTCACATCTGCCATGTTGTCCCCTCAGGCTACTACTAGTTCCTGCAAGAGTTGGGACATTCTCGGAGTGCCTGTTCCGCCATGTTATACCCTCAGGACATTGTCTATATCCCTGTGATATTTGGAGTGCTTTGGTTACTCCTCCCCCCGTCCCATTCTCACGAGAGTTATCATTCTATCCTGGAGTGCTATGGTTACTCCTCCCCCTTCCCATTCTCGTGAAAGCTACTCCTATAAAAACCCTTTGTTTTCCGCACCTCACTCTCTTGCCAGTGCTTCACTCCGGTGTTCAGATGCAGGAAAGGTGAGACACGTGAGGCAGCCATTTTTTGCTACCTCCATGTGGCCCAACCTGCTTCTCTAGCACCCAACTCTGAGGTGCCAGCGCAAATAAAGATTTGTGTTTCCTCTTCACTCTGGACCCCCTCTCTCATCTCTGCGGCCCGCGCACAACAACAAAGTTGCTTCCATACAAAGAAAAACAGTGAGAAATTCATGAAGAATGTTCTACCTAACCTTGTACACACTAAAACATACAATTTTTTTACAAACACACACATATATATGTATACATATACATACTCATATATATATATATATATATATATATATATCAATAAAATTAGAAACTAGTAAAAGAAAAGGAGGAGGGATAATAAAAGATATCCGAGTTAACACCTCACTCATTATTTTTGTTGAGAATATTCAAATAACATTTTCCCTAGCTCATTGTGCCTTATTTTCTGTGCTGTAACATTAATGAAAATGAGTAGAGTCAGTAAGATAATTTAATTTGCGGGAGTCAGGCGGTAGAGCAGTGGGTTAAGTGCACGTTGCTCAAAGTGAAAGGACCGGCTTAAGGATCTGGTTCGAGCCCCTGGTTTCCCACCTGTAGGGGAGTCACTTCACAAGCTATGAAGCAGGTCTGCAGGTGTCTCTCTTTCTTTCTCTCCCCCTCTCTGTCTTCCCCTCCTCTTTCCATTTCTCTCTGTACTATCCAACAATGACAACATCAATAACAATAATAACTACAACAACAATAAAAAACAAGGGCAACAAAACGGAAAATAACTAAATTTAAAGAAAAAAATTTTAAAAAGATAATTTAATTTACTTACGTACAGAAAATACTGCCTCCTCAAGATTATCCATAAAATATTCTAGCCATTAAAAGAAAATTGTTGTAGGTTACAGATTTTTCCCCAATACACAAGAAAGATTTGAGATACAATACTATAGGATTTTTTTGTGGTTGTTTACAATTAGATTAGTGCTGTGGATTAATAAGCAGCCTAAAAAATACAAAATTTATGTACTAAATTTTAGCATATGAAAAATACATGTACTCCAAAATATTTCCTGGCAACACCTATCTTAAAGTTGTCACTGAATTTTGCTACTCAGCAGGATGCTGTCAGAGAATTTATTAATAGACAGGAGTTAAAGCAGTGAATCAAAAAGCTCAGCATGTCCTTTGGAAGGCCAAGAATGTAACAACCCTGTTATATTAAATTCTTTAGGAAGGGAAAGGTTTACATAAAGATGGTGTCATTTGCTCCTACTTAGATTTGACATAGCAGCTTTATCCTCCAAGAGTTTTCTCAGTGCACAATAAATATTACAAATTAAGGTATTATCCCAATGAATAAATTGCAAGGGAGTTCAGCATTAGTGTTTCTAAGTTTGTTGAACTGTTAAACATTTAAAGGCGAAAGTAAGAAAAATAGGGTGAAAAGTTGTATTCTGTTGTAAACATTAAAAAGTTGGTAATGTTCAATAGACACTAAAAATTTCCTTATCATTGACTGAACATTTTGGCGGATGTTTTCAATGATCCCTTTCCACATAACCAAACCAAAGCAACAACAATAAAGATAAACAAAGCAAAGCATTGAAGCTAAACTAAAACGGTTTATGAAGGCCAACTGAAAGTCAGTGAATGGTATCTATCCTTAACCCCAAGATTGTTTTCATTCACATGTGAAGTGGCTTCTTCTGTTTTATTAAATTCAGAGAAAAATTGTATTGATCGTAGAAAAACAGCATGGATCCATACAAATATAAAATTAAGCTGTACAAAATGATAATAAACAGGAACCAAAAAAGAGCAGATGAGAATAGGTATCTTAGGGTGGAAAGAAGCTAGGAGGTCTAAATGAGGTATATTCCTAAGGGCCGATGATTTTAGTAATTTTTGCTTAAGCTTGATAGCTAATATGGAGGTGGACTAAAAGATGGGAAGATGGTGTCTGAGCTGAAAATGTTAGGGGAAGATCACCTGAGGGCTCCAAACTCCAATTTCATCAGGACTTGGAGAGAAGAGGAAAACACAAAGGGCATTTGGAAGTAGTGATAGGTGTGGGTGTGACTTAGAAAGGAAGAGAAGAATAAAATGAAAAGGATGTAATACATTATTCTGGATGGAAATTTTTTTTAAAAAGAAAGGAATAGAAGGGTGAAAGGTAGTGGTGCACCTGGTTGAGCACACATTAAGTACCCAGGTTCGAGTTCCTGGTCTCCACCTGCAGGGGGAAATCTTCATGAGTGGTGAAGCAGGGATGCAAGTGTCTCTCTGACTTTCCCTCTCTATCACCCCCCTCCTCCTCAATTTCTGGCTTTCTCTATCCAATAAATAAATAAAGATAATTTAAAAAAATTAAAAATAAAGAATGGAAGAGAAGGGCCATAGGGAAAAATGGTTAATATATATAAATATAAAAAAAATAGATCTAGAAATAATAGTCAACCCATCTCTGTGATCTTGGGAAAACTATTGCAGTTTCCCATGGTAGGGATGGAGACATATATCTCTGGTGGTAGAAATGGTGTGGACTTATCCTGTCATCTCAGAATTTTGTAAATCAGTATTAAATCACTAATGAGATTTTTAAGAGAACATAAAAAGGGAAAAATAGAAAATTAGATACACAGGAGATTATTATTAACCATACAATTGGTGAAAAGTCTTTATACAACAACAAAACAAAAGCTTTTGTTCAAAAATACTTTTGCTGTTAATTTTTCCTAAGTAGTAAACTTTGAACAGTTATTTTTTTACCATTTATATGGCAGCTTACATTAACGTAAGCCCTTACATTAAATGTAATTAGACTGAAGTGTTCTGAAACACTTGTGATTGAGATTTACTTAGGCAATATTGAATGTGGTTATTCTAGTTCCCCTTGCCCCTTTGGTATTTGCAATAATGTAATTATGTTGATGGCAAGCACATGGGATTTGAAGGAATTATAATTGGCTTATGAATTATATCTAAAGTTATAGCATATTTATTTGAAAACATTTTTACATTGCATTTAGGTGTTCTTTTCTTTGCTCTTAATCAGAAATATAGTGATGATACTAAATTTCTTCTCAATTTTATGTATCTTAGAATTTCTCATTTCTATTCTGATTTTATCATAAGTTAATGTGAAAATGTCCAAATTTGCATAAGCATGCTTTTGAAGTAATCAAGCTTTGCAGTCTAACATCACAGAATTTGAAAGTAGAAAATGTGTTTTGTCACCTACTTCCTTTACATTTTATTACTTTTTCCACTATGGAAAAATGACTTTATCCTAAAAGCAAAAAGAATAGATTTTTTTTACTTTTAGGAAAGTATACAGAGGGGCCAAGCAGTGGTTCACCTAGTTAAGTGCTCACATTACCCTATGCAAGGACCTAGGTTTAAGCCCCTGCTTGCCATCTGTTAAGGGGGAAGCTTCATGGGTAAAGAAGCAGGGCTACAGGTGTTTCTCTTCCTCTCTTTATATCTCAATTTTTCTCTATGTCCAATCATCAATCAATCAATAAATAAAAAGTTGAAAAAGGAAAGTATATAGTAAAAACCGATGATAGTATTATTATAAAAGAAACAGCCCAGCACAAAACCAGTGTTAACTAGATATGAATCTTCTTGTTCTTGTTAATTCTTCATCAAAAAATCACTTTACTTCAAAGGAGATCTTAAATAATAGTAATATAAAAACTAAAGTTACAGAAGTTGGGCAGTAGTGCAGCGGTTAAGCGCAGGTGGCACAAAGCACAGGGACCGCCATAAGGATCCCGGTTCAAACCCCCGTCTCCCCACCTACAGGAGTTGCTTCACAAATGGTGAAGCAGGTCTGCAGGTGTCTATCTTTCTCTCCCCTTCTCTGTCTTCCTCTCCTCTCTCTATTTCTCTCTCCTATCCAACAACAGTGACATCAATAACCACAACAGTAATAATTACAATAAAAAAGGGAAAAAGAATAAATAAATAAATAAATTTATGAATCTTTCATCTTTTTCTTGCTATTCAAATAAATGCTACCTTTATACTATTTGAACTTTTTATAAACTTTTAACGATACAGGACAATTTATGTCATAAATATAATATTACAGAATACATATTTTGTTAGCTGGAAAATGTTAGTCATGGGAAAAAAGTGAAATTTAGTTCATGCCTTTTTATTTTCTTTTTATATAGAAGAGAGATAAAGAAGGAACAAAAGGAAGACACCTTCAACACAGATTAAGTGCTCTTAGATCAGGGTCCTTCCTCAACAACTGTGCTCTACTGACTGCAGGAAAACTTATATCTACTTAGTTTCTGTTTTTTTAATTATTATTAGTAATTTAATAATGGTTTATAAGATCATAAGATTACAGGGATACAGTTCTACAATTCAACAACCACAACATTTCTGTGCTCTACTTCCTCCTCTGCCCACTCTCCTCCTCCCCTCCCCTAAGATAAGTAGCATAGTTCTTAAAGTCTTAGCAAATTTGACTCACTTTTTTTTTTTTTGAAAAACAAGCTGATGTGTTCCAGATGTTTTTTTAATTTCACAATGGTCAAAATTATCTGGTCTTTTAGAGAAATAAAGGACTCAAAAAAAAAGGTTGTCTCTTCTTTGACTTGCTATTTGTTTGGAGTGCATTCCAAGTGTCCTTCATAACCTGTAACTCTATATTCAAGTTATAAATTTTCCTATCAAACAAAACTTTGAATATGTGGATTTCTTCATTGATTTCTCCATATTAAATCAAGAGGGATGCATTGGATCGACCTTCTCGTGGTGCATCCCGTGAGTACCCATTCATTGGGGAAACTGACGATCCTTCCTAGCCGACTGAATCCACATGGATCCCAGTCACTTTCAAAGCCAGCAACAAGCAGCTCCTGACAGCTTTCAACCTGACGCTGTTGACTGGCTACGGAAGAAGGGCAAATGCTAGAAGAAGAAGATTAAATCAAGAGATTTGTATTTCTTCTATTTTCTATTTTTTAATTTATTTTTTTATTGAAGAAAGGATAGATTAACAAAACCATAGGATAGGATGGGTGCAACTCCATACAATTCCCACCACCCAATCTCCATATCCCACCCCCTCCCCTGATAGCTTTCCCATTCTCTATCCCTCTGGGAGCATGGACCCAGGGTATTGTGGGTTGCAGAAGGTAGAAGTCTGGCTTCTGTAATTGCTTCCCCGCTGAACATGGACGTTGACTGGTCAGTCCATACTCCCAGTCTGCCTCTCTCTTTCCTTAGTAGGGTGGGTCTCTGGGGAAGCAGAGCTCCAAGACACATTGGTGGGGTCTTCAGTCCGGGGAAGCCTGGCCGGCATCCTGATCACATCTGGAACCTGGGGGCTGAAAAGAGAGTTAACATACAAAGCCAAACAAATTGTTGATCTATCATGGACCCAAAGCTTGGAATAGTGGAGATGAAGTGTTGTGGGGGTACTCACTGCAAACTCTAGTGTACTTCTGCTTTCAAGTATATATTTTGCAATAGTTTATGGATACGTGTGAACATATGCTATCTCTCAAAGAACCTGGTCTATATCTAGGTTTTGGGACTTTGTTAGAAAGTGAACCACCTGGGATGGGATTAGAGAATACTATGAAAGGAAAGGTCTCACCCGAGTGATGAAGCTGAAGGGTGTCATTCCACACCTGAAGTCTCTGGACACAGTCTGAGCTGAAGCATGTTGAAGTGGCAATCATTGCATTGATTAGGTTGAGATCAGCAGATGCAATATTATGTGATATGGATTGAGAGAGTCCGCATATCAAATACACTGCCTCAGCTTCTTTACTCAGTTCAGCTATTTCAGCTTTCAGTTCTCTAATTGCCTCAAGATAATCAGTATTTTCCTTGGGGGTCTCAACTGTTGTTTCCCTAATACTGCCATTCCTTTCCTCCAATGTTGTTTTCATTTCTGTGACTAATAAGTTTATTGTTGCTTGCATACTTTTCTATCTATGGTTACTTCTGGCTGATTTGTAGTTTCTTCTGGGCTCTTGTCTTCATTCATTGGAGTAGCAGTTTTATTTGCTCTTGATCCACCCATTTTTTGATTTATGTGTTTTTTATTTTTATGTTCTGTTCTTCCTCAGTTGTTGTGTTTTGAGTACAAGCTACACTGTACAAATACCTTTATGACAAATGCAATCACCAGCCTCAGAAATTACAATAGCAACTGAAGCAAGGATTGAAGCAGTTTAATCACTACCAGTCTGTGAAAAATTAGCAACCAAGTGCAAGTGAAGAAGAAAGAGAAAGGAAAAAAAGGATAGCAAGAATAGACAAATATGCAAATCTACTATCCACTGTAATTCTAGGGGTAGTAAGAGGAGAAAGCGAAGTAGAGCAGAGATACATACATAGAGAGTCCACTAAGACTCAGATTTCTTTCCCAAAATAATTCACAAACGAATATCAGTGAATTCAGATAGCCAAAGAAGAAGGAAGGAAGGAAGACAAGATAAAAAAAGAGAAACAAGAGAGAGAAAAGAAAAAAGATAAGAAAAAGGGCTGTAATAAAAGAGCAGTGAAAGGAAAGCTTTTTAATTGATTAATTTATTTTTTATTTTATTTTTTTTAGCTAGGAGGGAGAAGGGTAGAGTGGGTAGAGGAGGTAGGAGTAGTGAAACAAGTTCCTCTCGTTATGGATAAGATGCTCAGTCCCCTAGCAATGGAAGATACCCTAAGAGTTAGTTCTGGTCAACCTAAAGGAGGGGGGAAAGAGATACACCTTTATATAATATTAATAATAAAATAGAGCAGAGTAAAAATCCTGTTCCATATTGCCTTAAGCCTCCTGAGCAGAGGCAGCTGATTGTTAAGTAAAACAGGGGGTCGGGCAGTGGCACAGTGGGTTAAGCGCATGTGGCGCAAAGCGCAGGGACCGGAGTAAGGATCCCGGTTCGAGCCCCTGGCTCCCCACCTGCAGGGGAGTCGCTTCACAGGCGGTGAAGCAGGTCTGCAGGTGTCTATCTTTCTCTCCCCTTCTCTGTCTTCCCCTCCTCTCTACATTTCTCTCTGTCCTATCCAACAACGAATTGCGTCAACAAGGGCAATAATAATAACCACAACGAAGCTACAACAAGGGCAACAAAAGGGGGGAAAAATGGCCTCCAGGAGCGGTGGATTCATGGTGCAGGCACCGAGCCCAGCAATAAGCCTGGAGGAGGAAAAAAAAAAAGAAATAATAAAAAAAAAAAAGTAAAACAAACAAACAAACAAAAAAAACACCTCAGGAATAGACAAGAATAGCAAGAAGACAAGAATAGCAAGGATAGACAGTTAGGCAAATCTACTATCCACTGTATATTCTAGGGATAGCTAGAGGAGAAATGGAAGTAGAGCAGAGATACAAGCAGAGAGAGTCCACTCTGAGTCAGATTTCTTCCGCAAAATAATTCCCAAATGTGTATCTGTGAATTCTTTAAGCTGAAGGAGGAAGGAAGAAAGGATGACAAGAATGAGAAAAAGAAAAGAAAAAAAGAGAGAGAGAAAAGAAAAAAGATAAAAAACAGTAATAAAAGAGCAGTGAAAGAGTTTTTATTTATTATTATTATTATTATTTAATTAGCTAGGCGAGGGAGGAGGAGAATGGGGAGGGGAGGTAGGAAGAGTTAAACAAGTTACTTTAGCAGTGGATAAGACACCCAGTCCCCTAGCAATGGAAAATACACTAAGAGTAAATTCTGGTCAACCTGAAGGAGAGGGGGAAAGGGATACGCGTTTATCTCTATTGATAATAAAGTAGAACAGAGTCAAAAACCTGTCCTGTCTTCAGCTTGGATGGTTCCAGATTGCCTCAGGCCCCCTGAGCAGAGGCAGCTGATTGTTTAGAAAATAAAGCAAACAAACAAACAAACAAAAAACCTCTGGTGGTCCCTTCCCTGTCTCAGTAAGGCTCTGCTTGGTGGAATATTTGTAGCTGGAATTGGCCACTTAGAAAGAAGAAAGGCCAAGGGTTTCAGAAAGGAATAGAGTTGGGAGTTGGAATGACACCCTTTGGTGGGACAGGAATCTTGGTAAGGAAAGAAACTCAGCAGGGGACCCTACTAGGAGCAGATCTCTGGCCCTCAGGAACTGGTTATGGGCAGGGAGGGGGTCAGGGGTGCACTTTGGGAATAATAATTAATTTTTTTTTCTTTTACTTTTACTCTATTTTCTAACCCAAACTGAGTTATAATCACTTCCTTGGTGTTACTGCTAGGACCCTTTATTGACTGTACTGCTAAAGGCAAAAAATCCTACCGTTTCCAGTAGATGTTGTTGGAGCTCAAGCAACTAGCAGCTTCTCAGTCCGTCATCTTCCAGAATCCCTTTCTTCTATTTTCATGACAATGCGTTTCCTACTTTTTTTTCCCCTTTGATAATCTTCCACATTTCCATCATCATTCATGGGCCCTCATCTTGGTATTGAATAACCACTATTCTTACCCATCTGTTTTGGTTTCTGTTGTTGACCACAGATGCTTCTGGTTTCTGCTTTGTATATGAATTGTGGAGGGAGGGCAGGGGCCTTGAAGAAATGACATAGTATGGTGGTACATTATTTCCCTTAACCAGAGCCCTAGTGAGGGGGTGAGGAGGAAGAGATCCCAGGTCTCCTTCTCTTCCCAGACTAGTTCCAGAAAGTAGAAACTGTTGTGAGGCCAAAGTCACTTTTTTGTGTTCAGTACAGCCTGACCCTCATTAACAGGGTCTCTACTGCAGCCAAGATACCATTGCATTTGATGCCTGAAAGATATAGTTTTCAGTTCACTGGCTCCTGTGACTGGTTCACTGGCGCTTGCTCAGTAGTCTGGCTTCTATAGCTCTAAAACAGCTCTCCCAAGTTCCTGTTTTTAGGCCATTTAGTCCTTGAGTGGTTCCATGAAAGCCCTTTAAATCCACCATGTGAATATGAAGCTGTTGCAAATTGGTGATCACCAGCAATGCTATGCTGTGTTTCTGCTTGAGTCTTTCCCTCCATCACCTCCTGCGTTCGCAGTCCATAATCACCAACATAATCACCAACTTTCGAATGGTCTCATGTTATTTTTTTTTCTTTACCAGAGTTCCTAGTTGTTCTTTGATGAAATTTGATGAGTTATTTTGTTGCAATATTTGTTTTCTGGGGGAGAGCCAACTTTCTGTGACTAGAAAGCAATAGCTCCATCCTGAAAACTTAGTTTCTGCTTCATAAGGAACTTAAGTATAAGCTGTGTTGGTAATTCAGAAATAATAATGCCAAAATTATTTCCCTTAACTTGTGAGTTTTTCAGTTCTTTGACTTTTGCTTGCACTTAAGAAGAGGAAGTTATGATCTATGACTGCAAATCTAAGACCTCAAAATGTATATTTTATCTTTTTTTAAAAAAAATTTAAAGGACATACTTCACACAGACTTTTTAAATATATTTTATTGATTTATTTTTATTCTTGTTGTTATTGATGCTGTTGTTGTTGGATAGGACAGAGAGAAATGGAGAGAGGTGGAGAAGATGGGGGGAGAGAAAGACACCTTCAAACCTGCTGCACCGCTTGTGAAGCAACTCCCCTGCAGGTGGGGAGCTGGGGGCTCGAACCGGGATCCTTATGGTGGTCCTTGTGCTTTGCACCATGTGTGCTTAACCCGCTGTACTACCGCCCAACTCCCTGTATATTTCATCTTAACTTATGTATTAAAAGTTTGTCAACATGATTTTAATGATACATCTTTGTTGAAACTTTGAATGCTGAGGAGGTGATTTAAGGGTAGGACTCAGGCCTGGTTTTGAACCATAGCACAGTAGTGCTCTGGTCTCTCTCTCTCTCTCATACACATATATGTTATATAAGCAAAATAGTTAGTTTCACTGAACATATATCATCATTCCCATTATATGAGGGAAATATTTCTAAGTGAGTTTTAGTATGAGCTAAACAAATAACTCTGCTTGGAAAGACTTGTTGCAGTGATTTAAGTTTTCATCATTTTATATGTGTTTGTTGTTCTTGGTGGTGGTATGTATTGTAGCAAAAAAGCTAACTGATGAATAATTAAAACACTATTTTAGATAGCTGTTTGATACATACCAAAATAGATACAGGGAGTGTAATTAATTAACAGCCTTCAGGCTCTATTGTATTTTATCCAGATTTATTATTTAATATGACAAAATTTTAGGACTCTTGATTTAAATAAAGAGAACCAAGTTTAGCTTAAGGAAAAACAAGAATAATTTATTATGATGGTCTTGAGGATTTTCAGAACATAGAGGAGAGAACAAATTTACTTCAGCAAAACTGAAATCAATAAATCACAAGTTCTACATTCCTCTCCTCTATCTCTATTGGCTTATAGTTATTGTTTTTGTAAAGTGAATTAATTTTTTTCCCAAGTTAACATGAGAAAACACTATTGCTGCTATCTCTTATCCTAATACCTTCATAGTAACCTTGTTAAACTCTGAGAGAGCTTATCTTGAATGGCTGGTTAATATCAGACACTGGTATACTTTCAAAACATGGCTGTGGAAGATATATCTTTGAACATATGTAGAGACAGAGTTCAAAAGATTCTTGATTCTCTCCAGTCCTTTAAAAGTGGGTATGATATATTTCACTAAGGCAAAGGACTTTGGGGAAGAAATGTAAAGGACAGGATGAAGAGACATTGAATCTTGTTGTGTCTTCTAGACGTCAGTCAAGGGGAGGTGAGGGGATGTGTCTATGTGTTAAAAGACCAGACTGTAAACCATTAAACCATGCATATGATTTTTTATGAAGTTCTGTTATTTCATTTCAGTTATTTATAAATTATATCTACTCAATATTTACTGTTTAAATAACTTTTTAATTTTAGATCAAGAAATACTATGCTTTGTGTTAATCCTTATTCATCTTCTTAACATTTTCTAAAATTGTTTCCTTTCTACCATTTTAAAACTTCACACTCACTAGCTATCTCTCAAAATGCAATGTGACTTGTTTTATATTAAGAAATATAAACTGACAAATTATCCCAGCCTCAATATTATCATTACATCTCTCTCTGTCTACTGATTTCATTGAGTTTTTGGTGAAAGCAGGAAATAGATTATTTAAAATTATAGAATATTAAACTTTGTTAGCTATAAATATTCCACTGAATTATGATTGCAGACAAATATATCTTGAGTCAGTGTTCCAAAGACAAATTGTAATTGATTTTTATTAAAAAATTGATTTTTATTAAATTGATTTTTATTAATTTTTTATTTAAAAAATTATTAACTTCATTTATTTGGAAGAAATAGCCAGAAATTGAGAGGAATGCGGGGGGGGGGGATGTAAAGGGAAAGAGACAGAGAGACACTTGTAGCACTGCTTTACCATTTGCAAAGCTTTTCCCCTGAAGGTGAGGACCAGAGGCTTGGACCTTGGTGCTTGTGTTCAGTCAAGTACTCCACCACCTGGCCCCAGAAACATGTTTCTTAAGTGTATTGCTAGAGTAAGCAAGGATCAATGATATACTTATATAATCAATGCTAAATAATGCAATTTTCTTTTGAAATTTTTAAAATTTATTTTAGATAGAGACAGAACAATTGAGAAGGAAGAAAGTGATAGAGAGGGTGACACCTGCAGTACTGTTTCATCATTCATGAAATCGCCCGACGCCTGCCATGGTAGGGCTTGAACTCACGTCCTTGTGCACTGTAAAGTATATGCTCAACCAGGTGCATCACTACCTACCCTCTAAGAATAAAAATGTGTAAGTCAAAATCTAGTGCCTTTTATAAATATATAGACAGATGTATATTTAATGTTTAGAGAGATTTAATAGTAAAAATTCAAATAATCCTACTCTAGTGAAAATTAGGTATATTTTAACTATTGACTAGTGAAGCAAATCTAAGAATTTTAAATAGAGCAGGAGGGATTGAAACAGAGCTATTCACCCAACACACTAAGGTGCATAAAGATGTACAGACATATATCATGGGGAAAGGGGAAACTAATATTTGTGGTACAGCTTATTGCTGTAATATATTTTTGTATATTATTAATATATTTATTAAAATTGTACCCTCTTTTATTGACACCTAAACTAAAAGTTGTTAAAACATTTTAAGATCTGTCATTTATTTCATTAAGTTCTCTTGTGTTGAGATGTTTTAGGTCCATTGTATTATCCTTAACTGTCAGACTTCTTTAAAAAAAAAAAAAACTTGTGTTATTTTTGTTGTAAATAAATCTTTATTGAATCTCTTGACTATTTTTCTTCTTTTTTTCTAAAAGAGGATTTCTGTTTGGTGTCAGTTTTTGTTTACTTGTGCAGAACTTAGAATTCCCATTATTAAAGATTTGTTTGGGTCCAACCCTGTTTTGAATTTGGAACTGTGTTTTGGTTAAGTGATATTATTATAAGTAATGCTATATATAAATAATACATTTTCCATAATTTAATTGTTATCCACAAGTTTTTACTATTGTTTATAATTGGATATTAGTTGTATTTCTGGATATTTAGTTCTAACGTTACTAATTTCTGCTATTTATAAGATCTTCTATTTCTCTAATGTGTTCATGCATATGTTGTAATATGTGTATGGTACTTATTTTCTCTAGATCTTTATTTACTTTATTTCATATTAAGTAAGTTATAACCTCAGGTTTTCTTGTTCTCACAGGAACCAAAGTCTACCCAAATGATTTAATTTAACACGGTACTAACTTCATTAGGATGTTCACTCTATATGGATAAATCATCATTGCTGTGGGACTAGTAATAAATATGTCTCAAGAAAATTAAGTTAATGTGTATGGGGGTCAGACAGTGGCACACCAGGTTTAGTGCACATTTAGGACCCAGTTCCTATCTGCATGGGGGATGCTTCATAAGAGGTGAAGCAGTGTTACAGGTGTATCTGTTTTGCTCTCCTTCTATAGCTCCCTCAGACCTCTCAGTCTCTCTGTCCTATTGAAGTAAAACAAATACATATTTGAAAATTAAGCATTTAAAAAATAAAAATTGAATGACTGAGTGAAATAAGGTATAATAACATTTTTTATGCTCAAATCACTTCAACATATAAACAGTCTTTTCACAAAATTATATATGTATTCTAGTAAATCTTTGTTGGAATTACTGGAATTTTTGAAAATCTGGTGTAATACAACTGACACTAGTTTGAATTTTGAATGTATTTGGACTTACTGGATCCTTATGGCAATAATATGAAATAAGTACTCTGATGAAAATATAGGGGTGACTTTTCTTGTCATTGTAGTTGGCAAGGAGCTCTGAATCTTGCTTTCTTGAAAATGTCTTCTTATTCCATGTAGCAAGTGCAAAATATTCTTTAATACAAACTCATATTGTTCGGTTAAAAAAAACAAAAACAATTTTTAAATATTTAGGTAGATAAAGAAGTTGGGATATCGACATATTTTCACAGTTTCATTTGTTTACTTATTTATAAGTTAGATCTTGTGAATTTTCCCCAGCTCCCTAAACAGAATTTTTTCTATGAACTTAATCCTTAGATATTGTTTCAACTGTCATTTGAAAAACATTTTGAAAAATTAATATTCACGTGGAAAAATTAAGTATCCTCTGTTTTTCTTAAATACTCTGACATCAATGTAAACCCTATGAAAGTTGAATGTTATAAAGATTACTGCACCATATCTTCAATTACTTTCTTTACCTGAAAATTAAAGGGCTTGAACTCAGTCATCTCAACAGTTTCACACAACCATAAAATTAGGCTCTTAGTAATTTGTATTGAGAAAAGTATTCCAAGGGCTAGGGAAGTAGCTGATCCTGTAGGGAGCTTGCCTTGGCTGTCTTTTGCAGAAGCCAGATTCAAGTCCTGACACAAAATGAGAGTACATTGACACCAAGACAAGGTCTGGTACGGAAACATTTCTCCTTGTTTATCTGAGTGAAAAAATGGTCTGAGAGTAGTGAAATCATTTGTTAGGAGGTCTCAGTGCTCCAAAAAAAAAAAAAAGGGAACTACACTAGTAAAGTGTTTTTATAGAAGGTAGAAATCTTAAGCAATTTTTCTCTATAGTCATTCAAATATTTGGTCAGTAGTCTAAAAAAAAGAAATAGTTTGCTATGGTTATGTTACTTATAGAAAGTATAATTTGCTAAATCACATTATTCCTTTGATAAGTTTACTTGTTCAAAATTGATCAGTAAAAATCATATTCTGTTTTACTTATTGTTTAAACATTCTGCTAGGCTATATAAAAGAGGTTGTATTCTAAAGATTTCAGAATTTAAGATGTGAAATTTAAATATATCATTATGCCAAAGTGTTGTAGTTATTGGTGAATTCTCATAAAAACAGCTTTTTCACACATTCTTGGAGTATGCTTTTGGTAGTATTAACAGATTCAGTCAAACATTCATGAATATCTATTTGCTAGAATATATTATAATTGACTAAATATGTAACACTTTAAAATGATTAGTAACTACAAGTAAGCATTTTTAGCAACAATTTCCACAATAATGACATAAATTGCATTAGTCATCATTAGATTTCTAAATTCTGTGGAACCAGTGAGAGATTTCAGCTGGGGAGATAGCAACCCTTGTTATCTCATATGGTAGGAAGTACCCTAATACTAGGGTTTTGTCAGTGCTGTGGTATCTCTTTTCTTGGTCTCTTTCTACCTGAAAAGGTAGCCCTAAGTGGTGAGGTCCCAGAGACAATAAAATAAAAAGATTTATGACTTAAAAAAAAAAAAAACATTAGGGTTACATATTTTTTAATATTTTTTTTCTAATCTAACTTGACCTTGTAGTCTTAATTAATCAGGCATATTTCACTTATGGAATGGTGAGTCATGAAATAAAATAAGGTCAAAACAAAGTCATTGAAAATCTCACACCCAAGCAAACTACTCTGGGATTGATGAATCGTTTCAATTTTCTCAGTTCTATGACAAAGAGAATTGGAACAGTCCTGTAGAGATCCATAAGAAGCTGACAGTAGTCAGATGAAACATGATATTTCTTGTACTGTTATTGGCAAGGTTAAAGCTTTCTACAAATAAAAAGCTTAAGTTCACTTCAGAATTTAATGTAGTTTCTGCTTGCATTTTGTAGGTGAATTGGACATTTGGGAAAACTTTATGTAGTGTTAACTACCTTTGGAAATATCTGAAAACAAGCTTAAAATTTCTTTGAGGTGACAAATTTAATGTACCATTAAATTATTTGATTATCTTGCTGATTTGATAGAAACACAAACTAATCTTTTCCTTATGTAACACGTTGTTTTGAAGATCATGTTAGGCTGAGGATACACAACAGGATCCCAATTTTCCTTCATCCTGTCCCTTTCCATCCTTCTCCAAAGTCCATTGCTTTGGTGCTAATGTGAAACATGCATTAGACCAAGGAAAAGATGCCTAAGACACTCTGGCAGAATGGATCAAACAAAACATCCACATGTGACTGTGTTTTATGCACTTTCTGTCCAAATTTATGAATGCATTTAATATTTGGTTTCCACTTCTAAAGAAGTGACTTAATAAAAATAAGTTTAACTGATTTTCAAATAATACAATTGGATTTATTTTGAGCATTTCAAATATCTAAATATTAAACTTAGGTTTCAGGGACCTTCTCGTGGTGCATCCCGTGAGTACCCATTCATTGGGGAAACTGACGATCCTTCCTAGCCGACTGAATCCACATGGATCCCAGTCACTTTCAAAGCCAGCAACAAGCAGCTCCTGACAGCTTTC
Organism: Erinaceus europaeus; assembly: GCF_950295315.1. Taxonomy (NCBI): domain Eukaryota; kingdom Metazoa; phylum Chordata; class Mammalia; order Eulipotyphla; family Erinaceidae; genus Erinaceus; species Erinaceus europaeus. The sequence continues at coordinate 77,768,980 of NC_080166.1, forward strand.
AACCTGACCTGTTGACTGGCTACGGAAGAAGGGCAAACGCTAGAAGAAGAAGAAGGGACATATAGTACTTCTGATTTATTGCACATCCAAACTTTCAAATAAGTTGACTTTTTTTTATTATTAGGGGGTTAATGTTGTACATTTGCCAGTACATACAATAGTTTGTACATGCATAACATTTCTCAGTTTTCCACATAACAATAAAACCCCTACTAGGTCTTCTGTCATCCTTTTTGGACCTGTACTCTCCCAGAGTTTTTCACTTTGGTGAAATATGCCAACTTCAGTTCAGGTTCTGCTCAGTGTTTTCTCTTCTGATCTTGTTTTTCAACTTCTGTCTGAGAGTGAGATCAGTCCATATTCATCCTTCTGTTTCTGACTTATTTCACTTAACATGATTTCTTCAAGCTTCATCCAAGATGGGCTGAAAACAGTGAAATCACCATTTTTAATAGCTGAGTAGTATTTCATTCTGTATATATAAGTTGACTTTTTTGTTATTGTTTTTTGCCTCTAGGGTTATCACTGGGGCTCTGTGCCTGCACTACGAATCCACTGCTGCTGCAGGCTATTTTGTCCCCTTTTGTTGCCCTTCTTGTTTATCATTGTTGTTGTTATTATTGTAGTTGTTGCTTTCATTATTGTTGGATTGGACAGAGAGAAATTTAGAGAAGACAGGAAGTCAGAGGGGGTGAGAAAGATAGACACCTGTTGTTAAAATTCGGAGGCTCCAGCTGGCCGGGCTAACTTCATGGGCGGGTAACAGAGACGACCAGAGACATACGGCTGGGCAGGGAAGCTGTATTTCTTTATTCAGGAACAACGATTCATAAACTAAACCAAACTAATCACCAAACAGAACTCTGCTGCCTCTTTCCCCCGCAGCGGCGCCAAGCACTCTCTAACTCTGGAACTCTGGAACTCTCTCGGGGTTCCTTGGGGCAGGGACAAGTGGGCCTGCGAAACTAGCAGGACTGAACCAATTTTCTTGGCAGGGGGAGAGCTAGAACAACCCAATGTAAAGCATACAACAGACACCTGCAGACCTGCTTCACAGTGTGTGAGGCAAACTGCCTGCAGGTTGGGAACCAGGAGCATAAACCAGGATCCTTACACCTGTCCTTGTGCTTTGTGCCATGTGTGCTTAACTCTCTATCTTACCTCCTCCCGGCCCCCTATGTGTTTTAATATATACTTTTACATTTGTATGATCATGCCAGCTGTTACAGTTATTCAAACTATGTTTTATTGATTGTTGGTATATATATTTTTCTATTTTATCCTTTCTGGGGGTTCTACAGCTGTGCATTGAGATTTTTAGATAGAAAAGGAGAAACAGCCACAGACAGTAGGAAAGTGAAAAAAAATAACATGGGATTGCTGCTCCCAAGGTGGGGCCTGGCTTAAACCTTGGGTGACATTCACAGCAAAGCAGGCACCTTTCCCAGTGAGATGTCTTGTCACCTCCATTTTGCTATTTTAAAACATCAGTGATTGCTAGCTGTCGTAAACTAACATCATTACTTTATAATGTTGAAAGTAGTAGTTAAACATGAGATGCATAATTAAATGTACAAAACTGGTTTAAGAATTGCGTGACCTTTGATATTATTCCCTAAAAATAAACTTTCAACACAAATAGATTTCAAAACAAGTGTATTTCAACAAGGTAATGAGAGTACTCTGAACTAGCACAGGGTTCTCATTGTTTTCACATGCTAATTAGTATCTGAGAAGTTAACCTTCAGGTTCCTGAAACCATGCTAACTCTGAATAGGTGCACTGTCTTTAATTGGGTATACTACATCCCACTAATGAGTTACTGCTTATCACAGAAATAGCCAGGGAATCCTAAAGATTGGAGCAGATATTATTTATTAATATTAGATACTGAGCAAGTGAATAGAGGACAAAGACAATTGGAGACAGTAATTAGTTCTTAATCTTAGAGAGTGAACAATGAAGAAAGCATAAGGCAGAATGGAAAATTCCATTAAAATGAAAATTGTACTGTATTTGACTATCAATATGATTGCAATTCTAATTATGTTAAGCCTAGCATGTTTTGAAAGCCACATTTTTATTTAGCTTTACAATGATACTTAGAAGGGATGGGTGGTGGTGCACTGGTTGAGGGCACATACTACAGTGCACAAGGACCTAGGTTTAAGATTCAGGCTCCCATCTGCAGGGGAGAATCTTCACAAGAGGTGAAAGAATACTACAGTCCTCTCTCTTTCCTTCTCTTTCTCTCTCTTAGTCCCTTTCTCTCTCAGTTTCTATCAATAAATAAATAATAAAATGATTTTAAAAATTATTTAAAACTAATAGATTGCATTGCATCCTACAAGTTTCATATCTGCATTATCCCATAACAGAAAATATATTTGTATAAAAAAATGTTATTCACTGGGGAGTCGGGCAGTAGCGCAGCAGGTTAAGAAGCGCACGTGGCACAAAGCACAAGGAACTTTTACCTGCAGGAGAGTTGCTTCACAAGTGGTGAAGCATGGCTGCAGGTGTCTGTCTTTCTCTACCCTTCTCTGTCTTCACCTCCTCTCTCCATTTCTCTCTGCTATCCAACAATGACATAAATAACAACAAAAATAATAACTACAACAAAAAACAAGGGCAGGGGGTTCCCAGAAGATGGCGGACTGAGAAGCTGCTAGTGGCTTGAGCTCTGACCACATCTTCTGGAAACAGTAGGATTTTCTGCCTTTAGTAGGCCAGTCAATAAGGGGTCCTAGCAGTGACACCAAGGAGGTGACTATAATTTGGGTTAATAGAGTAGAAAAAAAAGGAACAAATTTTTTTTTTCCTTTTAATTATTAAGCACACCGCCTCCCCCCACCCCCATAACCAGTCCCTGGGGACCAGCTCCTAGCAGGCTCCCCTGCTGAGCTTCTGTCTTTACCAAATTCCTGTCCCACCAGGGAGTATCATTCATTCTAAGTCTATACCCTTCTGAAACCTCTGGCCTTTTTTCTTTCTAAATAGCCAACCTCCCCCACCTCACCCCACATAGCTAATTAAATAATTAAAAATAAATTTTTAAAAAAACTCTTTCCTTTCACCGCTCTTTTATGAATGTTCTTTTTCTTATCTTTTTCTTTTTTTTCTCTCATTTTATATTCTTTTTCTCATTCTTGTCATCCTTTCTTCCTTAATCCTACAGCTTCCAAAGCCACAGGCCCCAGCCCCCACACCACCAAACAGTGTGCTTTTTTGAATTCTCTGATACAGATTTGGGAATTATTTTGGGGAAGAATTCTGACTCAGTGTGGAATCCCACTGCGAGTGTCTCTGCTCAACTTCCCTTCCTCCTTTAGCCACCCCTAGAATATACAGTGGATAGTAGATTTGCATAACTGTCTATTTCGGCTATCTTTGTCTAGTCCTGAGGTTTTATTATTTTTTAGTCCCCATGTCAACTTCGTTGATTCCAAATTATGTTCCTCCATGAGGATAATTTCTGGAACCATCCGTTCCACCCCGGTTACATGGCTGCCAGTTCTTAGCATATCACCCCGCCAGATATTCGTCAGGATGTGGCATCATCTAAGTTCATTTCCCATGTCTACGCTCAACCAGACCTGCCAATATATGCAGATATCTTTGCCCACCCTGTCCAACGCTTGACGTCTCATCACCCAATCTGGTCCCCTACGCCTACACTGAACTTCTCTGTTCCAGACTCTTGGAAACAGAGTTGGCAGTCAGCTGAGGTAAAGAACAAACACCTCATCACAGACCCCTGCAAGCGTGAACCCAGCTTTGACCTAGCACATTATGATTGAGCCCTCCTCAATCGCTACCGAACAGGCTATGGCCGGTGCACTGCTATGTTCCATTGCTGGGGAGCGAGAGACAACCCGAACTGCCCCTGCGGCTATAGTCAGACTATGACCCACATAGTCAACGACTACCACCTCTCCAGATTCAAAGGAGGTCTCGAAACTTTACATCAGGCTCAACCTGACGCTATTGACTGGCTATGGAAGAAGGACAAACACTAGAAGAATTATTTTTTTCTCATTCTTAACAATCAACTGCCTCTCATCACGAGGTTTGAGGTAATCTGGGACAGGGTTTTTTTTTTTTTTTTTACCCTGCTCTATTTTATTATTAATATTATATAAAGGCAGATATCTCCCCCACCTTTAGGTTGATCAGAATTAACTCTTAGGATAACTTTCCTTGCTAGGGTAGTGGGAATCTTATCTATTGTGGGAGGAACTTATCTCCTTTTGTTAGGGTTTGCTGTACAGTAACCAGTATCTTGTATATAGCTGTGCTATTGGTTGCTTCTGATGTACTTGATCTAGGCTTTTGAGAGAGACTGCATATCAATTACACAGCCTATATATTAAAAAGATTCAGTTCGTGTTTTCAAAAACTTGGAGACATACAATTAATATTCCCGCTCTCATATTAATTAACTAGTGATTTATATGACTACATTTTACTAGGAGTGTACATAAACACCATTCCCACCACCAAAAGACTGTGACCCATCCCTCCTGCCCACTACCCCACCCCCAATGTCCCAGGAAGATGCATGTCTACCCCTCACCACAGGGTTTTTACTTTGGTGCCCTACTTATAATTTGGTCAGGTCCTGCTTTTAGTTTCCCTTTCAGATCTTCTTACTCAACTTCTGTTGATGAGTGGGATCATCCCATACTCATCTTTATCTTTCTGACTTAGCTCACTTAACATAATTCCTTCTATCTCTGTCTAACATGGGTCAGATAAGGTGGGTTCATTGTTCTTGATAGCTGCATAGTATTCCATTGTGTATATATACCACAGCATTCTCAGCCACTCATCTGTTGTTGGGCACCTGGGTAGCTTCCAGGTTTTAGCTATTATGAAATGTGCTGCTATGAACATAGGAGTACACACCTCTTTTTGGTTGGTTGTTATGGAGTCCGTGGGGTATAACCCCAGGAGAGGAATTACTGGATCATATGGAAGGTCCATGTCTAGCCTTGTGAGAGTTTTCCAGACTGCTCTCCACAGAGGCTGTACCAATTTACATTCCCAACAGCAATGTAAAAGGGTTCCTCTGTCCCCACATCCTCTCCAGCATTTGTTGCTGCTGTCCTTCTTGATGTATGCCATTCTTACAGGAGTGAGGTGGTATCTTAGTGTTGTCTTAATTTGCATTTCTCTGACAATCAGTGACCTAGAGCAGTTTTTCATATGCTAGTTGGCCTTTTGGATCTCCTCTGAGGAGAATGTTTTGTTCATATCCTCTGCCCATTTTTGGATGGGGTCATTTGCTTTTTTGGTGCTAATTTTGATGAGCTCTTTATATATTTTGGTGATTAGTTTCTTGTCTGATGTATGGCATGTGAAGATCTTCTCCCATTCTGTGAGGGATCTCTATGTTTGTTTAATATTTCTTTGGATGTGCAGAAGCTTTTCAATTTGATGTAGTCCCATTGGTTTGTTTCTGCTTTAGTCTTCCTTGCAATTGGGTTTGATTCATCAAAGATGTCCTTGAGGTATAGGTGGGAAAGTGTTTTACCAATGTCTTCCTCTAAGTATTTGATTGTTTCTGGTCTGACATACATGTCTTTGATCCATTTGGAGTTGATTTTTGTTTCTGGTAGAGATAAAATGGTTCAATTTCATTCTTCTGCATGTTACAACCCAGTTTATCCAGCACCATTTATTGAAGAGATCCTCCTTTTTCCATTTAATCCTTTGGGCCCCCTTATCAAAGATTAGAAGTCCATAGGTGTGGGGATTTATTTCTGAGCTTTCAATTTTGTTCCACTGGTGTGTGTGCCTATTTTTGTTCCAGTATCATGCTGTTTTGATGATGATGGCTTTATAATCTATATTTAAGGTCTGGGAGAGTGATGCCTCAATTTCTGTTTCTTTTCCTTAATATAGTTTTGGCAATTTTACACATAAAATATGATTATCAAACTTTACAAACTTTTTTCCAGAAATTTCTAGCAAACACTTAGAAAATCATTCCAGTTTTCTCTTTTTTTTTTTTTTTAAAAAACAACTTGTATTTAGTTTTTTTTAAAATATTTATCTTTATCTATTGGATAGAGACAGCCAGAAATTGAAAGGGAAGGGGGTGATCAAGAGAGAGAGAGAGAGAGACATCTGCATCACTGCTTCACCATACACAAAGTTTTCTCCCTGCTGGTGAGAACCAGCAGCTCAAACCTGGGTATAACTCACTTTCTTGCATTTATAGAACTCAAATGCTATTTTCCATGCTGGCTGCTAAATTTTGGCTCATTCTCAAATTTTCAGGAGCATTTTCCTGTCCTTGGACTTGACCGTTTCCATTTTCAAAATAAGTATACACAGGATGTATACTTATGGGGTGATAAGATAGTAGTTATGCAAAAGACTTTCATAACATGGTTTCTGAGAGCCCAGGTTCTGTACCCAGGACCAACATAAACCAGAGCTGAGCAGTGCTCTGGTAATTAATTAATTAAGTAATTAAAATTTAAAATTTTTTTCTTGCTTTGTGTCTTTATAATTTCTACATGGTGACCATTTTAGAAAGCTACTTTAAGTATTTTTCAGTACTATAAATATTGATTAAAAACTATAAATGTCTTAATTTATTACTTTAGAATTGCATATATGAAGGCAATTGCTTGATGCTACAAGGATTTTGGAACATATCTTTCAGTTTATTGAGATGCGTACTGTGGAGCCCGGTGGCACACCTGGTTGAGTGCACGTTACAGTGCACAAGGACCCGGGTTCAAGTTCCTGGATCCCACCTGCAGGGGGGAAAGTTTCACAAGTGATGAAGTAGTGCTGCAGATGTCTGTCTCTCCCTCTCTATCCTCACCTTCCTTTCAATTTCTGGCTGTCTCTATCCAATAAATAAAGATAATAAAAAATAAAAATTTAAATGTGTGCTATTTATATGTGTGAAATTAGATAGGATGTTGTTCATTTTCATTGGCAGTGAAAAATTGTGTATGGAATACTACACGTATTAGTTAGAGGAAGGATTGGAGGCTAACTAGTAGGGGCTGTTTTCCAGTTCCTCTACAGATTAGTTGTGGAATTTTGGCGAACTAGTATCTTAGATTGGTAAAAGTAGAGAGTAATGGTAACTAATGAATATGGTTGTTGAGACAGTTGAATCAAAAGGCCTGGTGGTGGCACATCTGAGTGTGTAAATAAAGTGTGCAAAGAACTGGTTCAAAGGCTTGGGCGGTAGTGTAGCAGGTTAAGCACCCATGAGGAAGTGCAAGGATGATCTTAAGGATCCTGATTTGGCCCCTGGCTCCCCACCTGTAGGGGGGTCACTTCACAAGTAGTGAAGCAGGTCTGCAGGTGTCTGTCTTTCTCTACCTCTCTCTGTCTTCCCTTCCTCTCTCCATTTCTCTCTGGCCGATCCAAGAACAAGGACATCAATAACAACAACAATAATAACCATATCAATGATAAAAACCAACAAGGACAACAAAAGGGGAAAAAATAGCCTCCGGAGCAGTGGGTTTGTGGTGCAGGCACTGAGCCCCAGCAATAACCCTGGAAGCAAAAATAAATAAATAAAATGTTCAACCCCCCAGTCCCTACCTGCAAAGGAGAAAGTTTAACAGGTGATAAGTAATGCTATAGGGTATCTTTGTATCCCTCTTTCCTCTCAATTTCTCTCTGTTTCTATCTAAAATATTTAAGAGTTTAAAAAGAAGAAATAAGATTTTAAAAAATGAATAAACAATAATAATAGAAATAACAACAACAATAATAACTACAACCACAATAAAAACAAGGGCAACAAAAGGCTAAATAAATTTTAATTTTTTAAAAATAAAACAAGTACTTAGAAATGAATCCAGTTTATACATGCTTGAAGAACTGTATGTTTCAGCAGGCTTAGTGGTGGTGCAGCTGCTTAAGCGCTTCCATTACGTTGTTCAAGTGGGTTCAAGGCCCTGTCTCCACCTGCAGGCAGAAAGTGTCAAGAGTGGTGAAGCAGAGCTGCCAGTGTCTCTCTGTCTCTCTTTTTACCTATCTGCCCCCTCTCAATTTCTTGTTTCTATCCAATAATATATAAATAAAAATGTTTTAAAAATAACTGCATGTTTCTCTTGAGAATTATTAGTATATAACTGGTAATATTTTTAGAGTAAAAAGTAGAACTTAATCCATTTCTGTTTCTAAAATAATGACATATATTGAAGCATATTATATATTTTTCAAATTGTTCAGTATTTTATTTGTATATTGTTATTTTTTTCAGATATTTAATAACAAAATCATAGAATATGGCACGTTTTTTATATCAAGAAAAACTCATTTGTGCTTTTTCATCTGTTGTCTGTGTGTTTCCTGTTTATTTTGTCTGTACCTGTATGATTTTTGTCTCTACCTATAGAATTGACATTTGTGGTGAATTGAATTGATTCAACATATTTTCTAACCTCTTCATTTTTACTTCTTCACATTTTCTCTGAACAACAGGAAAACATTTTCAGTTAGTTTCATTTAATTAATTTACTTTCCTGCAATAATTACTATGCTGTTTCACTGTTTAAAAAATAATTAGTTATCACAGATATTTTCCATATTTAGAATATATTCATAGTTATATTCATCTACATCGTAAATTTATTTTCTATTCAAATTTTATTAGAAACCTGGTGTAAAAATTCTGTAATATATATTCCATTAAAAAATGCATGGAGTGTACATAAACAACATTCCCACCACCAAAAGACTGTGACCCATCCCTCCCACCAATTCCCACCCCCCACTGTCCCAGGAAGCTGCATGTCTACCCCTCACCACAGGGTTTTTACTTTGGTGCCCTACTTATAATTTGGTCAGGTCCTGCTTTTAGTTTCCCTTTCAGATCTTCTTACTCAACTTCTGTTGATGAGTGGGATCATCCTATACTTATCTTTATCTTTCTGACTTAGTTCACTTCACATAATTCCTTCTAGCTCTGTCCAAGATGGGTCAGAGAAGGTGGGTTCATTGTTCTTGATAGCTGCATAGTATTCCATTGTGTATATATACCATAGCTTTCTCAGCCACTCATCTGTTGTTGGGTAGCTTCCAGGTTTTAGCTATTATGAATTGTACTGCTATGAACATAGGAGTACATACCTCTTTTTTGGTTGGGTGTTATGGAGTCCTTGGGGTATAACCCCAGGAGAGGAATTACTGGATCATATGGAAGGTCCATGTCTAGCCTTGTGAGAGTTTTCCAGACTGCTCTCCACAGAGGCTGTACCAATTTACATTCCCAACAGCAATGTAAAAGGGTTCCTCTGTCCCCACATCCTCTCCAGCATTTGTTGCTGCTGTCCTTTTTGATGTATGACATTCTCACAGGAGTGATGTGGTATCAGTAGTTAATCAATATGAGAGGGGGAAAATCAATTGTATGTCTCAAAGTTTTTCAAAACACAAACTGAATCTTTTTAATATATAGGCTGTGTATTTGATATGCAGACTCTCTCAAAAGCCTAGACCAAGTAGATTAGAAGCATCCAATAGCACAGCTATATACAAGATACTGGGTACTGTACAGCAAACCATAACAAAAGGACTTTTCAAAGTTAACTCAGTTACCAAATAATGTGATGATAACATTAACTATCAATTGTCTTTTTGAACCCTAAGACAGCAGGAACCTCACATTTCCACTATAGAGCCCCTACTTCCCCCAGTCCTGGAACCCTTGGATAGGGCCCACTTTCCCGTATGCCTCTCCCAATCCATATAAAAAAATATTGCATCTGCCGATCACAACCTAACCAATGCAACGATTGCCACCTCAACGTGATTCACCAGACTGTGTCCAGAGACTTCATGAGTGGAATGATAACCCTTCAGCTTCATTACTCAGGTGAGACCTTTCCTTTCATAGTACACTCTAATTTCATCTCAGGTGGTTCACTTTCTAACAAAGTCCCATAACCTAGATATACACCAGTTTCTGTGAGAGAGAGCATATGTTCACACGTATCCATAAGCTAAAATAATATACCTGAAAGCAGAAGTACACTAGAGTTTGCAGTGAGTACCTCCCTAACACTTCCTCTCCACTATTCCAAGCTTTGGGTCCATGATTGCTCAACAATTTGTTTGGCTTCGTATGTTAACTCTCTTTCCAATCACCAGGTTCCAGATGCCATCAGGATGCTGGCCAGGCTTCCCTGGATTGAAGATCCCACCAATGTGTCCTGGAGCTCCGCTTCCCCAGAGACACACCCTACTAGGGAAAGATAGAGGCAGACTGGGAGTATGGACCGACCAATCAATGCCCATGTTCAGCGGGGAAGCAATTACAGAAGCCAGACCTTCTACCTTCTGCAACCCTCAATGACCCTGGGTCCATGCTCCCAGAGGGCTAGAGAATGGGAAAGCTATCAGGGGAGGGGGTGGGTTATGGAGATTGGGTGGTTGGAACTGTGTGGAGTTATACCCCTCCTACCTTATTTTTTTTTAATTAATCCTTTCTTAAATAAAATTAAAAATAAATAAATAAATAAATAAATAATGCATGCAGTTCCTTACTTAACATACTTAAGCTTAGCATATTCCTTTGTATTACAGTTTCTGGCAACATACCTTACTTTGTCTGAGTTCATCTGGGGAGGACTGGCAAAGTAACACTTGCATAGTGTGCTGCTTTTCCCTGTACTAGAACTAGGAACTAGTTTGGGCCCTACCACATGGAAAAAAAAAAGTTTCATTGCTATGGTCTCTTTCATTATTTCTGTTTCTCCATCTTTCTATCTCTCGCTCTCTCTCTGAAATAATTTAGAGGCTTGTGGGATATTGCAGGTTGAGCAGGGTTGACACCCATATCATCTCTCTGAGACAGGAGTTCACCGAAAAAAGCCTCTCTGCCCCTCCTCCCTCTGCTCAGCCAGCCTTGTTGCCAGCATTCTGCACCTGGCTTGAGGGCAGGAGCTGTTTAGAAACTGCTGCACAGATTATAGTTGAATTTCCATTTCCCCACAGGCAAAGCGGTCTTGCCACAGATAAATTACCCATTGAGATTGCATCAGCCTTTGTCCCAGCCCATTCCTGATAAGACCAAATTTCCCCTGTCTCCAGCTTGTTTCCACTTCAGGATACTGACATTTACAATGATTGGTCAGACCATTGTTGGTTGAAAATAAGAATACCTTCCTGTAAACCAGTAAACACACTATCATCTGCCATAATGTCCAGAGAAGTCTCTCTGTGCTCACCTCCACTGTGGCCTGTTCTCCTCCCCTGCAACACCTCTCTGGTGGCCAACAAACTGGTGGGTGTGTGGTGGTCAATACAGGCCTTCCAGAGCTTGCCGTGCAGACACTGATATAATTCATTAGCTGAAGATTTGGGAGAATCTAGTGTTCACTCAGATCTTCTGATTTTACTTAAAATTCTAATGTAGATATGTTGTTTCCTTTTAATTTTTTTTGATTGCCTCAGAGTTTATGCAACCAAAGAAGATTAGGTTTATAGCAACTCCCAGCACTGAGTACCAGTTGTTTCAAATGGAGACCATAGCTTTTCTTTTTTTAAATTTTTTAAAAATTATCTTTATTTTTTATTGGATAGAGATAGCCAGAAATTGAGAGGGGAGGAAGATGGAGAGAGGCAGAGAGACACTTGCAGTCCTGCTTTACCACTTGTGAAGCTTTCCTCCTGCAGGTGGGGACTAGGGGCTTGAATCTTGGTCCTTGCACATTGTTATGTGTGCACTTAACCAGTTGAGCCACCACCTGGTCCCCTTGAGAGACCATAGCTTTTTAATTAGTGACCACAAATACATCAATAGTTTCCTAAGAAAAACTTACCCAAGTAGTAATTTAGAGGAAGTGTCCTAGCACAGGAGAAGTTCTCCATATAACGTAGTATTACTTGATAAAATACGGGAATCACAGTTAAATTTCAGTTCATACAGACAGCAAATATTTTGCATAGATAAGTCTCACACACTATGTGAAATACACACATACTAAAATATTAATCGCCATTAATCTGAAAGTCAAATTAATTGGATGTTCTATAATTTTATTTGCTAGACCTAGCAAACTTTAATACTGTGATATCAAAGCCGACAGCATTTAGTTTCACATTAGGTAACTCATTTCACATATCATATTCATTTTTCCCTTGTGTTAAGAAAATTATTGAGGTGTTATTCAATGGCATTTTCCTCTAATTCTTTGACTTTCTATAGCTTATCAGTACAGGGATTGCATTGAAATTACTTTTTATTTTGACACTAGTTGATTCATACTTTAAGAAAATAACCAGGTTCTGATTTTTGAACATCATTTGTGCTGATGTAATAATTCATAATTTTGCAAATTGTAGGTAGAATTAATGAGGGTCTGGTAGTGAATTGAGGAAAAATACTTTCAGTCTCTTTCAATATCATTTTACAAATATGTCTTTAAAGTGTCTCAGATTTTATCACTAATTCATGCTGACAACTTATCACCTTCTTGAGCCCCACAAACCAGAGTGATTAATGTTTCCAAGTGATTTCAACTGACACATTATACTGAAATGTGCTTTACAAAAAAATTCTCTAAATAATAGTGTCATTGCATCTCTTTTATTATTTTATTTTATTTTATTTTTGCGTCTCTTTTAAAGTACATGTTCTCTAGGTGGATTCGATATTTTACCATGTACTAGGAACTCAGTTGAAAAAGAGGGATATACTGTAACTTTATTTTTCCCCATCGCAAAAGTGCTCCATTACAGAGATTTACAGTTGTGCAAAATTCTAAAACAGCAAATATCAACTGGAGTGCACCACTTTCTGTAGCATCTTCAGTGAAAAAGGCAGAGCATAATTTAAAGCAGCTGCTGGTCTTGTGCTGAGGTATCATAGCATTACAACCCAACTACCAAATGAAATGAGGAGCTTGTTCCCATGAAATTGGGGGCAAGAGGCTATGATTTGCCTGGTGTGACTGTTTTATTTCTGTGTGTGTTTACTGTTTTGCTTTGCACTCCTGTGATACAGCCAGAAGTTTGCTCAAGTCCATGAGAGATTTTGTTGATGCTCTTTAAGATTACTACCACCTCTGAACTTCTCCCTTGGGAGATTTGTTATGTCTTTTGCACTTAGTTAATAATGTCCTAGAAATAGAAAAATTTTAAAAAGATCATAATACTTACAAAATCCTGAAAGAAAACAATGTTCCACTGGCTTAGTAACTCATTAAGTGTGTAGAAGTTTAAGGAACTGAAGAACTATGTCATGTACAGATGACTTAACAGCTCCTTCCTGTTACTCAGTACGAGATACACATATGAAATGCCACTGGTATTTCCACTTGATATTAAAATTGGCTTACAGTCAGTTCCACGTATTTGTTTTATCCCCACTGTGCTACCTCCTGGACCACACACACTTCTCTCACTGGGAAAAGATTTATTATTGAACACTCCTTTTTTTTTATATAACACCTTAAATCTTCATTTTATAGAAGAATAATTTACTACTTTATTTATCATGTGTTAAAGACAGAATGGCTCAATATTTTCAAATTGCTAAGTGAAGTATAATAAAATTTATATTTTAAATTCTTGGTAATATAGAAATGTTGTTGAAAACTCAGATCTTCCTCCCTCTAATTCAGACCTTCCTATCACACAGACTGTGCATGCTCCGAAACACACACACACACACACACACACACACACACACACACACACACACACCATATGCTGCCATTACCATTATCATCATCCACCTGGGTTCAAACTAAATCCCTACAACCTGTTGTTCTTTAATTTAAAAAATGTCAGAATGTCTAGTATGTTAGTTTTCAGAAATATACAAGTTGTAAAAATATGTATGATAACAGTATGCATGTTCTCTGTAGATTTATTTATTTATTTATTTATTTTTCCCTTCAGGGTTATCGCTGAGGCTCTGTGCCTGCACTATGAATCCACTGCTTTTGGAGGCTATGTTTTTCATCTTTGTTGTTATTATTGCTGTTGTTGCTGGATAGGATAAAGAGAAATTGAGAGAGGAGGGGAAGATAGAGAGGGGAAGAGAAAGATAGACACCTGAAAACCTGCTTCACCTCCTATGAGGTTACCCCCTTTCAGGTGGGGAGCCGGGGCTCAAAGTGGCATCCTTGTGCCAGTCCTTGAGCTTTGTGCCATGTGTACTTAACTTGCTATGCTATCACCCACCCCCTGTAGCTTTATTTTTTTTACTGTAATAAACTTTTACTTTCATTCTGCCTTTTTCCTGTGTATTAGCATCAGGAAACATATTAAGTAAACAAATGCCTAATCAGAATTAATATCTCTTTATAAAGTAAGGAAGCCTCCTTCCTCAAAAACAGTGCATACCCTTCACTATATCTATTGCTCCTTGAAATGGCATTAGAACTATGCATGCATCTAAAATATTTTTATGAAAAAAACAATTTACTTTAAAATATTTTGGTTTTCTTTTATTTATTAATACATCAATCACCTAAATGAGATATTAATGAATACTATTAAGATTCCAATAAACAAACGTCAATTAGTTTTATATAAGTTACATATAGGGGCCTGGCTCAAATCTTCCACATAACAGGTGAGTCATTTTGCCAGGTCGACTTTCTCTTATTTTACTTTAAGTTTTATTTTCTTGATAGAGACAGAGAGAAATTGAGAAGGGAAGGGTAGATAGAAAGGGAAAGAGGGGGCCGGGCTATAGCACAGCAGGTTAAGAGCAGGTGGGGCAAAGCCCAAGGACCTGTTTAAAGATCCCGGCTTGAGCCTATGGCTCCCCACCTGCAGGGGGTCATTTCACAAGCAGTGAAGCTAGTCTGCAGGTGTCTATCTTTCTCCCCCCCTCTCTGTCTTCCCCTCCTCTCTCCATTTCTCTCTATCCTATCCAACAATGACCACAGCAATAACAACACCAACGATAAACAAGGGCAACAAAAGGGATAAAATAGCTTCCTGGAGCAGTGGATTCATAGTGCAGGCACCAAGCCCCAACAGTTTTTAAAAGTCTGCTGTTCTTGTTTTTTGAAAGCTTTTTATTATCTTTATTTATGGGATAAAGACAACCAGAAATTAAGAGTGAAGTGGGTGATAGAGAGGTAGAGATGTCACTGGAGGTGGCATCTCAGGTGGCAAACTGTTGGACTGTTACCAGCTGCTCAGGAATAGATATGGTCTTTTGCCCCAGGAATCTCTGCTTAGGTGCCTTTCTGTCCACGACCCACACATGCTTTCACTCACCGGTGATTTGGTGGGTTCCCAAAGTAGTTCTAGTCCTGCCTTTGGCAATCTCAGGGGATCTCCACTGATATTCCTTGTTGACTGGGGAGAGAACAGGAAACACAGCTGATGCTACTCTGTAGCCCCGCCTATCTAAGAAGTCTCTCTATCCTAGAAATTTTAATTAATATACTATTCTATTTTAGCTGTACTCTGAAACACATCAATAACTCTTTACTTCTCTGACTTAACCCAATTGACAATATCTGAAAGAATGAAATTTGCTTATATCGTCTGAGTGTCCATCATACCACATCTGTGCTTAGTAACAGTTTAAGTGGATAAAGGGTGAATGAATGAATTAGTGAAGAATGAATTAATGAATGTTGTGCTATATATTCTCTCTAGTAGATTACATGTAAAAACTATGAAAGATTTGGAGATAATTAAGTCAAGATGTTATGTTACTTTTTTAAGTGGAGTAAAGTTTACTGATTTTTTTCCTACTTGAGTGGCTATTCTGTTGCATATTCTATTAACTATTCTGAGTTTTCATCAAGTAGTATACTGAATACATAAAGTCAAGAAGTTACTACACCATTTACCAGATGAAAAACTTGAGATTTGGAGTGGTAGCTTAGCTTACCAGAAATTGTTCCCCAGTTAGTAGAAAACCTATAATTTTAAATGTAGATTTTCTGATTACATTTTTTCCCTTAGCCACTTTATTATACTGTCTCTTCTAGAAGGACTTTATTACTTTTAATGATCTGTCCTGCTGTTTTGCATAGGCTTGTCATACTTTTTTTTTTCTTGAGGCACAAATAGTACACTGTCAGTGTAGAAACAGTGACTGAAAAAATATGTATTTTATATATGCATTTATTAAAAATAGGATTTATTTTACCAACCACATGATAATCATGATCATTATTTGCATTTCTTGGGTGCATCATGATTTTTATATTCTATATTTGCTGAAAATGTAAATGTACTTTTCTTTCTTTCAAATAATCTGTCAACTATGAAAATCAGCTTTGTATCAATTTTATGGTCCACCTGCCTAACCAAGAAAGCATCACGTTTAGACATTTCAATGCATGAGCTACTGTTTATGTTGTAGTTTTCAATGATATTAATAGTTCTTACTACTAGTGAAGTAGTACATAAGTAAATTTTGGGTAATAATAGTATTTTCAGGCAATATTACAATATACATCCTTTTAAATTGAGCACTAGTGATACACTGTAACATATCACAATGTCCTCACTGCATTGGTTCTGTGAACTACCATGCATACCTTTTTTCATTTGTTTGCCCTTGCTTTGCTGCTACTATTGCTCATAAGGAAAAGTTTCCAACTCGGTTACTTTTCTATTTAAAAGCTTCTTTGTTGTGGATTATAGTAAATGATTTAGCTAGTTGGGTGTATGCTTGGTGGAGCATCCTCAGGCTTATTTTCACAGCTAAGCAAGATTTTGTTAGATGGTCTTTGAATTCAAAGACTGCTTTTGGCAACTTCAGGCAGAATAGTGCTGATTATTTAGAAAACTGTAGCTATACAAATGCCATTTTCCAGTGGCAAGAAATTAATGGCAGATGAGTGGTAAACAGGTCCATTTTATTTTAGGAATTACCTGCATGCATTTTAAAGAAATGGCTATAGTTTGCTAGAGGAAAATGGGATAAAATTTGTTAGATGATAGAAAGTTTATTGGAAAGATGATACACAGAAGTTGCATATGTAATTGATTAATTATTAAAATGTTATTATATATATATATATTTTTTTACTTGGGGACACAGAATTTTGCGTTGACTCAGACAACCTCCAGCTGCCCAGGTAACATAAACAAAACATGCACCTGTTCTGTTTTAAGGCAATTAATATTAGGGCTTATTTATTACTTTAGATAATGGGAACATTTCTTTTAAAAGTTACTTGAACTTTTTAAAGTGATAATAATACTGAACTTGACTCTTCAAGTAATATTTTGATAACTGAAAATGGAGACAATTCCAAATAATATGACAATTCCAATAATATTTAATATTTAAATAATATTAAATTAGAGTCGGGTAGGAATTACTATAAAGTTATATTTTTTCTAGCTTGAGTTTTACTTTGTTTTACCAGAAAGAACTTGATTGTATTTCTTCAGAATGTCTAAGATATTTGCGTCATTTACCAGCTTACATCTAAACATGTCTGGTTTGTGTTATTTAACTAGTATTTAGAATTAGACAAAGCTTTTTGTTCTCTTGACTGTGCCAAATAAAATTAGAGCTGTTTGTTTCGTTGATCTAGAATAGAAAGCAATACAGTTAATATGAATAGTTGAGGGTCACCATAAGTACGTGATATTAGTTTAATGTAGAATTAACACTAATTTAGAGATACCAAGAAGATATGTTAAATTTGTATTGGTTTTGCTCTGCAAATTTAAATACTAGTCAGCAAGAAAACTATGTCCAATGCAATGCATTCTATGAAAGTTGAGTGTTACAGTGTAATACATTTGGAAACTGAATTTGTTATAAGGCCTATGAAAAGTTATTAGTTAAGCCTTTGAGGTGTTAATCTATAGTACTTTGCTCAATCATAACCAAAGTTTCAATGAATTGTCCAAGAACAGCTATATAATTAAGCATGAAATATTAGCATAGGAACCATTTTAGATGCTAACTAACAAGGTTGTGTTTAAAAAGAGAATGATTTCTCACAATAGCATGAAAAACTCTTGATTCAAGTGGGTGACATAATATGACCCCTTTTCCCTTGTTGGCACATTGATTAAATAAGATATCTTAAAGCTGTGGATTGTCAACTCGGTGGCAGTCCAGTATTATCTTAATTATACCTCATTATGAATGTTACTAAGCTCAGGCTACAGTGTGCTACAATTGTGAGGGTAATGTTAAGCAATCCATCACCATTATAATCAGGTCAAGGATAAGTCTCAACCAAGTTGGTAAGAGAAGAGCTTTCTCTTTTCATTTTAAATTGAATAAAAACACAATGCTCTCTGAGTATGTACAGTACATATTTACATATTAATGGCTACTTATATTTTAATCTCTTCAATTATGAACGTTGCTTTCTGAACATTATGAAAGGCATAATTTATATACTGAATTTTGTCTTGTACACTTTAGTTTACTTTAAGGTTAATATCTATATTGACATTTTATAAAATAAAACATTTATTCCATTTGATTTGTCATTGACTTCACCATAGATGAAGTCTATAAAAAATCATTTCACCTGCATTACCTTGTTTTGACATACAATATAATAAGTAAGAAAGTGAAATATCTTCTCCCTGACAAATATATTATTCAAAATATACCTGATGCAGCCTGTGGAGGAGCAAATTGATACAGGACTAGCATGCACACGTCCACAGTAGATCTTATCCTTGGAACAATGTAGGCTAGAATGCTGCTGTAGGATCTCTGTCTTTCATTAAATAAGTAAATAAACCTTTTTAAAAGCCCACATTCTTTGTTTTCAACAATTTTACCTTTATTGAAAGATTTGCTATAGAAGGTTGTTTGCTTTCTTTTTCCCATTATCATCTTTACCGAGATTAATTTATTCATATATATATATATTTGTTGAATATATACCAAATAGACAATCAATGAATCTTCAGTTTTGTCAAATGAGTTTTCTGTACTTACTGAAATTATCCTTTTATTTGAGTTGTTTATAGATTTATAGAGTATATATCATATTGATTACTTTTTGATTATTGAATCAATCATACAACCCTGGTATAAACCACACTGATAATGGCATAATTTATACTCTACTTATTATTGGATATATTTTTACTAATATTCAGATGGTTTGTTAATAATGAAAAGAGTATTGACCTGTACTTTGCCATGTTAAATGAGAGTATGGCTTGCTCTTCATGTTTGGCCTGCTTGTTTGATTAAAAGTATTTCACTCCTATGGCCAGAAAGATAGTTTATTTGCATAGTGCTCCTGCCTTTGTTACAAGCATGACCTAGGTGTGATCCTATAACCACTGCTCTTGCCAAGTTTTGGTGATGTGTTGTCTTTTCCTCTCTACCTCTGTCTCTCTGTATTTCTATCTGAAAATGTCTTGCCAGAGCAGTGATGACCCAGGGAAAACAATACATGAATAAATAGTATATATCTACTACAATTAATATTCTACTACTATAGTATCTACTATAATTAATTTAATAAAATGGATCAGTACTCTTATTGAGTAGAAAATAGTAATACTGAAAAGGTACTATAGTGTTGCCTGATAAGTACAAGGTAGGTATGTGATATCATTCATAGATTTTTGCATCTACATGCTTATAAATGTTATAATTATAATTCCATGTAACGTTATATGTAGTTGCACATCATTACAAATCATTTGTTACATCACATTCACTAATAAAAATTAATTCAAAACTTTAAAAAATATTTTAAGAATATTTTTGTTATCTTCATATATTTATTGTATAGAGGCAGCCTGAAATCAAGAAGGAAAGGGATGATTGTAAGGAAGAGAAATGGAGAGGTCCCTGCAGATGAGGATCAGGGTTTTGAACCCAGGTCCATGTGCACTCAACTAGGTGTGCCACCACAGGGCCCGTATTTCAGAACTCTTCTCTGACATATGTACTGACCCCTCCCTTCAGTTATGTTATCTATTATTTTTTAAAACCAAAAATTTTGGTTTAACTTATTTTTAGATCATTAATATGCCTTTTAAAAATGTATTTACTTATTTCATGTGGTGTGGGAAACAAACCAAGGGCTTTGCACATGTGCTGTTATTGAGCAACCCCCACAGCCCATTTTGGAAACTTTTTTTTTTTAATACTTATTTATTCTCTTTGTTGCTCTTGTTGGTTTTTATCATTGATATGGTTATTATTGTTGTTGTTATTGATGTCACTGTTGTTGGATAGGACAGAGAGAAATGGAGAGAGGAAAGGAATACAGAGAGGGGGAGAGAAAGATAGACACCTGCAAACCTGCGTCACTGTGAAGCGACTCCCCTGCAGGTGGGGAGCGGGGGCCTCTAACCGACATCTTCACACTGGTCCATGCGCTTTGCCCACTGCGCTACCGCCCGACTCACTGTAAACATTTTTAATGGGAAATAGAAGAGAGGAGAGGTATCAAAACTTTGTGAAACTATCCATAAAGTTCTACCTGCTTTGGGTGCTCAGGATTAAAATTCAAGGCCTCATGCTTGGAAGTGATGTCCTCTACTCACAGAGCCACCACAATGGATCATTCATGTGTTCAATTTCTTGTTGTTCCACATATTAGTAAAAGCTTATATCATTTGTTTTTGTCTGACTGATTTCACTAATAAGTGTTTAAAATGTGACAATCAGTTAGTTGCATATGCTTCAAAGAAATAATAGAATTGTTCATACTTTCAGACAAATGTGGGAATAGTAAATAGGATGCAACTGGCAATTATTAACCATATCCACTTTCAATATTTTCCTCATTTTTTTCTTTTTATTTTATTTTATTTATTTTATTTTATTTATTTATTCCCTTTTGTTGCCCTTGTTGTTTTATTGTTGTAGTTATTATTAATGTTGTTGTTGTGGGATAGGACAGAGAGAAATGGAGAGAGAAGGGGAAGACAGAGAGGGGGAGAGAAAGACAGACACCTGCAGACCTGCTTCACTGCCTGTGAAGGGACCTGCCTGCAGGTGGGGAGCCGGGGGCTCGAACCGGGATCCTGACGCCGGTCCTTGAGCTTAGCGCCACCTGCGCTTAACCCACTGCGCTACAGCCCGACTCCCTCCTCATATTTTTCAATCTGGTATATCTCTAGTGTTTTCCACTTTATCGATTTTTTTGTGTTAATATTTCTACTTTATCTCTTCCATTTCCCCTGACATTTGTATTTAGAGCATCTTAAGTATTTTCTCACTATATTCATTGCCAAATCTTATTTTTCTAATTCTATACATTTAATCATTCAAATTACAGGTTAGTCTAGAACTACAGCAACTGACTTATCTATGAATCATTTAAAGTAGTAAGTTCAACAAAACACTAAGAAAGTGACGCGGAAAAGGTCCTACTAAGTACTTTTTGAAATATTAACTACATACTTCCTTGTCATAACTCAAGTAGGAGAGTTTATAATTTGTCACCAGCCAAGTCATTTTATTAGTATATGTTTTCTGACATGAAAATGACTTGAACTGACAAAGCAATCTGATTCTCTGACTTCAGTCAGTATCATTATGTAATGGGTCTAGATCTGAAAGCCACACAACATTTTTTTTTCCATAATGCAATGGAATCTGGTCCTGCTTGTTTGAAAGGATTATTCACCAAGTAAAAATACTGCCACTTTGTAGTTCTCAGTCAGTCCTTTATTGCTATAATTAAATAACAAAGTTTAAACATTTTTTTAAATGTTATAGTCATATTCTGGCTAAGAAAAACCATTAGATTTCTGATTGTATTGTTATGTGGAAAACTGAGAAACGTTATGCATGTACAAACTATTGTATTTACTGGTGACTATAAAACATTAATTCCTTATTAAGAAGTAAAAGTGATAATGACAAAGGAAAAATCCTGACCCTAAAGTTAAGAAAGAGAGAGAGAGAGAGAGAACCACTAGACATCTGAGTACTAGCATTTCTTCCTTGAAGTTTTACTTACTTACAAGTAGTATTTAAGTATTATTATTAAGAAAAATTAAAATGCAGAGAAGTCTTATGAACATTTATTTATTTGTTTATTATTTATTTATTATGTATGGAGCCAGGACCTTACATATGCATGATTTTACCACTGTAGCCTGATGTTTAATTCAGGTAGATGAACAGCATAAGTGTGCCCAGGTGTCATAGCACCTCTGTTTTTAAAATTTTTTTCTTTATAAAAAGGAAACATTGACAAAACCATAGAATAAGAGGGGTATAACTCTATACATTTCTTACCACCAGAACTCCATATCCTATCCCCTCCCCTGATAGCTTTCCTGTTCTTTAACCCTCTGGGAGTATGGACCCAAGGTCATTGTGGGATGCAGAAGGTGGAAGGTCTGGCTTCTGTAATTGCTTCCCCGCTGAACATGGGCATTGGCAGGTGGATCCATACTCCCAACCTCTCTCTCTTTTCCTAGTGGAGTGGGGTTCTGGGGAATTGGAGCTCCAGAACACATTGGTGGGGTTGTCTGTCCAGGGAAGTCTGGTTGGCATCATGCTAGCATCTGGAACCAGGTGGCTGAAAAAAAGAGTTAATATATAAAGCCAAACAACTTGTTGACTAATCACGAACCTAAAGGCTGTAATAGTGCAGATGAAGAGTTGGGGGGGGGGTGTCTCCATTCTGTAGATAGCTAGTAGGCATATTTTCGTTTTATTCCGAAGGGCCTGTGGCTATACTAGCTCATTCCCCCGCCCCCCCGAGCCTGAAATCTTATATGCTGGTGAATACTAGTTATTGCCTGGGAAGATGATGTCATGGCTGGGAAAAGGACCAGAAATCTGGATCAAGGAAAAGAGTAGCTCCGAATATGGGAAAATTGTATTAATATTGTTGACTCTAAACCCCATCGATTTGATCTGATCTGGGGCCCATATTCATCTTAGGAGTCTGTGTGACTTCTGCATGCCTTTAGATCCAAGGGCTTCTGCATAGATTAGTTGTCTCCAGTCCTTAGGTAAGTTTTTAAAAATAAAATTTAACAAATTAGTGTCCTCACTACTGTGTTACTAGATTTTGGCATTCAAGTCAACTATTTATGTGTAGTGTGTAGAAGTCGTACTATCTGTTTCAAAAGAATTAAGCATATTGAAAAAATGTATATAGCTTTATTCTTCCCTAAAACTTGAAGCTGGGGCTGGGCAGAGGAGTACCCAGTTCAGCGCACATATATAAAGTGCAAGGATGCATGTAAGGATTCTGGTTGGAGCCTTGGACTCCCTACCTACAGGGGGAACATTTTGCAAGTGGCAAAGCAAATCTACAGGTGTTAATCTTTCTCCTCTCTGCCTCCCTCTCTTCTGTCTCTCTCCCTCTCTAGTGATCTTTATTTATTGGACAGAGACAGCCAGAATTAAAGATGGAAGGGTGTGTATAAAGAGAGAGACAGAGAGACACCTGTAGTACTGCTTCACCCACTTGCAAAGATTTTTTTCCCCTACAGGCAGGGAACAAGGTTTCAAATTTAGATCCTTGTGCATTATAACGTGTACTCAACAAGATGTGCTACAACCCAGTTCCCCTCCCCTTACTCTCAATTTCTCTCTGTCCTGTCCAATAAAATGGGGAGATGGTGGCTGCCAGGAGCATCAGATTTGTACGAATCTGTACTTTTCTTTCTTTTTTTTTTTTTTTTTTTACTATTTATTCCCTTTTGTTTGCCTTGTTTTTTTTTATTGTTGGAGTTATTATTGTTGTTGTCATTGTTGGATAGGACAGAGAGAAATCGAGAGAGGAGGGGAAGACAGAGAGGGAGAGAGAAAGATAGATACCTGCAGACTTGCTTCACCACCTGTGAAGCGACTCCACTGCAGGTGGGGAGCCGGAGGCTCGAACCAAGATCTTTATGCTGGTCCTTGTGCTTTGTGTCACCTGCGCTTAACCCACTGCGCTACCACCTGACTACTGAATCTGTACTTTTCTTACAGCCTATTTTAATGTAATATGTCATGTATAATATACATTAAATTCTTTATCTAAAACAAGGAAAATATTAAAATAATAAGGAAGCTACTGAGGAAAAAGAGAGTATAAAATAGAATTTCAAGTTGGGAAATATAGTAAAAGAAATTCTGGTTAGTCATCATGACCTTTAAAATCTGGATAACCCCACTACCTTGTATTTTTTTTACTGTTAATCACACTATCCTACATTTCTCTACTTTACTTTTTACTAATTTCTTGTTTATATTTTGAGAATACAAACTTGTTCTATTTGAAACCTACAGAACATTTCAGAGGTTTACAAGGAATTTGTATATACACTTCTCATCTATTATTTACTTTTTTCTTTTTTGCTTTATTGATCTACCCATATATATCTGTGTATGTATGCATATCATTATAATTAAAACAGTTAAATATTCAGATTAATTCATGCTTTTTAATTCCTAATGAGTATATGTTTCTTAAGAATCAGAACATTACTTGATATACCCACTGAACAGTTATCCAAACCAGAAAACAGCATTGAAACTGTACTATTATTTAATTCACAGTCCTTCCTTAACAACTTCAGTATGCCAATAATGACCTACATAGTAACATTTTCTCTTGAGTCATCAATTAAATTCAGGATTGATTCTTTTTTTGGTTGTGTGATTTGCTTTAATTTGAAGCAATTCTTTAGTCTTCGTTGTGCTTTTTGCTTTGTTATTGTTGTATATAGCTAGTTAACTTGTATAATTTCTCTTTTTTTTGAATTACAAATCCTCCTTTATTAAGTTCTGAGGTAGAATCTGTGCAAAGTTGAAACTCAAAAGATATAGCTCAGGGATAGATTCTCCCAAGGGCCTTGGAATGCATACAGAAGGCCTTTCCATGCATAGGTTCTTCTTCTCTTACACCCCACATATGTCACACCTGGGCCAGCTTCTTGTGGGCCTGCTGAGACCACCAGACAGGTATGGTAACTTTACTGAAACTCCTCCCACTACATGCAGTGCAATGCACCTTTCTTGTGTTCCCTGTCATGTACTTGTGCATTGTCCTCATATCCCAAGTCTTTGCATGTTCAAACTCAGCGAAAACAGTGTCTATGCTCTCCAGGATCTCATGTATCTGTGCTGTCACTCAACATTCTCCCCCTCTAGGAGTGTGGACCCTAAATTCTTTTGGGGGTGCTGAAGGAGGGAGTTTTGAGCTTCTGTAACTGGTTCACGCTGGCTAGGGGCACGTCGCCTGGTCGATCCACACTCCTAGACATGCTTGTCCTGTCCCTAACCCAACCCTATCAGGGTGAGGTCCTAGAGAGGTGATTCTTTGTAACAGGCTGAAGCATGGTCTGGGATTCTGATAAAATGGAGTGAATATGATGAAACATCATCTGGAAGATGAGGGCCACAAGGCAGGAGTGGCATGGGCAAGTATAATTTCTCTTAATTTATTACCTGGATTAGATTCAGGTAGTGTCTTTGTTTTTTTAGGAATAACACAAAAGTGATGGTATGTCTTGAGTATTTCAAATCAAGATGTATGATAGCTGTTGGTTTGAAATTAGTTAGAAAATTAAAATGAAAACAAGGGAAAAGTGTATGTGAATCATGAAATAACATCAAGCAAGTAAATATTGACATCAAAAGAGCCATCAACATCAAGCAAGTAAATACTGACATCATAAGAGCCTCAAAAAGAAAAAAAGAGTGAAGATGGCTACATGCTTTTATAAAATTAATGTTGAATGTTGTATGTTTTTCTTGAAATATTTTCATTTATTTAGGATAAATACAAAGAGAAATTAAGAAGGGTAGACAGAAGGTGTGGGAGGGGGGAGGAAGAGAGACACCTGCAGCACATTTTCACTGCTCTGAAGCTTCCACCCTTGTAGATGGGGCTGGGGGCTTGAACCCAAGTTGTTGTATACTGTTATGTGTGCTTTCTGCCACGTGCACCACCCCTGACCCCTTTTTAAAGGAAGTAATAGCTTGCAGTCAGGACCATGCCAGAACCATGGATGATTAAGGCTGCTGGGATGTTCATAGGAGGAAAGGACTAAGTCCTTAGCTGTAGTCAGGACCATGGTTTATGTGTCTGTGAGCAAGAATGTCAATCTCCTTTCTCCAGGTGAATTGTCTTAGTTTGAGGTGATACCAGGCTGCCAATAATTTATACCTAAATATTAAAACTGTTTTTGAATTTCCACCAGGATTATTGCTGGGGTTCAGTGCCAGAATTACAAATTAGCACTTCCAACAGCCATGATTTGTTTTTATTTTTATCTATTTTATTTTTTTCTTTCTATTTTTTATTTGATAGAACAGAGAGGAATTGAGAGAAGATGGGGTATAGGAAAGACAGACACCTGCAGACATGCTTCATCACTCATGAAACCTTCCTGCATGCAGGTAGGGAGCGGAGGTTTTAACTCCAGTCCTTTGCATAGTAATATGTACACTCAACCAGATCCCCCATGGTCTGGTCCCCTTGAAATGCACAAAAATGATTTTTTAGTGTGTATTGTTGTCTGTTGGGGAGTTAAAATACTGTGTTCCCACCACATTCAGAATAGATCTCCTATCTAGTAATTTTCAACTTTTTGTTCAATAATTATTTTGAGAATTGAGATAGTTCTTATAGTACAAAAAACCGTGTATATGTATGTCTTCCATGTATACATGCATGAAACTATTCATAAATAGTTTAGAAATGTGGTGCATTGTGAATAAGGAAAAAAAAAGATAACTTAAACACAGTAATCTTCATTGCAGAGACCAGCTCTGTGGGATCCAAAGGAGGGAAATGAAAACACTAAGAGGCAAGGAGCCTTGGAACTGTTCAGGACATGTCCTGGAATGGAATGCCGAACACACTTATTGGGACATATTTATAATGCAAAATTTAGCAAACTTCCCCATGAATTTGGATCTTTCACCCAATTATGTAATTATTTGTCTTAAGGGTTTGAGACAGTCCTTTTCCCAAAACTAGTCTGGGAGAAGTGGTGATCTCTTCAGCACAAACATTTACTTCAGAGAGCTGTTTCAGCAGGTATTCCATGAAGGTCTGCCTCTGGTAGCTGACTGACAGCACATGGCACTGAGGTCTTCCTCTGATAGCTGTACAGCATGTTACATTGAGTTTTGTTTCAGAATGTTGTTTTAAGACGTTTTCCACCATCTCTCTCCTGACCTGGTCCCCTACATTCAGCAAACAAAAAAACTTCCCATTGATTAGGTCAAAAAGCACTCATCTCTTCTACATTCACCAAAATCCAGCTCTAACTTAGCACAGGGACATAATGAGATCTGCAAGGAAGCAGATCAGTTAGGAAATCTTCATCCGTATTAAGCTTGAATTTTAGAAATCTAAGGTCAAACTCATCATGCTCCCTGAAATTTAACAACCAACTCTGGTTTACTATGAATGTCAGACAAACTACTCAAAAGAATAGAAATTATAGAACAGATATTAAAAAAAATACCATTATTTTGTGACAGACCTAGAGACATACACAGATGGGAGTATTTGTGTTTAATACTTCTCGTCTCTAAAACTAAATAAGCCATGTTCCTTATGAAAATTGTGGGTTTTTTTTTCCCTTTTGTTGCCTTGGTTGTTTGTTGTTGTTGGATAGGGCAGAGAAATCAAGAGAGGAGGGGAAGACAGAGAGTGGGAGAGAAAGGTAAAAACCTGCAGACTTGCTTCACCACCTATGAAGGGATCCCACCTGAAGGTAGGGAGGTGGGGGCTCGAACTGGTATCCCAATACTGGTCCTTGTTTTTCCTTGTGCTTTGTGCCATGTGCTCTTAACCCACTTCACTACCGCCTGAAAATTGTTTGTTAAGTGTTATTTTTTACTTTTTGAGACATTACTGTTTTATGCACACTGATGACCTCAATATTACCTTTTAGAAGTTTGCTGAATAAAGAACCATTTCTCCTTATTTCTAACAGTAGAAATAACATAAACGTAGTTTTTGCACAAAGCACATTGTCCTCTGCTTTAATCCCATGTATATGCTATAGTAATGCTACAGAATTTGAAAGAAAATACTATGTGAAGTTTCTGTTTCTTAAATTAGGTTGATAACAGCGTTAACATCATGAGTATTTTAATAGCAAACCATAAAACAAATGAAATTTTACTGATTCAATCTTGTTTTCTTATACATGTCATATTTCCAGACTCATCTTTTTAAAAAAAATTTTTAAGATAGGAGACATTAACAAAACTGTAGGATAGGAGGGGTACAATTCCACACAATTCCCACCACCCAATCTCCATATCACACCCCCTCCCCTGATAGCTTTCCCATTCTCTATCCCTCTGAAAGTATAGACCCAGGGTCATTGTGGGTTGCAGAAGTGGAAGGTCTGGCTTCTGTAATTGCTTCCCCGCTGAACATGGGCGTTGACTGGTCGGTCCATACTCCCAGTCTGCCTCTCTCTTTCCCTAGTAGGGTGTGTCTCTGGGGAAGCAGAGCTCCAGGACACATTGGTGGGGTCTTCAGTCCAGGGAAGACTGGTTGGCATCCTGATGACATCTGGAACCTGGTGGCTGAAAAGAGAGTTGACATACAAGGCCAAACAAATTGTTGAAGAATCATGGACCCAAAGGTTGGAAAAGTAGAGAGGAAGTATTGGGGGGGGGGGTACTCACTGCAAACTCTAGTGTACTTCTGCTTTCAGGTATATATTTTGCCCCAGTTTATAGATAACTGTGAACATATGCTCTATCTCCTGAAACCTGGTCTATATCTGGATTTTGGGACTTTGTTAGGAAGTGAACCACGTGGGATGGAATTAGAGAATACTATGAAAGGAAAGGTCTCACCCGAGTAATTAAGCTGAATGGTTGTCATTCCACACCTGAAGTCTCTGGACACAGTCTGAGCTGAAGCATGTTGAGGTGGCACTCATTGCGTTGATTAGGTTGCGATTGGCAGATGCAGTATTATTTGATATGGATTGGGAGAAGCATGCAGGAAAGTGGGCCCCACCCTAAGGTTCCAGGACTGGGGGGAATTTAGGCTCTATAGTGGAAATGTGAGGTTCTTGCTGTCTTAGGGTTCAAGAAGACAATGGATAGTTATTGTTATCATCACATTATTTGGTAATTGGGTTATCTTTGAAAAAGTCCCTTTGTTTGCTTGTATGTAGCTGTGCCACAGGTTGCTTCTAATCTACCTGCTCTAGGCTGTTGAGAGTCCACATATCAAAGACTCAGCCTATGTATTAAAAAGACTCAGTCTGTTTTTTAAAAAGTTGGAGACATACAATCAATTTTCCCCCCTCATATAAATTAAATAGTGATTTATATGACTACACTTTAATAGGAGTGTACATAAACACCATTCCCACCACCAAAAGACTGTGTCACATCCCACCCACCCACTTATTAGTAAGTACAATTGAAATTAAAATGTAATTGTGAATCCATATAATGACACATGACATGGAATATGAACAGAAAGAAAATTCCACATTCTCCTGGAATGTTATAGATTCACCTAGTGATTCTATGTGATAAAAATGATAATGTCTAATTAAAAATTATAGCCAATCTGACAAACATAAGCCCATACACTTTAAAAATTAGGACTGGTGTTATGTGAGAGGACAGGAGAGCAAAGAAAAACATGAAGAGACTGACTAATTGCCTGTTCCTTTGGCATGAGTAAGTTTTTTTAGCTCTAATTTAAAGGTAACTGATGGTATCTAAGTAATAAATAAATTAGTAAAATTAATGAACATTGTAACTAATATAAATCCTCATTCTTTTGCAGAGGTGATGACTAGTAAATATGTTAATTTTATAAATAAAAATAAAATAAGCTCACTAATAAAAGACAGGATATGAGAGTATATAACAGAAGATTCTAGAATAGTCTTAAAGCAGTTAATTTTAAAAAAATGAAAATAAAGGTTAGTGGAGAGACATAGTTCTATTAAGATTCTTTTGCATTTTTGATGATGGGCCTCTTGTCAACACAATTCCACCACTTCTGTTGATTTTTTTTTCTCCATATAGAAAGCTAGAGATGGAGAAGAGAGACACCTCAGTTTGTCCTTCACTACTCATGAGGGCCTCTCATGGTGCCTCAGTGTGGTGACATGGGGTCTTGGAATACAGGCCCTTGCACATGGTAAAATGAACATTGTAACAGTTGAGTTGTCCCCTAATGAAGGTTGAAATTCCAGCTTTGGCAATTGCTTCTCTACTGGAAATGGACATTGGCAGCCTGCGCCATACCCCTACACTGTTTTTACCTTTCCCTGGTAGGGTAGGGCTCTGGAGAGGTGAGGTTCCAGGATACAGGTGAGATATCTGCCCAGGGCAGTCAGGATGGAATAACAAAAGCATATTCAAACTGGTGAATGAACAGGGCAAATGAACAGGGCAAAATCTGATGACCAGGAACCAAAAAGTAGGAATAGAGCAGCTATGAATAGGGATCTCAGGGTAGAAAGAGGTGAGGAAGTCTATGTTATATATGTTATAAGGGGCTCATGACTTTAAAATTTTGGCCAGAGTTCTATAGCTAAAATGCAGGTGGAGTAAAAGATACTGTCTGGGGAGATGGTGTCAGATTTGAGAATAGGGCTACATAGCTGGATTAGGGCATTAGAGATTAGATTCCAAATCTGAAGAAAGTAAATAAATATAATTAATGGTTGACCCCATCAGTCTGACCTTGGGCCATATCTATTCATATTTATCACAGGAACCTGTGTAACCTCTGAGTCCCTGTCAGTCTGAGCTCACTGTCCATGGTCACAGCTGGGAACATTCTTACTTTTTAATTTAATTTAATTTTTTTGCCTCCAGGATTATTGCTGGGGCTCAGTTCCTGCACCATGAATCCACTGCTCCTGGAGGGTATTTTATTTCCTTTTGTTGCCCTTGTTGTTTTATTATTGTTGTGATTATTATTGTTGTTGTTATTGTTGTCATTGTTGGATAGTACAGAAAGCAGTGGAGAGAGGAGGGGAAGACAGAGAGGGGAAGAGAAAGATAGACACCCGCAGACCTGTTTCACTTCTTGTGAAGTGACCCAGATGCAGGTAGGGAACTGGGGGCTCAAACTGGGATCCTTGAGCTTGCACCATATGCGCTTAACCAGCTGTGCTGCCACCCGACGCCACAGTTGGGAACTTTCTATTTTATTTTATTTTTTTATTTAAGAAAGGATTAATTAACAAAACCATAGGGTAGGAGGGGTACAATTCCACACAATTCCCACCACCCAATCTCCATTTCCCACCCCCTCCCCTGATAGCTTTCCCATTCTCTATCCCTCTGGGAGCATGGACCCAGGATCACTGTGGGTTGCATAAGGTAGAAGGTCTGGCTACTGTAATTGCTTCCCTGCTGAACATGGGCGTTGACTGGTCAGTCCATACTCCCAGTGCCTCTCTCTTTCCCTAGTAGGGTGGGTCTCTGGGGAAGCAGAGCTCCAAGAATCATTCCACATGTGAAGTCTCTGGACACAGTCTGAAGTGAAGCATGTTGAGGTGGCAATCGTTGTGTTGGTTAGGTTGTGATCGGCAGATGCAATATTATTTGATATGGATTGGGAGAGGCATACGGGAAAGTGGGCCCTATCCAATAGTTCCAGGACTTGGGGAAGTAGAGGCTTCATAGTGGAGATGTGAGGTTCCTGCTGTCTTAGGGTTCAAAAAGACAATCGATATTTAATGTTATGATCACATTATTTGGTAATTGGGTTAAGTTTGAAAAGTCCTTTTGTTAGGGTTTTCTGTACAGTACCTAATATCTTGTATATAGCTGTGCTATTGGTTGCTTCTAATCTACTTGATCTAGGCTTTGAGAGAGTCTGCATATCAATTACACAGCCTATATATTGAAAAGATTCAGTTTGTGTTTTGAAAAACTTCGAGACATACAATTAATTTTCCCCCTCTCATGTTAATTAACTAGTGATTTATATGACTACATTTTACTAGGAGTGTACATAAACACCATTCCCACCACCAAAAGACCCATCCCTCCCACCCACTCCCACCCCCCACTGTCCCAGGAAGCTGCATGTCTACTCCTCACCACAGGGTTTTTACTTTGGTGCCCTACTTACAATTTTACTTTGGTGCCCACTACCCCACCCCCAATGTCCCAGGAAGATGCATGTCTACCCCTCACCACAGGGTTTTTACTTTGGTGCCCTACTTACAATTTTGTCAGGTCCTGCTTTTAGTTTCCCTTTCAGATCTTCTTACTCAACTTCTGTTGATGAGTGGGATCATCCCATACTCATCTTTATCTTTCTGACTTAGCTCACTTAACATAATTCCTTCTAGCTCTGTCCAAGATGGATCAGCAAAGGTGGGTTCATTGTTCTTGATAGCTTTGTCTGTGATTGGTGAATTTAGATTTTGTAGTTCTTCTTGGTTCAGTTTTGCAAGGGCATATGCTTCTAGGAATTGTTCCATTTCTTCCAGATTTTCTAGCTTGGTGGCGTATAGTTCTTTATAGAAGTTTTGCAGGATTCTCTGGATTTCTGTGGTGTCAGATGTGATATCTCCTCCATTGTTTACAATTCTATTAATTTGAGTCTTCTCTCTTTTTTGTTTGGTAAGTCTGGCTAGGGGTTTGTCAATTTTTTGTTTAATCTTTCAAAGAACCAACATTTAGCTTCATTGATGTTTTGTATGGTTCTTTTATTTTCTATGTTGTTTATTTCTGCTCTAACTTTAGTGACTTCTGTCCTTCTGTTTGCTTTAGGGTTCCTTTGTTCCTCTTCCTCTAAGTCCTTGAGGTGTGCAGTAAGGTTGTTCATTTGAGCTTCTTCTTGGTGTTTAATATGTGATTGTATGGCTATAAGTTTCCCTCTCAGTACTGCTTTAGCTGTGCCCCAAATATTTTGATAGGTTGTGTCTTCATTTTCAATTGTTTCCAGGAACATTTGTATTTCCTGCTTGAGTGAGTTCTGACCCAGTGGTTCTTAAGGAGTATGTTGTTTAGTTTCCAAATTCTGTGACTTTTAATAATTTTCTCTGTGTTGTTAAATGTTAGTTTTACTCCACTGTGGTCTGAGAAGATACTTGGGATGATTTCAATGTTCTTGAATTTATTGATGTTGTCTTTGTGACATAACATGTGGTCTATCCTTGAGTATGTGTTATGTGGATTTGAAAAGAAGGTGTATTCCAGTTTTTTGGGGTGAAGGGCTCTGAAAATGTCCAAGAGGTCTAGTCTGTCAATCTCTTCATTCAGTTCTCTTGTATCTTTGTTTGTTCTCTGCTTTGTTGATCTGTCTAAGTGTGAGAGTGGGGTATTGAAGTCTCCCACTATTATTGTATTACTATTGATGTATTTTTGAAATTCTTTCAGTAAATGCTTGACATATTTGTATGGTCCCTCATTGGGTGCATAGATGTTAATGACTGTTAAGTCTTCTTGGCTGATTGATCCTCTAGTCATTATGTAATGACCTTGCCTATCTTTTATTACTTTATTTAATTTAAAATCTATTGTGTCTGAGATGAGAATGGCTGTTCCTGCCCTTTTTTGTGGTCCATTAGCCTGTATGATAGTTTTCCATCCTTTCACATTAAGTCTGTGTTTATCTTGTTGTGACAGATGGGATTCTTGCAAGCAGCATATGGTTGGATTATGTTTTCTGATCGGTCCCCCCATTCTGTGCCTTCTGATGGGTGAGTTTAAGCCATTAACATTCATTGATAGTATGGATTTAATGTATTGTAGTGCCATTGTTCAAAAAAATTTTTTTTTGTTTGCTCTGATATATTGCAAGTATTATAGTGATGTTCTTGTTTATAAGAAGTCTTTTACAACCTCTTTCAGGGCCAGTTTGGTGATGGTTGCCTCCTTTAACTATTGTTTGTCTAAGAAGGTTTTGATCCCTCCATCTAGTTTGAATGAAAGTCTAGCAGGATATATTATCCTTGATTGAAACCCTTTTTCATTCAGGGCTCCATAGATATCTTGCCATTCCCTTCTGGCTTTTAGAGTTTGAGTGGAGAAGTCTGCAGATAATCTTATGGGTTTTCCCTTGTATGTGACTTTTTGTTTCTCTCTTGCAGCCTTTAGGATCCTTTCTTTATCCTTACTTCTTCTCCTTGTGACTATGATGTGTCTTGGTGTCTTCAGGTCTGGTTTGATTCTGTTTGGTACTCTCTGGGCCTCTTGAATCTTGATGTCCTTTCTGTTATTCAGGTCTGGGAAGATTTCTTCTATTATTTCCTCTAGAATGTTTGCTTCCCCTTCCTCTCTTTCTTCCTCTGGCATGCCAATTATACGAATGTTACTTCTTTTGAGATCATCCCATATGTCTCTGTTGTTGTTTTCAGTGTCTCTCAATCTCTTTTTAAGCTCTTCACCTCTTTCTTTGTTTTCTCTAACTCATCCTCTGTCTGACTAATTCTGTTTTCTGCTTCTGTTAGTCTGCTTTCCCTTGCCTCATCTTCTTTCTTCATTATAGCTATTTCAGCTTTCAGTTCTCTTATTGCCTCAAGATAATCAGTGTTTTCCTTGGGGGTCTCAACTGTTGTTTCCCTAATACTGCCATTCCTTTCCTACAATGTTGTTTTCATTTTGTTTCCAGAAGATGTGGTCAGAGCTCAAGCCACTAGCAGCTTCTCAGTCCGCCTTCTTCCGGGAACCTCAGTTGGGAACTTTCTAGTCTGCACATGTAAGAACCAGTCTTCCTCGAGTGGTATATTATGATGACCCAGTAATCCTTCATTGAGTGGGGCAGTTCCTACTGTTTCTACTTTATAGTGAGACAAGGTCCTGGAGAGGCCCACATGAGGTCCTATGATGATGTTTCTGATGGAAGTGATCAGTAACGTTGGGGAGAGGGATCTATTAGAGATCTAAGCCTATAAGTCTAGAACAGAATTCAAAAATTCCCTGACTGAGGCCCCAGATGATGTGGTGGTCTGGATTGGACAAAATAAGCCACCATTAAGTGAGACATTCTCCTGTGTTTATCCAACTTTTGTAGCCCTTTCTTTATCTGACCAGCTTAAGCTTTCTCCCAGTTGTTAAAGCATTGTTATTTCTTGTATCCAAACTGCCATTAGGTTTATGGGGTCTGGCCTCAAGTTTGGGAGGAAATAAGCCTAGGGTTTTAGTGTGGTCCAAGTAAACCTTAATTTTTTTTATTAATTTTCCCTTTTGTTGCCCTTGTTTTTTATTAATGCTGTAGTTATTATTGTTGTTGTTACTGATGTCATCACTGTTAGGACAGAGAGAAATGGAGAGAGGAGGGGAAGACAGAGAGGGGGGAGAGAAAGATAGACACTTGAAGACCTGTTTTATCGCTTGTGAAGTGACTCCCCTGCAGGTGGGGAGCCGGGGGCTTGAACCAAAATCCTTCCCACCACATGTGCTCAACCTGCTGCGTTACCGCTGGACTCCCAGCAAACCTTAAGTTTTATTGCATTTACTTGTTTGATGATTTTAATAAAAGTTGTCATGGGGACAATAGTTGTTCTTTAATTGATATATATATATATATAAACCGTATATCTCTGGACAATTGTATACAATGTTTCTTCTAAGGACTAACCAGGGGGTAACAATAATGCTGATGTTATCAGAGGAGATTAGGAGATATATCTTTCTTCTGTATAATTGAGTAGCTTGAATGATTGAGGGAAGTGAAGTAGGGGGTATGAGAGGGAGGGTGTCCAGGCCTAAGTAGTAAACATTTGATTAGACATTTTATGGTGCCTTCCTTAGTCCTTTCTACTTGCTTGCCAAGCTTATTAGATCTAAATCTAATCACAGCAGCCTATTGAGCACTTTTACTTTGAGGTATAGAGTTGTCCTAATTTATATATATGTGACTAAACATACCCAGTTACTAAGGTCCTTGTCTATATCTAGCATCTGTCACATTGTTAGGGAGGGCACCAGTTGAAATGGAACTAGGTGTCCCATGTGTTAGGAAAGGTATTGCCAGTTTATTGGAGTTGGAAGTCTGACATCTCAGGCTTGGCTTCTCTGGATTCAATCTGAAGCAAAACGGTGGTGGCAGCAAAACATGGCCTGGTGGTACTAGTTGCATTGATTGAGTTGAGGTCTGTACAGACAATGTAACAGGGTAGGAGATCAAGAGGATAGGCATCAAGGGACACCAGGACGGCAGGGGGTGGGGGTGCAGATAATGGATTTTAAAGAGAGAGGGGAAAGTTCCTTGCAGTCTTAGAGCTTAAAGGGCAATAGATACTTATTATTATAACCAAATTACTTGGGGGGGGGGGCTTGGTATTAGGTATTTCCCATTAAGACTATTTAAGGATGAAGTCCAATATCATCTCTGCAAGGTCTTAGAGGAAATACCTGTCCAGACTGCATCTGTATATATCATTATCTACGGTGCAGTAACATTATACTACCTTTATATTTTTCAGAATACTATTTATGACTAAATATACACAATGCCAAAGGAAATGAAAGTATTATTTATATAAATATACACCTAGTGACAGAGCTGACACTTTTTACTAATACCTTCTGTTGCATAATTGATGCAATTTAAATATATGCATGCTTTTCTGCCCATTTATTATCTTTATATTTCAATGACAAAATGTATTTTTTTTTATGAAAGCACTGATCAGCTCTGGCTTATAGTGATGCTGGGGACTGAGCCTGTGACTTTGGAGCCTCAGGTATCAGAGTCTCTTTTCATAACCACTATGCTATTTACCCCCCCAATAAATTTATCTTTAATGACCTTTATATCATACTATTAAGTTAATGTAGGGCACATAGAATAAAGAAAATCTTGACATGATTAATGTGCAATAGGACTTCTGGAGGATTGTATATGAATTCATATTCTATAAGTAGATTATTACTTTTGGGGAAAAAAATCAAATTGGCCAACCTAAAAATTTGTGATTTGAAAGCCTCCCCTACATATCATTTTTCTTTTTCAACAATTCAGTGTATACTGTCTACAATAGAAGAAATGCAATTTAAATAGACAATACTTTAGGTTAAATCATATAGGAAAAATTTAGAATGGTCTTGTCTATGATATGGCAGACAAAAATTGACATCTCTCTTTTAGAATTTTGCAAAACAGTTGTAAACTTCTCCCAGTCTTCTTCTTCTAGCGTTTGCCCTTCTTCCATAGCCAGTCAACAGCATCAGGTTGAAAGCTGTCAGGAGCTGCTTGTTGCTGGCTTTGAAAGTGACTGGGATCCATGTGGATTCAGTCGGCTAGGAAGGATTGTCAGTTTCCCCAGTGAATGGGTACTCACGGGATGCACCACGAGAAGGTCAATCCAATGCATCCCATTCTCCCAGTAATGTAGCAAAAATAAGTCCTTATCATTTGTGTTTATATTTGAGAGTAAATGTAGTCATTTTATCTGTCTAGAATACCAATGGAAATATGATGATAGCCATAATGATATGTGGAAAAACTTGATTTTGAACTTTTAAAAGGAACTAATCAATTTTAGTTTCAACCACTAGATAGGATACTATTATTCTATTTTATTTTTTTACAGTCTTTCCAAGCTTAGGTAGCTCATTCAATTCAATTTTTAAAGTGTATACTCCAGAGGGTCCAGGTGGTTGCAAACCTGGCTGAGTGCACAAGTTATAGTGCACAAGGACCCAGGTTCAAGCCCCTGCTCCCTATCTGCAGGGAGAAAGCTTCACAAGTGGTGAAGTAGTGCAGCAGGTGTCTCTCTCTTCCTCTCTCCCTCTCTTTCTCTAGCTCCCCCTTCTCTCTCTGCCTATATCCAATAAATATTATTTTAAAAGTTTATACTCTAGATGCAAGCACTTATTAAATTTTTTCTTAAGTCATAGTTGCATTATATATACTTACCCCAATCTCTGAGTCTGTTAGATTCATAATACAATTTATTGATTGGATGTTCACAGATCATCATACTAGTACTACTGAATTTTTTTTTTATTTTCTCTTAACTGCTACGATGTACCTTATCAGAAAATATCACCATTAAGGTGAGTATGAGTTTACTTTACTGAAAAGTGTATTTCAGGGACTGGTATGGTTTGGTATGGATTTAATATATATGGATTTAATATATTTATATTAATTTAAATATTTTAAATAAGCATGTTTGTTTTCATATAGTGTTTGGATGTTTCTACCATCCTTTGTCTTATAAGCATTTATATGTTGGTATGCATGAGACCCCTTCTGTTTCATTTGGTTTAAATCCCCCCTGCTTAACACTGCATTCTATTTACATAACCACTTCATTCTATTTACATAACCACTGTTAACAAGCACCACCCTCCCTCCAGGGCATTGGTGGTTCAGTGATAGGATTCTCGCCTGCTCCGCCCTCTCCTTGTCACACTCTGATTTTCACCAGTCACTTTTCTCTCCACCCTCTCTATGTCACATCCTGTTTCCACCCTACTTGGCAAGTATATATAAAGACAGCATTGTGAGTTTTAGAGTACCTTGAGTTTAGCTTAGCTCGTCTTAGATTGTGCTGCGTCCTGCATGAAAAAAGAGATACTGCGTACAACCCAGCCATGAGTCCCTGGTCGTCTGTTACCCGCTTGTGAAGCCAGCCCAGCGAAAACAACATAACCCATTGAAAACAACATTTCTATATCTGTTTTTAGTTGACTTATTTATTTATTATGAGAGTGAAACTAGAGCATTGATCAACTGTGTCTTACAGTGATTCTAGGGTTGAACCTATAGCCTGTGACTCTCAAGGATACAAGTTTTATGCTCTAGAAGCTGAATTATATCCTTGACCCAATCATAGCCTGTCTCCCCCCCCCCCATGTGTACCTCTTCACAAATTTGTGTGTCTTCCTTTACAGGGACCATACTAATCTTCTCTGTACCATTCCAATTTTTGCATATGTACTGCCATATGCTTTTGTAAGGTGACTTTCTACTTAAAATTTTATGTCTACACATGACAAATACTTAATTTTGAAAATGTAATCAATTTCTAAAATTAGTTTTCTGAATCAAAGCAAGATAAAATGAATGAGTTCTCATTTGTTGGTTGAAATAGTGGGTTAAAGTAAGAGAGTAAATCATTTCTGTCACAAATATATCTTTATGAAAACATATATATCCTTAATTATGATGATGATTGTTGTTTTTGACAGGCTGGCTTCACGGGCAGGTAACAGATGACCCGGGACTCATGGCTGGGTTGTAAGCAGTATCTCTTTATTCATGCAGGACGCATCGCAATCTATACCAAGCTAAGCTAAACTAAAAACTACAATCTTGTCCTTATAAATATACTAGCCCAGTAGGGTGGGAACAGGATGCGACGCAGAGAGGGTGGAGAGAAAAGTGACTGGTGAAAATCAGGGTATGACAAGGAGAGGGGGCGGAGCAGGCAAGAATTCTACCACTGAACCACCAATGCCCTGGAGGGAGGGTGGTGCTTGTTAACAGAGGTTATGTAAATAGAATACAGTGTTATGTAAATAGAATGCAGTGTTAAGCAGGGGGGATTAAACCAAATGAAACAGAAGGGGTTTTTAAAAGCAGAATTAGAAACATACCAACAGATGATTACTTCTACATCAACTGGATACAGATGCTTTTCAAATTCCTTGCTATAAATTGTTTTTTTCAAAGATTTTTTACTTATTTATTAATAAGAAAGATAGGAATAAAGAGATAAAGAATTAGACGTCACTCTGGTACATTTACTGCCAGGGGATGAACTCGGGGCCTAATGCTTGAGAGTTCAGTGTTTTATCCACTGTACCAAAGCATCAATGTTTTATCCACTGAATCTCCTGGACCACTGTAAATTAATTGTTTATTAAAATTGTCTCACAAAATAAATTATGAAGATTGAACACAACATATGTAAATTTTGGAGGCTAACCAATCTTTAGTTCACTAACCTGGAGGCAACTCTATGATCACCAGTTTACAGCATTTTAAAAACACTCATATTTCACTTTCTGTTTATTTTATTATAGTAATTTTGTGTTTTTATGCATTTTAAACAAGCACAACTTAGGTTTTTCTTATTCTGTGTCCAAACAACAAATATTCCATTCAAAGTGAAGCTTCATATCTCCATGACTTTCTGCAATAAATCACAATTTCACAAAGCAGCA
Source organism: Erinaceus europaeus (assembly GCF_950295315.1). NCBI lineage: Eukaryota > Metazoa > Chordata > Mammalia > Eulipotyphla > Erinaceidae > Erinaceus > Erinaceus europaeus. The sequence goes on from NC_080166.1 coordinate 77,808,950, forward strand.
AGCAAAAGCACAGTAGGATCGAGTTTTGCATTGGTATCATTCTTGTGGTTTCAGATGTGGTGGTCAGCAGGACTGTAACATTAAAAATTCAAGTTTTATTAATGATGGTCCACAAGGAAGAGGGATGAAAGGTTACTTTGAATTGTCTTTGAAGAGGATGGGTAGTGGAATAGCCTTTGATAGTTGGGATCAGCACTAGACTACTCAAATCAAGGACATCTGTCCTCCAAAACAGGAGAGAGCAAAAAATAGTTATTGATGAGTAGCTCAAACAGAGAACGAAAAAAAAAAAGTTATCGTTCAGTTGCTTAGCTTGCTATGGGAAAGCATAACAGTGGAAACCTGTTACTTTGGTAAAACTTAACACAGTGGGTATTCTTTACTTATCGAATGTAAAAGGATTGACAAAAGTTGTTAAATGTACCTTCTGGCTAGTTTGCTGGAAAATATAAGCTGTTCTCCCTAGATAGACTCAGTTATGTATTTCTTTTACTAAACTCATTAAAATATTTTATACTTAACAATTTCTTATTCAAATTAACTGGAGGGATATTCCATAATGACAGTGAGGTGACAGAGAAGAGAGAAATCTGGGTTCAGGTGGTGGCGCACCTAGTTGAGCACATACACTACAGTGGGCAAGGACCTGGGTTCAAGCCCCTGGTCCCCACCTGCAGGGGGAAAACTTCACGATTGGTGAAGCAAGACTGCAGGTATCTGTCTCTCTCCCTCTCTATCTCCTCCTTCTCTATTTCTCTGTCTCTATCCAATAATAAATAAAAATATTTTAAAATAAGAGAGAAATCTAAGTAGACAGCATTTGCATGTCCTGGCAGATAGAAGTTAGTTTGTTGGGAATTTGGTTGACAAATATTCTTAAATATAAGTAGGGATTTTCTATAAAAGGTAAACATGTAATTAAGGAGTATGTTTCAGAGTTCCTAACACACAAATATCAATATCATCTATGAGAAAAGATTATTTTATACTTTAATAAAAGTAGTTAGCAATTATGCAGTATATATAATATGACCGTATCAGTGATGCCAGTGTATTTAATTTCATGGTAACTCTGTTAGTTCTTTAAGTCTTGGAGATCTGGTGCTTCACTTTGACTGGAATTTTTATTGTTTTGGCATTGTAAAAGAAACATCTGAGATTTGCTAGTTTACACAATTGGGTAATAACATTTTACAGAGTGAGGATTGAAGTAAATTAGTAGTTATCTTCCTCCAGACAAATAAATAATAGAAATGGAATTGGAATTTTAAACAGATTACCTTGATCAAAAATTAAATGTTTGTATAGCAAAAGAGCTCATGTGAGGGTAAGGGAGATTGCATAATGATTATGCAAACAGATTCTCATACTTGAGGGTCCAAGTTCCAGTTTAATCCTTTCTACCAACATACACCAGAGCTGAGCTGTGCTTTGGGAGCTACTCTCTTCCCTGATCCAGCTTTCTGGTCCTTTTTACAGCCATAACATCATATCCCCAGACAATAATTTTGGTCTACCTGCATATCAGATTTCAGGCTCAGGGGAAAAAAAAAAAACTAGTATAGATACAGGCCCTTAGGAATATAAGTAAAATATGCCTACTAGCTATCTACAAAGCAGAGGTTACCCTCCCAACTCTTCATCTGCACTATACTAGCCTTTAGGTTCATTAGGCTCATGATTAGTCAACAATTTGTTTGGCTTTATATATTAACTCTCTTTTCAGCCACCAGGTTCCAGATGCTAGCATGATGCCAACCACATTTCCCTGGACAGAGAACCCCATCAATGTGTCCTGGAGCTCTCATTCCCCAGAACCCCACCCCACTAGGGAAAGAAAGAGGCAGGCTGGGAGTATGGATTGACCTGTCAGTGCCCATGTTCAGCAGGGGAAACAATTAGAAAAGCCAGACCTTCTACCTTCTGCATCCCACAATGACCTTGGGTCCATACTCCCAGAGGATTAAAAAACAGGAAAGCTATCAAGGGTGGGGATGGGATACAGAGTTGTGGTGGTGGCAACTGTGTGGAGTTGTATCCCTCTTACCCTATGGTGTTGTCAGTGTTTCCTTTTTATTTAAAAAAAAAAAAAAGCAAAGTACAAGCTCACTTGGATAGTGAGCCTATTCTGCTCTGCATGCGCTGACCCTACCACAGGAGAGGAGACTAGTGCTGTGCTTACTGCCTTTTTTCTTTCTCCCCGCTCCCCCACCTTTCTTTCTCAAAAAGTTACCTTGGAGAGTAGAAGCCCCAGTGATGATAAATAAGTAATTGCTTTTATCCAATATGTTAAGCTCATTTCTGTTCCGTTTATTTCTTTCAACAAGGAACCACTATCTTTCACATCTTTAAAAGAAAATTAAAGTCTTTCCTCTAAAAAGAACAAAAGAGTTTAGTAAAATTTCTGACTCTAATATTGAATCATATGAAGTACAAAATGTATCTATAATACCTTGTTATCCTTTAAAATTAAGTGATATACACCCTAATTTTCACAAGATCAAAATCATTAAGTTAAAAACTTAAAAAAAAAAAACAAAAAACTCCAGTTTGACTAGAGATTACAGAATCTAGGGAAATTAGTGACTCTATTCTAAACAGGATTATATTCTGAAAAGTCATTAATATAAGTCATTTGCTGAACTATAATATCATCAAAGGATTACATAGCAGTGAAATATCAATGTTAATTTTCATTAAAACAATAAAAAACAGTATCTTTATTTACTGGGTAGAAACAGTCAGAAATCAAGAGGGAAGGGGTGGAACACAGAGAGAGACCTGCAGCGCTATTTCACTACTTACAATGTTTTCCCACTGCAGGTGGGGTCGGGGGCTCGACCCTGGGTCCTTGTGCATTGTTAACATGTGCACTTAACCAGATGCACCACCATCTGTCCCTGCAATGTTAATTTTCTGACTTTGAAGATTATTTTGTGGTTACTTAAAATAATAGTCTTGTTTGTAGTGAAACAAAACAGAAAACATTAAATTATTATAATAGGAGTTTACATGTAAGCTGTACAACTTCATGTCACATCATTTAAGGAAAAAAAAAAGATATTTGTTCTCTAGCCATTCTCTGTAATGTTAAAAGTAGATTTACACTGAATTTGTAAATATGTTAAAGGTAGATTTAAAATACTATTGAAGGGTATGTTTTAATATCTAGAAATTGCCAGAGCAGAAAACTTTACTATGATTCTACACATGTTTATAAGTAGAAGCATTATAAGCCCACTAAAAATCAGGGAAAAAAATCTACTTTGATTTCAGAACACATTTTTAGAGAATTAATTATATTCCTGTAGCTTTCCAATGAATTTTATATTTTTCTGATATATACATGCAACACTCTAGTCATGCAAACTCTGATAAAACAAGAGTGTGGAATATGACTTTTGTTAGTAAATATTCACCGATCTATCTGACCTTGACCAAGAAAAGACCTGTTACTTGCTAAAGCTGCCCAGTTTTTCATGCTTATGAGACTTCTGTAATCACTTTTCAGTTTTTCCCCTATTGAAATAATAGTGTTATGAGGCTGTAGTATCAAATGATTGATATGCTATCTTCAGTGGAGGTTTTATTGAATATATTTCAAAAACATAAACATCTCTGTTTAAAAGATAGAGAATATTTAAATATAAAAAACACATTACTTCTTGCTCTCCCATTTAAAATTTTCACTAATAAATAACATCAAACTCATTGGGTCCAAAATATTTTTTAATTTCAGTTTGTCATGCAAATTTTAAATAAACAAATAAATATACATAATTTTACTAAAACAGTAGTTTTAGTGGTAGTTTTTGATCTGTAGTCAGACGCATTATCCATTGTGCCACTGGCCTTGCAAAATGGTAGTTTTTGAAATGTAGTAAACACAAGTAAACAATTCTAGTCAGATAAGAGAAAGTGACTAGCAAAAAATAAAGCTAAGTTAGATGTTTTATTATGTGATATCATTATTATAATATATATATAAGTGTAATATTTTACATGTAATAAAACAACCAACTATTACTTGTGATATTTCATTTTCCTTTTGGTATTATAAGCTAAACACATTTAAAGGTAGCATTTAGGAGGCCATGTGGTGGCATACTCAATTGAATGTACTTGTTACCATGGTCAAATATTCAGATTCAAATTCCTGGACCCCACATATGGCAGAAGGGAAAACATCACAAGTAGTCAAGCAGTGCTGCAAGTCTATTTCTCTTTCTCTCTCTGTATTCCCCTTTCATCTCAGTTTCTCTCTGTCTCTGTTAAATAAATTAATAAATGCATATTTAAATAAGTAAAATCAATAAGGGTAGTATTTAAACACATGTAAAGCGGTAGTACATTATTTCATAAATCTCTTTTATTTCATCTCTTTGGTTCTAGATACCTTACACCTATTTTTCTTTACCAAGAAATATCAGTATGATTCTTAGACTTTAGGTAGTAGTATGAAACAAGAAGTTAGCTCTAGACTTTTTAATATGGAAAATAATTAGACTCCATTTTACAGTGGAATCCAGCTGTTTGCCATTGTAAGTGCTTCCAAAGATGAGTATGATCTTTTTCACAGTCCCTTTTATGTTTGTGGTAACATGTCCCAAGGTAATTATAGAGTTATAATAGGTTAGCCTTGTCCTATTTAATTTTCAATATCATATTTTATTGTAGTTCAATAACTTCCACTTGATGTTCTTTTTTATTTTTTCAAATCTTTATTTACTTACTATTGGATAGAGAGAGAGAGAAATAGGGAGAGAGAGAGAGAGAAAAAAAAAGAGAGAGAGAGAGAAGGAGACAGAGAGACACCTGCAGTCCTTGCTTCACCACTTGTGAAGCTTTCCCCCTGCAGGTGGGGACCAGGGGCTTGAACCTGGGTCCTTGTGCATTGTAAAGTGTGCACTTAACCAGATGTGCCACCACCTAACCCCCACTTGAAGTTCTTTGTTTACACTATTAATATTCATTGAGAGGAGAATTGAACAATGTTAGTTTCATTTTCATAAATTAGCAAATCATAGAACATTTCCTAAAATGCAATCTTGAATTCCACACTTTATAAGAATAGTTTAGCATAACACTTTCACTTCTGAAAAATTATAGCTACATAAGAAATTGGTCAGATTATTCCTCACAAATTGACTTTCCCAAAGTAGTCCTTTCATTAAGAACAAAGAAACTGAGTTGTGTATTTTGTTATGTATGCTTGGAGACAGTTACTAGAAAGTATACACTCTTTAGATTTTATGTCCCCCAAAGTGCTAATTTATACCCTACCTTTTCAGTGAACTAAAGCATATATTTAAACTAGATGATATTCGATTTTAATAGTCCAACTCTATCTTCATCATATTAAACCACTAGTCCTGATAATCAACCATGCTGTGCTTATAATTTACTTATAAAGAATTAATACTGCCGTAACATTTTAAAAGTCTGTATCATCCTTGTAATTTGATAGTAATCCAAATGAGTAACCTTCCTATAAGGAGAGAAAACAGAGACACAGATGCTTAAGAAAAAAAAAACATGTGATGATGTAACAGAGAATAGATCATAAATGATCTGTAAATGAATGCCAAAATCTCCAGTTAGAGGAAGGAAGAATTCTTCCCCACAGTCATGGGATTGTATAGGGACATTGAAGATACATTAGCTTTAGACTTGTAAAGCGAATTTTTTTTTTCTTTACATGTTTGTTGTTTTAAACTCTTGAGTCTGTGATGGCAGTCATAAAAAGTGAATACAGCATTCACTGAAAGAACATAGAAGACCAAATACATAACTCCAGATGATGTCATTGGTGGGTCTGGAACTCTGTTCTATTATTTCTGTATTGTCCACAAAATAATAAATAAAAATAATAAATAAAAATAAAATAATAATAAATAAAAATAGAAAGGGAAAACAAATCCTCTATCATCTTTAATTACTATATCCTATGACTTTGATTCATTTCTTAACTTTCTTTTTTAATTTCTTTTTTTATTATCTTTATTGAATAGAGACAGCCAGAAATCAAGATGGAAGAGGGAGATGGAGAGGGAGAGACACCAACAGCACTGCTTCACCTCTTGCAAAGCTTTCCCACTGCAGGTGGGAACAAAAAGTTTGAACCAAGGTCCCTGTGCACTGTAACATGTGCTCTCAGTCAGGTGTGCCACCAATATTTCTTAACTTTCTATAATGAAATTCTTGTGAAATTGTAGTAATTGTATTTATAAACTGATTCCTTGAAAAATGCTGTCCCTTTGTATTTTAAGTTTCTTAATTATACTTCCATTATATTTCATAAGTGGAATAGTGTCTATGACTGTATGTTCTGCTAACAGCATACTCAGATGCATAGCAACAGCATATGGCTATTTCTATTTAAGTAAATAAAATTAGCAATTCAGTTCCATAGTTAGACTAGTTACATTTCAAATATTAAGTAGTCACACATGGTAAAACAAACAAACAAACAAACAAACAAATAAATAAACTGCTATTAAGAGAATAGGCAGAGACTATTACCACTTTCTTAGAAAGTTGCACTGTGAAAAACTGAAACATATCACTATATGACAAAAGTTTTCTGTCTAGTGGCATGAGCTGAGTATTCTAGTCTTTGCAGACATTGTATTCCTTGTTATAATCACTCAGACCAGCTGTTGTAGCAAGAAAACTGCCATAGACCATAGAAGAACCAAAGCATGTGACAGTTTTTTGATAAAAATATTACTTGCAAAAATAAGTTTTGGGCGGCAAAAGGATCCCCATTTGAGTCCTGGCTCCCCGCCTGCAGGGGAGTTGCTTCACAAGCGTTGAAGCAGGTCTGCAGGTGTCTATCTCTCTCCCTCTCTGTCTCCCCCCTCCTCTCTCCATTTCTCTCTCTGTCCTATCCAACAACAGTGACAACAATAATAACTACAACAGTAAAACAACAATGGCAACAAGAGAGAATAAATACAATAAAAAATAAGTTTTGGTGTCTGGTGGAATAGCTTAGGTGGACAGTGTGCTCCTTTACCAAGTATACACTCTAGGTTTGATCCTACCTCCTACTGTACTGAAGGAAGTTCAGTGCCCTGGTAGTTTTTCATTTTTTTCTGCATCTTTGCCTTCTCTGTCTCTATCTTTAAAAAGGGGGGAGTATATCTTTAATGAGAGCTATTGGAGATCTAGCTGTTAAGATGTTCTCCTGTATTGATATATGTTGAGTGGGGAAATACACAGTGCAGTGGCCTTAGTGATGTGCACAGGATTTATTTGCATTTTTACAAGAAGCAGGTTTTACATTAAAAACGTTGAGAACAGCAAACAACAAAATCATTTAACAACAACATGCATAAACTTTCATTTAACCAGAACATTTGATTAACTGTCATTTCAGTTTGAGTCAACATTGTGAATAATCAAGTTTTAACAGTACTTTGATGTAAGCAGTAGGTGAGGGTTAGCCATGAAATGTTTCTCAAAGTCCTATTTAGCATTTTTTAAATATTTCTGGAAATTCTCATGTATCAATACATAACAAGGCATAAATGTACTTGTGTTTACTATAAATATAAAAAAAGAATAGAAATATGAGGAGGAATGAAGGGTTAAAGTACTTTCAATAATATTGACAGTCATAAAGGTGGAGATTTGAATTTAAGTTTATAATTATATACAGTGCCATAGCCATTATTTATTTAAAACATTTTAATTATCTTTATTTATTCATTGGATAGACACATCCAGGAATCAAGAGGGAAGGGAGTTAATAGAGAGGGAGAGAGACAGAGAGACACCTGTAGCACTGCTTCACCACTTTCGAAGCTTTCCCCCTGACAGGTGGGGACCTGGAGTTGGAATCTGGGCCCTTGTGCATTATAACATGTACATTCAGACTTAGTTGTACCATTTTATTCTGGTATACTATTAACAACTTAATCTTTATTGTATGTAGTATTTTATATTTATGTAAAGTGCATATATAAAGGTGTATATCATTGATGTAAGTAAGAGCAGCAAGAAATATATATATTGTTTGGGGGCATACTATCATAGAGAATGCCTTATTATGGCCCTAATCACTTACAACTTCAGGTTAAAACAATTTATTTTTGTGAAGATACTCTGCTTAATTAACTGAGATAGCACTGGGACTCCTTGGATAAATGTTCACTTTTTGCTTATTGTGTGAAAAATAGAGATGTGACTTTATTATTAAATTTCAAATAAAAATGTTACCTTCCAATACTTTTCTTCTTTTTTATTCTAATACCTGCTAATTAAACCCTATATTTGTGTTTAGCCTACTACTCCAAACAAGCCTTCCCTTTAGTTATTACATTTTCTTTCTTTGTTTTTATATAGCTTAAATTGTAGATCTCAATCAAAATTGATATTCTTCTTTTTTTATATTTGTTCTTTGATTTTTATTTAGTCATCTGAGATTGACTCATGTTCATTTTAAAGAATGAAAATTATAAGGTTCCTAAAGAAAATTCATAAATGAGGGATTCTAAACAAAAATTAGTATTATATTAATCTTCATTCATAACTGATTTTACATTACCATTATTTACAAATATCTAACAGATAAAACAGACCCTGACACAATGATGTACATTCATTAATAATATTAAAATGAAGCTATATTTATGATTAAAAGTTACTTCTGATTTTTGCACAGAATTTTTATGATTGTACAAAATTATAGAAGTATTCACTATATGACAAGAAAAATGGTTTCAATGAATTTCAAATGAGTTCCTAAGAACTGTAATATGCAGAGTTCCATCCTTGCACTAATGAATGTCAATTACACTTTTAACACTAAGTAGTCCCTCCTTTTGTTAACTTTTACATCCATAAGTTGATCACACAAATCAAATTGGTACCATATCCTTTTGCCTCACATACCAATCTTAGTTTCTTTTATACTTCTTTTTTTTATTTATTTTTTTTAAGAAAGGAGACATTAACAAAATAATAGGATGGGGGGGTACAACTCCACACAAATCCCACCACCGAATCTCCATATGCCATCCCTTCCCCTGATAGCTTTCCCATTGTCTATCCTTCTGGGAGCATGGACCCAGGGTCTTTGTGAGTTGCAGAAGGTGGAAGGTCTGGCTTCTGTATAATTGCTTCCCTGCTGAACATGGCCGTTGACTGGTCGGTCCATACTCTCAGTCTGCCTCTCTCTTTCCCTAGTAGGGTGGGTCTCTGGTGAAGCAGAGCTCCTGGACGTAGTGGTGGGGTGTTCAGTCCAGGGAAGCCTGGTCGGCATCATGATGGCATCAGGAACCTGGTGGCTGAAAAGGGAGTTAACATACAAGGCCAAACAAATTGTTGAAGAATCATGGACCCAAAGGTTGGAGTAGTGTAGATGAAGTGTTGGGTGGTACTCACTGCAAACTCTAGTGTACTACTGCTTTCAGGTATATATTTGCCCTAGTTTATGGATACCTGTGAACATTTGCTCTATCTCCTGGAACCTGGTCTATATCTGGATTTTGGGACTTTGTTAGGAAGTGAACCACGTGGGATGGAATTAGAGAATACTATGAAAGGAAAGGTCGCACCTGAGTGATGAAGCTGAAGGGTTGTCATTCCACACCTGAAGTCTCTGGACACAGTCTGTGGTGAAGCATGCTAGGGTGGCATTCATTGCATTGATTAGATTGCAATCAGCGGATGCAATATTATTTGGTAAGAATTGGGAGAAGCATACGGGAAAGTGGGCTATACCCTAGGGTCCCAGTACTGGGAGAAGTTTAGGCTCTATAGTGGAAATGTGAGGTTCCTGATGACTTAGGGTTCAAGAAGACAATGGATGGTTACTGTTATCATCATATTATTTGGTAATTGGGTTATCTTCGAAAATCCCTTTGTTAGACATACAATTTTTCCCCTCTCATATTAATTAAATAGTGATTTATATAACTACAATTAAATAGGTGTGTACATAAACACCATTCCCATCACCAGAAGATTGTGTCCCATCCCACCCACCCACTCCCACCCCCACCCCCTGCCGGCCCAGGAGATATTCTTCTTGTTAGAGGCTATTTTCTTTAATAGTATGAATCCTAAGCACCAAATTGTTCCACAAAGGTTTGAATAGTGATATAGGCTAATCTCTATCACATTGCCTTGTGTTATGAAAAATTTTATAAAGTGTTACTTACTCAAAAAAGATACCTCCTGTTTTTTGAGTTAATATGGTTTCTGTTAGAAATATTACTCCTTGTTATTTTTGAGAAAGAGCAGAGTATTGCTCAACTCTGGTGTAAAGAGAGCTGGAGATTGAAGCAGAGACTTTATGAATCCAAGTGCTAATGTCCTGTGCTCTAATGGCTGGGTTATCTTCTCCAGCTTCCTCTATTATACATTTCATTTAAAAATATATAATTGTTTTCATTCTCATCAGTGATTTAACAGTGTCTTGCAAAACTATAAGATTTCAGCAGTTCAGGAGGATTCCTTTATTGTCCCAACCTCTCCAGCATTTGTTGTTGCTGTCCTTTTGATGTATGCCACTCTCACAGGGATGAAGTGGTCTCTCATTGTTGTCTTTATTTGCATTTCTCTGACAAGTGACTTGGAGCAGTTTTTCATATTTCTGCTGTCCTTTTGCATCTCTTGTTTGATGACTATTCTGTTCATGCCTTCCCCCCATTTTTGGATGGGGTTATTTGTTCTTTTGTTGCAGTGTTTGGTGAGCTCTTTTATATCTTTTGGTTGTTAGCCTTTTGGCTGATGTGTGGATTATAAAGATCTTCTTTCATTCTATCAGGAGTCTCTGTGTGGTGGTTTTTTTTTCCATGAAGATATGTTTCTACTTGAAGTAGACCCACTGATTTTTGTTTTAGTTTTCCTTGCAGTTGGATTTGTATCATTGAAGATGCTTTTAAATTTCAGATGAAAAAGAGTTCAGCTAATAGTTTCCTTTCTGTATTTGATAACTTCTGGTCTAACATCTAAGTCCTTGATCCATTTGGCGTTGACTGATTTCTTCACAGCCACGTTAGATGGTATGAAGAAAAACAACTTTTATCAGATTTTTCAAATATTTGCTGTTAAGAGGCAGATAGCAAATATTTCAGACTTTTTTTATTCTTATGCTTTCTGCTGCAAACACTGAGTCCTACCTTTTTGGTGTAAATGTGGCTGTAGACAATACTTCAATTAATGAATGTGACTGTGTTCCACTAAAATTGTATTTATAAAAATAGGCATGAAGCCAGATTTTTCATTGGGGTGATATTTTCTAAACAGTGTTATATATCAATTAGTTCTCTTTGCTAATCTGTTTTTATAAAAACAGACTTGCAGAGTCAACAAAACCACTAAGTCTTAAGTAGAAAATTTTTTCCACTAAAAATTCTTCCTATTGTCTAGGCTGCTCCTGATTTTGGGTGTAGAGATACCAGCAGTTGAAGCAATCTGATCTGAAGTTCCAACATTGCAATTTTATTTAAAAAATATGACATTAACTTGTATTTATCTACTTTAAACTATGATTCAGTACTGATAATAAAAGTACATTTCATGTGAAATTGTTTGAGAGACAAATCACGTATGCAGTGTGAAGTACTCAATTCAGAAACTGAAGAATAGTAAGCACTTTATTAACTTAAAATGTTGTCATGTCGAATTATTAGCTTCCCTAGTTTCTGTAGGGAATAATAACTATTATGTGAAATTCGCTATTTTATAAAGAAAATTTAGGGTGTAAGAAAAAGCTTTTTGAAAGTGCAGCAGTGAGATGTTGCCAAATATTTTTTCAGATATTAGTGATTTTGAAGCTGAAATTGTACTTGAGAAGAAAAGTTTCAAAGACATCAAGTTCGAAATACTAATTTTGCATTCAAAAGGAGAAAAGTATTAATTTATCTCTTCTCATAAATTCTGATTACTATGATTTCTTGTAACTAGTTTTTTTAATTTAAAATTTGTCTAAAATGATAAAGAGCAAAGGTCAGTTTATTTAAATGTCATTTCACAATAACCAGTGATTGCATGGAGTTAAAATCACTAGTATGCAGGGATGACAAAAGGGAGTAAATTTTCTCAGTGAAGAAAGCTTGGGTAATTTTATCTTTGTGGGTGTATAATGAAGTTTTATATTCCCTTTATATTTTAAAAAGTATTTTACTTTTGCAACATTCATATCAGTGGAATAGAAAACACAGTTACCAAAATAGCAGAACTCATGCTACTTGATATAGAAGGGGGAAAAAGCTTCTGTCAAAGCAGTATGTCTTCAAAGTGCTAGTACTTTTATTTACTGAACATAACACAAAACCCTGATGATGTGTTCTGTTAGGGAAGTGAAACTGCTAAAAGCAGATTGATACTTGGGATGAATATTAGGGTTATAGTACCCAATAATGGCGATTCTAGGTCCTAGGGCAGCTGGAGAAGAAGAAACATCATAACTGAATAAATGAGAGTTACAGGTCATTAATGACATTTAAATAAAGAATATACTTTAGAGATTTCAATGTAATTTTTATCATGGTATTTAATCAGTAAAATTTTATCTTGATGGATTTTCAGAGCTCAGTCAGATTTGTTTAATATCCAGTATATTACCACATAAAATAAAATGATTATAGTAACTAAATGCTTTAAATTTTGATATGACAATAGGGTCTCTGTAATGTACAACTTCAGGGTAGATTCTAGATAAATATTATTCACTCTGAAACTGGGGCTACATTTCTCTTAGACACCATTGTATTTATTCTGATTATTTAGTGATGACCAAAGAGGTTCACTATATAGAAGCTCTGTTTGGCTGAATGATTAAGAATACCTTACTTCAGTGTTGTTTATAAGTGATAGGAATTCCATGCAAATGTGGTATAAGACTAGTAGGAAGGATAGTTTTATAATTATTAGACACAAAGAGTCTTTTGATAGACTTGTTAAAAATGACATTGACTTAAAGTCCAAGGTAATGCTCAAGTTTCAAGCATTTGACTATTTTACATAGCTTTTTTTTTTTATAATCACTGACTAGTATTTCATTGGGTATATATACCACAAAAGATACTTATCTGACACTGGGCATCTGGGCCACTTCCAAGGCTATTACAAATTGTTCTGTTATGAACATAGGTACACATATGTCTATTTGTGCAGGTGTTTTTTTTTTTTTTTTTACTATTCCTTTGGATAAATCCTCAGGTGAAAAATTGCTGGATCATAACATTGGTAAATTTCTAGTTTTCTGAGAAATCGCCAGACTTATTTGCTTAGAGGTTGGTCCGGTTTAAAATCGCACTGACAGTATAGAGGGCTTCTTTATTCTACATTCTTGCCAACACTAGCTTCTTTCCTTTCTAATGTATGATTTCCTAACAGATGTAAAGTGGCATCTCATTAGTGTCTTTCTTTACATTTCTGGGGACCAATGACTTGAGTATTTTAAAAATACATTATCTTTATTGAAGGGGTGGGGGAGAGAGAAACAAGATTAATTACCAGAGCACTGTTCAACTCTAGCTTATGTGCTGGGGATTGAAACTGAGACTTTAGTTTCTCATGCATAATAACCTTATGCATAACCTTTATGCTATCTCTTTAGCCTGACATGCATATTTTTTTATGTCTATTGGCTCTGTAGATCGCTTCTACTTTTGCTTTTAATCGCATATTATAGTGCTGCATATAGGACTTTGCTCTTAAATTCAATGGCAACAACTTTTTAACTTGTTACTAAATTTTAAAATACTATCACATATTAGGGGAAATGAATTAGTCAGTGTGAGGAAATATTTAATACAAAAAGTTATGAAAGGTTATAAAATTAATAGTCAAAATATATACTTCCATTATTTTATTTTTAAAACCAGCCAAAACAGGTTGACTTGTTTTATTTGATAGTACTTTTGCCTGCACTTATATATTTTCTTATACTTTTAAGGACCCTTATTATTGCCTTTAGCTCCCATGAATAATTCACATAGTTACCCACATTAAGCATTCTCTGATTGTATTCTCTTATCTCTTATCCCAATTGGAAACCAGTAGAAAGGATGGAGAGGAGAAAAAAAGGTCCCAATCCAGGCATATGCTAAGTAGATAGATATGGCACTCATTCCTTCTCATGTCATCACTGGCAAAGTGTACTCATAGGAAAACTGTAAGAGAAATTTGATAATGTGTCTTAGCTCTGTTCTCAGGAAAAGGAAATAATGCATTTGGTTTTATAGTCTAACCCTTCCATGGCCAACTATACCTGTGGCCCACTTGATTCATGTCTACATTCTAAAATAAGTCATGTGCAGGGGCCAGGTGGTGGCACACCTGGTTGAGCACACACATTACAGTGCTCAAAGATGAGGGTTCCAATCCCCAGTCCCTACCTGTAGGGGAAAAGCTTCACAAGTGGTGAAGCAGGGCTGCAAGTGTCTCTGTCTCTCTCCCTCTTTATCTCCCCTTTCCCTCTTGATTTCTGGCTGTCTTTATCCAGTAAATAAATAAAGATAATTTAAAATTTTAAAAAAATGAGTCATGTGCAATGGAGAAAGAATTATTCTTTCCTAGATGAAGACAACTTCTTAGGCCATTGGAGATCAACCACTACAAATTGTTTCAAGGAAGGCTGGACACCTTAAAGAAAAATGAAAAAATACTTAGTGGGTTAAAAGGCGGTGGTCAGGACAAATAAATGCTATCTAAACAAGAATGACAGTATATTGTCTGTCCATGCTTAAGAACTACAGGTGAATAAATTCAAATAACATAGGAAATGAGAGGCGAGGCAGTGGCACATTGTCAATACAGATACTACCATGCACAAGGACCCCTGGTCCCCACTTGCAGGGGGAAGTGGGAGCTTCATAATTGGTGAAGCAGCACTGCAGGTGTTTCTCTTTCTTCCTTTTCCTTCTCAATTTCTTACTGCCCTATCAAATTAAAAATAATATACATGCACATATATATTATACACACATATATGACAAGTCCCATTAGAGTTGTCGTATTAGATCTTCACTATAGTTATGAGTCATATATTTCTAGAGTCTATGATAATGACAAGAGGAATGCTTAACTCTGATAACAAAAATATTAGTTAACACCTTCTTCTCCAGTGAATGGATTCACTGAACAGCTGTGATGGACTTGAACTTCCTCTAAGAACAAATTCTATAGTTGGTCTCAAATCACTGTCTGTTATTTTTCAAGAAGCAAGGGAACATAAATAGAATAGTGTGAGTTTCCATAATTAGTTTTTTTCAAATTCAATTCTAAAATATTAACTGCTAGAAAAGTATGAAAATTAATTTCTTCTTTCAACCTTTATCAATCTCAGTGACTGGGTCTCTTGTAAGTCACATAAAATTGTCTTATCTTAAAGGCCTTAGTTTGTTTATTTCTTTACATTTTATTGCTACAAGGTTTATTGCTTGGGCTTAGTGCCAGCACTACAGACCCCCTGCTCCTGCCACCTTTTTTTCCCTCCCTTCCTCTCTCCCTTCCTTCTTTCCCTCCCTCCCTCCCTCACTTTTCCTTCCTCCCTCCTTCTTCCTTCCTCCCTCCCTCCCCTCCTTCTCCTCCTCTTCCTCTTCCTCCTCCTCCTTTTCTCTCTCTCTGTCTCTCTCTTGCTTTCTACCGTATTGTTACTAGATAGGACAAAGAGAAATTGAGAGGGGAGGATGAGATGGAGGTTGAGAAAGCACCTGTAGACCTGCTTCACTGCTCAAAAAGTCCCTGAGTACAGGGAGGAGGAGCTGGAACCAGTGTCCTTAAGTTTGGTAATAGTGCACTTAACGGGGTATGCCACTGCACTGCCCCTTAAAGACCTTTGTTTAATAAATAATATGTAAAATATAAAAGGCCTGTTTTCAAACAGTTAATACCAAAGTCAGCCTACTTACTCAGTTATATAACAGTTAATAAAGTGTAAAAAAAAAAGTGATTTATCTAAGGTAGTTATATCCCCTGATTGTGCACTTAAATCAATAATAGGACAAAATGCCTACTTGCATAGAACTTACTTTCCAATCAGAGACTGAGGAACTGAGATTGCTACTTCCTCCTATATTCATCTAGAGTAAACCTCCAGGATTCAAGCATATTCAAATTCACCTCCAAAACTTCTTACAGTCACACTCCAGGGTATTACTTTAACAGGATCTAAATCTCCACACTTTAATGACAGCTCAAGCAATTAACTCCTAAAGGGAATCTAAATGCAAACAGCTTATGCAATGCAATATTCCTCAAGGATACTTTAAGCACCTAACCTCTAAGGAACAATTTATGCAAATTAGGAATGGTTGAAGTAGTTTACCCTTAATAAATATTTATTCAAAGTAATACCCTCAAGCAAACTCTGAAGTCTAGCTATCACCCTACACATAAACATACTCAGAAACACTTCAGCACACACACACACACACACACACACACACACACACACCATTCTAAATATTCTGCAAATGGAATGGAAAGGCCAGGATAAAAATGAATAAATGTGTAGATACATCTAGAACCACTGACTTCTTGAAAACTTGCATCAAATTATTGTTATTAAAATTTTATTGTTAATATTTTGCTTATTATTTGTTCAATAGAGACAGAGAAATTGAGGTCCTTGCCCACTGTAATCTGTGCACTCAGATAGAATCGCTCTGGCCAGCTCCTAAATTTATTCTTATATGGATAAATAATGATGTTTGAACAAATGTAAATATCTGTTTTTCATTGGTACATATCATCTATGCTGCAGACATTTATAATATGCCAGAGTATTCTGAGTGAGTGTTCTAGGCTTGATTCAATTCACTGGGAGTGTGGATAAAAATTATCTAAAAGCATTAGTTGACCACAATTGCATTTTACATTAACACCCTAAAATGGCTTTGATAAAGTGATATGGATTCTTCAAGCAGTGTTAGAAATTGAAATCAGCAGTTGCTAAATTTTCTTCATTTATTTTTTACTTTTTAAAAATTTTTATTTATAAAATGGAAATATTGACAAAACCATAGGATAAGAGGGGTACATTTCCACATAGTTCCCACCACCAGAACTCCATATCCCATCGCATCCCTTGAAAGCTTTCCTATTCTTTATCCCTCTGGAAGTATGGACCTAGGGTCATTATGGGTGCAGAAGTAGAGTGGAAGGGGAGTCGGGCAGTAGTGTAGCGGGTTAAGCGCACGTGGTGCAAAGCACAAGGACCAGCTGTAAGGATCCCAGTTTGAGCCCCCCAGCTCCCAACTTGCAGGGGAGTCGCTTCACAGGTGGTGAAGCAGGTTTTCAGGTGTCTAGCTTTCTCTTCCCCTCTCTGTCTTTCCCTCCTCTCTCCATTTCTCTCTGTCCTATCCAACAACAACAGTAACTAAAACAATAAAACAGCAAGAGCAACAAAAGGGAATACATAAATAAATATTAAAAGAAAGAAGTAGAGTGGAAGAATAAATTTACTAATCTTTCGCAAGACAACCATATTATGGAAGGGTAACAGAATTATATTGCTATATGTTAAATACCTATACTGAACAGCCTAGGAGTTTTCATGTTATTCATTTCAAAGGTGAAAGTTAGTGATTAGTGTCCTCATAATTAGTAATGATTATCCTTCCCTCTGATAAGCAGAGTTTTGGTTTCTCTGCTGAATTGCACAGGAGCAGACAAAGTGAGTTTATTTCATGCTTACTTTGTTTCTTTGCTTGTTTCAATACTAGGACTTTTCAGACAGAAAGACAGAGAGAAAGGCAACACAGCAACAAACATTCATTCCTTTAGTGCAGTGGAGTATGGACTTGAACCTGTGTCATATACATGACAAAGTAAGTACACTGTCGAAGTGAAATTTTCTGGTAGATCCTATGTTAATGTTTGCTTCAGGCTTCATACTATCTACTTTTCAGTTTTGGAACTATAAGCTTTATAGTAGTCCTCACTCAACACATATGTATCCACGTGATTATTATTCTTTAAATGCGTGTATAAGAGTATTTAATTTACTTTATACACAGAACAGTTAATGTAACTTTTTAAATTTTTAAAATTTATTTTCCCTTTTTGTTGCCCTTGTTATTGTTTATTGTTGTTGTAGTTGTTGTTGATGTCTTCGTTGTTGGATAGGACAGAGAGAAATGGAGAGGGGAGGGGAAGACAGAGAGGGGGAGAGAAAGCTAGACACCTGCAGACCTGGCTTCACCGCCTATGAAGCGACTCTACTGCAGAGTAGAGCCAGGGGCTCAAACCGGGATTCTTCCGCTGGCCCTTGTACTTTGCGCCACATGTGCTTAATCCGCTGTGCTACAGGCCGACTCCCCAGTTAAGGTAACTTTTTTGGAGAAGGCATCTAGTGATGAGTCAAAAAACTGAATTATCAGCTCTTCCAAATAAGTTCTACTAAAAAATCATAGGCTACTGATTAAACTTCATTGTACTTGGCGAGTGTATAGTAAAAAGTGGTAGTGTTTGCTTTCTGTTTTCCAGGTTCAATGATTGCTTTTAGTATTAGTCTTACTATGCCAAATTGGGATTTACCCTCTTGAAATCCTAGAATATATGTATGTGTATATATATATATATATATATATATATATATATATATATATACAGGGGTTAGTGGTTTACAGTAATTACAGTTTTTTGGTCCATGTGTAAATTTATCAGTTTTCTGCAAAACACTCCCCCCCCAAGCCTAGGTTCTTTTCTGCCACCATGCTGCAAGACCTGAAAATTGCCCTCCCCCAAGTCCTTTAATTTAGTGTAATACACTGAACCCAGTCCAGGTTTACTTTGTATTTCTCTTTCTGTTTTATTTCTCAGTTTCTGTTCATCAGTGAGATTCATCTCATATTCATCCTTTTCTTATCTCACTTAACATGAGATTAGATCTGTGGAAGATAAGGTGAAGAAAGTGAACTCATTATTCTGAGTTTCTGGGATGGATATATATATATATATATATATATATATATATATATATATATAACCTAGGTTGTTTGCAAGATTTGGTTGTTACAAAGTGTGCTGCTATAAACATAGATATACACAGTTCTTTTGGGATGAGTATGTTTGATTTTTTTAGGAAATATCGCCAGGAGAGGAATTGCCAGGTCATAGAGTAGGTCCACTTCTAGTCTTCTGAGAGTTCTCCAGACTGTTCTCCATAGGGGTTGAGCCAATTTACATTCCCAGCAGCAGTGCAGGAGGGTTCTTTTATCCCCACAACCTCTTTAGTATTTGTTGTTATTATCTGATGTATGCCATTCTCACAGGATTGAAGTGGTATTTAATTGTTGTCCTTATTTGTATTTCTCTGACAATCAATGACTTGGAGCACTTTTTTTCCCCATATGTTTGTTAACCTTTTGGATCTCTTCGTAGGTGAATAATTTGCTCATATCCTCTCCCAGCTTTTGGATGGAGTCATTTGTTCTTTTTGTTGCTGATTTTGGTGAAGTCTTTATATATTGTTATTATTAGCCTTTTGTCTGATTTATGACAAAAATCTTCTCCCATTCTGTAAGGAGTCTCTTTGGGTGGTGGTTTCTTTTCCTGTGTGGAAGCTTCTCAATTTGATGTAGTTCCATTGGCTTATTATTGTTGTTGTCTTTCTTACAATTGAACTTGAGTCACTGAAGATGCCTATACAATTTAGATGGAAAAGCGATCTGATAATATTTTCCTCTAAGTATTTGATAGTTTGTAGTGATATCCATGTGCTTGATCTATTTGGAGTTAACTTTTGTGTGTTGAAATGTAGTGGTTCAGTTTCATTCTTCTGCACATTTCAACCTAATTCCCCAATACCATTTGATGAGCAGACTTTCTCCTTTCTCCATTTAATAGTTTGGGACTCCCTTATCAAAAATTAGATACCCATATCTAATCATGGAATGCACCTGCATATTACTCACTTAAAATTGTGGCATTTGTGAACCTCATATCCTTCACACATGAAGCACAAAATTGATGTTATTTCATTCTTTTAAGAGGTCTTTAAACTTCCCAGACCTAAACAACAGAAAGGACATTAAAATTCAAGAAATCTCAAGAAACCCCCCCAAAAAAAGATTCAAGAAACCCAGAGAGTCCCAAACAGAATCAACCCAGTCCTGAAGACATAAGACACATCATAATTACAATGAAAATAAGCAAAGATAAAGAAAGGATCCTAAAGGCTGCAAGAAAAAAAAAACAAAAAGTCACATACAAGGGAAAACCCATAAGACTGTCAGCAGAATTTTCCATTCAAAGCCAGAAGAGAATGGCAAGATATCTATCAAGCCCTGAATGAAAAAGGGTTTCAACCAAGGATACTATATCCTTTTACACTTTCATTCAGACTAGATGGAGGGATCAAAACCATCTCAGACAGGCAACAACAGTTAAAGGAAGCAACTATCGCCAAGCCTTTCCTGAAAGAGGTTTTAAAAGACCTCCTATAAACAAGAACATCACCATAAAACTTGTCATGTATCAGAGTCAATAAAAAAACTGTTGAATAATGGCACTTCAGTACCTTAAATCCACAATATCAATAAATGTTAGTGGCTTAAAATCACCCATTAAGAGGCACAGAGTGAGAGGATGGATCAGAAAACACAACCCAACCATATGCTGCTTGTGAGAATCCCACCTGACCCAACAAGACAGACAAAGACTTAAAGTGAAAGGATGGAAAACTATCATACAGGACCCCCAAAAAAGGCAGGGACAGCCATTCTCATCACTGACACAATAGACTTTAAATTAAATAAGGTAATAAAGATAGGCAAGGCCATTACATAATGATTAGAGTATCAATTAACCAAGAAAATTTAACAATTATTAACATCTATGCACTCATTGAGAGACCTTTTAAATACATCAAACACCTATTAAAAGAACTACAGTGGTCCAGGAGGTGGCACAGTGGATGAAGTATTGGGTTCTCAAGCATGAGGTCCTAAGTTCAATCCCTGGCAACACATATACCAGAGTGATGTCTCGTTCTCTCTCTCTTTCTCTCTCTCTCAATCTCTCTCTCCTATCTTCATGAATAAATAAATAAAATCTTTAAAAAAAAGAACTACAAAAATACATCCTTAGCAATACAATAATAGTGGGAGACTTCAATACCCCACTCTCACACTTAGACAGCTCAGTGAGGTAGAGAATCAACAAAAAAACAAGAGAATTAAACAAAGAGATGGACAGACTAGACCTCCTGGACATTGTCAGAGTTTTTCACCCCCTCCAAACTGGAATAAACATTCTTCTCAAATACTCAAGGATGGAACACATGTTAAGCCACAATGACAGTATCAACAAATTCAAGAGCATTAAAATCATCCCAAGTACCTTCTAAGACCACAGTGGAGTAAAGCTAACATTCAACAACAAACAGAAAATGACCAAAAGTCACAAAATCTGGAAACTCAGCAACATGATGCTTAATAACCACTGGGTCAAAGAGGCACTCAGGCAAGAAATTTAAATGTTCCTGGAAACAAATGAAAATGAAGATACAAGCCACCAAAATACTTGGGAAACAGCTAACGCAGTACTGAGAGAGAAAGTCATAGCAGACATTAGAGAATAAGAATAAGCTTAAATAAATGACCTCACTGCACACCTAAAGGACTTAGAGGAAGAGAAATAAAGGAACTGTAAAACTACCAGAAGGGTGGAAATCACTAAAATTAGAGCAGAAATAAACAACATAAAAAATAATAGAACCATATAAAAGATCAATGAATCCAAATGTTGGTTCTTTGAAAAATTAAGCAAAATTTATGAACCCCTAGCCAGACTCACACAAAAAAAGAGAAGACTCAAATAAATAGAATAATAAACCATAGAGGATATATCACAACAAACACTTCAGAAATCCAGAAAATCATGTGAAACTTCTATGAAGAATTGTATACCACAAAGCTAGAGAATCTGGAGGAAATGGAAGAATTCCTAGAAACATATAGGAACAGGTTGGATGTTGTTGTCTTTTTATAATCAGCCAGTTGTCATCATATATTTCTTAGGCTTAAAAATGTACATGATAATTTCTGTTTTTACAAGACATTTGTGAAACTTATTGAAAAGAAAATGAAACCTGCTGAAAAGGTCATATGATATGCATTTGATAGTCATATCTATAGTTCATAGCTAAGCAGACCACTGGTGAACACATAGTAATGAAAAAATATATTTTCAGAAGAAGAAACTAAAATTTTATTTACTAAAATTATCAAGCAGATTTTCTTAATTAATTAATTTTATACTCACCAGAGCTTAAATACTCTGAGTCAGCTTTTTCAGATAGAAAGTGAGACAAAGAGATAAAGGTGGGAAGGGAAAGACAATAAAGTGTAAAGGCTTCCTCCACTAAGATAGGGGCTGAGTCTGAACCTCAGTGAAGTGTTTCAGCAGGTACACTATACAGGTGAGCTACATTGTTAGGTCCAGCTTTTCTTACTTAGTAATAAACTTACTTAACCAGAAGATACATTTAAAGCCCGCTGAGAAAACTCATAACAAATGGCAGAATCCTATACATACAATAAACAGAATAAAGTAGTATATAAAATGGTCAGTAGCCCAGTACTGAATTATATTATTGGAACTATCAAGTTCCATATAGATATAACTATTCTGTTAAAACTATAGTCGTAATCACTGGGCTAATTATACAAATTATAATGCCAAATTAGACCACACTGTAATAAATTTGTATAATATTACCTCTAATATTTTTCACAATACATGATTACTTCTAATAAATTAAAACAAATCTGGTGATACTATGGGGAAAAACTTAAAAAACAATTAAAAAGAAAAATAAAACAATAAGTATGTGATTTTATCTCATCCTGAATCCACAATATTTTTTATTATTACAAGCATCTCCAACATTAAAACTGTATGTAGAGTAAGGGTATAAGGCACATAGACACCCTGCCTGGGGAAATGTGAATATTTATGTTTGTGATAACAAGTCTTTTTTTGATTGTTTTTAAATTTTTGTATTATCTCTATTTATTTGCTTGAGACATCCAGAAATTGAGAGGGAAGGGGAGAGAAGGAGAGAGAGAGAGAGACCTGCAGCGGAGAGAGAGACCTGCAGCGGAGAGAGAGAGAGAGAGAGAGAGACCTGCAGCACCGCTTCAACACTTGTAAAGCTTTCCCCCTACAGGTGGGGACTGGAGGCCTGAACCCAGGTCCTTGATCATTATAACATGTGCGCTCAATCAGGTGTGCCACCACCCTGCCCCTGACAACAGTCTTGTAAATATATATATCTTTAAGTATGATGTTGAAGTTAGAAATAAAAAGACAAGAACATTGGAAAGAGCTATGAAAACTGTTACCTTAAATATATTTAGTTACGAAGAATGTAAAGTATTTTTTATTTTAGTTTTTTCTATACATATTTTTGAAAGTTATCCTATAAAACTATTAAGGCACGTTGCTTTAAGAAAATAAATAAAACTAGTGAGGAATAAATAAAACTAACATTGATTTAACAATTATTGTTAAAAAGTATCATGTTTCTTATTTGAGTTCTCAAAATACTCATTTAAAGAATTATTGGTTATTTGTTACATATATCCTTCCAAAACTGAACCAAGAAGAACTAGAGAACCTAAATACACCAATCACAGACAAAGAAATTGAAACAGTTATTAAGAATCTCCCCAACAACAAAAGACCTGGACCAGAAGGCTTTACAAACGAATTTTACAGAACTTTCAAAATAATTAATACCTATACTTCTAAAGCTTTTCCACAAGATCGAGAAACAGGAACACCCCCTTCCACATTCTATGAAACCAACATCACCCTGATACCAAAATCAGATAGGGACACAACAAACAAGGAAAACTAGAGACCAATATCCCTGATGGACATAGATGCCAAAATTAAACAAGATCCTGGCCAACCGGATACAGCAGTATATCAAAAAGATTTTTTGTTCATCACAACCAAGTGGGATTAATCCCAGGAATGCAGGGCTGGTTCAACATACATAAGTCAATCAATGTCATTAACATCAATAAAAGCAAAACCAAAACCCGCATGATTATCTCAATAGATGTAGAGAAAACCTTTGACAAAATCCAACATCAATTCATGCTCAAAAAACAACAAAAAATGGGAATAGATGGATAATTTATCAAGATAATGGAGTCTGTATACAGTAAACATACAGCCAATTTCATACTCAGTGGACAGAAGCTGAAAGCATTCCCCCTCAGATTGGGGTCTAGACAGGGCTATCACCATTACTTTTCAACATAGTATTGGAAGTTCTTGCCAAAGCAATGAGGCAAGAAAAAGAAATCAAAGGCATACAGATTGGAAGGGAAGAAGTCAAGCTCTCACTACTTGCAGATGATATGATAGTATACATAGAAAAATCTAAAGAATCCAGCAGAAAACTAGTGGAATTTATTAGGCAATATAGCAAGGTGTCAGGATACAAAATCAGTGTACAAAAATCAGTGGCATTTCTTTATGCAAACGCTAAATCTGAAGAAGAAGACATCCAGAAATCACTCCCATTCACTGTTGCAGCAAAATCAACAAAATACCTAGGAGTAAAGATGACCAAAGAAGTGAAAGACTTGTATACTGAAAACTATGAGTCACTAGTCAAGGAAATAGAAAATTATACCAAGAAATGGAAAGCCATGTCATGCTCATGGATTAGAAAAATTGATATCATAAAAATGAATATTCTCTCCAGAGCCATATATAAATTTAATGTGATACCCATCAAAGTTCCACCAAGCTTCTTTAAGAGAATAGAACAAACACTACAATCATTTATCTGGAACCAGAAAACACCTAGAATTGCCAAAACCATCTTGAGGAAAAGAAACAGAATTGGAGGCATCACACTCCCAGATTTCAAACCATATTTTAAGGCTATCATCATCAGAACAGCCTGGTACTGGAACAAAAATAGGCACACAGACCAGTGGAACAGAATTGAAAGCCCAGAACTAAACTCCCACACCTATGGACATCTAATCTTTGATAAGGGGGCCCAAAGTATTAAATGAAGGAAGGAGTCTCTCTGCAGTAAATGGTGCTAGGAAAACTGGGTTGAAACATGGAGAAGAATGAAACTGAACCACTTTATCTCACCAAAAACAAAAGTCAACTCCAAATGGATCAAGGACCTGGATATTAGACCAGAATCTATCAAATACTTAGAGGAAAACATTAGTAAAACACTTTTCCACCTAAACGTCAAGGACATCTTTGATGACTCAAACCCAATTGCAAGGAAGACTAAAACAAGAAGAAACCAATGGGACTACATCGAATTGAAAAGCTTCTGCACAGCCAAAGAAACCATCACTCAAACAAAGAGACTTCTCACAGAATGGGAGAATACCTTCACATGCCATACATCAGAGAAGAGACCGCTTCAGCAAGTTTCACTTCATACTGTGTCCAGAGATATCAGGCATGGATTGTTAACCCTTTAGCATCATTACTCAGGTGAGCCCTTTCCTTCCATAGGATTCTCAATTTCCATTTCAGGTGGTCCACTTCCTAACATAGTCCCCAAAACTAGATATAGGCCAGGTCCCATGAGATAGGGCATATGTTCACATGTATCCATAAATTAGGTCAAACTATATACCTGAAAGCAAAAATGCACAATAGTTACTGTGAGTCAGTAAATGAAGCAAGCAAGTAGAAAGACCTAAAAAGACACCATAAAGTTCCTAATGAGATAGTAACTTAGAAGTAGATAAGCTCCTCACTTACCTCCTATTATACTTCCCTCAGTCACTCCAAAGCTAACCTTATCAATGTAAGGACTACAGCAGCTGAATAGGGACAAGAGACTGGCATAGTTTAATGATGACTCTTTAGTCACTGTCAGGCCACCCTATCAGCTGGGGCCCAAGTTGTGGAGTCCAGAGTTTCCCAAGGAGACATGATGGGCCTAGACCTCAAATAAATCCCACTCTCCATTGTTACTGGTCATCTCTATCAGGAACAACACAATTGACCACTCTGTGGGCCCCCATAGGATCTTGCCTTCAACATGGATCAACCATGGTAGAGAATGTTCTATCCTCCAAAGGGAGGCTGGACAACATATTCTATCTTCCACATGAGGAAGATGGGTTCTGAAATTGGTCATCTTTAGAATGTTCCTACTCATGACCACAGAATGTAAGCTCAAATCTACTGTGTCCTGGAGCCCTGCTTACCCAGAGCCACATCCCACTAGGGAA
This sequence comes from Erinaceus europaeus, assembly GCF_950295315.1. NCBI lineage: Eukaryota > Metazoa > Chordata > Mammalia > Eulipotyphla > Erinaceidae > Erinaceus > Erinaceus europaeus. The sequence goes on from NC_080166.1 coordinate 77,835,154, forward strand.
AGAGAGAGGCTGAGATTATGGATCAACCTGTCAATACTCATCTTCTGCAGGGAAGCAATTTTAAAAGCCAGACCTTCCACCTTCTGCATCCCATAATGACCCTGGGTCCATTCTCCCAGAGGAATAAAGAATAGGAAAGCCATCAGGGGAGAAGATGGGATACGTTGTGGTGGTGGGAATTGTGTGGAGTTGTACCCCTCTTATCCTATGGTTCTTGTCAGTGTTTCCTTTTTATAAATAAAAATTACAAAAAAATATACATCCTGTAAAGCATACACTACATTGATTTTTGAATTTTTAAGTGTAATTATTGTTATTAGGAGAAATATTTATTTATTTGCCTCCAGGGTTGTCACTGGGCCTTAGTGCCCACACAACAAATCCATTGCGGCTGGCAACATTTTTTCCATTTTTTTTTTTTTTTTGTAATTGTATAGGACAGAAAGAAACTGAGAGAAGAGGGGAAGATAAGAGAGGGTGAGAGAAATATTGACACCTGCAGACCTGCTTCACTGCCTGTGAAGCAACTCCCCTGCAGGTAGGGAGTACTATTATTATTATTATTATTATTATTATTATTATTAATTTTTCTTGCCACCAGAGTAATCACTGGATCTTAGTTCCAGCACTATGAACCAATAATGGGAGCATTTTTTATCTTTTCTATTTTATTATTTGATAGAAAGAAATTTCTAGAATTTCTAGAAAGAAATTGGGAGGGCAAAGAAAACAGAGTGAGAAAGAAAGATACACACCAGCAGATTTGCTTTACTGCTCATGAAGCATCCTCTTCTGCAGGTGAGAGGCAGGGGCTTGTCCTGAACATGGTAACATATGTCCTTAACCCTGTGTGCCACTGCTTGATCTTGTGATTTTTTTTTTTTTAATTAAAGAAATTACTATAGCCTAGAAAACCTTCATCATAGACGGTGCTTTATAGATCATCCTGCTTAAGCTCATTTGTGTAAACTTCTGAATGTTAACTATATCCTTTCAACAGTTAATTTGTACTTTTTTAAAGCCTCATTGATTGGGAGAACTTTTTTCCTACATCATTTTGCTATCTGAATTTTCTATATAAGATCCAAGTGTTTAATGTGCTGATTAAAATATTTCATGTTGTGCCCTTAAGAGTATAGCTGACAAAGCAGATGGAGGGATATTGGACATCTAGGAGGACAGATGTATTCAGTAGAATGCTCAGAATGACCACAAGCAACTAATTAGATCTCCTGTGGGGAATGTTCTGCCCTTGAAATACTTTTGTATCTTTGTTGCTTTAAAACTTCAAAATCCTGACCCATACTGCTAGAGCTAACTTTGCATATATATATATATATATATATATATATATATATATATATATATGTAATATATTATATATTTTCTCTTTTAATAGTATATTTTACAAAAGTGAGATATAGGTAGGTCAAATTGAACACGTTTTCTTATTGTGGCTAAGACTGAACTTTTAATTCTTCTTAATTTTTCCTCATATAATCATGTCTATATGATCTATAGAGCACTAAGCTTTTGAAGGTTGAGCGTGGCATTTTTAATGACTGTTAAATGATGTTGACTGCTAAGTTTTTCAGAATTTTAGAATGTATTTACTTTTTATACAGATTTGTTTTATATTATTGGTTCTAGATAAAATTTTAGTAGAAAAACTCATTTATATTCTATTGGTATATATAAATTTAGATTTTGCACTCTGTTGTTGTTTGACAATGAAAAGGGAATATCACTCTGAAGGAGAAGACTCGAGACAGACAGACAAAGTGAGGTACATGCTCCCTGATGACCCAGGGTTTCCCAGGGGCATGGTAGCTGATTGTGGTTTATATTATTACTACTGATTCTCCCCTGCTTTGCCTACTCAAATAAGTTGTTTCAAAATAAATAAGTGTAGAAACTACTTCATTGTAGGGTGAAATTATGGGAATGCTTTTTCACTATTGAATCTTGAATCTTTGGGCACATAGAAAGAAATAGCAGGAATACAGTCATCACCTTTAAAAAGTGCTGTTCTGATGTATGAGAATTTGGAATGACCTTGAGACTCATAAGAGTGTTAATTAGAAAACAACTAGGAATATAAAACACATAAGAATAGAGCATAGAGTGGTGTTAACTGTTGATAGAGGGTGTTGATAACCAAAGAAAGAATTGTTTATATGTTTCGAGATACAGATTTTGTTATCTAAGTGCTAGGTCAAAATGAAAACTATTCAAGGTATTTCTGTTTCCCATATATAACGTGTTACCTTTTGGGCTGGGTCTATTTGAGACTGAATCCTCTATTGCAGTGTTCATCTAGACCAGGTAAGGAGTTTAATGCAATAGTAGTTCAATTTTGATTATGTCTGCTTGCCATCCTTTCTATTTGATAAGGAAGTATAAAGTAGATGACTTTATTAAATCTGTTCATATATTTTCTAGTCAAAATATGTTATTTAGAAGTAAATATTTTCTTTCTTTTTTAAAAATTATTACCAGTAATACAAATTTACTGTTCCCAGCAGCCATAATTTTTCTTTGTTTTCCTTTTTCTTTTATTAGATAGGACAGAGAGAAATTAGATGGGAAAGATAGAGAAGGAGAGAGAAAGATAAGCACTTGCAGACACTGTTGGGAAGACATTGCTTTACACAAAGGCTATGATCATGTTTCTGATTCTAGCAGTCTAAGCTATTTCCAAGTAATTCTTTCTTTCTTTCTTTCTTTCTTTCTTTCTTTCTTTCTTTCTTTCTTTCTTTTCCCAAAATATAAGGTCCAGTTTACTTTTGGAATGTAGTCAGGCAGGTTCTCTCATTTGGGGATGGTATACAACTTAACATTTGGAAAATAGTCTCCAAGGAAGATGTCAGATCTCTGGTTTCAAGGTATGGTAGTAGGGAATAAGCAGACAAACAAACAAAAAAATCCTCACAGGTTTACTTGTTTTCCTTTCAGTATTATTATTTGTTCTGCTGTTCACATATATTACACATTTTTTGTTGTTTCTATGCATCCTCTTTTGTATAGCGTCTCATGTTCTTTGAGGTTTCCTTTCTGATAGACTGGGCTCTAAAGAGATTTCTTGAACGGAAGTTCCCCCTGACTTGCTTTCATCATCTTTCACTTTTGTTTGTTTGTTTGTATTTAATTGCCACCAGGTCTGTCAATGCACTTGGTCCCAGCACTATGAAATCCACTGTTCTGGGTCATTTTTCCTTCTTATTTTATTTGATAGGACAGAGAGAAATTGGGGAGGGGTGAGGGAGAGAGGAAAAGAGAAAGACACCCTCAGGCCTGCTTCACCACTTGTGAGTGCCTGCAGGTGGGGAGCAGGGTCTAGAACCTGTATTTTTTTTAAAATTTTTATTCACAAAAAGGAAACACTGACAAAAAACATAGGATAAGAGGGGTACAATTCCACACAATTCCTACCACCAGAACTCTGAGACCCAGAACTCCATATCCCCTCCACATCCCCTCCCCTGATAGAACTCCATATCCCCTCCACATCCCCTCCCCTGATAGCTTTCCTATTCTTTATTCCTCTGGGAGTATGGACCCAGGGTCATTATGGGGTGCAGAAGTAGAGTGGAAGGGGAGTCCGGCGGTAGTGTAGTGGGTTAAAGTTGGTAGAACCCAGGTATTTGCATATGGTAATATGTGTGCTTAGTGGAGTGCACCACTTCCCAGTCCTTGAGGATAGCTTTCCTCATAATGGAATTAGCAAAAATTCTGAGTTCTTGTGGCTCTTCATAATTTATTTTTCAGTACAAGCTCTGGTAGTATTAGTCCTAATTTATTGACCTAGGTTTTTTTTTTAAATTTTAATATATAAATACTGTCAAATAAAAGAGTGTGATTGCAAAGGAATAATTTAATTAGAATATTTTCTGGGATCCTTATTCTGGTCCTGGCAGTTTGCGCCATTTATACCTAACCTGCTGCACTACCGCCCAGCCCCCGGGTAAGTATGTATTCTATCAGGTGAGCAAAAATAGTATTTAATACTATATAGCCAATGATTTATATCATCATTCTCATATGTTATTATATAAAATTGCATTGATAGTTTGGTAAGAATGTAAACCCCTGGAATCTGCTGTTGGTAAACAGTAGACATAATAGTAATTTTAAGATCATTTATATTATATGTAATTTTAAAATTAATTCCATAACAATAGGATTCACACCATCTTCTTCATCTTCTCTTTTGCTGTTTGGTTTTAAAAGTGAAGAATTTATATTTTTCAGTAAGACTGTCAGTGATGGGGAGAATTGATTAGTCCCTGTGTTTGTACTGGGTTAATTACATAACTGTTCTCTTGTTAATTTGTGATTGACTTTGTAAGTGCAATAAACCTGTGTCTATTAAGCACAAAACAAATTAATTATGCAGTGGCCCTGCTTTCATCATATTTCTAAATTGTCCATCAAGAATTAAAGGATTTTTGTTGGATTAGTACTTTTCAAATTAGAAATGTCTTTCTTTGAATACTCTGCTTCCATACCACTGCTTATTATGCTCTCCTATTCCACTCAAAAATGAGATTCAAGGCTTCATCCCTTTAAAATAGCTTGTGAATGGAGACTAATGTTTTCTTTTGATCTCTTTGTTATTGTACATGTAGAGTGGTTCCTGTTTTTAGGGTTTCAAGTTACTGTGTAATCATGTGATAAGAGAAAACAACTTCAACATGACTTTCAAATGATTTTTCTTATTTTCAAACAGAAGCCTTTCATCATTGTAGATAAGAATTCAAAACTTTTATTAGAATAAAATTAATTTCCAGGGAAATAAGTCTGAGTAGATATTTCTGCACTGCTGTTTACAGACTTGAAGATCTTTGGTGAACATTACATTTATAGTAACAACATATTGTTTTGCAAATAATAATTATGACATCTATGTTCAAGCATTGTTGTTAAGATTTCATTAGATGTTATTAAAGATCCTTATAACTGTAATCACAATGAATATATACTCATAAATTTTATACTGTTCCCAGTATATTATCTTATAATATTACTATAATATTATTTTTGTTATAATATTATTTTTCAGTTTTGAATTTACTCTGGCATTAAAATAGTATTTATACATGTAGTGTTTTCCAAATTGGCACCCAAATAGAATAGCACAAAACGAAAACATATAGAGAGGCAAGTATATCTACACAGGAATCCCAGAAAGTCCATAGGTTAAATTCCGTTACAGAGCTACAAGTCAACTCATGCCATTCGTTATCTGTACTATGAGGTAACTTACTAAAAACAGTGAGGAAACTTCAATAAAAGTAAAAAATGACAATGAGCACTAATATCCCATGCTGCTGTATTGAAAGAATTGACATCATGAAAATGAATATTCTACCCAGAACCATTTACAACTTTGCTGCAATCCCCATCAAAGTATCAACAAAAATTCTTAAAACAAAAGAACAAAAGCTACAGACATTTATCTGTATGGAATTAGAAAATACCTATAATTACAAAAGACAGTGTTGAGGGAAAGAAAAAAAACTAATTGGAGGCATCAAACTCTCAGATCTCAAACTCCATTATAGGACTATTATAATCAAAATTCCCTGATACTGGGAAAAAAATAAAACTGATATAATGACCAGATACAATGACCAGTGGAAGAGAATTGATAGCCCAGAAATTAGGCCCTAAACCTATGGTAATATAATTTTTTACAAGGTAGTCTTGAACTATTAAATGGATAAGTGAGAATCTCCAGTGGATGGTATTAGAAAATTGGGTTGAAACATGCAGAAGAATGAAACTGAACCACAACGTACCACCAGAAACAAAAGTAAACTACAAATGGGGTCTGTATCACTGAAGATACCTATGAGATTTTAGATGGAGAAAACTTTTAAGTATTTGATACTTTCTGGTCCAATTTCAAGGAAGACTAAAACAAAAATAAACCAATTTGACTACATCAAATTGATAAGCTTCTACACAGCAAAAGAAACCACCTAACTAAAGAGACTTCTCACAGAATGAGAGATTTTTACATGCCATTCAGACAAAGGGCTAACAACCAAAATATATAAAGAGCTCATCAAATTTTGCAACAACAATAAACATGATACCATTAAAAATGGGGAAAGGAGGGACTTGGTGGTGGCACAGCTGGTTGAGCGCACATGTTATAGTGCTATAGGACCTGGGTTCGAGCCTTCAGTCCCCACCTGCAGAGAGAAAGCTTTGCAAGTGGTGAAGCAGGCCTGTAGGTATCTCTCTTACTCTCTCCCTCTCTATCTCCCCTACCCTATCGATTTCTGGCTGTCTCTATCCAATAAATAAATTTAAAAATGGGGAGAGGATAGGAATACGATTTTCAACACAGAACAGATAGAAAAAGCCAACAGACATGAAAAAAAAATGCTGTAAGTCATTGATTGCCAGAAAAATGCAAATACAGGCAACAATGAGATATCACTTCAGGGGATATATCCTAAGGAACTAAACATATTAATTCAAAAAGATCCTTGTGTAACTATGTAATAACATAGTAACTTTGTAATAACAGAAACCTGGAAGCCACCTAGGTGTCCAACAATAGATGAAGAGTCTAAGAAACGTGTGGTACACAGTGGAGTACTACTCAGTATTAAAAATTATTTCTCCTTCACCTCATCTTGGATGGAGCCTGAATGTTTATCTAAGAATGTTAAATAAGATAACCCAGAAACAGAAGGATGAGTATGGAATGATCTCACTAAAAGACAAACTGAAAAACAAGTACAGAAATGGGCAATGCAAAGTAGAATTTGAACAGGGTTTGACATACTGCCCCAAAGTTAAAGGTTCTGGAGGATTAGTAGGAGGTGGATGCAGAGGTCGGGCTTTCAGATCCTGTGATGTAGTGGTAGAAGGGGATGAGAGTGTTCTGCAGAAAATTGAGAAATTTTACACATGTATCAACACCTACATTTACTATAAATCATTAATTCCCCCAAATAAAAATGAGAAACAATAAAGCAAGCAATATGACCTGAAATGCTCACTGGAAAGGCAAGTACTACTACAAGAAGTTATATAAGACTTTTACTTGGAGCCCCGCTTCCCCAGAGCCCTGCTCCATTACGGAAAGAGAGAGACAGGATAGACCTGCCAACATACTGATAGACTTGCCGACGCCCATATTCATCAGGGAAAGCAATTACAGAAGCCAGACCTCCCACCTTCTGCACCCTATAAAGACCCTGGGTCCATACTCCCAGATGGATAAAGGATAGGGAAGCTGTCAGGGGATGGGATGGGATACAGAGTTCTGTTTGGTGGGAATTGTACCCCTCTTTTCTTATGGTCTTGTCAGTGTTTCCATTTTATAAATAAAAATCATAAAAAAAAGAATGTATACGACTGGATCTTAAAAATCACATGGACGTTTTAGAGACCTCAGTTCATAGTTCATCACTGGGATTGAAGGGATACATTAGCAAGTTGTGACAAATTGCATAGCAGAAATTATGAAGGTCTTTTTAGCCAGAGGGATTTTTATCTTTATTCAATAAGAGACATAAATTTCAGGTCAGGTGTTATGGCAGAAATCCACATATTAACTTCTTATAATGCAATAATTAAGGCCATACCACAGTATATTAAGAATAGACATTAAGGCATAGGTATGGCTGATAATTAGAGAGATGTGACAGACAATAGTGATTTAGGTAACAAAGGGAAGTGATATGTCATGTTATGGATGCCAAGTTTAAAATGGCAGTATATAGAAATGAAGAAAGTGAGTATGAATTACTTTGTGGGAGTTCAATGGTAACTTAAGTTTGGACTGGTGAGACATCATTGGATGAGTTTCAAGTGGAAATATTTATCAATTAGATGTTGAAAAATGGTGGGTGAATTAATTGATTGTTCCCTAAGTACTTATGCAAGATAGAAAAACACTGGGAAGAAATATACTCAAATGCTATAATTCACATTTCTTCTTGATTAAATGTCATTTTTAAATTGAGGTGGTTAACCAGATGAACTATCTCTGTTGCTAATTACCAATTCAAATGCTCGGTTCATATTTAAGAATGATTAGAAGTCAGTAAGCTGTGTGATTAGTTATAATTATTTCAAAATTCTAACCAATACCTTGGCTCTTTTCAGAGACTCTGTGATGTCATTTGATAGATATGACATTTGAAAGCTTTCCTGTGCTGTCTTGTCTTTCCCCCTAAATATATGTTAAATTATTTTAAATATCACTGTCATGTTAATTTGTTTTTCCAGAAAACTCGATATTAATCAGAATTTAATATTTAATCTGGATATCCTGTACTGTGTGAAAGATATTAATTGACATATGTTAAATTATATAAAATAGGGCTGGGTGGCAGTACACTGGATTAAGCACACATAGCGTGAAGCATGGGGACTGGCACAATGATCTGGGTTCGATCCCCACCTGCAGGGGGGTCACTTCGCAAGTGGTGAAGCAGGTCTACAGTGTCTTTTTCACCTCATCCTCTATGTCCCCCTTGTCTCTCAATTTCTCTGTCCAATCCAACAACAACAGCAGCAACAACAATAACAACAGCATCAACAGTGGAAAAAATATGGCTGACAGCTGTGGATTCATCGCAGGCACCGAGCCCCAGCAATAATCTTGGAGGCAAAATACATATAAAATAAATGAAATTGTTTTTCTTTTAATTTTCACATAGCTTTTAAATTTAAAGTATCTATATAAGTATAGACTTATACCTATAAGTGTAATCTATATATACATTATTTATGCTTCCTTTTAAAATTCTTACATGTAAAATAGAATTCTTGTATAGCATCAAGTAATAAAATCAGTGAAAGCAAAGCAGAAGAGGTAACTGTAAATGTGACTTTGTTTGGATGAGTTGTCTGGAATGGATATATATATAGCCTCCAGGGTTAATGCTGGGGCTCGGTGTGATGCCTGCATTATGAATCCACTGCTCCTGGAGGAGGCTATTCCTCCGTACCCTCCCACTCCTCCACCCCCCGTTTCGTTGCCCTTGTTGTTTATCATTGTTAATTGATGTCATTGTTGCTAGATAGGACAGAGAGAAATGGAGAGAGGAGGGGAAGGCAGAGAGAGGGAGAGAGAAAGATAGACACACACCTCGGGACCTGCTTCATCTTTTGTGAAGCGACCCCCCTGCAGTTGGGCAGCCAGAATCTGTAACTGGTATCTTTAAGCCGGTCCTTGTGCTTAGCATCATGTGCGCTTAACCTGCTGTGCTACCGCCTTTATATTTTATATAATGTTTTAACAGGGTGTAACATGATTATATCTGTTTTGTTTTGCTTGCTCAGATAACCTGAGCTGATAATCATTTTCTAAAGAGAGAAATTCTTTTAAATTTCTCATTAGGGAGAAAGATTCCAAAATCAAAACAAAATAAATAATGTTCTGAAATTAAAACGAAGTATCTAGCCCTTTCATATTAAGTACTAAAACAATATTTTATTGTCTTTGAGACACTTCCAATCTTGTAAAGCATTAAAGCATTGTTAAATCACTAAAAAAAAACAAACAAAAAAAAAAAACACGATGTTTCCTTTGATAATTGAAAGATACCTCTAGAATCTCTCAGAAATTCATGTTATTACATTTTATTAAGGGGTCACAATATGTATTATTTGATTTTCTGGTTTTACTAAAGAAATTGATTTAAAAAGTGTCACTTTATTTAAATTTATTTATTTAAAAATACCACTTTATTGAGGAAATGTTGATTTATAGGATTTTTGTTACAGCAGAGTTCATTTCCCCATAGTTTTTTTTTTTAATACTCTCTTTAAAAGAGTAAAATCTTACCAACCTCAAACAGTATATAAATGTTATGCAGGATTTCTCCTTTCATTCATTTAGAGGGTGCAAGGGTGTTTTGCCTATGTCTACTTGGAAATATTCCACACATACATGATGATATCTTTAATTAATTTGAACTGATAGATAATTCTTATTGTCATCAGAATATACTAGTGTCCCTACCTCTTATACTAACATGGAGATAACATAGTGCATATGGTAACACTGATGTTGTCTTTCAAATAATATTAAGCTCAAAGATTCCTTTTCAGATATCAAGGTATAAATCTTATCTATTTTTCAAAAGTATTAATAAGATATAAAGGTAGTTATTCTCTATTCATTTCTGGCTGGTTTTATTATCTCCTGAACAAGACCTCTGATTATGTCTCCCTTTTATGCTTATAAGATTAGAAGTGTGCATGATTAACCAAGGCTTTTCCTTTTAGTGATATTACTCTCAAATGGCTCACATCCTATCATGTATATTGTACTTCAGCATGCATTGAAACACAAGAAGGATAATAATCAGCAAAGGAAAAAAAAAAAAAAAAAAACAGCAGGAAAGCCTTCCTTAATGTGCTGTTTTACTGCCACTTGGATATAAATTTGCCCACACAGAGTATAGTTTCAAATTTTAATGTCCTCTATTCAAATTCAAAGTCAGCAGCAATGAGTTTTTCCTTTATAGTCCTGAGGCTTGTTGTGAAGGTTAAAGGACTATCATTAATAGGAAATAGAGTTGAATGTTTATTAATGCTGGACTTTGAAATAAGCGCTGATAACATGGTGCACAGCAGGCCTCAAGCAAACTGCACTGACTCATAGATCTCATTTACACGCCTACGTGGATCATGGGAAAATCAGAAAAGGGTATTTGCAACCTTTTGGCAAGTCAGCAGGTAGGAAACAAATATTTTTAAACTGTCATTTTAAACAGTAGCTTTCAGTAGGCATTATGAAAACAAATTCAGCACAGGACCCTTCTGGAAAATTTTAAAGTTTTGAGCCAAAATAAGAATTTCCTGTGAAGTTCCTTTATCTTGTCTGAAAGAGCACAACAAAGGATACTGCATAGACCAAATATGGCCTCTTTCCCATTGGTCACTCATTCAGTGAGACACACTCATGAGACTTACAGAGCAGCTGCAGGAGACAGTTTCTTCCTCCTCCTCCTTCTCTTCATTCTCCTTCTCCTTCACCTCCTCCTCCTTTTCTTTTTACCATTTTCACCTGAACATACTGACAAATGAGCGAGTTTAAAGAAAGTCTAGCCATGGCAGTAGTGGTAGAGATTATGATGACTTCTAATATTTTCTAGGAGGTCATTCACAGGGAAAATTGTGGAGTAGTTAAACTTATCCATCAAATCATACTTAATAGTGGGTTGTTTTCATTTCAGACTTTGAACAAAGCACTGATATGCTCTTGATGAATGAAAATTATGGTAGTGATAATAGCTATTTGATTTTTATTCTGTATGGTATTTACCTATCATCAGTGCCAAGGATGCAATTAATGATGGGCATTGTTAAGGCTTCTTGTAAGAAAAATAACACTTTCTTATAGGGAATACACTTTATCTGTGGCTCACCAAGTCCATTGCCTTTGGGCTTTACTTTCTTTTGCCTGTATGTTTTGGTCCATAACAAATCAACTTCATGGGGAATTATGTTACAGCATACATTTTGCATCAGGATAAAAAAATGTGGGGGCCAGGCAGTAGCACAGAAGGTTAAATGCACATAGTGTGAAGCACAAGGACCAGCATAAATATCCTGGTACGAGCCCCTGGCTTCACATAAGGGGGGGTCGCTTCATAAGCGGTGAAGCAGGTCTGCAGGTTCTATCTTTCTCTCCCCCCTCTGTCTTCCCCTCCTCTTTGTATTTCTTTGATCCATATAACAAAAATGACAGCAATAACAACAACAATGATAAACAACAAGGGCAACAGAAGGGAAAAATGGCCTCCAGAAGCAGTGGATTCATGAACTGAGCCCCAGCAATAACCCTGGAGGCAAAGAAAAAAAGTTTTAGAACCCTAGCTCACACAGACTTTTTAGTCTTTTTTATCAAACAGAATTTAGGCAAATAACTCAAATTTCATCTTCTGGAATATATGAATAATTCATAAGTCACCGAGAATTAGTTTGTGCATTCTTGAGACCACGCATGCAAAAATAAAATTGTGAAAATAAATTGTAAAATTTCTGAAATGTCTTTAAACCTCGCACATGTATTGTTTTCTTTTTCTTTTTTTACCAGAGCACTGTTTAGCTCTGGCTTATGATGGTGCAGAGGACTGAACCTGGGGCTTTGCAGCCTCAGACATGAGAGTCTCTTTGGATAATGCTATCTTCCACTACATACATATCTACATACATATTGCTTTCCATTATGCTATCTACCCTCTGCCCGCATTGTTTACATTAGTGCTTTACCACTGCTTTCTCAAACCTTTAGCTAAATACTGGCTCAGGGATGTGAGTGAGAATCTCATTACACAGAAATTTAGTACACTATGATAATTTATATTGATAGCCATAAAAATGTTCCAATCTGTCCATTTTTTTAATATTTATTTTATTTATTCCCTTTTGTTGCCCTTGTTGTTTTATTGTTGTAGTTATTATTGTTGTTGTCGTTGTTGGATAGGACAGAGAGAAATGGAGAGAGGAGGGGAAGACAGAGAGGAGGAGAGAAAGACAGACACCTGCAGACCTGCTTCACCGCCTGTGAAGCGACTCCCCTGCAGGTGGGGAGCCGGGGTTCGAACCGGGATCCTTATGCCAGTTCTTGTGCTTTGCGCCACCTGCGCTTAACCCGCTGCACTACAGCCCGACTCCCCCAATCTGTCCATTTTTTACAGAATTTAATTGTGTCAGTTTTTTCCTGTTTGTTTCCTAGATTAAATTAATTATTAGTTGCTATTAAAATACATAACATAAAAACCTGTTAAATTTTAATTGTAGTGTTACATATATATATATATATTTTACTTACCACTTTTATTTTATTTTATTTTTTTGGCTAGGACAGAGAAATTGAGAGAGGAGAGGAAGGCAAAGAGGAGGAGACAAGGATAGATACTTGCAGACCTGTGAAGCGACCCCCCTGCAGGTGGGGAGCCAGGGGCTTGAACCTGGATCCTTACGCCTGTCCTTGCGCTTTGCACCATTGTTGGGAACATGTGTAAGCCTGATACAGCTTAGGGAGAACCACCCCCATCTTTGGATGGAGGTCTGAGAAGATAACCTCTTGGTAAGTCTCTCTCAACCGAGGTGAGCATAAGGGGGGAAACTCAGACTTGGTTCTTTCCTTCTTGACTCTCAGGCCCACAGATACCACAGTACTTCCCTCCATTAACTGCAGGCCACATGGCCGCAGATTCACTCATTCAAAGTCACCTTCTGATCACAGAAGAACACACCTTATCACACACCTCAGAGCCCAGACAAGAGAAATTCCACACTATATGGCCTTTTGATATTCATCTTCTTTCTGTCTCACCCTACGGGTTTAACCCCTATACTTCTCTCAAATACCTTTGGATAAGTAAGTTGCTTGTGTCATGGAAAATAACTGTTTTGTATCTCATCAATTCCTGTCATACCAGCCCCCTACCTTGGGGGCATGCTGACTATTAAGAAACCTGTAATTTCTGTCATATTTCAACAATAATTACCTCCATTGCTTTTCTATTTAACTCATGTCAATTTTGCTAATAAACGGACTCTAGGATTCTGGGACTCAAGGACTCAGATTCTAGATTCACGCTAAGAGTCCCCTGGTGCCTTTTACTTCGTGTCACCCCTGTCGTGAGCGAGAAAGAACCAGCCCGTTACCTTTCCCCTGGAGGACACCCTGCCGGAGAAGGAGAGAGACACCCCGAAACACCATATGCACTTAATACGCTGTGCTACTGCCCAACCCCCATGATGTACCAATTTTTACAAAGTAGCCAGAAATGATTAAGTGAAGTAAAATTTTACTGTCATTTAAAAATGTGCATATACTATCATGCCCTTGATCATATTAAAAAATACAAAACAAAAAAATGTAGTAAAAGCTAACTTATTGTACTGTGACCTCAGAATGGGTGCTATGATAAAGGGTATATTAATTATAGCCTAATTTTTATTACTAAAATACGTTCTTTCTCATGTGTTCTGAAATTCCCAAGTTCCTTTTACTATTAAACCAGTTTGATTTGCTAGATTTCAAGTGTTCTATTTTCCCAATGCAGCACATACCTATATATGTGTAATATTTTCCTCACACTGTGATGTTTCTTTCTGACCTGGAATAGGAGTATCGACCAGATCTGCTCAACTATTGTCTGTGGGGTATAGAAGGAATATCCATTTGTCTCAGTTTTGTAATTTTTAAAATGTTTGCAACTGTACTTGGAGAACTGTGCTTCAGGAAATACAACAAAGGAGGTTGATCCCCATCTGAGCCTAATTTACAATGTAAAAACTCCATAGATTGCAAATTTGCATCATAATAGGATGAAGGATTGAAAATTTATGGAGAGAAGGAATAGAATTATAATTTTAGAATCTGTAAAACAAACATGATGCATTCCAATCTACATATTCTCTTTACAGTGTGATGGTAACAGGGTTTTAGTAAGAGGTGAAAGGTTTTTGACCTTCCCCACTGAGCCAGTGCATCTTCTGATGAAAACAATAAGGTAGACCTGATGCTGTTTAACTTTCAAAGCTTGAGCAACATATTGCTTTCAGTCTTCATTCTCTCTAATAGAGACTTGTAATATTTACCCTTGGAACCTAACCAACATGTTATAAGGAAGGCCAGGCTACATGGAGAGCTATAGTTATGACTGGCTCGGCTATACTTCTAGTCTAGAATGAACAACAACCACCATATATGTAAAGGAATGAGTTTTCAGTTACAACTCAGCACTGCATTCTGAATCTTCCACCTGAGGTCTCATATATCAAGAATATCTCTGTTCTTGCATGAAGTTTTGGCTCATAAGTAGAATGAATGATAAATATGCTGGCTTCAGGCTAATAATTTTGGGGGGTAATTGTTACACAAAAATATGATTGATTTAGTGCATCCCATTAGATCATCAAGAATGTGCATTATCAAACCACTATTTTATCTTGTAGATGACAAGTACATTATTTAACTTGAAGTACTGAATCTTCAGATATCAAGTGATTTTTTTCCCAAATATTGTTAAGTATGTAGATTATGGCTGGCAAAATAGCTCAGTTAGATAAAAAATCTGCTTTGTCATGTTTGGGACCCAGTTTGAACTTAGCCCCTATCATATTGGTGGAAGTTCTAGTACTAAGGTGTTTCTCACTCTCTGGCTCTGTCTCTCTTTCTGAAAAAAGGAAACCTGGAGGTGAAGCCCCAGTGATGACAGAAAGAAGTATAGATTTGATTTCAAAATAATAGTGGGGATTATGTTATAAGGAGTAGTTATTTTCTCACAATATACATTTAAAATATATTAGCTTTTAAAAAAATACTCTCCAAAGTCACTGCTTTATATACTTTTTAAAAAATAACCATACTTTTTTCTTCTTGCAATGCAGTTTAGCTTTTTCTCTCTTTTCTTCTTTCTCTTTTCTTCATTCTTTCTTCCTATCACTAGGGTTATCATTGGGGCTAAGTGCTTGTCTGACTCCACTATTCCTGGTGGCCTTTTTTTTTTTTGTCTAATAGAAGGTGAGCGACCAGAATGGGGGGGAGGGGAGAAACAAGACAGAAGGAGAGATAACACAGTGTCGATTGTGAAGGTTCTCCACTTCAGATGCTCTCATATGTGAACTGGTGCTCCAATCCTGCTCTTTATGTGTGGCAACGTGTCTACTTTACTTGGTGAGCCACCTTCTAGCCATGGTTTTAGCTTTCTTTAGCAAATTGACCCAGAAAATACTACTAGTTTATAAATTACAAAGAACGAACTTTTCAAAGAATAAAACAGAAAACTCAAATAGAAATATTTGAAACTACTGAACTGAATGTTTTCAGTTGACATATGATGTGAACTTGAAAATGGTGGACATATATAGTCATCCCATATCTATGACCTTGGGAGAACTATGGTGATTACTACTGGATATGGGTGGGGACACAGAACTTTGGTAATGGGAGCAGTGTGGAATTATACCACTATATCTTATGATCTTGTAAATCATTATTTGATCTTGTAGATGACTAGTAGAAATATAAAAATAGATATACAAATACACCATACTCATATACATATTTATCATCTATCTTAAAAAGTGAAATATAATAACAATTAAAAACAAAAGGTTTTATTTTCTGTTTGGGTGCCCTCATGTAAAATGTAAAAAATGAAACTGTATCAACTCTAAAATGAAAAAGAATAGACTGCCAATTTCTTGAACATTTGTATGCAATTAAATTCTAGTTAATTTCCTTCTTTTAATTAGTTATCCTGAGGACTATGTGTTGTATGTAACATAGATGATCAGATAACTCAGTAATTATATTCTTAGCTACTAGATTTTACATCAGCAAAAGAAGACAATATTAAAAACACTACCCAGAGATTGCCCATATTGTCACTCATGCAACTCAAATTTAAGTCCTATCACTGCATGGAAGGTGTTTTGACAAGGGAGGAAGTTTTTGTGCTGTGGTATCTCTCTATCTGAATGAAAATGAAGCCTGTAGCAATCAAGTCATATATGACCAAGACCCAAGTTCCACTAAATTATAAAAAGTAGAGGTACATGTGAAATTATATGTGGTATGAGGCTGACAAGATGATTCAACTGGGAATGTTCCTGGTCTGCCAGGCATACTCAATCCAGATTTGAACCCCACCTCATTATACTGGAGGAAGCTTTAGTGTTGTAGTTCTCTATCTCTCTGTCTCTCTCTTTGTATTTTAATGGTGATTCTATCTTAATCATGTTGGTTAAGCCTCTACAGTGGAAAAAAAAAAAGCTATAATAAGAGTTGAGTAAGAGATAATCGGAATGTGATTCTATCTTAAACATCATGTTGGTTAAGCTTCTACAGTGGCAAAAAAAAAAAAATCAGGCGTCAGTGTGTATATTATTTGTAGGTATGTTTTGTCTAAATACATGTAGATACATTACATGTATGTTATGTACAGTTACGTTTGTATGTATTTAAATATAACTATATGCATGTGTTGGTTTATGTTAAAATGGTAAGAATCATAATTTTTTAATTTGATTTGTATGAGTTTTGTTTTTAATATTAGAGCACTGCTTAGCTTTGGCTTACTTGTGGGATTGAACCTGGGATTTCAGAACTTCGGGCATGAAAAAAAATTTTTTTTTAATTCTTTTGTTGAGGGATTAATATTTCACACCCAACAGTAATGGCTTTTTACCATTATGCTACCTTTCCCGCCCTAGAATCATAGTTATTTATCAGAAAAAACAAAGGTATTAAAAGTCAGAAAATTCTTAATATCTGTGAGAATTCAAAATAAGTATACATTATGGCTGTGTTTCTCTATAAGCATAAGAAAATAGCAAACTAATACCAGATTTCTAAATTTCTCAGAATTAAATAAATACTTGTGAAATACACATCTCATATTAACCATGCTATCACTCACAAGTATTGATAAAATTGAGAAGCCATCCATAAAAATTGGGAATAGCACCACTTGAGGGATGGGAAAGGCCAGTGTTATAGTTTACAAGAGGTCAGTAGCAAATCTAAAAATTTTCCCATGGTGACTCCCTCGCCCAGGGTCAAAGATCTCCATAAAGATAAACCTTATCAAATAGTCATATGAAACACCTTAGTGTTAGAGTTATTCACTACTTTTCATTATTCCAGAATAAATTTGTAATGAGGATGAATCTTCAAACAATGAAGCTGTCACCTTTCCTGATTAAGAGAAGTTCAGCCCATTTATTTATTTTTATTAGTAGAAGGGTTATATCCACCTCACTGGTCTTTTGTTGTGCTGTTCTCTGTTTATCTACTCTTCCCTTCCTGTTCCTTTACTCAGCTTATTTTTGAAAAAAATGTCACCAAATCCTGAGAGCTTACTAAATTTTAACCAACTTTTCTACACACACACACACACACACACACACACACACACACACACACACACACATCATTGCTTACATAAGAGTCTAAAGAATATTTGGTATAATAATCAAGACTAAAGACAATTCTGTCATGAAAATGGTTTGTATTTTCAGCACACAGTTCTGCTTCTACAAGTCATTTTGGAGTTTCAGACTTATTCAGAAGAAAGATAAAATAGGTACAATTCCTCACCAGGGATTCTTAAACAGATAGCTGGGTTGTCCTGACCTTGGACAAGTGAAGTTACCATTAGCAATTGGGACATCTTGCTTCTGCTTATCATTTGGGGGTTACTGTCTGTTACTGTAAGGGTCACACACTCTGAGAATTCAAGTCACAAAATTTAAAAGGACTATTGGGCAATCCTGGGATGAGTGTGAGCCTCTGCCTCAGAGGAATTATTCTTGTGTACCACTTTTGCCAGTGGCTGTGAGTTGTAATAAGAGTTGAGTAAGAGATAATTGGAATGGGAAAAAGGGAAGGAGAAATCGGGTAAAATAAATTACACAAAGTGTTTTATTCTGAAAGTCAAAGTTATATCCTGCCTGTAGTCCCTCTCCTCTTCCTTTATCAAGCTCATTTTTCTGTATCATAAATGATGGACCAATACTAATCTTTCATCAAGATTTTGTGTCCTAGGTCCCTGGGACATGCTAGATATCATTGCTAATTAGACATATTATTAGTAAAAAACTTTACCAGAAACATATGTCATTTTAACACAGGAAAAACTCATGCATCATGAATATTTGTAAAATATATTTAAAATTTTTGTTCTGTAATTAAGACTTTGTTAATATGTTTCATTTTGTAGCTTAAATTTAAATAAAATTGGGTTGTTATTCAATGGTGGGAAGATAACAGTTTCATAGTAAAATTATAGATATTTGATAAAAGTTAATAAATATACATACAAAATATACATGTGCTCCCAGGTCCCAGATTCAATTTCCCATACCACTATAAACCAGAGATGAGCAGTGCACTGGTAAAAAAATAAAGCAAATTATAAATAGGCATTATGTATGAATGAGTGTATGTATGATATGTAGCAATAAGCTAGTAAAAATAATCATAAAATATTCAAATGTAGATTTGCATGTTCTGTTATTAAATAATATAAATTCAATTTAATATATAGATATTATATGGGCAAAGAAGAGCAACTAAAAACAGATTATTGGAATAGTAACAAACTAACAGTTATTTTACTTCTGAAGTGAAATATACACTTACACACGTCGTAAAATCTGACTTTGATAATATACTAATATACTAACTTTCCCTAAAGGCATGTAGACTTCTCATTCTCTCTCAAACATGCATACCCATGAAAGCAGGCTTTACAACATCTCTCACATCAATGGGTCATCATATATTATAAACAGAAGATTACAAGGTATATTTAAAATGAAGTCATACTATATCCAGTATAGAAACTAATAAATAAAAATAAATTATTTTAATAATAAATTATACCACCCCTTTCTGTTTATCCAAGAAGCCATGGCATCAAATTTTGAACCTGTACTTAGGGGGCTTGGCTTCAGGGTGTATATTTCTTTGGGATAAACAGAGGGATGGTACAATGATTGATCCCGGATGTATGTTAGGTTTTCAGGAAAGAGAACAAACCAACTTTGATAAGCCAGTTTCTATTATTTGAAACTCTGAAGAGGTAATTTCCTAATGTTTGCTATGTCTTAAAGAGTACAGGGAAGTGAGGAGGGCACTGCGTAGCATTTCTTATTCTTAACACGATGGACTGTGTTAAGAGTGTCCTATGGAAACTCAAAATTAGGAGCTAGGAATGAATCACTTAAGTCTGGTTGCCTTAAAGCAGTTTTTTAAAGTTATTTTTATTTTTTTATATTTTCCCTTTTGTTACCCTTGTTTTTCATTGTTCTTGTAGTTATTGTCGTTGTTATTGATGTTGTCATTGTTAGGACAGAGAGAAATGGAGAGAGGAGGGGAAGACAGAGTGGAGTAAAGAAAGATAGACACCTGCAGATCTGCTTCACTGCCTATGAAGTGATTCCCCTGCAGGTGGGGAATCTGGGGCTCAAACTGGGATCCTTAAGCCGGTCCGCTTAACCCGCAGAGCTAGCACCCGACTCCCTGCCTTAAAGCATTTTTATATGCATTCTAGCCAAAGGTTACCAAGTTAGACTGTCAGTGCATAATCTCAGCTAAACCTGCAATTTTAGCTGGGGACTGTAAAATTTTAGATGGTGATTTTTAAATCATGGACTTTTCCATGGTTCCATTTTCATTTTTTGACAATGTTGCAGTCTGTTTACTGTTTACCTTGATCAGGCTAACTATGCCTGATTCAGTTGGGAAAACATTTTGCTGGTGTGATAGTGTTTGGCTCTCCATTGCAGTGAGTCATAAGCAGGTTCATAATGATAATAAAGGCAGCAGTGACAGCAGTTGAAACAAATGAACTGACAATAACAACAAATGAAAGTTGGGGACCATTAGATAAATAGCTTATTAGTTAATGATTTCAAATATGAATTCCTGTTTGATGGTGGAAATGAACTAAAGTGATGGCAAAATATCAGTTACTCCAAAGTATGCTACTTTGGATTGAGTGTCATAAGTTAAATTTAACTAATATTACTTTAAACATACTAATTCTAAGAAGAAAAATTTGATTTACCATTCCATTAGTGGAAGCAAGAGATGAAACTCTAGTAGAAGAGATGTTCCTTTTAGCCCAGAAGAAATAAATATTCTGACCACCAGTGACCACTGAAAAAAATATCTGTACAAATAGTCCTTACTATTTGTTATTCTTATCTTTCTGTAGTCTCTTTATATAGTTACTTTTTTTTCTTTTTATGTATTTTATTTACTTTATTTTTGAGAGAGATGCAGAGAGAGAAAGACAGAGGCAAATAGCAGAGCACTGCACAACTCTGGCTTATTGTGGTTTGGAGGATTGAACCTGGGACTTTGTAGTCTTAGGCATGAGAGTCTCTTTGTATAACCATTATGCTATCTACCCCCACCACTATAGTTTGTTTTTCTATCATTACTTCTTTTTTTTTTTAGTTTTATAAATCTTTAATTTTAAAAATTTCTTTATTGGGGAATTAATATTTTACATTCAACAGTAAATACAATAGTTTGTACATGCATAACATTTGCTAGTTTCCCATATAACGATACAACCCCCACTAGGTCCTCTGTCACCCTTTTTGGACCTGTATTCCCCACCATCATTACTTCTTTCTGTTCAACCTAATATATAAACACTTGGCACTAGTAACTTTTAAGTGTTTTTATTCATTTACTTAAATATTTTGGATAGAGATAAAGAAATTGAAATGGAGATTGAGAGGAGGAGAGAGAGAGAGAGAGACAGACTGGGTGGTGGTGTACCTGGTTGAGTGCACATGTTACAATATACAAGGACCTGGGTTTGAGGTCCCAGTCCCCACCTGCAGGGGGAAAGTTTAGTGAGTGGTGTAGCATTGTTGCAGGTCTCTCTCTGTTTCTCTTACTATCTTACATTCCCTTTCTTCTTGATTTCTGGCTGTCTTTATCCAATAAATAAATAAAACTAATTAAACGAATTTAAAGAGAGAGGGAAAGAAGATTATTTCACTACTAGGGAAGCTTTCCCCCTGCAAATGGGAGTCTGGGCCTTGAACCTGGGTCCGTGTGCCTGCAGTGAATACCTGCTCTACCAGGTGTGCCACTGCTCCATTCTTCTAGTCATTTTGAGGATTTCTTTACATTTTAAAAGACCATACATGTGTGAAAATATGTATGCTTTTCTGTTTTATTCTGTCTAGTGTCAATTTAATTTTTAAACCTAACACACCAAAAATAAAATAAAATAAATGAAGAAGAAAAAGAAAAAAAAATAAGATGGGATACTGGAAGGTAGTTCACCAGGTTAAGTGCACACTGTACAAAGCACAAGGACCTGCACAAGGATTCAGGTTTGAGTGCCAGGCTCCTGGGCTTGGGGGGAAGGTCGCAGATCTGCAGGTGTCTTTCTCTCTCCCTATTTCCCTATCTTCTCTCAATTTCTCTCTGTCCTATCCAATAAAATGGAAAAAATGGCCTCCAGGAGCAGTGGATTTGTAGTGCTGGCACTGAGCCCAGTAATAAACTTAGAGACAAAATAATAATAAAATAAAATAAAATAAAATGTGTACTTTTGCCTTCACTGTTAACTTTGTGAAATTTTAGTTAATAAATAAATGCTATCATCTGCAATGTCTAAGAAGAAGGCATCTAGGCAATGAAATTCTGCTATTTATTCCTGGAGGCAACTATTTGCCAGACCCTCAGGCAGAAAACTATCCTTATATCTTTCAGCCTACTGATCAGTGATGCAAATGGATGTCATTGTTGCAATTTCCTCTCCCTCTGCTTCCTGGCAATCTCTTAATCTGAGAGTTACCATTTTCCCTAAACCCCTTTCCTTCTTTGGGCCAACCAGCTATACTGCCTAGGGCATGGAACAACATTTAGATTCTTAAGCAGAAAAAAAAAAAAATCATGGAGATAAAAACTGTTTAAAATGCCTAGAAATATGGAGATATGGTAACTGATTCCATTGTATGGGATTTATTTAAATCAACAATATAATGTATATTTTTAAAGGTTATGTTTTAATTAAAGGAATTAAAAGACTAGCTTCTGCTTCTCTGAGAAAGTGGGATAATGTGATGAAAGTCATTTTTCATCTTAGGGTAGAATAATGGTATCATGGCATGTTTTCTACATATGTGTAATATGTTTTTTTGTGTGTATGAAAAGTATACCGTATTTGAATTTTGCTTTAAAATAATAAGCTTAATAATGGAGAAGACACTTTCCCATAAGCCAATAACTGTTTAAATTGAATAAATTGCACATTAGAGACAACTGATAATTTTATCACTTCTTTAAGCTCAGGCTATCCCATAGTAAGGAATTAAATTATACAGTATAAACAAGTTTTACTCCTCACAATTTCTTCAGGCATTACAAACTTTATTCATGAAAATCAAAACAGCATGTATACACATGGGTCATTCAGGCAAAAGGAGAATAGCTGAGCAAGCTAGGATCTTTTATAGATTTTATTATATTTTTCAATAGGGTCATATATTTTATTTGAACAATCTTTGGTCAAGGTTTTTCTCTTCATCAATGTCAAAATGTTTTGTCTTCATGTTTTATGGTAACAGATATATTTCATAGATACACTGATTTTTTAATAAATACTTATCATTCTTTTACTGTTGTAATAATGATCAACAAGACCGTAAGATAAGGGGGTACAATTCCATACAGTTCCCGCCATCAGAATTCTGCATCCCACCCCCTCCATTGGAAGTCTTTCTATTCTTTATCCGTCTGGGAGCATGGACCCATGATTATTATGGGGCACAGAGGATGGAAGGTCTGGCCTCTCCACTGGACATGAGCATTGGCAGGCCAATCCATACTCCTAGCCGATTTCTATCTTTTCCTTCTGGGGCCAGGATCTGGAGAGGTGGTGTTCTAGGACACATTGGTGAGCTCATCTGCCCAGGGAGGTCAGGTTGGCTTCATGGTAGCATCTGCATGCAACTTGGTGACTGAAAAGCATTAAGATAAGCATTAAGATGAACAAGTCATCTAGTAATCAGGAAACTATAGGTGCTCGGAAATTGTGCATATGCAGCCACATCTGCCATGTTTCCCCCTCAGACTACTGCTAGTTCCTGCGAGAGTTGGGACATTCTTGGAGTGCCTGTTTCACCATGTTGTGCCCTCAGGGCATTGTCTATTTCCCCGCTATATTTGGAGTGCTTTGGTCACTCCTCCCCCCTCCCATTCTCATGAGAGTTATTATCCTATCCTGGAATGCTATGGTCACTCCTCCCCCTTCCCATTCTTGTGAAAGCTGCTCCTATAAAAGCCCT
Organism: Erinaceus europaeus; assembly: GCF_950295315.1. Lineage (NCBI taxonomy): Eukaryota > Metazoa > Chordata > Mammalia > Eulipotyphla > Erinaceidae > Erinaceus > Erinaceus europaeus. The sequence goes on from NC_080166.1 coordinate 77,858,977, forward strand.
TCTTCTTCCGCACCTCGCTCTCTTGCCAGCACTCCACTTCGGTGTTCAGACGCAGGAAAGGTTACTGCATGAGGCAATCATTTTCACTACCTCCACGTGGCCCAACCTGGTTCTCTAGCACCCAACTCTGAGGTGCCAGTGCAAATAAAGATTTGTGTTCCCTCTTTGCTCCGGACCTCCTGTCTTTTCTCCGTAGCACACAACAACATCTGGCGCCTGACGTGTCCCGCACTCATGCCCGGCCTGAGGTCCAGAAAAGCCACCCAGACACAGGTAAGCTGCCCAGACACAGGTAAGTGGCAGCCACCTGACTCTGCGGACCCGCGTTTCCCCCACCATGGGAGGTGTCCCAGACATTATATCATTCTCTCCTGGGACAGGATCTCGATTTCAGAGATGCTTTAATTTTCACTACTCCGTGGGTTCTCATAATTATATTTGCTACTTACAAGATATGTAAAAGGTGTTCTGCTGAAAGGTTAAGTGACCTTGAGGCTGAGATACAAGAGTTAAGAGATATGTGCTTACAACCTAAACACCCTAAGCAATTTGCAGTCAGCACTCAAGATATGTGCTTACGACTTAAACACCCTAAGTGATTTGCAGTCAGCACCCAAACTTCTGTCCCTGAAGACACGTGTTCGGTTCCTTCTGTGGCAGACACGTGTTCAGTTCCTTCTGCGGCTTCCATGACCCCTTCACCCGCTGTCCCTGTAGACACGTGTTCAGCTGCTTCTGCAGACACATGTTCGGTTCCTTCTGCGGCAGACACGTGTTCAGTTCCTTCTGCGGCTTCCATGACCCCTTCACCCGCTGTCTCTGCAGACATGTGTTCGTCTCCTTCTGCAGACACGTGTTCGGTTCCTTCTGAGGCTTCCATAACCCCTTCCCCCACTGATACCTTTTCATTAAGAGACCTTGTGGCTGAGATACAGAAGTTAAATGATATGTTTTCAGTGTTTAGAGACCTTAAACCTTTTGCAGTCTGCCCCAAGAGCTCTGTCCCCGTAGATACATGCTCAGTTTCCCCTGCAGCCACTACGGCAGCTTCTACTTCTGTAACTCTTTCCCCTGTGTCATCAGACCAAGTCCACACCTTCCTGGTAAATGTGGCCCCCCAATAGATAAAACCCTCAGGGGTGGCACCCATACTCCTCCAAAGAGTTCAAGGAACTCAGACAAGCCGTCAAGGAGGACGGCTTTCACGCTCCATGGACCAAGTGAATTTTAAGGAGTTTTTACCAGCACCTTAACACACCCCAGGACTGGAAAGACCTGGATTGTGCTGCACTCCCAGACCCCCTCTACCTACAATGGAAGGCATGCTAACGTGATGAATGCTCTAGACAATTGCAGGAAAATAGTAATAAACAGGTAGAATGGAATTTTGATGCTTTGTTTGTAGAAGGAGCATTTGAATCTGGAACTCAGCAGGCAGAAGCTAAGTTTCCAACTGGTTATTTTGAACAGGTACACATCTGTGCAACACAAGCATGGGAAAGGGTGACCCCAACCAATGTAGATTCTTCAGTTCCCATTAACTCTCTTCACCAAAGCACTGATGAGTCATTAGGGAACTTCATCTCAAGGGTGAGGCAAACCTTAGAGAGAAAGGTTTATAATCCTGAAATCCTCTCTTTCCTCCTGCGTTCTATTGTCTGGAATGGCATGATACCACAATTCCGTCAGGCATGCCTTAGTCTTAAACACCTACACCCAGATAATTGGATTTTAGCGACACAGGAACTTACATCAGGCAATTATGGGGCACCCACTACAACACAGGTTTGTGCAGTTACCCCACGTAATCAAAATGGAGCCTGCTTTCAGTGTGGTCGCCAAGGGCATTGGCGTAATCAATGTCCTGATAAGCTGCGACCATGCCTCCAGTTAGAGCAACCCTGCCTCCAGTCAGGACAACCCCGCCTCCAGTTAGAGCTACCATGCCTCCAGTCAGGGCAATCCCACCTCCAGTCAGGGCAACCCTGCCTCCAATCAGGACAACCCCGCCTTCAGTCAGGGAGCCAGAAGCCACGTACGGTGTGTCCCAGATGCCATAGAGGGTTTCATTGGAAGAGAGATTGTTGGTCCAAATTACATAAAGATGGCATGCCCCTGAATGGTACAAATTCAGGGCCTGAGATTTTGTGGACTACTCCTGTTTTAGAACAAGGTCACCCTACTATGACAGTAAAGATTGACAATATTCCTTTTAAATTTTTTATTGACATGGGGGCAGAAAACACAATTTTAAGGCAAGTATAGGTTCCCCTAAATTGGGAACTCCTCCTGGGACCCCATATACATGGGGTTGGAGGGGTGACCCAATCATTTCCAGGGTTTCCAGGACAAATAGATAACCATTTTCCTTCTAATAAATTGATAGCTTCTTTACCTCTTTTGCCTCTACTAGCACCTAAACTTTTCTCTCGAGATCCCATTCCTTCTGCTCCTACAGTCTTCACTGATGGTGGAAAAAAGGGAGCTGCTGCCCTTATATATTACCCGGACAAACAACCCCCTAAACCTCTCTTTACTGAGCTTCCTGAGAATTTCCCTCAGTACAAAGAACTTTATGCTGTTTTCCTTGCATTAAAAGCTGTACCAGAATCCTTCAACCTTTTTTCTGACAGTGTGTATACTGTTAACTTACTTCCATGGCTTGCTCGTTCCCATGTGAAAATTGATGACAACCCACTTTCCCCTTTCTTGATTCAAGTCGCCTCTATGCTCTCTTCTGGAACCCAACCACTATATATTCAGCACCTTCGTTCCCACAGCCCTCTTCTTGGTTCCCTGTCTGAAGGGAATGCTGCAGCTGACCACCTTGCCTCCTGGCGGTTCCAGCTCACTCTCTACAGAAAAGCGGAATTCCAGAGGCTGACCTTCCTCATGCAGCATTTCATCCCCTGCCATTTCTCCCCCTAGTCACCTACTTTGGACTGAAACTTCTATCAGACTTGCTCGTATACCCTTTGGACACTTTAGACAATTTTACAGCAGATTCCTTCCCTTCATGTTGCTGGTTTTTCATAGCCTGACCCTGAGTAATTCATAGACTTTACATACTGTTGCCCTGAGCATTAGATAAAAAGAAAGGGGTAGATGCTGGGAAATTGTGCATATGCAGCCACATCTGCCATGTTGCCCCCTCAGGCTACTGCTAGTTCCCGTGAGATTTGGGACATTCTCGGAGTGCCTGTTTCACCATGTTGTGCTCTCAGGGCATTGTCTATTTCCCCGTGATATTTGGAGTGCTTTGGTCACTCCTCCCCACTCCCATTCTCACGAGAGTTATTATCCTATCCTGGAGTGCTATGGTTACTCCCCCCCTTCCCATTCTTGTGAAAGCTGCTCCTATAAAAGCCCTTCTTCTTCTGTACCTCGCTCTCTTGCTAGCGCTCCACTTCGGTGTTCAGACGCAGGAAAGGTTACTGCATGAGGCGGTCATTTTCACTACCTCCACGTGGCCCAACCTGCTTCTCTAGCACCCAACTCTGAGGTTCCAGCGCAAATAAAGATTTGTGTTCCCTCTTCGCTCTGGACCTCCTCTCTCTCTTCTCTGCAGTACACAACAACATATAGGTAAGAATAGAGCAGATGAGATTTGGGATCTTCATGTTGGAAGGATCTAGGAAATCTTCCTAGATATATTCCTAGGGGCCCGTGAATTTACTAAGTTTTGCCTTAGCCTGACAGCTAACCTGGAGGTGGGATAACTGTATTGTCTGGGGAAATGTTGTCAGAGTTGGAAATAGGACTAGAAAGCAGGATCAGAGAATACTGTAGCTCCTAAATATGGGAAAAATATATCAGTATCTTTAACTGTAAAGCCTATCAATTTGATCTGGGTCCCATATTCAGCAAAGGAGCCTGTGTAACCTCTGCAACCCTGTAGGTCTAAGGAGAAATTAATTGACTGAAAAGAGAGTTAACATATGAAGCCAAACAAGTTGTTGAGCAATCATGGACCCAAAGCTTGGAATAGTGGAGAGGAAGTGTTGGGGGATACTCACTGCAAACTCTAGTGTACTTCTGCTTTCAGGTATATATTTTGCAGTAGTTTATGGATACGTGTGAACATATGCTCTCTCTCACAGAAACTGGTGTATATCTAGGTTTTGGGACTTTGTTAGAAAGTGAACCACCTGAGATGGAATTAGAGTATACTATAAAAGGAAACGTCTCACCCAAGTAATGAAGCTGAAGGGTTGTCATTCCACACGTGTAGTCTCTGGACACAGTCTGAAGTGAAGCATGTTGAGGTGGCAATCGTTGTGTTGATTAGGTTGTGATCGGCAGATGCAATATTATTTGATATGGATTGGGAGAGGCATATGGGAAAGTGGGCCCTATCCAATGGTTCCAGGACTGGAGGAAGTAGAGGCTCTATAGTGGAGATGTGAGGTTCCTGCTGTCTTAGGGTTCAAAAAGACAATCGATAGTTAATGTTATCATCATATTATTTGGTAATTGGGTTAACTTTGAAAGGTCCTTTCAGTCACCAGGTTCCAGATGTCATCAGGATGCTGGCTAGGCTTTCCTGGACTGAAGACCCCACCAATGTGTCCTAGAGCTCCACTTCCTCAGAGACCCACTCTACTAGGGAAAGAGAGAGGCAGACTGGGAGTATGGACTGACCAGTCAACGTCCATGTTCAGAGGGGAAGCAATTACAGAAGCCAGACCTTCTACCTTCTTCAACCCACAATGACCCTGGGCCCATGCTCCCAGAGGGATAGAGAATGGGAAAGCTATCAGGGGTGGGGGTGGGATATGGAGAATGGGTGGTGGGAATTGTGTGGAATTGTACCCCTCCTACCTATGGTTTTGTTAATTAATACTTTCTTAAATAATAATAAAAAAAGAAATTAATTGAATAGATACTTTATGGTATCTGCTTTGGCTCTTTCTAATTGCTTGATGCACTTATTGAGTCACTGCAAACTAGTGTGCACTTTTATTTTAAGGTATATATATTTCCCTTAACTTATGGATACATGTGTACATGTTCTCTATCTCTTGGGCTCTGATTTATATCTAGATTCTGTGGCTTTGTTAGGAAGTGTACCACCTAAATTGTAATTAAGATGTCCTATGTACTAGGAAAGATCACACCCAAGAAATGGAGCTGAAGTGCTGTCATCTCATGCTTGGCATCTCTGGATATAGTCTGAAGTGGAACACTGCTGAGTTGGTACTGGTTGCGTTTATTTTGGCTGACATCAGCAGATGCAATATCAAATCGTGTGGACTGAGAGAAGAATGAATGAAAATGAGCAAAGCCCTGGAAGTTCTAGGTCAGGGAGAAATATGGGTTTTGTAAAGGATTGAGAAGGTTCCTGCTTTCTTAGAGTTTAAAATGGTGATAAATAGTTATTCTTATAACTAAGCTATTTGGGAATTTGATTTGCTTTGAAAAATCCCATGGTTAGGATTTAATGTACCATGCCAGACCTTACGAAGGTTTATATCATTTAATGCTGTTTACAAATAAACATATTTTATTGAATAACAAGACCACTTGCTTCTGGTCTTCCTGGTAATATCATAGGTCATTTAATATTTCAGAAAGAAAAGTCATTATTATAAATGCATTAATGATTTAGGCCCACTGTTAAATTTCAATCAAGCCCCAATCCGAAAGCTTAAGTGTTTAGATTGAAGGAATATATACTCAGAACTGGAGTCTATTCTTCAAAAAGTTTGAGACAGTCAATAAATTTTTATACATTTATATTGATTAAATAGTGGTTTATGGACTTCTGGAGGTGGGGCTATGGAACAGCAGCAGCTGTGTTTCTCTCCTCTCCTCTACTGGGTCAACTAGAAATACCAAAGGAGACCACCTGGGACCACAACAAGACAGGACTAGAACGACTTCAGGAACCCACCAAACCACTGGTGAGTGCAAACACCTGTGGCTGGTTGACAAGGAGGAGCTTAAAGAGAAATTGAGTGTCTGGTAACAGTCCAGCAGTTTGCCAGTTGGGGTACCACCTCCAGTCTGCTTTACAAACTAAAATACTCCTGAAGGAAGGACATTACTGCCCTAAGAACAACCAAATGCAACTGTGAGTCTCCATTGCTACTGCCCTCAGAGGCTGGAACAGCAGAGGGGAGGCCCTGTGCTGAGATTTGGGAACAGAGAACTAACCAGGAAACTCAGGAGAAGAGCTACACCTCGGTGGCCTAGCAGTGGGACTGTATAGTGGGAGCCTTTCTACATTGTTCTCCTGATGAGAACATAGTGAATAAATTGCCTCAGAAACTACAGACTATACACAGCACTTGTTTAGAAACTCACAAGGCTCAACAGTGTTGCCTGGCTTGGCAGAGAAGCTGAATTGAACTCTGAGCTTTAAATCCTGGGGGTGTGAGAGTCTCTTTGTATAGCCACTGTGCTATCTCTCCCCCACCCTGCTTTATATGTTTGTCATGAGTGAGGTACTAAGCTAAGAAGTCTACTTATAGTTTAAAAGCCCTCAGGCTCCCATAGCCTACAGGGAATAAAAAGAACAAAAGAGGCTTTTAACAACCTCTGTGCTCCAACTCAGGGATTAAATTAATATTGAAACAACTGTCAATTTCCACAACTGTGAACCCTTTAGTGACCTTACATAGACACAAGTCAACCCAGGCAAGAGTGATCAGTAATTTGAAAAGTACTGTGAGAGGGACCTCATAACTTACTATATAAAATGGTTAAAAGAAATGAACCAGGACAAGAGTCCAGCTAAAAGCACCCCAATGGTTGAACCACAAAACTGTGAGGTCAACATCCAAACTCTTGTTAAGGTAATAGTCACAGAAGTGAGAAAAGAGTATGAAAGAATTGTCATCAGAAATGCAGAAACAACAAAGGAGACTCTGGAAGAAACTACTAATTTTCTCTAGGTTATTAGAGAGCTGAAAGCTGAAATAGCTGAGCTAAGAACACAGTTAGCTGAACAAGCTAAAACAGTATCAGAACAGGGTAACAAAGTAGATGAACTCCAGAAAACAGTAGAGGGGAGATAGAATAGAATAAATGAGGCTGAAGATAGAATTAGCAAGATCGAGGACATATTAGAGACAACTAAAAAAGAAGTAAGAGATCTCAAAAAGAGACTAAAAGATACTGAAAACAACAACAGAGATCTATGGGATTACTTCAAATGAAATAATATATGCATTATTGGCTTACAAGTGGAAGAAAGAGAGGGAGGGGAAGAAAGCATTCTTTAGGACATAATAGCTAAGAACTTCTCTAGTCTAGACAACCTCAAAGACCTAAAGGTTCAAGAAGCTCAGAGGGTCCCAAACAGAATTAACCCAGACTTAAAGACACCAAGACACATCATATTTAGAATGGAAAGGAATAAGGATAAAGAAAGGATCCTGAAGGCTGCAAGAGAAAATGAGTCAACTACAGAGGAAAACACATAAGATTAGCAGCAGACTTTTCCACAAAAATACTACAGATCAGAAGAGAATGGAAAGATATCTACTGAGTGCTCAATGAGAAAGGCTTTCAACCAACTCTCTGTATCCTGCTTGACTGTCATTCAGACTAGATGGAGGCATAAAAACCTTGTCAGACAAGCAACAGCTAAAAGAGTCAACTATCACCAAGCCTGCCCATAAAGAAGTTCTGAAAGATCTCCTATAAAAAGTCAGGCCACCATAAATATGCCATATACCAGAACACTCTAAAAATCTAAAATAATGGTATTAAAATATATTCAATCTACGATATCAATAAATGTCCTTGGCCTGAATTCACCTATTAAAAGGCACAGCGTGGGAAGATAGCTCAGAAAACACAACCCAATAATATGCTGTCTACAGGAAACCCAACTAACTTAACAAGACAAACACACACTCAAAGTAAAAGGATGTAAAACCATCACACAAGCCCACAAAAAGGGGCAGGAACCGTTATTCTCATATCTGACATGATAGACTTTAAAATAAATAAAATTTTAAAAGATAGGCATGAACATTACTTAGTGCTCAGATAATCAGTCTACCAAGAGGATGAACAATTATTAACATTTATGCACCAATTGAGAAGCCATCTAAATACATCAAACATCTACTGAAAGCTACAACAATATATTAGCAGCAACACAGTCATAGTAGGGAACTTCAGCACTGTACTCTCTCAACTTTACAGATCACCCAAACAGAAAGTCAGTAAAGAAATGAGGGAGCTAAATGAGGAGACAGAACTATTGGACATTTTCAGACTCATTCACCCCAAGAAACTGGAATACACATTCTACTCAAATCCACATGGATCATTCTCAAGGATAGACCATATGTTAGGCCACAAAGACAGCATCAGCAAATTCAAGAGCATTGAAATCATCCCAAGCATCTTCTCAGACCAAAGTGGAATGAAATTAACACTTAACAATCAACAAAAGATTAGTAATAGTCCCAAAATGTGGAAGCTCAACAGTACACTACTTAACAACTACTGAGTCAAAGAGGAAATAGAGGAGGAAAGCAAAATATTTCGAGAGTTCAGTGAAAACGAAGACACAAGCTATCACAATATTTGGGACACAGCTAAGGCAGTACTGAGAGGGAAGATCATAACCATAGAAGAACACATTAGGAAACAAGAAAAAGTACAAATAAACAACCTGATTGCACACCTTAAAGACATAGAAGAAGAAGAACAAAGGAATCCTAAAGCAACCAGAAGGATGGGAATAACTAAAGTTAGGGCAGAAATCAATAACATTGAAAATAAGAAAAGCATACAAAATATCAACGAAAGTACATGTTGGTTCTTCAAAAGAGTGAACAAATTTGACAAAACTTTAGCCAGACTCACAAAACAAAAATGGAGAAGACTTAAATAAATCAATTGTAAATGAGAGAGGAAATATCACAACAGACACCGCAGAAATTCAACATATCTTGTGAGGCTTCTATGAACAATTGTATGCCACCAAGCTATAGAACCTGGAAGAAATGGATAATTTTCTAGATACCTACAAACTTCCAAAATTAAATAAAGAGGAACTAGATATGAACAGGCCCATCACAGCCAAAAAATTAGAACAGTTATCAAAAATCTTCCCAAGAATAAAAGTCCTGGACCAGATGGTTTTACAAATGAATTCTACAAAATCTTCAAGGAAGAACTAATACCTCTACTTTTAAAAGTCCTCCAGAAGATTGAAGACACTGGAGTACTCCTTTCCAGTTTTATGAAGCTAATATCACTCTGATACCAAAAGCAGACAGGGACACAACCAAAAAAAGAAAATGACAGACCAGTATCTCTGATGAACATAGATGCAAAAATATTGAAAAAAATTCTAGCCAACCAGATATAGCATTATATTAAAAAGATTGTTCATCATGACCTAGTAGGGATTAACCCAGGAATTCACAGTTGATTTAATATATGTAAATCAATCAATGTGATCCACCACATCAGTAAAAGCAAGACCAAAAAACCACATGGTTATATCAATGCAGAGAAAGCCCTTGACAAAATATAACATCTCTTTATGATCAAAACACTAACGAAAATAGGAATAGATAGAAGATCCTGAAGATGTTGGAGTCTCTATATAGCAAACCTACAGCCAGCATCATACTCAATGGTAAAGAACTGGAAGCATTTCCCCTCAGATCAGGTACTAGACAGGGATGCCCATTATGACCATTACTATTCAGCATAGTATTGGAAGTTCTTGTCATAGCAGTCAGGCAGAAGCAAGGAATTAAATGAATACAGATTGGAAGAGAAGAAGTCAAACTCTCCCTATTTGCAGACAACATTATAGTATACATAGAAAAACCTAAGGAATCCAGCAAGAAGCTTTTGGAAATCATCAGGCAATACAGTAAGGTGTCAGGCTACAAAATTAACATACAGAAGTCAGTGGCATTCCTCTATGAAAACACTAAGTTAGAAGAAGATGAAACCCAGAAATAGTTCCTTTTATTATAGCAACAAAATCAATCAAATATCTAGGAATAAACCTAGCCAAAGAAGTGCAAGACTTGCATACTGAAAATTATGAGTCACTGCTTAAGGAAATAGCAAAAGATACAACGAAGTGGAAAGATATTCCATGTTCATGGGTTGGAAGAATAAATATCATTAAAATGAGTATACTACCCAGAGCCATATACACAATTAATGTTACCAAAAAAATGGAACCAGAAAAGACCTAGAATTGCCAAGTCAATCTTGAGAAGAAAGAACAAAACTGGAAGCACCACAGTCCCAGATCTCAAATTATATTTTAGGGCCATTGTAATCAACACTGCTTGGTACTAGAACATGAATTGAACCCATGCACAGAAATTTATCAAGTTAGTGAGGCAACATTGTAGTCAAACTAATGTAAGTGATCAGAAAAAAGAAAAACTTAAACATTGCTACAGAAAAAGGCAAGATGTGTACAGAATGGCAACGGCAAAACTGAATGCATACTTCATGGCAAAAAAAAAAAGTACAATAAGTTAGTATGTTACAGGATAGGGACGACACCAGAAAATATATCCCCATCATAAATGCCTCTTAGAAACAAAATTTAAAGATGTTTATATACCACAAAACTCTAGGGATCTCATCAATAAAAGACTCATGTCTACAAGAAATGTTAAAAGAGTCCTTTTAGCAACTTGGAAGGTGGCACAGTAGATAAAGTTTTGGGCCTTCAAGCAAGAGGTCCCAAATTTGATCCCTGGCCAGAGTGATGTTCTCATTATCACTCTTTTTATAATAAGTGACACATAACTGTGTACTTGAAAAAAAAAAAAACTCTTCTTGGGCAGAAGAAACAATGAAAAGTGCAGGGATTGTGTATGGATGTCCATAAGGGATTAAGAATGGCAGAAAAATTAAGCACATATCTGGGTGTGTTACTTCATACAAATATATTATTTAGATGTCCTAAAGATAACTATTTAAACAAAATCATAACAACACATTATACATTGAGAAGCCAGTTTGTTTTCTGCCAAGGATGTTCTGTCTCATTGAGTTGGGAATATTTCCCTGGGTAGTGATTTTTAACTTTGGTCAGGGAATAGCAGATGGGGTAGATTTTCCCTTCTTTTGACATCTTCAGAGGTCAGTAACAGGTCATGTATGTAGGTCCAATTCAGTTTGGCATCTGTATTCTTGTGAGCTGTTCTCTAGTGGATCCAGGAAGTATATCATCCCCCCGCCCCATTTTCCTACTCTGGGGCAGAGGACACCTCTGTTATTGTATTTAGTTAGCAAGCATAGTCAGCTCCTCTGTCATTCATTTCCCCTCATTAGGTGGGAGTCACTTTGGTGAGCATCCATATAGATAACAAAAGCTCTTTAGAAGCAGAGCTGATTTTTTTTTTAACCCAAATGTTTTCTCCTCACTGAGGAATTATTATATGTGTCAGTGGAAGGCTTGCCAGTAGTCTGATTGAATGCCCAAGCTATTAACTGTAGCTCATGGTTCAGGTTGGTTTACTTACACATAGTGTCCCCCTATAATATCTCTAACTGCATCAGTTCCCATCAAGACAAATGCTTTTTTTAAAATTTAATTTTTACTAGTATGCATGTGGCAGATACTGGTCCAAGTTCTAGTGATACAGTGGTCTACAAAACATCACTGACCACTTATAATCTAGAAATTTGTCAAGAGAAAAATAAAGAAAAGAAACTTTGATACAGTATAAGAGTTGTTACTTTAAAAAAATTGAGAATTCTGTATGGTACTTTGTATTATCAATCCTCTGATGATCCAGGATTCTTCTGACTTTCAGTGTCTTAGATGTTAACTTGACTTTACACAAGCTGAATTAGAAAAATGATAGTTTGTTGATGATGTATGACAACACAGGCTCATGACTTATTTTATTGTAAATGTTAACAATAATGAGAGAGAGTAACAGACACAGAGAGTGGAATACCAGAAAACTACAAATGTCTTGTAAGAAAACGCCATAGTTTCTATGTAGTACAAAAGGTGGTTTTACTAGGTTCCTGAAAACAGCAGTATCAACTTGGTGTTCAGACCTTAGGGCTGATAAATAAAACTACATTACAATGATATTAGGTGAAATATAAAAGGGCCTGGTACTAAGGATTTTAAAAAATATTTTATTTATTTATTTATTTTCCCTTTTGTTGCCCTTGTTTTTTTATTGTAGTTATCATTGTTGTTATTGATGTCGTCGTTGCCAGATAGGACAGAGAGAAATGAAGAGAGGAGGGGAAGAGAGAGGAGGAGAGAAAGACAGACACCTGCAGACCTACTTCACCACCTGTGAAGCAACTCCCCTGCAGGTGGGGAGCCTGGGGTTCTAACTGGGATCCTTACACTGAGGTCCTTGCACTTAGAGCCATGTGTGCTTAGCCTGTTGTGCTACTGCCCAACCCCCTAGGAGTTTCTTAACTCTATTTCTCTAGCGATCAACTCCCAAAGTATGCAGGTTCCAAGAGAGAGCGGCTTCCCAAGAAAGTGCAAATTCCTAAAAGAAACCTCTGCTTCTTCAGCTTGCCTGTTAAATACCTTTCAGATCTCTCATTATTACAATCTCATCATTTCATGTTCTTATGTCCTAATACTAAAATGATGCCTGCCCATGATGCTCCACTTTCCTCTTTGTATATAGGCTTTAACAAGCATAATGAATCATATATTTCCAACAATCTCTGGCATATGTAGTACAGGGGATTAAACTTGGAACTTCATAATACAATATCTATGTTATACTGCCGAACTATTTTCCCTAGTTGATTTTTTCTTAAATGATTCTGACACAGGGCATAATTCAATCCTAATTTAAAGTTTATCTACAAAGAATCATAAATTATGGCAACAGATATACTTTGATTTTTAAGAAAAAGATAAAGCAGGTATTGTGAGTGAAAATAAAGTCTTATGGACAGAGAAGAGATTCAGTAGACCTTTTTATCATGGTATGAACCTGGTGTTTGTTGTAGGTGGGTTCTTTTGATTGTAGGTATAACAGATGTCAATACTTATTCTAGAAAAGTCATAGTGTAAGAGATAAAGACAAGAAAAGAAATAAAAATTCAGAAGTCTGTTAATCTGTTCAAAGTTAAAAAATGTAGAACTGTTAATAAAAGATGCAATTGTCTGCTTGTTCTCTCTTTCTCATGTGTCTCTTATAGATCTCAAACTTATTTCATCAACTTAATTTTCTTCTTTTTTATGTGTTTAGCTTATCTTGATGAATATTTACATTCAAATCCCATAACAATAACTCTGTTTTTTCTGGTATTTAATTTTTACCCTTCTGGGAAGAAGTAAATTTTATCTATATTTAATATATAATTACTTAAGAGATAAGAGATCTATTTGTCTTTATATTTTTGAGTCATGTCACAATCCTACTAACCAGATATGGCTTAATTTTCTTTGCTTGCATTTTTGCATTGCATTTAATCTGTTGTTGAGTTTCATCTAATCTGTTGTTGAGTTTACATTTCATCTAATCTGTTGTTGAGTGCATATAATATGTAAGACTCACTAGGGGTAGGAGAGGCTTCCTAGAAATACACTTAAATATATAATGGGGACATATGTGCCTTATTATAGCTCTTTTGGATTAAAATTTCTTATATTAAAAAATTGCAGACATACCTATTATGTATTGCCAAAATGGTTCCAGTGTTCTTTACTTGTTATTTTAAATAATTATTAACTTGGGAATATATATTGTTGCTACATAATATGGGATTTTTTTCTTTAGTTTATCACTCACCAAATATTTTTGCTCTATTAACTGTAAATAAAATAATAATGAATTTTTAAGTCCATGACTATATCTTTTGTTTCTCAATAAATTTGTTATGTCAGAATAATTTTAGTCTATTAAATTATTGTGAAGATAGTACTAGAGTTCATAAATACCCCACACCCAGTTCCCTATATTATTAACACTTTGCATTAGTGTCATACATTTTTCATAATTAATGAGCCAATATTGATGCATTAATAACTAGTGAATATAATTTATTTAGATCGGCCTATTCATTTTTGGTTCCAAGTTCCCATCAAAGATACCATATTACATTTAATAGTCAGAGATCTTTAGACTTTTCTTAATTTTACACATTTTCTTTCTTTTTCTAATTTCTTAGATTGACTTTTAATTTATTTCAGAATTCATACTGTTAGAAACCCAGAAAGTGTTCCATAAATCTATAGTAAGATTCAAAGCATCATTAATTTTGTAACTTAATGGAATTATGCATTCATATGCAAAATGAAGAGCAAAGATTAAAAAAATCCACAAAAAATAAACCACCATTTTAAATAAGAGTGACAATTAAAGTCCTATGATTTGAATATTTCTGTTGAAATTTTTGGCTTTGCATCTCATCACAAAGTTTTACTGATGAACTACATCATTACTACATTTGGCAAAGTTGAATTCAATACTGTAAAGCTACAATCACGTTTATTTAAAAATTTCATAGTTTTTAATTTAATTATTTGAAACTTATCAATAATTCTATTAGGCAACACATGAAATTACATGCATGCCAATGTGATTATTGATGCTAGTTCATTACTAGCTCATTTGCTCTGGCTATACATAATTATGTGTGACATTTAAAAAAAGGATATTATTTTCCTCATGCTATAATCATTTTTCTGATGATCTACAAAATTATTTTTAAAAGAATATATTTTAATTATTTATTTGTATTTATAAAAAAGAAACATTGACAAAACCATAGGATAAGAGGGGTACAACTCCACGCAATTCCCACCATCAGAACTCTGTATCTCATCCTCTACCCTGATAGCTTTCCTATTCTTTAACCCTCTGAGAATATGGACCTAGGGTCACTATGGGATGCAGAAAGTGAAAGGTCTGGCGTCTGTAATTGCTTCCCCACTGAACATGGGCATTGACAGGTCGATCCATACTCCCAGCCTGTCTCTCTCTTTCCCTTGTTGGATGGGGCTCTGGGGAAGCGGGGCTCCAGGACACACTGGTGGGGTTGTCTATCCAGGGAAGTCTGGTTGGCATCATGGTAGCATCTGGAACCTTGTGGCTGAAAAGAAGAGTTAACATATAAAGCCAAACAAGTTGTTGACCAATCATGAACCTAAATGTTGGAGTAATGCAGATGAAGAATTGGGGGGGGGGGGGTGTCTCCATTTTGTAGATAGCTAGCAGGCATATTTTAGTTCTATTCCAAAGGGCCTGTGGCAATACTAGTTTTTGTTTTTTTCTTTCCTGAGCCTGAACTCTGAAATGCAAGTGGATCCAAGTTATTGTATGGGGAGATGGTGTCATGGCTGGAAAAAGCACCAGAAAACTTCTACTTTTTAAGAATTTAGAGATTGTTCTGACTAAATTCAGACTGAGAGGAGCCAAATGGCAGTGGGAAGTAAGCCAGAAGTAGCCTTTTTAATTGTTATCTTCATTTTGTGATTTCTCCTCTGGAAGAATCTCTATTTCTTTTACTACTTGAAGGTGAAAAAAATGAAGTATCCTGCATGGTATTATATTTACAGTTCTTTCATTATAATTCCACAACTACTTCATGATGTAGGTAGGGAAAATATGTTTTTTGATTTTAAAAGTTTTTTATTTTTAATCTTATTTGATAGGGCAGAGAGAAATTGAGAGGGGAAGAAGGGAAGAAAAGGAGGGAGAAGCCAGTCTCTAACTGCTTTTGAATAAAATAAAACAATAAATACTTTACTGGCCCATTTAATGGATATTTGAAAAAATGTAGTACATTCATCTCTCCCCTTAATATCATTTCCATTCTCCCTTTCACTGTGTCTTCTTGAGATAACTGAATCTTAAATATACATAGAAGAAGCATACAATTTTGATATTGTGTTGAATATACTTAGTACACAATTGATAATTTTTAGAACTGATGCCTCCCATCTGATTTTACCTTGACATCATTCATTTTTTTCCATTAATCATATTTATTTAATTTATTTTTAAAAATATTTTATTATAAAAAGGAAACTTTGACAAAACCATAGGATGAGAGGGGTACAACTCCACACAATTCCCACCACCAGAACTCCATATCCCATTCCCTCCCTTGATAGTTTTCCTATTCTTTAACCCTTTGGGAGTATGGACCCAAGGTCATTGTGGGATGCAGGAGGTGGAAGGTCTGGCTTCTGTAATTGCTTCCCCATAGGCGTTGACAGGTCTATCCATACTCCCAGCCTGCCTCTCTCTTTCCCTAGTGGGGCAGGGTTCTGGGGAATCAGAGCTCTGGACACACTGGTGGGGTCCTCTGTCCAGGGAAGTCTGGTTGGCATCATGCTAGCATCTGGAACCTGGTGGCTGAAAAGAGAGTTAACATATAAAGCCAAACAAGTTGTTGACTAATCATGAACCTAAAGGCTGGAATAGTACAGATGAAGAGTTAGGGGGTCTCCGTTCCGTAGATTGCTAGTAGGCATATTTTATTTGTATTCCAAATGGCCGGTGGCTATACTAGTTGTTTTTTTTTCCCCTGAGCCTGAAATATGATATGCAGGTGGACCCAAATTATTGTCTGGGGAGATGATGGCATAGCTGGAAAAAGGACCAGAAAGCTGGGTCTTGGAAGAGCGTAGCTCCCAAATATGGGAAAGGGGTAAAAATATTGTTGACTGTAAACCCCATCAATTTTATCTGATCTGGGGCCCATATTCAGCTTAGGAGCCTATGTGACTTCTGTATCCCTGTAGATCTGACCTCACATTCTGTGGTCATCAGTTGTAACATTCCAGGATGCCCCAATATCAGGACCCATCTTCCTCATGTGTAGCCTAGAGTATATTGTCCATCCTCCCTTAAGAGGATGGAACATTCTATAGCATCGTTGATTCAAGTTGAGGGCAAGGTCCTTTGGGGGATGCACAAAGGGGTCTGTTTTTTCATTCCTGATGTAGAAGACTGGTAACAATGGAGAGAGAGATTTATTTGAGGTCTAGGCCCATCATGTCTATTTGGGAATCTCAGTACTCCCCGATTAGGGCCCCAGCTGATGGGGTGGCCTGATAGTGACTAAAGAGTCATCATTAAAGTATGCCAGTCTCTTGCCCTTATTCAGCTTTTGCAGTCCTTGTTTTGATAAGGATAGCTTGGGAGTGAATGAGGAAGTATAATAGGAAATAGGTGAGGAAGGTATCTAAGTCTAAGTAGGCACTATTTCATTATGAACTTCATACAGACTCACTGTAGACTATTGTGTATTTTTGCTTTCAGGTATATATTTTGCCCTAATTTATAGATACATGTGAACATATGCCCTATCTCATGGGACCTGGTCTATATCTAGGTTTTGAGACTTTGTTGGGAAGTGAACCACCTGAAATGCAAATAGAGAATCCTATGAAAGGAAAGGTCTCACCCGAATAATGAGGGTGAAGGGTTGACATTCTATGTCTGATGTCTCTAAGTGAAGCATACTGAGGTGGTACTCATTATGTTGATTAGGTTGGGATCAGTAGATGCTATATCATTTGGTATGAATTAAGAGAAGCATGCAGGAAAGTGAGTCCCACTCTAGAGGTTTGAGGACTGGGGAAATATAGGCTCTATAGATGTTCTTGCCCCTGTTTTATGTACATTGGTGTTAGCTTTAAATCATATTGTATCAATTGAAAAAATCATGTAGAATTAAATTAAAATAGATAATTTCAAAAATTATTATTGTTAAAGGAAAATAAAATACTATTATGTGACAAAGTTTCTTTATGAAAAAAGTAGGCAAGTTGAAACTTTTTAATAAAAGGGAACACGTATGTGAAGAGGTTGAAGAAAAGGTTTTTGCAAAAGGAAAAGTAATTCCTATGAGAGGAAAGAAGGTTTTTGAACATCTGTAATATATATGTATATATATATGTATATATATATGTATGTATATATACATACATATATATATACATATATATATAATTTTTCATGCCATTTGAAAAATGTGTGATTAGTAGTGACTTATAAGATTGTATTACAGCAAATTGTTTGACACAGCACCCACTATCAAAGAGCATCTATATTTTTAAAAACACATGTAGTTGCAACATAGTGAATAAAAAAATTCTTCTAATGCAGTTTGAATAAGCTCTAAAATGACTTTCTTTAGAAAATATAAGCCTATAAAATGTAAGACTATATATAAATATATATTCCATTTAGAAAATATAAGCACAAATAATTCCCATATAGAAGAGTCCTATATAAAAGCAGTGACATCTTTTAATGTCAAACCAATTTTTTTCCTTTCTTTCTTTCTTTCTTTCTTTCTTTCTTTCTTTCTTTCTGCCTTTCTTTCTCTCCTGTCTCTCTGTCTTTGAGTGATTTAATAATGATCAACAAGATAATAAGATTGTGGAATATGAGGGGTACAATCCTATACAATTCCCATCACCAGAGTTTCATATCCCATCCCCTCCATTGGAAGCTTCCTTATTCTTTATCCCTCTGGGAGTATGGACCAAAGAGCTTTATGGGGTACAGAAGATGGGAGGTGTGGCCTCTGTAATTGCTTCTCCGCTGGAGAGCAATATGAACATTGACAGGTCTTTCTATACCCCCAGCCTGTTTCTATCTTTCCCTAGTGGAGTAGGGCTCAGGGTAGGTGGGATTCTAGGACACATTAGTGAGGTCATCTGCCCTGGAAAGTCAGGTTGGTATCATGGTAGCATCTGCAACTTGGTGGCTAAAAAGCATTAAAATACCAGGTAGAACAATTTGTTTAATAATCAGAAACCTAAATGTAAGAATATAGTGTTGGTCTACTTCTAATGCTTTTTTTTTTTAATTTATTTCTTTACTGGGGAATTAATATTTTATGTTCAACAGTAAATACAATAGTTTGTACATGCATGACATTCCCCAGTTTCCCATTTAACAATACAACCCCCAGTATGTCATCTATCATCCTTCATGGACCTGTATTCTCTCCACCCACCCACCCCAGAGTCTTTTACTTTGGTGCGATATGGCAGTTACATTTCAGGTTCTACTTGTGTTTTCGTTTCTGATCCTGCTTTTCAACTTCTGCCTGAGAGTAAGATCATCTCATATTAATCCTTCTGTTTATGACTTATTTCACTTAACATGAATTTTTCAAGGTCCATCCAAGATCGGCTGAAAACGGTGAAGTCACCATTTTTTAGAGCTGTGTAGTATTCCATTGTGTATATATACCACAACTTGCTCAGCTACCCATCTGTTGTTGGACACCTGGGTTGCTTCCAGGTTTTGGCTATTACAAATTGTGCTGCCAAGAACATATGTGTACACAGATTTTTTTGGATGGATGTGTTGGGTTCCTTAGGATATATCCCCAGGAGAGGAATTGCAGGGTCATAGGGTAGGTCCATTTCTAATGCTTCTAAGACCCCTTCTGTTTCATTGGTTTAATCCCCCCTGCTTAACACTGTATAATATTTACATAACCACTGTTAACTAAGCACCACCCTACCTCCAGGGCATTGGTTTAATCCTCACTGTTTTGCACTCTTTTTCCTTCTCCCCACCCCCTATCCTACGTACATTCTCTTGGGACCTGACACTTCTGCCTCAGGATATATAAGGACATGATTGTGATTAGAGATAGCTTAGATTGTGCTGTGTTCCACATGAATAAAGACTGAACTGTGTACCACTCAGCCATGAGTCCCTGGTTGTTTCTCTCTCCCGCCCGCGAAGCTAGCCGGCATAATGGCGCCTGAACAGGGACTGGCAATATAGCAGGTGAGATTTGGGGTCTTCATGTTGGAAGAAGCTAGGAATTCTAATTTAGGTATATTTTAAGGGGCCCATGACTTTACTAATTTTTTAATTTGCTTTTCCCCCTTTTGTTGCCCTTGTTTTGTTTATTGTTGTTGTAGTTATTATTGTTGTTGTTATTGATGTTGTTGTTGTTGGATAGGATAGAGAAAAATGGAGAGAGGAGGGGAAGGGGGCAACAAAAAGGAAAAAAAAAAAAAAAAGAACTGCTCACTTATGTCAGGCCAGTCCCTACAGGCCAGTCCCTACAGGCCTGTTGGGCTCACTGTGAGGGACCTAAGAGAAAATAATTCCAGTAGTTTTTTGGACCCTATGGTGGAAAGGAAGGATGAGAGAATGAACTGGGATTAAAAAAAAATCCTGTTTATTGAGGCAGAATGGACACAGTGTCAAATACCTGCTTTATTTCCCTCTTAGGCCTCAGATAAATTCACCTAGAAATAAAGCTATCGGGCAAAGAATGCAAATATATGAAAAATATCTCTAGCCAAGGATAGACTGAGTTCTTGACTGCAGCTCTTTAATGAGACATAATACAGTTGTGTCTCATACAGTTGCTGTGCACCAAGTCTGGTGAAAATTGCAGCTGCGAGGTGGGCCAGAGGCCTTAAGATGCCTGTCAGGTAAAAACCCTTGTAATTGCCTATTGTAAGACTCAAAATATCACATTTTTTTTAACAGCAGCTGAACTCCTTAAGATACCTTCCCCAAGACTTAAAACTATATTAATGAAAACTGTATCCTAGGGAAGGGGTAACATAATATTGATAGAATAAAGACTTAACTGCCTGAGGCTCTGAAGTCCTGCCCAGGCTTAGGCCCCAGGACCATTATAAACTAGAGCTGAGCAGTGCTCAGGTCCTTGTGCATATCTTTCTCTCTGTATCACTCTCATTAGAATAAGTAAATATTTTTTAAATGTATACTAGTTTATATTGTACTGTTTTTGTTTTTAAATAGACATTTTTTTTTTATTGTTGCCATTGCTGGTATTGCTGGATAGGACAGAGAGAAATGGAGAGAGGAGGGGAAGACAGAGAGGGTGAGCAAAAGAAAGACATCTGAAGACCCGCTTCACTGCTTGTGAAGAGACCTCCCTGCAGGTGGGGAGTCAGGGGCTTGAACCAGGATTTCCTTATGCTTAGTGTCATGTGCACTTAACCCACTGTGCTACCACCCCACCCCCTATATTGAGATTTTTTTTTAAAAGGAGTTAGGTGGTTTTTTTTTTTTTTTTTCCCTCCAGGGTTACTGCTGGGGCATTGTTGCCTGCACTACAAACCCACTGCTTCTGGAGGCCAATTTTTCCCATTTTTGTTGGCCTTGTTGTACTTATTGTTGTCATTGCTATTGTTGTTGGATAGGACAGAGAGAAATTGAGAGAAGAGGGGAAGACAGAGAGGGGGAGAGAAAGATAGACATCTGCAGACCTCCTTCACTGCTTGTGAAGCGAACTGCCCCCAACCCCCTGCAGGTGGGGAGCTGGGGGGGGGTGCTTGAACCAGGATCCTTATGCTGGTTCTTGCACTTTGTGACATGTGCATTTAACCTGCTGTACTACTACCCAGCCCTTGGAATTTTTTAAATTATTAAATTAATTAGTTTTTATTGTGCTTTTGTTTCATTGCATCAGTGTATTCCTTTTAAGTGTACTGGTTCAAATCTCTTTAAATAGACTCTGTGGTGAAAAAGAAAGTAGTAATAACTCTCATTAAAAGTACTAATAATTTCTCCATTATAATTCATTATGAACTCCCTCTATCCTTTGTCAGTGTCTTTTGAATATGAATATATGACATAAGTTAGTATCATTGAGAATGAAAGGAAGGACTTGATAGGAACTACTCATTATCTGACTAATCCCATGCAGTCAATAGATTCTTCTGAAGTCACCACGTACTAGCTGTCTAAAGGGGAGCAGTGGCCTATCCCTTAAGAGAGAGATCAACCAACCACTAAGTCTCTTGGATCAAAAGAGAATTATAAAATTTCTCTTTCAGAGACAACATTAGCAGTGACGAAAGTCATAAGCAATCCACTACTAAAATGATTTAGACTGGGAGATGCAAATATTGGACCTTTTAGTTGCTTTTTTTTTGTGTGTGTATCTGATTTTGTAAAGGGATGCTGCTTTCAAATATGTGTTTATACAGAAACATCCGGTGACTAATATTGCTTCTTATACTTAGCTATTATGTTATCAGAGAAATGAACCAACAACTCTAATTCATATGCAGTATTTTGCCATTAAGCCATTCTCTATGGCTAAGCTAAAAGTGGGAGCTAAATAAATACAGTTCTCTTTTAAAACACCTATTCCACTAAAATCACCATTATGTAGATTTCCAACAAAGATAAAAGCAGGAGCAGCTTCTTTACATCACTAAAGATCTGCTTTCTGTATCTTCAATATATGTATATTGTACTTGAATATATATATTGAACCCTAATATTATGGTTTGGAAGATTGAGATTTGCTTCGGTTTTAGATTTAAGAATATTTAAAAAGTGAAAATAATAGATCTATTTAGGAGGGAAAATAATAAAACTAGTGAAAATAAAACATTAATTATGGGTCATGGATATTACAGTATGCTATTTTTAATGTCTTAAGGATTTTTATGAAAATAACATATATTCAAGTAGAGGCCAGGGAAGTGATTCTGCGGGAGGCTGAGGCCCCAGATTCAATCCTAGGAACTGCATATGGCCAGAGAATAGTTCTCATTTCTCATTCTCATGAGGCAAATAAATAAAAGTGTAAAGTGTATAGTCTGAGAGATGATGCAGTGAATAAAGCATTTGCCTCTCCAACATGAGGTCCTGAATTTGATTCCTGTATTATTCTGATTTTTTATTACTCTCATCCTGTTCTTTTTCTCTCATAAAATAAGTAAAAAACATATTTAAAATAATGAAATCTATTAATAAATATTTCTCTATTTAAGGGTGTGATTCAGATCACTGACCACAATATATTAGTAAAATATTATGAAATTGCTATCAAATGTTACAAAAATGTGTATCTGAAAATGTTTTTTAGCAAAGCATGTCTTTTTTTAAAATCTTTATTTATTTATTGGAAGAGACAGCCAGAAATCGAGACGAAAGGGACTGATAGAGAGGGAGAGAGAGAGAGACACCTGCAGCCCTGCTTCACCACTCGCAAAGCTTTCCCCATGCAGGTGGGGATCGGGGACTTGAACCTGGGTACTTGCACATTGCAACATGTGCGCTCAAGCAGGTGCGCCACCGCCCAGCCCCAAAGCATGTCTTACATGGTAAATTTTAAGCATAAATTACAACTTTTCCTATCATATATATCAAATAATTTTTAAAACATTATGCTTTCTTTATGGTTCCACTCTTCTGCTTCTTATGTTTGGCAGAATACATAATTTTGTTCTTTAAAAATATTGATCATTCTCTCTGTCTCTCTTTTTCTGGTTTCTCTCTAAAAAAATTTAAGAAAATATTGCTCATTATGAATCCAATTTTTAACATTCTACTATCCAAAAAATATCTTTAATTCTTTTCTCATACTAATGTCCATTCTAATAGAACTATTTGGCAGTGAGTAGTCCTGTAGTAACAACAGTACTGGTTTCAAGCCAATAAAATATAAAATTAAAATTACTATTTAACAGTCTGTGTTATTGGGTTATTCAGTTGATATCTCTGATTTTTATCAGTACATAATTAAATAGAATTAAAGATTATATAATATATTCTATATAATATATATGTGTATATATTATATAATATATTATAGTATATATTATATATTTGCATATAGAAAATATATCATATATAACATATGATATATATAGAATATGTATCATATATATTATATATGTGTATATAGAACATATAACATATATGATATATATTCTATATACACATATATAATATATATGATATATATTATATATTGTATATATATTCTATAGAATATATATGTATATATATATGTGTATCTGTATAAACTTAAGAGAAAACTACAGTGCTACAAAGTTCATGATCAAGTCTATATGCATGTTTGAGAGTGATGTCTCCTTTTATAATTCTGTAAGAACCCAGGTGTTTGTGATAGGATAAATGAAGAATTACAGAGGAGGGGGTCAGGCAGTGGCACACCGGGTTAAGCTCACATAGTACAAACTCAAGGGCCACACAGATTTCCCAGTTTGAGCCCTTGCCTCTCCACCTGTAGGGGGGTCACTTCACATATGGTGAAGTAGGTCTGCAGATATCTATCCTTCTCTCTCCCTCACTACTCCACCTCCTCTCTCAATTTCTTTCTTTCCTATCCAATATAAATAAATACATAAGGAAAAAATGGCTGCGAGAAGTAGTGGATTCATAGTAAAGGCACCAAGCTCCAGGAATAACCCTGGAAGCAAAATAATAATAATAATAATAAAAAGAATTACAGAGCATTAGAAAGAGGAACAGATTGTAGTGATTTGTAACTGGAAAAAATAGAAGTATATTCTGCTTTCTCTTTCCTTTGTGTATGGAATGAAGGAATCAAAAAATAAGTCACAGTAACCTCCTGTACTAAAATTAGGGACCCGTTACTGATTCTCTTTGTCAGCATGAATATGTTACTGGAGACCATTAGATCCTACTTGCACGTCACTAGTGATCTGAAATACACAATTAGGCAGAATTAGCTCTATTCTGTATCTACCAAAAAAAAAAATGATAATCTTTAACCAGAGAAGCTGCTGAGAAAATGTTGGGGTAATAGCAAACAACTGAAACACAGGTTTTACTTTCATTACAATAGTTCTTTACTGTCTCTTTTTCAGAACCACTTTAAAGTTGTCAGTGGAACTTAGGCCTATGTACCTTGAATTGGTAGTCCTTTAAAACGTTCTTTGCAGTAGCTACCCATGTGTGTCACAAACTACAGTATAGTCAGAAATAAAAGGGCAGTTGGGACACTGCTCAGTTAACCTCAGAATTAAACGCTATCCCCAAAGGGATAGGTATATATAATATGATGACCTAGTACTGATGAATTGGGTTAGGCTGAAGAGAATAACTCTTGCATATGTTTTGCAGTAACTCTTTTACAGAAGTTATGGACAATAATCATGATTTAAATGGCCAAACATGACTCAGGACCTTAAGATTCATTCCTTTCTTTGTTCATATGTCCTTTGCCTTAAAAAAAAAATGGTTTAAGAACTACTCAGGTTTAGTTCTGTTTATTGCAAAAATCTATATTATAGATATCAAGAAATAGATGTGAAGTTTCCTTATTATTATTATTATTTTTACTGGATGGAGACAGAGAAATTGAGAAGGGAGGGGGACGGAGAGAGGGAGAAAGACAGAGACACTTGTAGCCCTGCTTAACCACTTGTAAAACTTTCCCCTTGCAGGTAGGGACCAGGGGCTTGAACCTGGGTCCTTGCATACTGTAATGTAAATGCTTAACCGGTGTGCCGCCGACTGTGTCTAATTCCCTCTCTCACCTGTATAATTATTCTCCAAAACAAAAAAAAAATGTTATATTTCTGTTGTTCTTGCTTTTGTCAGGACTTCATGGCTCTGAACAAATTATTCAGATAGATAGACAGACTGACAGACAGAAATCATTTAATTCCTTTAATTGATCTCTAGGATCTACAGAAAATGCAAAGACTAAATGATTCTTTAAAATATTGAGCTTAATTAAAGACAATTTTCATTTCACTGAAATATATGAATAAAAAGAGAAATTCAGAGAATAGTTTAATCTCAGATAGTATTTATAAAATGGGTACAATACTAGAATAGTCAGCATATTTATGAAATCATGTTTTAAAAATAACTCTCACTATTTTAATTTAATTTTTTTTTTATTTAAACAGAGCACTGCATAGCTCTGTCTTACAATGGTGCTAAGAACTGAACCTGAAACCTCAGGTGCCTCAGGCAGGGAAGTTTTTCTTTTTTCATCACCATTTGCTATCTCCTCAGCCCTCATTACTTTAAAATCTTTGTAAGTTATATGCACTTACTTTTATTATAAATACATCTTGATTATGTCTCTCTCAACTTGTATCTAGCATGTATAATTTATTAATATGTAGATAGATTTGACTTCTAATGGGTGGACTGTGCATATGTTTTTTTTTTTTCTTTTAAACCAGAGAACATATCAGTTCTGGCTTATAGTGGTGTAGGGAACTGAACCTGGGACTTTGGAGCCTCAGGCGTGAGAGTCTCTTTGCATAACCATTATCCTATCTATCCCTGATGTGCGTATGATCTTAAGAATGAAATTTATGGGGTCAGGTATACCTGGTTGAGTGTATTAATTACAGTGTGCAAGGACCTGGGTTTATGCCTCTGGTCCCCACCTGCAAGGGAGAGGTTTCATAAATGACAAAACAGTGTTGCAGATCTCAATCTCTCTCTCTCTCTCTCTCTCTCTCCTCCTACCCTCTTGATTTCTCTCTGTTTCTATCCATAATAAATAGAAAAGAAAAACTAACTTAAAAAGAAAGAATGGAAATGATGATGCTGAGCTGTGGTGCATCAGGTGGAGCATACAAGTTGTTTAATCCTCCAGCCCCCAGATGCAGTACGGGGTGATCCTCATGAATGGTGAAGCAGTGCTGCAGGTGTCTCTTTCTCTGTCCTTCTGTATACCCACCCTGGACTTCTCCATCTATATTAAATAAAAATAAAATAATTTTAGAATACTGGAAGTTATTTGTTCTGTTTTACCTGTGGTCTATATTATGAGTGAAATAGAACTTTTTTTGTATTACAATCAAACTGAACTCTTATACCTTTGGTTAAGACAGAAAACTTTTTAGATATTAAAATTCTGTGTAATAGTACACTAAAGAGATGAAAATAAATTTGCAAAATATTATTTTTCTTCTTTTCGCACTTTAAGGGATCCCAATATAAGACCTTGAAAACCCTTACAATGAAAAACATTTTTTTGTGTTGTTAAAATTCTGTGCCTGCTGGGGGTGGAGAAAAAATGTGTATCTGTGTATAAAATTATTTTAAGTAAAACTATTACTAAAACAACTATCAAGTGAAATTATATATATATATATTCTCTCTACAGAAAATATATAAATTATTAATCAATATATAATCATATGCTAAGCATGGCATAAATATTATTTATATGTTAACATATATTGGATGAGTGATATGTTTTATCTTTGTTCACTTTGATCCTTAATTGCTAAAAATCACTAACCCAATTCCCACTGGACAACCAGTTAGTGATTTTGATTCATTAACAACTGAATGTAATAGTTTCTGCCTCTAGTTAGATGTACTCAGTGAATCATTTTCTGATGTGTGAAGATATGGTCTTTAAATTCTGTGGAAGTAATTACTTAAACTACTTTGCAGTGTCAAATTTTCATGTATGTGGAGCTATATTTGCATAACTATAAATATAGAAACACATCCTTTGGAAGGACACATCTGTAAAACAAAAGCTTCATGATCACAGGAATATTCCTTAGATTGTGTGTGCATGTGTGTTCTTTTCATAGTAAGTCAAATTATGCCATATGGTGATCAACTCCATTTAGTGAAATTATGATGATATAGCTAAACATTAGCCATCATGATTATAATCAGATGAAATAATCTCCATAATTGTATTTAGTGTTTCCCTGCACCTGTTTTCTGTGCCAGTGATTTTCACTATCCATGAATTGATTACTATCAGAATTCCCTTACCATGCAAAACATTTATTATTATCTGCTCGTTTAAACATTCTTTTTCATATGTATTAACAGATAAAAAGAAATCTAAGCCATGCTCCCTGTTATCAAGGGACTTCATATAAGAAATATGCTAAACTCTTATTAGTGGAAGCTAAAAACTTTTCATGATGCAGCCACTGCAATCAAATTTAACCAATGAAACCTGTGTAGAAAGGCAAGTCTTGAAAAATCATAACGACTTATTAATAAGAATTGGATGAAAAATTTTTGTTCTATATTCTGTCATCTGTAAAAGAAAACTTCCTATGAACTGAAAGAAACCTATCTGGGCTTCTTATTTATTTTTTAGTTATTTATTATTATTATTATTATTATTATTATTATTATTATTATTATTATTTTGCTGCCAGGGTTATTGCTGGGGCTCAGGTACCTGTGCTACAAATCCACTGCTCCTGGAGGTCATCTTTTTTTCCTATTGTTGTTTTGCTATTATTAATTGTTGCTGCCATTCAGCCACCACTTGAAACCTCACCTCTCCAGAGCCGTATTGCTAGGGAAAGATAGAAAAAGGCTGGGGCTAGGAATTGATCTGCCAATGCTCATGTTCAGTGGAGAAGCAGTTACAGAAGCCAGAAATCCCACCTTCTGCACCTCCAAAAGAATTCTGTTCCACCCTCCCAGAGGGGGAGATGTGAGGGGAAGAAAGCTAGTGAGATCGGAACTTCAATTTCATCAAGACCCAGATGGAGAGAGAAGAGAAAATAAGGAAGGACATTCAGAAGTAGCAATAGGTGTAGGTGTGAATTAGAATGGAAGAGAAGGCAAGGCCAGGGAAAAAATGTGAAAACATATATAAACATAGATAATTATAGAAATAGTAAGTCTACCCATCTGTCATGTTGGGAAAACTACTGCAGTTTCCAATGGAGAGGGGTGGGGGCAGAATTCTGGTTGTGGGAACAGTATGGAATTATACCCATAATACTTAAAATTTTGTAAATCAATATTAGATCACTAATAAAATGAAGAAAAAAAGAAAAGTAACCAAGATCTGTGACTGTTCTGCAATGACTATGAAACTATTTAGTGGAGTGCTTTGTATTTCTCAAGAGAACACTGAGAAACAGAACATTGTAATTGCTGAAAGATTAACCAGCCTCAACCTCCAAACTTATTATTAACATCACGGTTTACCCTTTCTTCTTCTTTTTTATTTTTCTTCTGGAAATGATATCCTTACATCAAATTGGAAGAGAATAATTTAAGCTATTGCTATATAGATGACATAATAAAAGCCTTAAGTCTCAGAAAACTTTTAGAAACAATAAATTTAGGAAAGTCCCAGGGTACAAAATCAGTATACATAATATTGTTGTGTTTCTATACAAAAGCAGTGAGTCAGGTTGGAAGAGAGGAAAATCATGGAAGCGATTCCACTTACTATTATATCAAAGCAGACAAAAATATCTATAGTAAATCTAATCTTGTAGCATATTCAGACATCAGTTTAATTTTTTTTACTATTATTTTCTTTTCACTAGAACACTGCTCAGCTCTGGCTTAAAGTAGGGGACTGACCTGGGAGTCTCAGGCAAGAAAGTCTTTTTGCATAATCACTACTCTCCCTCACATCTATTCAAAAATTTAAATGTATTGTGTAGGAATTCCTTCCTTCCTTCCTTCCTTCCTTCCTTCCTTCCTTCCTTCCTTCCTTCCTTCCTTCCTTCCTTCTCTATCTTTTTTTTTTCTTTATCTCCAGGGTTATTGCTGGGGTTTGGTGCCTGCACTATGAATCCACTGCTCCTAGAGGCCATTTCCCCCATTTTGTTGCTATTGTTGTTATTGTTGCTACTGCTATTGTTGGATAAGGCAGAGAGAAGTTGAGAGAGGAGGGGAAGACAGACACCTGCAGACCTGCTTCACCATTTGTGAAGTGACCCTCCCAACCCCTGCAGGTGGGGGCCTTGGGACTAGAACTGGGATCCTTGTTCCAGTCCTTGAGTTTCTTGCCATGTGTGCTTAACCCAGTGTGCTATTGCCTGGCCCCCAACAGAGGATAATCTTTGATGTTAAGATCTCAAAAGTACTTTATCAGTGCTTTCTCCTATATACTTTGCGATTGCTCTTTCCTGTTGGTTTGCTAGTTCTATTCTGCCACTGATTATAGTTTATTTTTTTCTGTTTGCTCTTAACTTGTAGAATCCTTTTCAATAGATTTTACAAGGCTGGGTTCTGGCAAATTGATTTAGATTCTCTGGATTTGAGAAGACATTTATTTCTCCATTATTTGAAAGATGTCTTTTGCAGGATAGAGTATCAGTGACTGACAATTCTTTTAGCACTTTAAAGATGTTCAAATCTCTATTTGCAAACACATTTATTCTGTAATGGGACCCTACCTGTTCCCCCATTCTGCCTACTGTACTGGCCACAGGTACATTTTCCCACCTTTGACTATGTAGTTTCTTCAGATATCTCTTCTGTAGTTTGATGAAATTAGTATATTCTTTTGTTGGATTTATAGATGCCTTGGAGAGCTACTTAGAGGGACCAGGAAGTAGCACATCTGGTTAAGCACATACATTACACTGTGCAAGGACCCCAGTTCAGGTCCCTGGTCCCCACCTGCAGAGGGGAAATTCATGAAAGGTGAAGCAGGGTTGCAGATTTCTCTCTGTTTCTCTCCCTATTTATCTCCCCACTCCCCTCTCGATTTCTCTCTGTCTCTGTCCAATAATAAATAAATAAATACATTTATTATAAAAAAGAGCTACTTAGCAGATATTTAGCTAAACCTTCAGAAGGACTACTTCCCGCTTACATTATCAATTATATATGTAGAAACTATCTTGGTTTAACTATCTGATTAATCAACTCATCATTACAAGGTATATAATATCCCATAATTAATGTTTTTTAAGAATTTTGAGGAAAGTTTAGTAATTTTTTTCACAAAACATTAAATGACCTTAGGTCACTGATGAAAATCATTTGAATATTTTTCTATCTGCAAGGTCTATCAGTTTTGAGTTTTTTTTATCCTTTTTGTGATTATTATTGTTGTTCTTATTTCTGTCCTTGTTGTTGGATAGGACAGAGAGAAATCTAAAGAGGAGGGGGAAGACAAGAGAAGGGGAGAGAAAGATAGACACCTGCAGACCTGCTTCACCACTTGTGAAGTG
Source organism: Erinaceus europaeus (assembly GCF_950295315.1). Lineage (NCBI taxonomy): Eukaryota > Metazoa > Chordata > Mammalia > Eulipotyphla > Erinaceidae > Erinaceus > Erinaceus europaeus. Next base: position 77,889,608 of record NC_080166.1, read on the forward strand.
ACTCCCCTGCTGGGGGCTCGAACCGGGATCTTTACACGAGTCCTTGCACTTTGTGCCATGTGCACCTAACCCACTGTGCTATTGCTGACCCCCTATCTATGAGTTTTTATAATCTTTCAATATAGTCACTATGCTTGGAAATATTATTTTTCTACTTAATTTGTTTTATTTATTTGTTTATTTTACCTTTACTATTTTTCCATGTACTTATGTTTGCTTGACATTCTTTTTAGAGCTTTATGAGATGGAAATTTAAAGGGTAGTCACTTACTCAGAAACATAAAAATTAAAATATTAGGCGTGAAGCAGTGGCACATGTGGTTAAACACATATACTAAAATGTCCAAGGAACTTGTTTCAAACCCCCGGCCCCCACCTTTAGGGGGAACCATCATGAGCAGTGAAGTAGTTCTACTGGTGTCTTTCTTTCTTTCTCCTCTCTATCTCCCCCAACCTCTCAGTTTCTCTCTGTCTATACATAAATACAATATTTTAAAAAGAAATTAAAGTGCTATTGAATTAGTCTGACTTTCCATTTCATTAAGTGATCAGTTTGTTTAAAAAAATTGCCCATGTACTGGGTGGTGGTGCACCTGGTTGGGCATAACATACTACATTGCACAAGGAGCCGGGTTCAAGCCCCTGGTCCCCACTTGCAGGGGGAATGCTTTGTGAGTGGTAAAACAATGCTGCAGGTGTCTCTGTGTCTCTCTCCCTCTCTATCATTCCTTTCCCTCTTGATTTCTAGCTGTCTCTATCCAATAAATAAAGATAATAAAGAAATTGAAAATAATTACACATTACTTTAAAAGAAAAAGTATGGTATAGTTACTGTGACTATAGTCATTATTTAAATTATTAAATTTTTATACACAATGTGTTCAAATACATGAAATAAAAATATTTTCTCATTTCAAATAAAAAGTGTTAGATGATTATGAATATGACTTATCCAGTATCCATGGATTCTCTACTCTGATCCAAGGTGTAAAACAGTTTCAACCTTTATAGAGAAATATGAAGCGACTGGATTTGAGTTTCATGAATCAAGTTCCACATTACAAAAGTATGAGTCATAGCTAAATTTAGAAAAAAAAAACACTATGCAAAAGCTTAAAATTTGAAGTTCTGTACATAATTCTTCATTGATGAGTTGATGAGATGGGTGTGAAAATGGGCTGAAAACTCTGAGTGAAAATAACTAAGCATCTTAAAATAGGAAAGAATCATTATGCAAGTAAAAACTTCCTTTTCCTTGTAGATCAAACATGTTTTTCTATTTGAGGAGAAAATGTGGGAATAAAATATAATTTTCTGGAAGAATCAAATTGAGTCTCTTTTAAAAGTTATATGCATATATAATTATTATTTTCAATATATTAATTTTAGTTCATTCAGAACTAAAAAAAGTTTCGCATGTATAATTAATATTTTCAACACATGTGCACATATATACTTTTAAAAGGATGCTGTATTGGGAGTATGTTATACTTGGGAATATAGCATTTATTTATTTGTTCATTTATTGTCTACATTTTGTGGAGCCAGGGTTTTGCAAATGCCTGATTTCACTATTCCAGGTCACATCTTCTTCATTTTGAGAGAGGAAAAGAAATCACAGCACCAGATCTTATTCCAGTGCCATAGCTCCTCCTGTGTGTTTTTAGGGCTTAAGCCTGGATACACATGGCAACATATACATCCTTTCTAGTGAGATCTTTCTTCAACCCTGAATATTATTTTTGAAAAGTTGCAATCTCATGTGGTGATAGTAACATTATATTTTGTAAATTATGAAACTGACATGAACACTTTACATGTAAAGTATTTATGAACTATTTTAAATATTTATTTTCTTTTAGTAATTAATAAGATAGAGAATGAGATCCAGAGTATCACTCTGGTACATGCATGTTAGAAATCAAATCTGTGGCTTCTTACTTGAGAGTTCAGTGCTTTACCCACAGCACTACCTTTCAGGCCATGCTTGTCATCAATTTTTAAAAATATGTTTATATATGAGCTAGAATAAGAGACTCAAATTTATTTATACTGATACTAAACCCTAGTGTGAAAGTGTTATTTTGAGGAAGTATTTCATTAGAAGCAACACCATGTCTTTTATTAAAAACAATAATAATAAAAGTATAAATACAGCTGTCAGAAAAGTCATGACATACTTTTGCATAGAAAATCAGAAAAATATGTCATGCCTTTTCTGACAGCTATGTCCGTCATTTTTGTTTTGTTTTACTTTTCCCCTATTTTTTTAGGAAGCTAATGGTTCACAACACAGTTGTCTACACATGCGCTCCATTTCCCATCTCTGCTTCATGGGTACCTGCAAAATACTCTCACACTCAACCTAGAACCTCAAGCCATCCACCAAGACCCACACACCCTTTCAATCCCTTCCCCAGATTCCTTGCTTGGTTTAGTACCCCACCTCCAGTTAGCTTTGGCTTATGTTATTGTTAGGAACTGAGCCTAGAACCTTTGTGTCTCAAGTATGAAAGTCTTCCTGCATAACCATTATACTATCTCCCCAGTCCAATACTATATCTTTTTTTTTTTCTGCTTCCAGGGTTATTGCTGGGGCTTGGTGCCTGCACCATGAATCCACTGCTCCCGGAGGCCTTTTTTCCCATTTTGCTACCCTTGTTGTCACCCTTGTTGTTGTTGTTATTGTTGTTATAGCTATTGTTGTTGTTGGATTGGGCCGAGAGAAATAGAAAGAGGAGGGGGAGAGAAGGATAGATACCTGCAGACCTGCTTTACTAACTGTGAAACCACCCCATTGCAGGTGGGAGCCGGGGGCTCGAACCAGGATCCTTACACCCATCCTTGCACCCTAACATCATCATATCTTTTAAATAAGTTGACATATCTTTAAAAGAACGACAAAGCAAACAGCTAAAGTATGCAGTGATATTTTCTTCATTTGCTCATTAGTTCTGTGTATTTTTATTTTTACTGTGGTGCTTTGCTTAACATCAGTGATTACAGTCTATAAATACAGCTAATTATCTGCATTACCCGATGTCAGATGGCCTTCAATGGTGACTGAGCATGCAGTGGTCAGTGAGACTAAGTCAAGATACAGCAAGTTTTGGCAAACTTTCCCATGAGTTTGGATCTTTCATCAGATTATGTAGTTACTGTTATGGATTTGAAACATATTCTCATTGTCTAATCTGGACTGGGAGAAGGTCAGCGATAATGGTGTCCTTTACTGCATGAACTCTTGGATATCTTGTGAGCTTCAGCATGTAGCACATTGAAAGCTGTTTCAACAGCACAGGCCTGGTGGGGCATGGAGGACATGGAAATATTAACCTCTTAAAGCAGCACAGTGGTGCCACGGAGGGTCTGTCCTCTTGATAGCTGATTCACAAATTCTACTATGAGGTTTGTGTCAGAAAAGATTTTCCACCATTTCTCTCCTGACCTTGCCCCCTACACTTACTCTTTAATCTTCCCAGTTCATGTCAGGGTTTTTGCAAAATTCCTTCTAATTCAATGTTGATAACTTTTCTATTTATTTATTTATTGTCACCAGGATTATCACTCATTCCATTCAAACAGTAATAAAAAATTCTTTCAACAAATGTTTTAATATGACAAGTTAATACAAATTTGTGAAACTTGACTTAATAAATGAGAGGAAAGAATTTTCCCTATCATAAAGTCAGCTATGCTCATTTGATTTTGCATATGCTTTCCTGTGAGAGATTTAAAAGTAATATAGAAGCATGATTTACACTTAATATAAACCCAGGGAAAGTAATTCCAAATGTGAACTATAATATATCTCACTGACTGCAATGGAAAAAAAAAAGATACACAATGTTCTGTTATATTCATGGAATTTTATATAATCCAAATCATAGGAAAGGCTATCTGCCTGGTCAAGGTTCTGTGGAGTCTTCCCTTCTTTAATTGTCTGACTTTTCAGTTCCCCAATTCAAGCAATTAGAAATCTCTTCTTCAGAGAGAAGCTGAGAGAGTCAGAATGTTACATCTGTAGTCAGACCACAATGAGGGAGGAGTGGAAGCTGGGTAGTATGCCCTCTTGCTCTTTAATTGAGCCAAAGCAAATATTTTGTATCCAAAAGCAGAACAGTCTCTATCTATGTCTTCTGTGTTCCTTGACGATTCATGAATGCTAAACCCTGAGGTCCCAGAAATGGTAGGCAGTATCTCAGCTGGCAGCTATCACAAGAGTATAAAAGTAAGAACAACAGAGATAAGCTCTTTCAGTGGAAACTGGAGTTTTGGTTTTACTTTTGAAGTTTGGATGGAGGAAACAATGTGGAGTATTCCTACCACCTAAAGTTTCTAGGAAGATAATTGTCAGTTCCTACTTGTAGGATGACTAGAAGTCTGAACTTCTAGTTCAGGAATTACCTGGAACAGCATACAGTCCTTTTTTTAATGGACAATTTTGGGAATAAAATTTTGTCTTCTCCCTCTGTGCTCAGCTTGAGGGCACAGTTAAAGGAAAAGCCAGATTACTTATGTGAGTACTTAACAGTTTTTTGTTTTTTACTTTTTGCTTGTTTGTTTAGTTTTTAAATGTAAGAGTGTGGAACATTACCCCTAGTTGGCTGTCTTATCTATGTTCTATGTTTTATTAGCTATCTCTTCTATGTTGTTTTCTAGTAGCCACAAAATTTTAGGAGTTAAATCCCTTTGAGACTGTTGAGAGATCCTTGTTTTTTTTTTTTTTGTTTGTTTGTTTTTTTAGGAGGAGCTGGTGCACCAAGTTAAGTGCAAATATTATGAAGCTCAAGGACCTGCACAAGGATTCTGGTTTGAGCGCCTGGATCCTCATCTGCAGGAGGGTAGCTTCACAACCCATGAAGTAGGGCTGCAGGTGTCCATCTTTCTCTCCCCCTTTCTGTCTTCACTTCCCCTCTCAATTTCTCTGTCTTATCCAAAAATGCAAGCATCGAGTCCCATTGATAATCCTGGAGGCGAGAGAGAGAGGGGAGAGGGAGAAGGAGAGGGAGATACTTGTTTTGGTAGCTGAACACAGTCAAAGAGAGAATTCAAAGGAAATGTCTACCAGTAAGTTTAGATTTCTAAGAAGATAGTAATCAACACCTAATTAGAATGAACAGCTGATTTGAATGTGAAGACTGGAATTGGGCAGTGGAGGAGTGGTAAAACACAGTCATTCATGTGGGAAGACCTGGCTCCAATGCCCAGCTCCTATCCAATGTAGGGAGGAAACTACAGGGGAGGTAAAGCAGTACTTTTGCTACCTGTCTCTCTCTCTCTCTCTCTCTCTCTCTCTCTCCATTTCTGTCTCTATAATTAATTAGTTGATTAACTAGTTTTAACTTGATAATTAATTAATTAAAACTGATCTGAACATTGGGACAGTAGCTGGAAAAGTATGTAAAAAAGCCTTGAAATCAAAACTAATGAGTTGGGTTCATCTCTCCTTTTTTTGCTGAGCCTAGGTGGACAGCCCAAGTATTCTTACATAGTGATTTGAAAACTGCTTCATTAATAGAATATGACACAAATAAATGAAAAATTCTCTTGTTCATAGATTGGAAGAATAAATATTATTTAAATGGCCATCATACCAAAAGCAATTGAAACACATGAACTTGAAAAAAAGAAAAAAAAAAAAACTCTCTCAGAATTTTTGAGAATGATGGTAGTTACCATTGAGATGATGGGGGCACAAAACTTTGGTTGTGGGTAGGCTGAGATACTATTGATATACTGTGTAATCTTTGTGTAATCTTATAATCTTATAAACGGCTAGTAATCACATGTAAGAATGGCTTGATAAAAAAATAAATACAAACATTACAGTAAATACTGCATCTTGTTACAATGATATGTAGTACTTGTACACATAAACTGTACTAGTGTTAGGCAATTCAGGAACCTGCTTTGTAGTGGGTCATCATAATCAAGTTGGTAAGTTATGTTTGGCTAAGATCCTTTCATGGAGAAGCTGAGCACTCAAGTGAGTTTTCCTATTGTAGTAAACTGTGTGTTAACAGTGGGCGAAATCACCCCATTGCCTTATTCCTGCTCTAGGGACAGTGTCTTGATGGTCCCTGGAACCAAAATGTCAGACAGCTGCTTGGAAGAAGGCTGTCAAATCCCTTTCAAGGTCAAGCAGAGAGGTGAGCATTTTTGTCTGTAGAGTCAGGGGAATAGCACCAGGCTTGTTTGCACACCTGTTTAACTACTGTGTCATTGTTCACTGTTGTTTTTTAGGATTTGTGAATCTAAGATCACAAACTATCACAATTTAGTGATTGGGCTGCCTTTGTTCCTTAGAAGGCAGTTTTAAGAACTGGGTGGGGGAGAGGGGTTGGTTTCATCTTAGTTCTTCACTCCTCAGGGGGCTGGGAGTTAAAGGTTTCCTCCCAGTTGAATGGTGATTTGCAGCATTTGTAGGGACAATGTATCTCTGTCTTTCAAATCTGTTTAGTGTTAGTATCTCCTGTTGCCCAGTTTGTAAGGAGCAGCTACTAAATTTCTGTTAGGCAATCCATGTTTAAGTTTTTATTTCTCACACTAGGGGAGAAATTCACATTTCCTATATTCACATTTTAGCTGCATATATCTTCACTCTTATAAGATGTCTAATTAGGTTGGCATTATTTTTGCTAGTAAAAATAGAAATGAGATCAGTTTATATGTAAATATGTATTTTACTATTCTTTTAAATACTGTTCAACGTCATTATGAAAGTAATGACCCCAAGGCAGGTGGTGGGGCACCAGCTTAAGTGCACACATTACAGTGCACAAGGTCCCAGGTTCAAGCCTCTGGTCCCACCTGCAGGGGAATAGCTTCATGAGTGGTGAAGCAGGGCTGTAGGTTTCTCTCTCTCTCTCTATTTCTTTCTGTTCAATATTAAGTGAATAAAGATTAAAAATAAAAAATTAAAAAAGAAAGTAATGACCAAGATACGTCTTGTAAAAAACACAAATTAACATTCAAAAGTTTAAATAAAGAGTTATTTTCAGAAGCATAGTTTAAATCACTGTCTAAAAGGATATAACATGCATTTAAATTGGGCAAAAGAAAAATGAAAATTGAAGCATCAAATGGCAATTATATTACTATACTGAAGTTTAAGTACATATGAGATCCATGTTTAATGTGTTTATCAATCCATTAAATATGTTTTAATTCTGCACTTATAAATTTAAGGCATAGATTTCCTTTCCCACATTGGGCACTTGGGGAAGTAACAAAGTAATAAGATAGTGTTTGAAGGAAAGTTAATTTAAGAAATTAAATTATCCAATACAAGAAAGTTCACACTAAGTGACATTTAAACAATACAACATAGTACTTAAGGTGGTGCATAGATAGTGTACATTGATTTCCACTCTGGTTATTTGGCTAATTTATATTGTTTAGGAAAATAATAGAAACATAAAAGAGAGCTGTTAAGCCTTGTCATTAATTGATTGATATTTTAGCCAACTTGCAATTTTTACAGCAAATATCCCTGGCTTAAGTATTGCTATTAAACTTTGTGTGTTCACAAGCACCTTATGGTAGGTGGTAATAAACAGTAGCTTTCAAAATGATGATTCATCATTTTGTCCAGGATAAACTAATTTTCATTCCTGTCTGTCCCCTTTATCTCAGATAAATTATTGTCAAAGTGGGGTCGGGCGGTGGCGCATGTGGCACAAAGCGCAAGGACCGGCATAAGGGTCCGGGTTCCAGCCCTGGCTCCCTACCTGCAGGAGAGTGGCTTCACAGGCGGTGAAGCAGGTCTGCTGGTGTCTTTCTCTCCCCCTCTCTGTCTTCCCTTCCTCTCTCCATTTCTCTCTGTCTTATCCAACAATGAACAACATCAACAATGGCAATAATAATAACCACAACGAGGCTACAACAACAAGGGCAACAAAAAAAAGGGGGGGGGGAATGGCCTCCAGGAGCAGTGGATTCATGGTGCAGGCACCGAGCCCAGCAATAACCCTGGAGGAAAAAAAAATATATTGTCAAAGTTTACCAAGTTCCTCTTGTCATGAATCTGACTTTGTATCTGCATTAATATTATCTAAAATCTAAAATCTAGTTTCTAAAGCTTATAAATCGAAGAAGCTATACAGCAATATTAACTTTAACATAAGGGCATTTATTATTAAACATAATAAAATTACATTTTTACTATTTCAAACTTTTTTCTACCTGAGTGCAATTTTTTTTTTTGCTTGTTTTTTTTGTCACTAGGGGTTCTTCACTACAGGCCAACTTTTTCATGTGAAAAGACAGAGACTGGGAGACACCACAACACTGTGCTCTATAAGGTTCCAATTCAAAACTGGGTCATATGCATGACAAAGCATAGACATTATTCAAGTCAGCTGTCTTGTAGGGCCCAAGCATATTGATTTTACTCCCTTACATCGAAACTTGATTTGCCTTATCATTGGCAATGATTTGTTTACGTAAAAATATGTAGAAATATTTGAGGAGTAGTGGCATTCTACATATAAGCAAGAGAAGTAGAAATAGCGTGATAGCATATGTTTAAATATTCATTTATTGTCTCTTGGAAATCAAACAAAGCAAAAAGAAAGTAAACTAAAATCTCCTCAACCTATAAACATCTTCAGCAAAATCAAGAGACATACCAAGAAAGGGAATGAGTTGTAAAAATACATGTCTGGTACAAAAATAACCTGATAGAGAAAAGTCAAATTTTGACTGGATTAGTGGTGGTCAGTACTTAATGATATGGGCATTTGGATAGTTACTACCATTGTAATTGTAATTGCATGTGATTGTCCAAATATTATGTTAAAATTTGTTTTTTTTTTCAAATTTGAGAGTTCATTAGCATGACTTAAACTTCTGATGGCACAAATACATTGGTAACAATAATTTTTCTGTGTATGGTTTGTTCTAAGGAAAAGTCTTATGAATATTATGTAACTACTATTTAGCTATTTAAATTCAACATTCAGTCACAATAATTTTAAGGAAGGGAGGGAGGGAGAAAGATTTGAGAAGTCAAACTTATTGTTCAGACTTGGGCTTTTTTTTTTTTTGATGAGCTGTGATCTTTGCATGTATCAATTCACTATTTCTGGCTTACCTTTTCCTCCCAATAGAAAAAGTGCAGAAAGGGGCTAGGGAAATAGTATAAAAGTTATTTAAAAATCTTTTCATGCTTGAGGCTTGCAATTCAACTTCCACAACTATAAGGAAGTTGTGCTTTGGCTAGAAAATAAATAAATATGAAAAAAAAAAGGGGAGGATTAAAGGAGAGAAACCACTGCACTAGAGCAAGCCAAGTACCATGACACTATTACATGGTGCCAAACTTGGACTACACACATGACAAAACAAGTCAGGTACCCTATTCTGTGAGCTATTCTCTGGTCCGTCACTTATATATGGACCAGAAAATGAAAATGTGTTTCCTTTCTCATTTGCATTATTTTGCTTTCACATCTAATGTCTCTGCAAAGTTAATTCTTGTCAGCCCTACTATATATAGGATATCATGCACGATATATCATTACATGGTATACTACATTTTTTTTTCTGACAATACCTTCTGAGTATATTCTGTTCTGTGATTAAACAGGGATTGTTTTTCAGTCTGTTTCTCTGAGAGGTGTTTCATCAGTATATTAATGCAGAGATAGTATGGCATATAAGTTATCAAAATATGACAGAATGGTGATATTTTCTCATACAAAAGAAACAATTTCTAATAGTATGCATTATTGATTTATGTGAAAGTATAGAGAGAGTTACAAGGACACAGTGAAAACAATGAGACTTTTTCTACTTAGTTTTCAAGGATTAATATCTTTTGCTAACCAATGTAGGGGTACAAAGTCAAACAGATTTTACAATAAAATTTTTGCATGGAAACTAAAGAGTAAAATAGACTTGACATTGAAAATGACCTATATTGTGTTTAAACTTCTTAACTTCCTTGGACGGTGAACTTTGTGACAAAATAAGGAGACCTTAAGTACATAATGATCTTATCTTTCAAATTATAATCTTTTTACTAATATTATCATTGATTTGACATGTTCTTGGTGACAATATCTAATTTATTTTGAAACTCAAATGACATTAATGGAGGACATAAGAGTTTGATGTTTACCAAAATGGATCATAGGTTAAAATAATTTTGAGACACACTTGTTTAAACATATATTGGAATGTTAATTATAGAATGATTATACAAACTTGAATTCAGTAATATCAGTTCCAGTTAGCTAGCTAGCTTACTTAGAACGGTGCATGTGCGCTATACAATTGGTTAGTTTATGACTTTGAATCTATAAGTGGAAAAAAAAAAAAGGGAAACAGTTCTGACATTCTATACAAAATCTCAAAATATAATTATGTGATAATTATGTGTGCTCATATCTATCCTCTTTAGAAAAAAAATATGATTTTCTTCTCATTTTGTAATGACAGTAAAGATACTGGTTTTTGACTTGTATTTCAAAATATCAGGGTTTTAATTTATCAGGGATTTCCAGAATGGTTCTGTATTTTTTTTTTACCATATTCATGGAATGTTGCTATAAACTAAAATGAAGACATTTATTTATATTCTCAAATGTAGAGTATTATACATATGTAAATGTTTCATTCTGAGACAATAGACATCAAGATCAATTTAGGGACCTGAATTATGTTATCAATGAATTGGCTTTAGCAAGATACAGATGCCACCTTCTGCACCCTATAATGATTCTGAGTCCATACTCCCAGAGGCATAAAGAATAGGAAATCTGTCAAGGGAAGGGATGGATGTGGAGTTCTGGTGGTGGGAGTTGTGTGGAATTGTACCCCTCTTATCCTATGGTCTTTTTAACATTTCTATTTTATAAATAAAAATTTAAAAATAAATACAAATTAAAGAAAAAATCTCAGTTTTAACAACTGTCAATTATTTAAGACAGTTGTGAGTAGTAAAGAGAAAGAAGAGGTTTTTTTTTTTTTTTTTTTTCTTTATTCCTTTACCACCCTTCACTCCAACCTGGTGCATATTGTGGAGACATCATCATTTATTTTGATTAGTTCACAAAAGAACAGAACTGCCTAATGGTTTGTATGTGATAGTTCTTAAACATGAAAGGGGGGGGGATACAGAAAGTAGTAAAATCATTTGGAAGTTTAAGTGAACTTTTTTGTTTAATTCATAGTTCATCAGTACCATTCTGACTGACAATTCCCCAATTGACCCTCCTTATATAGATAAACATTTTCTTCAGTTTCACTATGATAGGAAGAACCAGACAACTAGAAGGTCACATACTCAGTTAATTGAATTTGCTTTGAATCAGAATACATCATTTCTAACAGTGTCCTTAAGCTACAGTTTGTACTTCCCTGTTTGTATCAGGGATCCTTTCAGGTTACTGTGCTGAGAAATTCAGTGTTCTCTGACTGGAATGGAAAAGTAATTATTGGTCGACATTGCTAATGTCTGCACATTGGAATGACTTTTGCAATCGTGAGTTCTTAATACAAATGTCGGGACTAAAACAAAGGATATTTGTTTAAAGTGCTTTATGATTATAACTGGACATCTTTAAAAGTGGTAGCACAGTGAATTAAGCCCAGGTGGCGCAAAGCACAAGGGCCAGCCTTAAGGATCCCCTGGCTCCCCACCTGTAGGGGAGTCACTTCACAAGTGGTAAAGCAAGTCTGCAGGTGTCTATCTTTCTCTCCCCCTCTCTGTCTTTTCCTCCCCTCCCCATTTCTCACTTTTCTATCCAACAATGACGACATCAATAATGACTACAGCAATAAAACAACAAGGGCAACAAAAAGGAATAAATAAATATTTTTTAAAAGTTATACTTGTATATGGTAGACAAAACAAAAGAACTAATGGTGGCTATTATCTTTAAATTTACCTTATTTATATTGCAATTTTTAAAATTAATTACACTAAATCTATTTAATTAAAAGTGTTTAACCATAGTTTAGTGCTGAGCTTAATAATACTGTAAGCACATTATGTCAGATATATTTAATCTTAGTATATATTAACCTTTAAATATTCTTTAAATATATTATGAGATAAATGGTTATTTGAGTCATGTTTAAAAAGTCATAAGATTGTATAGTATTTCCTAGTTGAAATCTTAAATTACATCCTTATATGAATAATTAAAGTTTACTATTGAATTGCTAGTTTTAGTTTTAGAAACTGTAAGATAGTACCAATAGTGGGGGTTGTATTGCTAAATGGGAATCTGGGGAATGTTATGCATGTAAAAAAAAAAAAAAAGAAGTAGAAACGCAAAGCAGAAATTGACTGAGTTTGGAGTATGGCACCAAAGTAAGAAAGCAGAAGTATACTAGAGTTTGCAGTGAGTACCTCCCTAATACTTCCTCTCCACTTTTCCAAGCTTTGGGTCCATGATTGCTCAACAATTTGTATGGCTTTGTATGTTAACTCTCTTTTCAGTCACCAGGTTCCAGGTGTCATCAGGATGCCGGCCAGACTTCCCTGGATTGAAGACACCACCAATGTGTCCTGGAGCTCAGCTTCCCCAGAGACCCATCCTACTAGGGAAAGAGAGAGGCAGACTGGGAGTATGGACCGACCAGTCAACGCCCATGTTCAGCGAGGAAGCAATTACAGAAGCCAGACCTTCTACCTTCTGCAACCCTCAATGACCCTGGGTCCATGCTCCCAGAGGGATAGAGAATGGGAAAGCTATCGGGGGAGGGGGTGGGATATGGAGATTGGGCGGTGGGAATTGTGTGGAGTTGTACCCCTCCTACCCTATGGTTTTGTTAATTAATCCTTTCTTTAATAAAAAAAAAAATTAAAAAATAAATAAATAAATAAATAAATAAAAATGATTCATCAGTACCTTGGGAACACAAACAGAGCTATGCAAACATGTATGTGCTAAAAAAAAAAAAAAAAAAAAAGATAGTACCAATAGATAAAATAATAGTGCACATTAAAATAATTCAATAAAGTGAGATCAAGTTAAGAGCATTTCAAAAATAATTTAATACTTATCCCACATGATTTCAGTTATGAACAAATATATATAATTCCATACCTAAAATCACTACATATTTTAATTGTGATACAAACAGATTTAAGGGACCAGGCTATGACTCACTTGGTTAAGCGCACAAAATACTAAGCACAAGGACTTGTGCAAAGATCCAGTTCCAGCCCAAAACTCTTCACCAGCAAGGGGTCACTTCACAAGCATGAAGCAGATCTGCAGATGTCTGTCTTTCTTTCTCTCTTTCTGTCTCCCCGTTGCCTTTCAATTTCTCTCTGTTATATCCAATGAGAAAGAAAGAAACGAAGGAAGGAAGGAAGGAAGGAAGGAAGGAAGGAAGGAAGGAAGGAAGGAAGGAAGGAAGGGAGGGACAAAGGAAGGAAGGAAGGAAGGAAGGAAGGAAGGAAGGAAGGAAGGAAGGAAGGAAGGAAGGAAGGAAAGGAAGGAAGGAAAGAAGGAAAGAAAGTAAGTCGCTAGGAGCAGTGGATTTGTAGTGCTGGTATTGAGCCCCACTAAGCCTGGAGGCAAAAAAGAAAATTGAAAAATAAAAGAGAATAAAAAAGAGAAACATATTTAAAATTCTCAGAAAATGTGTCAGTTCTATATCACTTTATTTTATGTGATGTAATAGGAAATCAATAAAAATAATGGCATATATATATATATATATATATATATATATATGTATATATAATACTGAAATTAGTTGCAGCAGGAATTTCACAAAATTATATACTGGAAAATGACATACTGAAGACCAAAAGACATACTGAAGCCGAAAAATTATTTCTTATTTTCAGTTTTTGTAAGTACCCAGGACCAGAATGGTTTTGCTAGACTTAAGCCATTGTTCAGTAGTCTGGTAACCTTTTATGAAAGGTTAAAGTTTTACTGCTTAGATTTTTTTTCACTAAACAGCTAATTAGGTGAATATTTATGTATGGTAGTATATGATACGTATAATGAAGCGGGTAATTTGTCTCTATTTTTATCCTGCCACTATTAGTCATTCTGATGTGATTCTAATTAATCTTTTCAATTATGTAACCTTTAATAGGAGCCAAACTCAACCATGGAGAGTACAAGATATGACTAAATGAATTTTAATATTGATACTAACCTTACTAAGATAAATATTCTAGCATAAAATATGGTGTTTAAATAATAATGATTTGGGGGTCGGGTTAAGCGGGATAAGCCTACATGGCACAAAGCTCAAGGAAGGGCCTAAGAATACCAGTTTGAGCCCCTAGATCCCCACCTGCAGGGGAGTCGCTTCACAGAAGGTGAAGTAGGTCTGCAAGTGTCTTTCTCTCCCCCTCTCTGTCTTCTTCTCCTTTCTCCATTTCCTTCTGTCCTATCCAACAATGAACGACATCAACAACAGCAATAACCACAACAAGGTTACAACAAGGGCAACAAAAGGGGGGGAAAATGTCCTCCAGGAGCAGTGGATTCATGGTGAAGGCACCGAGCCCCAGCAAAACCATCTTAGAGTTGTCTTTCACCTTTAAGCATAATCACTTCCAGTTCCAATCATTTGGAAGGACACAGTATCTTCATATTTTGCTCACTTTTAAATTAAAGAGTAGTATTCCATTGAACATATGCCGCATAGCTTCTGTATCCAGCCATTTGTCCATGGACATTCAGGATTTCTTTTCTCTGTCTTTCTCTCTTTCTCTCTCTCTCTCTCTTTTCTTCCTTCCTTCCTTCCTTCCTTCCTTCCTTCCTTCCTTCCTTCCTTCCTTCCTTTCTTCCTTTCTTTCTTTTTCCTTCCTTCCTTCCTTCCTTCCTTCCTCCCTCCCTCCCTCCCTTCCTTCCTTCCTTCCTTCCTTCCTTCCTTTTTCCTTTTTTGGCTTCCAGGGTTATTACTGGAGCTCAGTGTTCCCTACAAATCCACTGCTCCTGGGGACCGTTTTCCCCATTTTGTTACCCGTGTTATTATGGTTATTATTATTGTTGATGTCATTACTGTTGTTGTTGTTGGATAGGACAGAGAGAAATCATGAGAGGAGGGGAAGACAGAGAGGGGGAGAGAAAGACACCTGCAGACCTGCTTCACTGCTCTTGGGGAGGGGGGAGCTCGAACCTGCATCTAGGAACAGGTCCTTGAGCATTGCACCTTGTGCGCTTACCCTGCTGCTCTACCGCCAGGCCCCCTTAGGTTGTTTTCATTCCTTGACTATTGAAAAGAATGAAGCTATGAATGAAGATAGGGTGCAAATGCCATTGTTTTAATGAAATTATGTTCTTTTAATATATTAGCTAAGAATGGTATTGCTGGATTATAAATAATTTCCATTTTATTGAATGTTTGAGGAATCACCATACTGTGTTCTGTATGGACTGGATCAGTCTATATCCCCATAAACAGTGTAACAGAGTTTCTTTTCCTTATATCCTGTCCAACACTGGGTATCTTTTGATTTGTTAATATGAGGTTAATAGCTCATTTTGGTTTTAATTTGAATTTATCTAATGAAAGCAGAGCATTCTTTTTTCATATGTCTATAGGCCATCTGCTTATCTTTTAAAAAATGTGGGCGGAGGGTAGATAGCATAATGGTTATACAAACAGACTGTCATGTCTGAGGTTCCAGAGCCCAGATTCAATCCCCCACATCACCATAAGCAAGAGCTGAACAGTGTTCTGGAAAAAAAAAAAAAAGAGTTGGGAGGTAGCGCAGCAGGTTAAGTGCACATGGCACAAAGCTCAAGGACTGGCATAAGGATCCCGGTTTGAGCCCCCGGCTCCCCACCTGCAGGGGAGTCGCTTCATAAGCAGTGAAGCAGGTCTGCAGGTGTCTATCTTTCTCTCCCCCTCTCTGTTTTCCCCATCTCTCTCCATTTCTCCCTGTCCTGTCCAACAAAGATGGCATCAATAACAACAACAATAACTACAACAGTAAAACATGGGCAACAAAAGGGAATAAATAAATAAATTTAAAAAGCTATTTAGTCAGAGATTTTGCCCACTTTTTAACTGATTTTTTTATGTTTCATTTTATGATTAGATACAACTAATATATCTGTATTTATTATTAGTGGTTGATGTCAATAACTTCTTAGGTATGTGATGTGCAAATATTTTATCTGAGTTGTCTTTTAATCCTTGTGGAATTTTCTTTTGGTATAGAAGATTTTCAATTTGATGTACTTCCATTTATTAAATCTTGGTTAGTCTCAATTGCCCATGGAATTGATTCTCCAAATATATCTGATATTATCTTGAAGTCCTTTATTAATAATTTCTTCCATTGGTCCAATATCAACCACAGAGACTGAAAAAATAAGAGGGCCAGATGGTGGCGCACCTGGTTCAGCACACATGTTTCAATGTACAAGGACCCAGGTTCGAGCCCCAGGTTTCCACCTGCAGGGTGAAAGCTTTGCAAATGCTGAAGCAGTGTAGCAGTGTCTGTCTGTCTCTCCCTCTCTGTCACCCCCTTCCCTCTTGATTTTTGATTGTCTCTATCCAATAAATAAATATCCATTTCATCTAGATAGTTCTATTTGTTTCTTAGAGAAACACATAATATCCAACTATAGTCATTTATATTTCTCTATTATTTGTTATAATTTCAACTTTCTCATTTATTATTTTTTATTATAGTTTTCTCTCTTTTTCTTGATGAGTCTAGGCAGTAGTTTGTTCATTTTATTTATGCTTTCAAAGAATCAGCTCTTGTATTCATTAATATTTTGAATCATCCTTCTCTGCTCTGATTTTAAATATCCCCTTCCTTTTGCTGATTTTAGGTTCACTTTATTGTTGTTTTACTTCAACTATGTTGTTAGAGATTTTATTTGATATTTTTCTTCTTTGTTAATGTGAATCTGTATTTTATGAACTTCCCACTGAGGGCTGTTTTTGCTGCTTCCTACAGGATCTGGTAACTGGTTTCTTTGTTCTCAAAATAATTTTTAATTTCTCATTTGATTTCTTCAATGACTTACATGTTACTTAGAATCTCATAAGAATACTTATACTTGTAAGAGCACTAGGGAGATAATGTTATGATTATGGAAAATATTTTAATGCCAGAGGCTCTAAGGTCCCAGGTTCAACATGAATGCCAACATAAGCCAGAGCTGAGTAATGCTGTGGGATCTCTCTCTCTCTCTCTCTCTCTCCTTTCTCTCTCATTAAAATAAATATAAGAAAATTAAATTAAAAATAACATAAATCTGAAGTACAGAGAAAAATTCAAAGTTAAAGGGGAAAGTAGGGAATCATTTTCTCAAGTAAAAATTAAAATCAAGTATGTAAACAGAGTAAGTTAGAGTTTGCATTAAAACACCAGAGGCAGTCAGGAACCAAGTGTTTAAGAAAGATAAAGAGAGTTTTTTATGGAATCCAGAGTAAAAACTGAAGGAATGCCTTGCTATGTGAAATGTTGCCCCGGCCAGCAGGGCGGTGAGCAGGGGCTAGGAACCCAATGAGACCTGAAATGATAGGGACAAGAGACGCGAAGAACGAGAGCAAGTCAAGTTTCTGATCAAGCTCTAAATTTTATTGTGAACACAGGCATTATAAGGCTTTGGGGAAGGAGGGGGAAGTGCTGGAGGAGGAGGAGGGGGAGCAATCTTCAAAGGGGGAATGTTCCTTGCAACATATAATGGATGAAATCATGTTTGCTACCACAACTATGTGTTGTGTCACTGTTTCTGATAAATGGTCTACCTGAGGGGGAAATGGCTTGCCCAGGGGGAAATGAAACTTGTCTCGAGGGCTTCCATTGTTTCAAAGCTAATCATCTATCAAAGCAGAGAAATGGCTCCTGGCATCTCATCCCTTCGTTATAATTTAACTTGAGGCAGTTAGTTGAGGTGAGGAGCAGGGACCTGAACAGCAGGTATAACCAGAGGGGGGAAGTATTGACCCGATTCCTCCCGCGGGGTGGGTGCAGAAACCAACCTTCCCGCATCTTATAAGGCTCTCGGTGTCTTTTTGGGGAGGGGAGGCAGAGCCACAGTTTCCAGGGAAATGATTTTTTGTTGCTGACACCAACCTCCATGCAAATCAGGTTTGCTTCACGGGGGACTCAGAGGCGGACAATAGGGTCCTCCCCCTGCAGTGCTTTGCCTTGCACCCCTTACTGGTGTCCTTTCCCTGCCAAGGTTGGATGTTTCCGTGCATAATTCTGAGTTTTATGCCATCCGAAAGGGAGGTCAGTCATCCTCAGGTTCAGCCAGGCCTCTATCAGCCAAATCAAGTCTGTGATAATGGATTTGCAAAGGTTTTAATGCCAAGGAGTCAATCTGCCGTTTTATAAAATCAGTAATCTTATTAAAAATAAAGGGTCCTAAGGTAACCATTAACAAAAGACTAATAAGGGTCTCATATGGGGCTCTGTAGTGACTCAAGACTATTTGTGGTGGAGTCTATAACCTGTTGTAATTTGTCAGAAAATTTATGGGAGGAATATATAGAGTGTCCTAGCATGCCACCAGCAAGTCTAAGGGAAGCAGTCAGTGGATGTGATGTCCAGGGGAAGAAACACAGCACGTCTGGTCTTCTGGTCAGCGCCAACTGATGAAATTTTCTTCTTCTGGTCAGCTGTGGAACAAGCAAGACTAGGAGGCAAGGACCAGGTAGAGAAGAATTGACATGAAAATATAGGATGGTGTTTATCAAAACACAGAGGAGGTGCATACACATTAGAAGTCAAGGTGAGGTTCCTTGAATATTGAGGAATATTTTGAGAAAAGTGAGCAGTCAATAAGCATGCAAAGATGAAGTCAGCAGTGGTAGGTCAGCAGAAAGAGAAGACTTGGATAAGCTGGTGAGGTTAGCTGGAGTATATACTGCCATGGTGTCCTTTGTGGTAAGGACTTGCCAACAGGGACTCTGTGGATTTTGCAATGTCATCCACCATAATAAAAGGAAAACAAACATGGACATCCAGTGTTGAAAAAAGAGAAAAAAAGAATATGTCTCTATGACTGGAAAAGTGGGTGGCTTTGTCAATGAGATATAATAAATGGACAATTTGAATTTTTGTAAATATTAAAAAGATTTAGTATGTTACTTCATTGACACTTTAGCCAACTGAATACTGGGGGGTGCATTCTCCTTCTTTTTTATTAATTAAGCTTAAGGGTTTTAGTTTTTCTTGTTTGAGCTGTAGCCCATATAAATTTAGAAAACATATCAACTGAGAAAAAAAGTTTTTTTTTTTTTTGTTTACTAAACATGGGCAGGTGAATTATATCAATCTGTCTGAGAGCATTGGCTTTTATCAATGGAGATGAATCTTAAAAGTCTGAATAGCAAGATCTTAATTAAATAATGCAGGAGCCAGTAAAGTGCTCTCACTATGGCAGGTCAAGCGTTAAATTTTTTTTTTTAAGAGGCTTGTAAAAAAATGAGAAAAATTTTAGGATATGAGTGACTTTAGGAGTCATCACACACCCATAAATAAAAATTAAAAATGTTTAGTTTTAAATCTTACCATATGAGCAGTCAGTTCTTCATGTGCAGATGTACCTATAATTATTTACTTAGGGAGAGAACTTGTACCAAGTTAATTGATGATCTAATGGTTAGAATTGACTTGTTTTTTTTTTCTATGATTTTAGAAGGCTCTTTATTAGAATATACCAATATGTTATAGAAAGTCAATACCTAATGTGTTGACATGATAAAATATTTACCATTTTTTAGCATTATTTTAAACTGATTAGACAGTTTAAGCACACTATTATGCCTTTAGTTTACTAAGATCTTTACTCATCACAAGGCTATCATGAGTAAGCATAGATATAAAACTCTTAATAGATTTTGTTCCTTAGAACTCTAATATGGCAACTTAAAAGGCTAAAATAAAACCTCATAGTTTAAATGTTCAAAATATTAATTTTGTTAAATCAGGATTTGCCAAAACAAATCTTCTATCAGACCAAAAACACAATGTATTACCTTAATTTATCAAGAATAAACCTCTGGCAGTGTCTTAAAACAAACCAGATAATTTTTAAAAGCAGAAAGATATAAAGAGGAAAACCAGCGCAAGAGCCTCTGGCATGTAAATAATTAACATAACTATTGTGTTATCTTTTACTAACCCAAGCCAGTTTTGCCTGTTTAGTTGAGAAAGTATTTTAAAAGCTTTTTTTTTTTTTTTTTTTTGAAATCACTTAAACAATTTTAAGTAAAATGTTAAACTTTGTTTGTTAAGGACCTTTGTTTATCACAAAGCTATCACACCCTTAGGGCAGCTATGAACAAGGGTGGGTACACAACTTAATTGATCTTTCACTTTGATTTAGATAGGTAACTTAAAAAGCTAAGATAAACCTCATAGCTGAAATGTTAAAATAAATTTTTACTGTTAACATTTCTTTTAGATGACCATTTTACACTAAATAATTTTGTTGAATCACATCTGTTGAATAAAAATTTATCAGGCCAGGAATAGCACGTTTAACCCTTTATTTCCTGGCAAGGCCACTGCTCTACACTGACTGGGTTATTAGAAAGTCAGTTCAAGGATGGAATTAAATTAACAAACAGTGGCAGTTGATATTGAGGTGCTGGTAATATCTACAATTTTCACAAGAGTGAGAGAGACTACAGAGGCATTTTACCATGCCTATATATCTCAGCAAATCTTTTTAACTAATGAATTGATGCTGATATTAGCTATCAGAAGGACGAAACTGTTCTATATTTTACTCTGGTAAAGGTGTGCCAACTCTATGAGCCTGGATCTTTAAAACCACATTTAGCTTAACTAAATCTTATTTAAAACTTAAAACAAACTTTAGTTACTTAGGATTTAACACACATTAATGAAAACAAGGTTAGCACAGACTTAAAACATACATTTTGGTGAAGAGAAAAATTTTCTCTTTGAAAAACCGCTTTGGTTTTTGGATTCCTAACTCACAGCCTATCTATCCAGGAGGGGTGTTTGTGGCTAAGGTACATTTTACAGTTTTAAAGAAATAAATAATTAAATTTCTATCAAAAGTGTGTACTGGTTTTCTGGTTAATAGCTTTTAAGTTAAAGAGAACATCTTGTTTGATTGATTTCATTTTTTCTCTAAGGAATAGCTTGTTATCCAGATAAGATCTCACTCAGAACTGGTTTTAAGCTTTCTGAGAGTAGAGGGAAAAAAGCTGGATCTTTTTTGGCTGACTAGTTTTAAGATAATGCCAAATCAAGAGCCCACAGTTCTTTAACTAATTGTAAATGTTCTCTCTCTTTTTTTTTTTTTTTTACTAATTTTCTAAGGGAAGCTGTTTTTCGTGCTAGTTGAGTTTTAGCCTTGGTGGTCTAATCAGTATTATTGGCCAAGTCAAGGACCAGAGCACAAAACGGAGGGACGGTGGTGTAGGGAGGCAGTCTGGACAAGGAAGAGCCTAGGGATTAGGGTTAGCCAGTTTGAGCCTGGCTCCGAGTAACAGGGAAAGCCAAAACCAGTTTTGATTTGGATGGTTTAGTCTTAGTTTTAGTTTTAGGGATTGGGTTTTTTGGTGAGGCTAAAAATTTAAGTTCTTCTGTAACTGCAGCTATTTCTTTCATTAATTGAAGCTGCTCTCTCCGGTCAGCAAGGACCTTGCGGAGAGTGGAAATTCCTGTAAGGGCTCCTGAGCGTGCCCTCCTGATGGAGGGGTTATCAAGGAGAGGGTCAGGCTGGAGAGTGGGAGCATGGATATAGGGAGGGGGATTAAAGGGAGGAGGATACCAATCGGGATTGTAGTATCTGGCAGCCTCTTTTTCTAGCAAAGCCTCATTCTCTGTGGGAGAGGGAGGGTTTTGTGGGAGGTTTTGTAAAACTGGATAGGGGGGGGGGGGGAAGGAATGCTGGGTTTCATTCTCATGTGAATTAGCAATAGGAGGGTCAATGAAGGGAACTTTAGTAAGTGCAGTGGGACCTGTAGGGAGGGGAACAGGGCATTTACTTTCATCAGGTGCTGGGAGGATTTTATTTTGATTGGGTACTGGGGGATCAAGATCAATAATCACAGAAGGGCATGGAGATGGGGTCTTTGTCCTGGACGGCAGACTAGAAAGTTGCCGGAGGACCTTTTCACCCTCTGTAATAAGGTTTTTAATATCAGGGTGATTATTATAGATTTTTAAGATATCATTAATTAAATTCCAGTAACAAAAGGCAGAAACAGGTACACGTTCAGGACCAAAAGACTGATAGTGATCATTAAGACAGTCACCAATTCTCCTCCAACGTTTCTCATCTATAGTGCCTTCCTGGGGGAACCAGGGGCAAATATTTCCAATATAATCTAAAAACTTCTTTAATTCTTTCTTTTTAACCCTAGTTCCTCGTGTCTTGAGTGACTCCTTGAGTCCTTTAATGAATAAATCTTGTTTGCTAAATTCATGTCCCATGGTTTTGCTTACCTCAGCCGCTGTGACACTCTTCCCCAGATGCGACTCACGGGCGGGTATTTTCGTGGCGATCTCTGCGAGTCTTTGCGTTACTCCCTCAGCCGTGGTGACTCTGTGAATTCGGGTAGGCCTACCCCCTCCATCAGCGGAGTTTCTAGGTCCAGAAGGCTTCTTCGCCCCACGTTCCTGGCGCCAGAATGCCCCGGCCAGCAGGGCGGTGAGCAGGGGCTAGGAACCCAATGAGACCTGAAATGATAGGGACAAGAGACGCGAAGAACGAGAGCAAGTCAAGTTTCTGATCAAGCTCTAAATTTTATTGTGAACACAGGCATTATAAGGCTTTGGGGAAGGAGGGGGAAGTGCTGGAGGAGGAGGAGGGGGAGCAATCTTCAAAGGGGGAATGTTCCTTGCAACATATAATGGATGAAATCATGTTTGCTACCACAACTATGTGTTGTGTCACTGTTTCTGATAAATGGTCTACCTGAGGGGGAAATGGCTTGCCCAGGGGGAAATGAAACTTGTCTCGAGGGCTTCCATTGTTTCAAAGCTAATCATCTATCAAAGCAGAGAAATGGCTCCTGGCAAAATGTCACTCAAGCATTAAGCTGAAAATACAGTTTTAGCAAACATAAGTTATTAATGATCATTTGAGTGTTAGCTGTGATGAAATGGAGATGAGAGACAAGATAAAACAAGAGAGACAAGATAAGAGATGTACACTTTATGAAAGAGCTGAATTAGGAGGCCCCGGAAGATATTCAGCAGGTGGAGTGCCTGTTTGCCTTGCATTAGACTTGGGCTCCATTCCCATACCACCAGGGAATAGTGTTTTAGGGAGTAGTGCTCAGTTGCTCTTCCTCCACCCCTTTCTAAAACAATCTAGAATAAAACTTGGGCTGCCAGAAGGTTCAGTATCATTTGTAATGCCATGGATTCATCCCATTGGGAAAGCTGGAGTATGAAAAGAAACAGAAAAAAAACAAAACAAAAAAACAGCTAATCTAAAAGCAGAAACTTCTCCTGTTTATGCCTACTATTTCCTTGCCTGTTTTTTATTTCTTAGTACTCCCTTGGCTACACTAAACTCTATGCCTACACCTCCATCTGAATATGTCTAAATAAACATATACAGCTATGCTGACTTATTTGTTGTTAAAGATTTTACTCACTAGACCCCATTGGAGCCTTTATGTCACCTGGAATTATGACATAGTCTGCTAATCTGTTCACTTGTAGATGTTTTATACATAAATATCAAGTGTATGTGTGTGTGCGGCAGCAATACTCTGATGTAATGTAAATAAATAAACTAATGCATATTATTCTTTAATATTAAACTATAGTAATTTGAGATGAACAAAACATAGTAGTTAATTTTGAACTACCAGTTGAAAAACATTGATGATTTTAATAATTGTTCAAAGAGATTCATTTCAGGATGAGGAAAGTCCAGTGGCATTCCACAAACATTGATGCATTATTACCTATTAACCCTAAAAATATACACTAGTAGGCTAAAATTAAAGCACATGACATATATAGTTTAATAAAAGGTACATTTTGAATATTCCCCAAGCCTTGGTAAATAGAAAAGTACATAGGGCAGAATCTAGGCCATGAACAGTTTTACCATTGTGATAAATAAAACTATGAACAGCAACCACACAAAATGATAGATTCCAATAGTGTAGTATATAGCGTCATAGACCTATGAGGGAAGAATTAATATCTTCATGGTTCAGGAAAATCTTTATTTTTAATAAAAATTGCAATTTGGATAAGACAAAGCCAATTCTTTATTGCTTGAAGGTACTCGTGGTGATTCTCTGTTCACTAATCTCTTAGTCAAGAACTTCCTAGAAACTCCAGAGCTTTGTACAAAAGGCTAGAGAATTAATATTTTAATGTGCTTGGTCATTTTCACCTCCTTATGTTTTATTGTTTGCTGTGTGATAGAATGGATTTTCCTCCACTTGTAAATAATGCATTGATTATTTTACCAATATTGTCCTCTTAGCAAAATTCTATGCCAAGAACACCATTATCCATTTACACTTTTGACAAAGATGAAGAAATGGAATCTAGTACAGCTTTTGTCCCTTGTTTCTTCCCTTCCTCTTTTTAAAAATATGCTCTTTATTTGATGAGTTTGTGTTTAACAAAACTGGTGCAGTGCTGTATTCCAGTAGCACAAAACGTTCATTATTTCATGTAATCCCTTTTTTATTTCTAGGTAATCCATTAGTTTACAATGGAAATTACATTGTTTATTATGAAATAAAGATAGAAAGATTTCCCTCCGTAAAAAAACCATATATGCTATGATTTAGGGTTTTTTTTTATTCTAGTGAACAATGTGTTTATGATTTAAGAGGTATTTTTTTCAATGTGATGAGCAACTTTGTGTGAATGATCCTCTGCTATCTCACTATATCCAGTTACTTTCAGTAATAAATTAATTTTTGACAATATTTTTCTTAGTATGTTTAAATGATTGTCAAAGCAGAATATTTTTTAGCACTTCTAGGTGAATTTTATTTCTACTTAAAAGCTTATGAGGAGTTTTCTTTAATGTTCTGGTAAGGTGAATAAAACTTTGCAATCAGCTTAACATAAAATGCATTTACCAGTAGCATAATACATACACATATATATGAAAAACATTATGAATTACCAAAAGCAATAGTCTGCATATTAAAGATTAAAAAACAAAACATAATAATGAATTCCTCTATTAAAGCAGTACTCTATTTTTTTCTCATTTGCCAAAAGACTGTTTTCTATAATAAGCAAAAAAAAGATAATAATATCAGTATATGTTCACAACTATTTTAACATGTGGAAATGTGTACTTTACCTAATAAGTACCCTACATAATTTGGGTATTATGTTAGTAACAGTGATACTGCCATTTTTCTCTATTTCATAGTCATCTTCACACTATAGGACATTATATAATTTTCCTTTCTATGTTTTAATGATTTACTCATGAGAGAGAATTAGAGAATAAGAGCAAGATAAAACCAGAGTATAATGATATTGTATTCTGGACCTCATAGTTGAAATCTAGTACTTTGTCTACTGTACCACCTCCTCGGCTGCTAGAATATTTTAAAGACTTTGAACTATATGTTAATTCAAAAATCAATCAATACCAGAAAAATATAATTCTTCTAGATGCCAAATTCTACTGATTTTCTTTATTAAAATATTTGTTTATGAAAAAAACGAGGCCAGAGGTAAAAGATAATCTTTAAAAATTTGTTTATGTATTTATGTATTTATTTATTTATTGCCTCCAAGGTTATTGCTGGGGCTCAGTGCCTGCACTACGAATACATTGTTCCTGGAGACTATTTTTTCCCCTTTTTTTTTTTGCCCTTGTTTTATCATTGTTGTGGTTATTATTATTGTTGTTTTGTTGTTGATGTTGTCATTGTTGTTGGATAGGATAAAGAGAAATGGAGAGAAGAGGAAGACAGAGGGGGGAGAGAAAGATACCTGCAGATCACTTGTGAAGTGACGCCCTGCAAGTGGGGAGCCTGGGGCTCAAACCTGGATTGTTATGCCAGTCCTTGTGCTTTGAGCCATGCTCGCTTAACCTGCTGTGCTGCCACCTGATGCTCTGCCACCTGATGCCAATATTTATTTGTTTTGATTGAAGGTGAGAGATACAGAAAGAATTAGGTAAGGAGAGAGGCTCTTCAGCACTACTCCACTGCTTGTGAAGCTTCTACCCTTCACATGGAGATCAGTGGCTTGAACTTTTGACCATAGACATGGTAATCTGTGTGCTCTACCATGTGAGTCAACACCTCTACTCTGACCTAGAGTTCTGCTCTTTTTATAATACACATGTGAGAATGAAAAGGAGAGCAGAAATAATTTATATCTAAAGTAAAAAATCAATAACACACAACTGCTGGTAAAGAAAACAGTAAGTAAAATGTTATTGAAAAAAAGAAGAATAGCATTGGCTAATGGGGGAAAGAAATATATCTCTCAGATTGCTTCCTCCCCCCCACACCTCCAAATGGAGGTAATGTTTTTAAATCCTTTCTTTTAATAGTCATTTATGAAATCATTTACTCCATATAAGTGTGGTCTTATTTTTAATATAGTTTTTATCACTTCTACTTATGTGCTGGTCTTTAGAGTCAGCCATATGCTAAAGAGCCCGTTAGGTAAAGCTGGGTGTTCCCCTTTTCAGAGCAGTGTTTGCTAAAAGGATTAAACTAGGATTCTCTTCTTAACTAATAAATGTTTGCCACAAGTCGAGTTATTATTACTTTCACAACACTAATAGACATATATCAAAATCCCCTTCTTAACACTAATAGACAATAATAGATGTAAACCAAAGTTTCTAACTTAATAGAGGATGAGAAGTAGAATTTCTTCTGATTTGTTTAAAATCATTTCTTTTTAAAATGTTTTATATTATTTATTTTGCATAGAAACATAAAGAGATTGAGAGGGAAGGGGGAGAGAGAGGGAGAGAGAGTGAGAAAGAGAGGAAAGAACTAGAGAGAGAGGGGGCTGTTGGTAGTATTGTTTCACCACTTGTGAAGCTTCCCTCTGCAGGTGGAGATCGGGGACTTGAACCCAGGTCCTTGTGAAATGTAATGTGTGCTGTCAACCACATATGCTACTGCCTGACACCAAGAATAAGTTTTTAGCCTCCTCTTGCTCAGTTACAAGAGCCTACCTGGTAAGTTTATTTGACACAATGTCTCAGGAGCCATCCATGTCTTTCCAGATGTCAAAATTACTTTCTTTGTCGTGTATTAGTAAACAGGTAATTTCCACACATTGATAATTGTAATTGATTTTGAAAGGATTGTGAAGGTGCAAATATCTTTCTAACGTAGTAGCTTCATTTATGTGGAATATAGAAAATAGAATCCTGAGGGCTGGGTGGTGGTGCATCTGGTTGAGTGGATGCGTTACAGAGCCCAAGGACCCAAGTTTAAGCCCCCAGTCCCCACCTGCAGAGGCAAAGCTTTGCAAGCAGTGAAGTAGTGCTGCAGGTGTCTCTGTCTCTCTCCCTATCTTCCCCCTTCCCTCTCAATTTCTGACTGCCTCTATCCAATAAATATTTAGAAAAACAATTAAAAATGGATATAGATTCCTTTTAATTCAAAAATACGTTGCACAACTCCCATACTATTTTCTATAGTGATTTACCAATTAACCTCCCCAGCAACAAAGAAAAAGTGTATCCTTCTCTCCACATCCTTGCCAAAATTTGTTATTTTTAGTCTAATGATAGCATACATCTAATAGATTTGTGATGGATGGTTGGTCATTGGGCTTTATATTTGTCGTTTCCTCTTGATAGTGCAATTGAGCATACATATTACATATATGTGTGTCTATCTTTTCTAGTTATGTGCCTATTTATAACCAGATTATTGTTTTTCTGTTATATCATATGGGTTCTTTATCAGATACATGCTATACAAATAGTCTGTCCTATTCTTTAACCTGTCTTTTCATTTTATAATTTATTTTCTTATACTCCCTGAGTAATAAATCTTATTGAAATAGCCCCATTTTTTTTTCAAATTCATGTTTTTGGTATTATATTTAAAATCATTTTCATAACATATTGTACATCAAGGAGCTTCCTCCAATATTTTCTTCTGTTGTGCTTTTGGGTTTTACATGTAAGTCTGTAGATAAAGGAATTCTTAAAGTACTTGACCTAGGACTGGGGAAGATAGCCACAAGGTTAAGGAAAAAGTTTCATGTCTGAGGCTCCAAAGTGCCAAATTCAGTCACTCAACCACAGCAAACTAGATCTGAGAAGTGATCTGATAAATAATAAATAACTGAATAAATAATCTCACACTTGAAACCATCTGAGTAGTAATTACCCTTTTCCTCAGTACTACAGTAAAGGAAACACCACAGGTGACGTTTTTCCACTATTTTTTTGATATGCAGTGTGTGATTATGCACATAGTCACATTCACTTTCACAAATATGTGTAATTTTTCCCTGGAAATCTCTTACATATGCATAGACTGTAGCATCATTCTGACTCTACTTGTCATAAAGCCTGGCTTCCATCCTCCCTTTCTCTCTCCAAATTTTGCTCTATACCCTGCGCTTGGCAGTAACACCATTTTATAGGTTCCTTTCTTGCCAATAAACCACTTCTTCTCCATATAGATATTCCTGTTAGTTTTAGGTAATAACAGGAATTCTACTGAATGCAATTTCTTACTATTAAAAACACATTCATGTTAAGCCTGTTACAGAATTTATAATCAGACTTCAGAATGCTGTCAAATTTGTGAAGTCTATCATTATTTTTTCATACCTTTACATTTTTAAATTTATATTAACTGGTATATATTTCACTAGTTATTGTTTTATTGATATAATGAATATTGTACTGAGCTATTGAGTATATTAAATAAAATGCTAATCGCAGCATAACATGAAAATATTGTCTACTCTTACTTTTAACCTAGACTGAGAAGACTGATTATGGGTGCTTAGAAAAACTGACTTTTTCTCTAGCATATGCCCTTAAATTTATTAACTGTAACCATTTCTAAAAATCAGTATTCAAGAGTATCTGTGTGGATTCACTAAGTTTCCTAAGGCCTATCAGTTAATGTACACAAAGAGATGACTTTATGTGTATGTTAATACTTTAATTATCATTGAAATTGAGATATTTCTATTTTCTTTAGTATGATAATGACTATGACAATCATTGACATCACCAAAAGAAAAAATTCCAGAGATCTCTCTAACAAACAGAAAACCAACCTGAAATAGAATGAAGAGAGTAGGGTTGGGCGGTAGCGCAGCTGGTTAAGCACACATGGCACAAAGTGCAAAGACTGGCTGGCATTAAGGATCCCAGTTCGAGCCCCTGGGTCCCCAACTGCAGGGGAGTCACTTCACAGGCAGCGAAGCAGGTCTGCAGGTGTCTATCTTTCCTCCTTTCTGTCTTCCCTTCCTCTCTCCATTTCTCTCTGTCCTATCCAACAACAAAAACATTAATAACAACAGCAATAATAACTACAACAATAAAAGAAAACAAGGGCAACAAAAAAAAGGGGGGAAGAAAGGAAGAAAGAAAGAAAGAAAGGAAAAAAGAAAGAAAAGAAAGATATAAAGAGAGAAAGAAAGAAAGAAAGAAAGAAAGAAAGAAAGAAAGAAAGAAAGAAAAAGAAGAGAGTATATTGAGTAGTTGGTAATGGTGGTGTATTTGTGATATAGAAGCAAAGAATTTTTGGTTACAAAACAGTAGTTATTAAAAAGCTTTCACTTTTGTAGCAAGTATTATTAGTTACCTCGTCAGCAGTTCTTTTCCATCAGTTCTTGTAATATAACCTCTATTGAGTTCAGAAGACAATTTACAGAAAACCAAGAGATAAAAGTTTTACTTATTTAACTAATTTTGATAATAGCATTTCCCTTTTTAGGTTATACACCTAAATGCAAACATGCAAGTCTTGATTAACTACTCTGGAAGTGAGCCATAAGGGAACATAGAAAATGATTTTCTTATACAATAAGGTGTCTTTTTTTTTCCCTACCAGGTTTATCAAATAATTTCTCTGACCTGTTGTCCATGTTTGTTTGTTTTTGATAGAAACTGAGACAGACAGAAAGATTTCTTTGAGGATGAACCACTAATTTGCCTCATGTGACTTCATTCTATGAGGGTATGAAACTTAGAGCTGGCTTTGAACATTGAGACTTCTCACCTAGTGAGTTGTCAAAGTAGAAACTCGAAGTCTGGATCTTCTAAGAATATTAAATTAAAAAATATATAGATAATGAAATCCTGGAGCCCCTCTTCTGAATTTATAGATTTTCTTTTTTCATCTGGCATCTTTAAACTGGGATACATGCCCTTGAGCAGGGAAGAGGAGTGGTAAGAAAACAATCAAAATAGTATTCTAGGATACATAAACTGAAAATATCTAGACTTTAACTTCAGCTGGTATATCCTCTCTCTTACTGTATATCTAATTTTGCAGAAGTTGTTATCTGATTCCAAAATGAATAATAGGGGCAGGAAGATAGTTTTCTAATAGGATGTACATGACATTCATATGTGTAACCCTAGTTCAAGTCCAGGGACCACAGAGAAGTGCCGTGATACTGGAGGTAGTTCAGTGATATGATGTATTTCCATATTTATCTCTTCTCATTTCCTTTAAAGTTTTTTTATTATTCTTTATTGGAGGATTAATGGTTTATAGTCAATAGTAAAACACAGTAGTTTATAGATGTGTAATATTTCTCAGTTTTACACATTTCCATTCAACTTCCACTCGGTCCTCCTCTGCCATCATATTCCAGGACCTGAACCCTCCCCCCACTCCAGAGTCTTTTACTTTGATGCACTACATCCAACTCCAGTCCATGTTCTGCCGAGTGTTTTCCTATCTGTTCTTATTTTTGAAATTCTATAAATAAGATTATCTCATCTTCTTCCTTCTCTTTCTAACCAATCTCACTTAATATGATTCATTCAAGCTCCATCCAAGATGAGATAAAGATGGTGAATTCACCATATTTAATAGCTGAGTAGTAGTCCATTGTGTATATATACTACAACTTACTTAGCCACTCATCTGTTCTTAGACATTTACATTGCATTCAGGTTTTGGCTATTACAATTTGTGCTACTATGGACATAGGTATATACAAATATTTTTGGATGGTTGTTTTTGGTTCTTTGGGATATATGCATAGAGAGGAATTACAGAGTCATAGTATAGGTCCACTTCTAGCTTTCTGAGAGTTCTAAGACTACTCTCCACAGGGCTTGGACCAATTGACATTCCCACCAGCAGTGCAGGAAAGGTTCCTTTGTCCCCACAACCTCTCCAGCATTTGTTGGTGCTACCTTGTCTGATGTATGACATTCTCACAGGAATGAAGTGGTATTTCATTGTTGTCTTTATTTGCATTTCTCTGACAAACAGTGATTTGGAGCATTTTTTATATGTTTATTGGCCTTTTGTATTTCTTTTGTAGTTAATATTCTATTCATATCCTATCCTCATTTTTGGATGGGGTCATTTGTTTACTTGTTGCTGAATTAGCAGCAACAAAATGGGAAAAATGGCTTCCAGGACTCGTAGTGCAGGCAGTGAGCCCCAGAAATAACCCTGGAGGCAAAAAAGTATAAAACAGAAAAAAATTAATGACCAGAATAGGAAGGTAAGAATATAGCAGATGAGACTTGGAATCTCCATTATGAAAAAGCTAATATTTCTATTTTAGGTATATTCCAAGGGGCCTATGACTTTAATAATTTTTGCCTGATCCCAGCAGATAACATGTAGGTAAGGTAAAGGTATTGTCTAGGGAGATGGTGTCAGAATTGGAATTGGGATTAGAAAGCTAGATCAGGAAAGAGAGTAGCTCTCAAATATGGGAAAAATATATACATACTGTTAACTGTAAACCCCATCAATTTGATCATGGGCCCATGTTCAGCACAGGAGACTGTGAAATCTCTGTATCTCTGTAAGTCTGAGCTCACATTCTATGGTCATAACTAGGAACATTCTAGGCTGCACTTATTTCAGGACCCATTTTTTCTTGAGGGGCAGAGTATATTGACCCAAACTTCTTTCAGAGAACGGAGCAGTTCCTACCAGTGTTGATCCACATTGATGGCATGGTCACTTGTAGAGGCCTTCAAGAGTTTTCACTATGTGTTGTTTCTGATGGAGATGACCAGTGGCAGTGGAGAGAGGAATCTGTTAGAGGTCTAGTCATACCATGTCTATATGGGAATCCCAGGATTCCCTGACTAGGGCCCTGAATGATGGAGTTACCTGGTAGTGGTCAAAAGAGCCATCATTAAAGTATGCCAGTCTCTTGTTCTTATCCAGCTGTTGTAGTCCTTACTTTGTTTGACAAGGTTAACCTTGGAGTGATTGAGGGAAATGAAATAGGAAGTAGTTGAGAAGGGTAGTTTAGACTTGGGTTTGAGGCCCCATTCCCCACCTGCAGTGGGAAAGCTTCATGAGTGATGAAGCAGGGCTGGAAGTATCTCTCTGTCTCTCTCCCTCTCTATCTCCTATGCCCTCTTGATTTCTGGCTGCCTCTGTCAAATAAAGATAATTAGAAAGAGAGAGAGAGAGAGAGAAGTGGAAAGATATCCAATATTTATGGACTGAAAGAGTTAACATCATCAAAATGAATATACTACCCAGAGCCATATATAAATTTAATGCAAGTTCCCAGCAATTTTTAAGACAATAGAACAAAATTACAGTTATTTATATGGAACCAGAAAACACCC
This sequence comes from Erinaceus europaeus, assembly GCF_950295315.1. NCBI lineage: Eukaryota > Metazoa > Chordata > Mammalia > Eulipotyphla > Erinaceidae > Erinaceus > Erinaceus europaeus. Next base: position 77,922,283 of record NC_080166.1, read on the forward strand.
AGAACTGCCAAAACAATCTTGAGAAAAAGAAACAAATGGTGATAATACCAGAGAGGCTATAGGGATGATGAACATCAGAAAGTATAATGTCTTAGTAAGCATAAGATGACTTGTAAAAGTCTAGAGGCTAGATCTCTATAAAGAACCATCAGATTTATAGAGTGAAAATAATAATGCGGTATGGTTTCATAGCATATATAAAAGTAGATGACTTGACCGTAAATGTACAATGTATGTCAAGAATAATTGAAAACTTATCTGTGAATTACTACATTAGGTTTGAATATTTTAAAGTAACTATGCTAAGTTTAAAATGAACATTGTGCTATGGAGAAAATAAAAAGGAAGAATGAAAGAAAAAAAAAGTACAGTGTACATAAAACAAAAGAGGAAAAACTTGAAATGAAACACATGCTTGGCTCATCAAAAAGAAGGAAGATAAAAAACAAAGAGCAAATGAAGAATATTAACCATTGGGAAAAGAGACTTCAACTCAATATGTCAACACATATAGCTGAAATTATATTAAACACTGAATTGTGAGCCAGATATCTTTAAAACCAACTGCATGATATTCAAAAGAATATTGTGAAACCTAAAGATGGAACATTTATAAATAAAAATATATGTCATATAGCTATGAATGACTAGAGAAGTAGAATGACTGGCTATCTTAATATTACACAAATATTACAACAGAACAAATTATTTTAAGGAAGAGATAAAGAAGAATGCTGCATGATATTAATATAACAACTTTCAATAGCAATGTACATAGCGTGCTTCTTTAGGATAATGGTGCTTTTATGATTTTTGACAAGAAAATTCAAATCTTTAGCTATATTTGACGATATTGACCATTCAGAAATTACCCTAAAGAAAGGAAATGTAAAAATAATGCTTATTTTTCAAATATTAATGAACTATGTATTTTTAAGTCATTGAAATTTTAAATAGTTTAAGTAGTTTTACCAAATTTCTCTCTTTCTTTTTTTTTTTGGTTTTGTTTCATAACATTATCGCCATTGGCAAAGTATGCTGTTACTAGTAATTTCTATTTGATTACCTGATGTATCTTAACATGCAATGCTTACCTTGATATTTCTGACAGGTTTAGTGTGTGTCATAATCTGAGACTCTTGTTAATAATTATTCTGAGCTCTATACCCTAAGATTCATTTTCACAGTTTGAGATGGAATTTATCACTGCCATTTGTAGAGGTTTCTATTTTATGTTTTTGTTGCTAGGAAGTTCAGAGTTAGAGGCAAAGAAATACAATACTAGTCTTTTTAGGTGTAGTGTTTGCAGGCAGGAAAGATCTGGGTTCAGAGCTCCTGCTCTCCACCTTGTGGGCTGCGGGGGACACTACAGGGGCAGTAAAGTAGGTCTGAAGGTGTTTATCTTCCTCTATCCCTCTTTGTCTTCCCCTTCTCTCTCAGTTTCTCTCTGTCCTATCCAATAAACAAACAAACAAATAAAATGGAAAAAAAATGGCTGTCAAGAGCAGTGAATTCATAGTGCCAGCACCAAGCTCCAGTGATAAGCCTGGAGGGAAAAAAACAAGCAAACAAACAAACAAAGCTGCAATCAGTAGTAAGTGTTCTACATATCTAAAGCACAGTATAATAAATATGGACAAGGTATGTTTTTGGGTTTTTGTTTGCTTGTTTTTGCCTCCAGGCTTATCGCTGGGACTCAGTGCCTGGACTACAAATTAACTGCTCCTGGAGGTCATTTTTCCCATTTTGTTGTCCTTGGTGTTACCCTTGTTGTCGTTATTATTATTGTTATCATTGCTATTGTTGTTATTGGGTAAGACAGAGAGACATGGTGATGTCCTTGTATATAGGAGGTCTTTTAGAACCTCTTTCAGGGCCAGCTTGGTGGTAGTTGCCTCCTTTCACTATTGCTTGTCTGAGAAGGTTTTTATCCCTCCATCTAATCTGAATGAAAGTCTATCTGAATACAGTATCCATGGTTGAAATCCTTTTTTGTTGATGGCTTAATAAATATCTAGCCATTGTCTTCTGGCTTTTAGAATGTGAGTGAAGAAATCTGCTGATAGTCTTATGGTTTTTCCCCTGTATATGACTTTTTGGTTTTCTTTTGCAACCTTTAGGATCCTTTCTTTGACCTTGCTCCTTCTCATTATAACTATGATGTGTCTTGGTGTCTTCAGGTCTGGACTTATTCTCATTGGGACTCTCTGGGCCTCTTGAATCTTAATGTCCTTTCTGTTTTTTAGGTCTGGGAAGTTTTCTTCTATTATTTCCTCTAGGATGTTTCCTTCCCCTTCCTCTCTTTCTTCCTCAGGTAGGCCAATTATGTGAAGGTTACTTCTTTTGAGATCATCCCATATGTCTCTGTTGTTGTTTTCAGTGTCTCTCAATCTTTTGAGCTCTTTTACCTCTTTCTTAGTTTTCTCTAGCTCATCCTCTGTCTGTCTAATTCTATTTTCTGCTTCTTTTAGTCTGATTTCCCTTCCCTTCACTACCTTCTTAGGTTCAGTTACAGTATTAGCCTGTTCTGCTAGTTGTCCTTTTAGCTTAACTATTTCAGTTAATTACCTTGATGTAGCTGGTATTTTACTTGAGGATTTTATCTGTTGTTTCCCTATTTCTGATAGCATTTTCCTCAATAGTTGCCTTCATTTCTGTAACTAATAGTTCCAGTACTGTTTGAATATTTCTCTTATCTATAATCACTTCTGACTTATTTGGAGTTTCTTCTGGGGCCTTGACCTCATTCATTGTGTTGGCAGTTTTATTTGCTTTTGATTTGACCATTTATTTTATTTTTTCAGTTGGTATTGTTTGTATTTTTCTATTCTGTCACTCTCCAGTTGTGTTGTGTGAGTACAAGCCACACTAGAATCTTTGCACAAATGAAGTCACAAACCTCAGAAAGTACACTAGCAGCTGAAACAAAGATTAATGCATTTCAACCAAAACCAGGTAGTCAAGTAACATCTTCACTCTAAAAACATAAATCAACAATATAAAGGGAAAGAAAAAGGAAAAGAAAAAAAAAGAAACAAGGGAAAGTAAGAATAGACAAGTATGAAAATAAGTTTTCAACTATAAATTCTAGAGATAGTGGGAATAGAGAGAGAAGGAAAGAGGAGAGAGACACAACAGGAGAGAGAGAAGAAGAAGAAAATAATCTACTCTCAGTCAAACTTCTTTTTTAAGACAATTCATGAACCAGTGCCAGTGAATGAAAAATAAAGGAAGAAAAAAAAAAAGAAGTGAAAGGAAAGATTTTTCAGATCAGCTTTAAGGAAAGAAAAAGAGTAGTAGAGAAAAAAGAGAAAGATGGGACAAGTACCTTCTCATCACCTATCACTGGACAAAGCAGCAATGGCTATTTTTTTTTCCAGGGAACAAAATGGTACTAACTTTATTAGATCATGAGTACTTTAACACTTTTTACAACAATACACATGAAATTTGTCTTCTGTAAATGTGGAATGTTTTCATTGTGACAGAAACATACATAGATACATTGCAGAAACCTTACTTTTCTCTGTCACACAAGAAATAATTTTTAAATATACATAAGAGTATATTTAAATAATTTTAAAATATACATTAAAATAAGAATCTTAATTCCTAGTTTTCTTTGATTTATATTTCTTAAAAATTGTATTGGCTTGGAAATGCTGCAATAGCTTGAGTGCTAGACTTACAAGCATGAGGTCCTGATTTCTCTCTCCAGTATTGCCTGTGCCAAAGTAGTGGGATTTTTGTTTGTTTGTTTGTTTGATTTGTTTTGTTGTTGTTGTTGTTTTACCTCCCTTTTCTTCTCCTTCTCCTTCTCCTTTTCTTCTCCTCCTCCTCCTCCTCCTATTCTCCTCCCCCTTCCTCCTCCTCCTTCTCTTCCCTTTCCTCTTCCTCTCCCTTCTTATTTCCCCTCCACAATAAAAAGGAGGGGGGTGAAGGGAAAGAGCAATGGCTATTTTTGCTCAAGATGGAGAGGGGGGGAAGATACAAGTAATAATAATAGTAGAATAAAATTAAATACAATTCCCTAACAGTTAGTCTGCAGATTGAACCAGTACAGATTGGTTCCACACAGCTTCATCTCTTTTCTAAACCAAGCTAAAAATAAGCAATTATAAGAGTGAAATATTAGAGAAACTCAGGCATTAGCAGAATAACACAGTTACCTCACCTCAGGCAAGACTGAGGCCCTGATTGGTCAATTATTCTGTCACTCTGATAGAGTTTTTCTACCTTCAGTGTCTTTTGAATGATACACATTTGAAAGACACCCCTACTGATCCAAGAATCTTGCTAAAGAAATTCCCTCCACAGGAGTCCCACCAGGAATACCAGATATAGGGGTTGGGAACTAGCAATACAGAAAACTGTTTCTTTACTCTGACACCATTTTGTCAGACAATATTTTTATCCAACTTCATGCTAGCTATCAAACTCAAGCAAAAACTCCTAAAAGCTTAGATCAGGGAGAACAAATGCAACTGGTGTGTTCCTTTTATAACATACAGCTATAATTAAATAGCATTAAAGGACATAAATCATGGCGAGGAGGTCTTATATGCTGCAGCAAATCCTAACAATGGGATTTTCAAAGTTAACCCAATTGCCAAATGATTTGGTTATAGCTATAACTATCTATTGCCTTCTTAAACCCTAAGACAGCAGGAACCTTTCCCTTTCCCTATAAAGCCCATATTTCTCCTAGTCCTGAAACCTCTAGGGTGGGGATCACTTTTCTGCATGCTTCTCTCAATTCATACCAACTGATACTGCATCTTCTGATCCCAACCTAATCAATGCAACCAGTACCACCTTGGCTTGTTTCACCTCTGACTATATCCAGAGATGCCAGGCATGGAATGTGAACCCACCAACTTCATTACTCTGGTGAGACCTTTCCTAGCTCATAGGACTCCTTAAATTCATTTTGGGTGGTATACTTCTTAACAAACCAAAATATCTAGATATAGACCAGGATTCATGTGATGGGGCATAAGCACGTATACCCAGAAGATGGAGAAAAACATATACCTTAAAGTAAAAGTGCACATTAGTTTGCAATGAGTCAATAAATGTAGCAAGCAAGCAGAAAGAGGCTAAAAAGACACCATCAAGTATTTAATGTAAGCAGAGAAAAGGACTAGAGAGTTTTATTAGGGCTGAGAGTAGCTCCCATTCTTGAAAATATTCTGTGGAGAGAATTAACTATTTACCTCCATCCAGTTGATCCAGGGCCCATGTATATATTTATATCTAGTACCAGAGCCTATGTAACCTGTAAGCCTCTATTGGTCTGAACTCACAGCTCACGGTCACAGGTGGGAACAGTGCAGATTGCACTCATTTCGGGACCAGTCTTCCTAGACTTGCAGGGCAAGATACCCCAGCCTCCCTTTGGAGAATGGACAGTCCCTACCATTGCTGCTCTATGGTGAGGGCAAGGTCCTGAGAAAGGGTTTATGATGATGTTCCTGATAGAAATGACCAGTGGTGGTGCAGAGAGGGATCCATTAGAGATCTAGGCCCATCATATTTGTGTGGGAATCTAAGGATTCCCTGACTAGAGCCTCAGGTGGTGAAATAGTGTGATATTGACCGAAAGGGCCATTATTAAGTGAACCTGTCTCTTGCCCTTATCCTACTTTTGTATCTCCTCTTTGTTTGATGACCTTAGACTTTCTCCCGGTCGTTTAAGCTTTGAGTGTGATTTATCCAGCCCAAGCAGAATTAGTTTTTTAGGCTCTGTCTTCTTTGGGCCTGTTATATTGCTAAGCTAATTTGTTCTAGGTCTAATAGATTAGATAATTTATGGTGCTTTCTTTAGTCACAACAACAAAGAATCCATGCTCATTAGGTCAAACTCTTCTCATCAAGGACTACTGAGTACTATTACTTTGAGTTATATAATTGCCCCTAGCTTATAGCTACAGGTACACCTGTATCCTATACTCTTCCCCCATACCTAGTAGCTGTAACTTTATTAGATGGTGTGCCATCTAAAGTGGATATAGGTAGTCCCATATATTAGGAAAGATCTCACCAGGTTTGAAGATTTTTTGAGGTTGACATCTCAAGCTCTTTATCTCTGGTTGTAGTCCACTGTAATTATTCAGTAGCAGCAGAATGTGGGATGGCAGCACTAGTAGTGATTTGGTTGAGGTCACCATAGGTGGTATGATAGTAAGGAATCAGAGAAGAATGACTGAGAAGTGTGGGCATAGTCCTAGAGATTCCAGGACTAGGAGCAATGAGGACCCCAAAGACAATTCAGGGGATTTCTAGTCTTCTTAGAAAGATCTCAGAATAGGAATAATCAATTGTTATTCAAACCACGTTAGTTGGGGGTTTGTTTGTTTGTTTATAACAATTCAATGGTTAGCACCTATAGTAATATACTAGATCTTACTTTGCTTTGTAGTCTTTAGAGGAATCCATTAGAGGTCCAGGCCCATCATAATTGTGTGGGAATCCAAGGATTCCCTGTCTAGGGCCTCAGATAATGAGGTTGTGTGATATTGACCAAAAGGGCCATTATTACATGAGCCAGTCTCCTGCCTTTATCCTACTTTTGTATATACCACTATAGGGGTATATCTTCATATTTCAGATACTGACAGGGCCAAATGGTCTTGATCTGTCTGGTCTAAAGTTTTAGTTGACTTAGATGTTTTAAAACATATATATGTACATATATTTTTAGAGCATCTTGAACAGTTTTAAGGCCAGTTTTAGCATTTGCTCATCTTACAAATCTGGGGTATTGATTACTTAGGCTAAAGCAAATGTTTCTATTTAGAGCTCTAAGCAGTTAAAGAACTTGAAGTATTACATCTATTTCCTCTTTGATATGTCACCGAAAGTCTATGCCCACCCCCCTCACACACCCCTTGGTAACCACTATAGTTTTTGACAGTTTAAAATCTGTTTCCTGATTTGTTTTGTGGTTACCATAAGTGTCATAAGTAGTATTGTGTGTCTAGAAAAGTCTCTTCTAAGTTGATCTTGATTAACAACTTGATAATCAAGTTGATCTTGATTATCTTGTTAGCACTGCTTTGTTCTTTAATTTCATCCTCTGTTCTTTCCTATTTTTAATAAGTTCTTAGTTCTAGTCTACTGCTATTCACCCCATGTGGAACATGTATTTCTTTGCCTCTTGTGGAACTTGGTTCAGTAGTTCTTGTGAGGTAGGGTTGATTGTGGCAAATTTCTTTAGATTTTTTTTCTCTCTCTTTTTTTTTTTTTCCCTCCAGGGTTATTGCTGGTGCTCAGTACCTGCACGATGAATTCACTGCTCCTGGAGGCCATTTTTCCCCCTTTTGTTTCCCTTGTTGTTGTAGCCTTGTTGTTGTTACTATTATTGTTTTTGATGTTGTTCATTGTTAGACAGGACAGAGAGAAATCAAAAGAGGAGGGTAAGACAGAGAAGGGGAAAGAAAGAAAGACACCTGCAAACCTGCAACACTGCTCATGAAGCAACTTCCCTGCAGGTGGTGAGCCAGGGGCTCGAACCGGGTCCTTAAGCTGGTCTTTGCACTTTGCACCACGTGTGCTTAACCCGCTGCACTACCCGCAAACCCCCATTTCTTTAGATTTTTAATATTTGAGAAAACCTTTCTTTCCCCCTTATATTTGAAGGATAATTTTGTAGAACACAAGATCTGTGGCTGGAATTCCCTCTTCTTTAGGGCTTTGAATATGTCATTCCACTCATTCTTTGCCTCTAGGGTTTGTGAAGAGAAATCTGATGAAAGTCTTATGCTCTGCCTTTGTATATAACTTTTTTCCTTTTTCTAGCAGCCTGCAATTTTTTTTCCTTGTCCTTGAGTTTTGATGGTTTTACAATAATGTGTCTTGGCATTAGTCTTTTTGTATTTATAAATCGGGTTGATCCTTCTGTCTCTTGAATGAGAATGTTCTGAGGGTTTCCTAGGTGAGGGAAGTTCTCAGCTAAAATTACTCTGAAAATGGACTCTTTTCAGATATACCTATCATTCTTATATTTGACCTTTTGATAGAGTCTGCAATTTCAGAGAGCTTCAGTCTTTCTGACCATTCCTCTGCTTTATCTTAGAGTTGAAAGAGTGGGCTGGCTGTATCTTCTAGATTAGAAATTATTTCTTTGAATGTGTGACTCTACTTTCTAAGCCTTCTACCTGGGCATGGATTGGAGTTAAAGTGTCTTTTACTTTCCTGGAGTTCCATTTGAAATTTTTCCTTCACACATCCTAACTCCTTAGTTAGTTCTGATTGAAGTTCTTCTTTCAAGCTTTGAAGACATTTAGTGATCTCTGTTCTGAATTCCTCTCTTGTGTATTTTAATTTGATAGTAAAATGTTCTTTCACTTCTTGCTTAGATTCTTGGAGAGTCCTTGTAATGAGCTTTCTGTAGTCTGTGTCTGAGAGTCTCTCTAAATCTGTGATTCCTTGGATTTCCTCTGTTTCATTTCCGTCTGGCTGATATGGCACGGTTACCTGTTTAGTTCTGTTTCTTTGCTTACACATTTTTTGTGCTGGTTATTGATGGCCAGCAGGTGGTGCTACTGTGATCTCTAGGCTTCTCTTGTTTGTATGATCCACAGCAAGTAGGATTGGGTAAAGGGGTGGTTGCTTTGGGCTGTCTTGTGATCATAAATACTCTGTTTTATCTTATATCCTTGCTTTATATTCAGAAGGCTAAAACCCCCCTGAGTCAAAGATTGAGAGGTTTTAAGCCACTCTCTCTTTTCTTCTGGAACTATGAACACCTTCATTGCTTGCTGCGCTTAAAGCAAAATTGCCAAAATGGTACAGCTCAGAGTGGTGGCTCCTGGAGCTCTGATTTGACTGTGCTGTTTCTCAGCCTGCACCCCATTTTGTCCTAATCACATGCGAGCACCCACCTGAGGCTGCTGCAGATCTTTCAGCTGTAGATTGACTTCAGTTGGGTCTCTCGTATTTATTTGTTGTTTTGGGAGGAGAAATGATTCAATCCCTGTTACTCCATGGCCATACCTCCTAGAAGTCCTTCTCTCTCTGTCTACCTTCATCTCTCATTTTCTATCTGTCCTATCAAATTAAATAAGTAACAGTTTGAGCCCCCGGCTCACCACTTGCAGGGGAGTTGCTTCACAGGAGGTGAAGCAGGTGTGCAGGTGTCTCTCTTTCTCTCCCCTCTCTGTCTTCCCCTCCTCTCTCCATTTTTCTCTGTCCTATCTAACAACGCTGACATCTATAACAACAAAAACTACAACAACAATGAAAAACAACAAGGGCAACAAAAGGGAAAATAAATAAATAAATATTTAAAAATTAACATTAATTGTTATCCCTCATGAATTTATAAAATAATCCCATGAAGTTATATAAAAAAATAAATGTTGGGTGTAAAAGGAAATGCTGCTTTTAATCAACAGAATAATAATTGCATTTCCTTAAATTGTCAGGATGTCTTAGAATATATCTAAAAACAAAATAAATATTTAATAGTGAGAAAAAATATGTCTTACAAATTAGTAACAGTGTATCATTCAACAGGCACATTTTTATTATCAATGCACCAATGCTTAGGAGGAAAAAATAATTGATTATTGGCATTAAAATGTAAATTAGCACTTAGCATAAATATAGTTATACTTCATAACTGCCTCATAATGATTTTTTGTCTATTCTTATACTTACAATTATTTAAGAACACTTTCAAAATTACTTACTAAAAGAATTTTCATTCTTAAAAGTATTTTTACCAACATATATGCTTGGCCTCCAGGATTATTGCTAGGGCTCAGTGTCTACACTACGAATCCACTTCTCCTGTGGCCATTAAAAAAAAAAATTTTTTTGATAGGACAGAAAGAAAATGAGAGAGGAGGGGGAGATAGAGACACCTGCAGTCCTGCTTCACCGCTTGTGAAGCAAGCCTCCTACAGGGGAACTGGGGGCTCGAAACAGGATCCTTACATGGGTCCTTTCACTTAGTACTATGTGAGCTTAACCCACTGCACCACTGCCTGACCACCCCCAACAAAAAATTGTTTAAAAGAATATGTTGTTTATTTTTCTAATTTAACAGTTTGTTTATAAATAATGATATTTTGTGGAAATACTAATAATGAAAGCCTGAATTATTATTTGTCAAATGTTTATACAAGCATAAAAGTTTTTAAACTGAATACTTGTTTAAAATGCAGTGTATGAGCATACAAGTAGTAAGGTTAGAATACAGTTTTCCTTTACTTGTTTAATTTTAAAATTGATTTCCTTTTTTTTTCTAGTCCATTATTCTCCTAATTTGAAGTCAAAATGTGTTGTCATTTAGTCTTCTATTTGCTATTTGAGACTGAAATACATTCAAAGTGCCCTTCATACTCTGTAACTTTGTTTCAAATTCTCTATTTTCTTTACAACTTCTTTTTTTTTTTTTTTTTTTTTTCTTTTTTAACCAGAGCACTGCTCAGCTCTGGTTTATGGCGGTGTGGAGGATTGAACCTGGGACTTGAGAGCCTCAGGCATCAAAGTCTCTTTGCATAACCATTATGCTATACCCCCACCCCAAATTCTCTATTTTCTTATCGACCATTTGAAATTCATGAAATTATTTTTTGTCCATTGTTCTGTAGTCAGTTATCAGGTGACACTAGGTTCTGCTTTGTATGTGAGTTCTATGGGGGGGAAGGTTGAATGATAGTTTTGGTTTTTTTTTTTTTGGCACTTGATGTCTCTTAAATAGACCCTAGTCTGGAGATGATGGGGTGGAGTGAAGCAAATCCCAAAGCCCCTTCTCTTCCCAGACTGATACATAAAACTAGGAACACTGGGAACTCAAAATCGTAGTTCCTGTCTGCAGAGGAGTCTGACCCCATTTATGAGTTTCTCTATGGCAGAATTTCTCTGATGAAATTCACTGAGTTATTTGATTGTAATGCTTGTATTCTGGGGGAGAGACAACTTCTTAAAATGAGGCTGCCATAGCTCTAACGAGTTTATTGTTTAAACCTTGTTGTTAAATTCAAATTTCCTATAAGTAATAGCTCACAAATGAATGTTATTTTAGTACAAAGCATATATAGTTATATAAAGTTAGTGTCCATCACTTATTTAATACAACAAAATGAAACTTTAGGGAGCTGGGTGGTGGCACAACAGGTTAAGTGCACATAGTACAAAGTGCATGGACCCTGCACAAGGATCCTGGTTCAAGCCTCCAGTTCCTCACTTGCAGGAGGGAAATTTTACAAGCAGGTCTGCAAGTATCTTATCTGTCATTCTCTCCCTCTCTGTCTTCCCCTCTCCTCACAATTTCTCTCTGTCCTATCAAAAAAAAAAAAAAAAAGAAAGAAAGAAAGAAAGAAAAGAAAAAAGAAGGAATAAAGAAAAGAAACTTTATTTGTGAAAAAAGGATCCCAAATAAAATGTTTACTTAAATTTTATAAGCATTGACAATATTTTATTTATTTTTTTTGCCACCATTGATATCACTGGAGCTCAGTACCTGTACTGGAAATCTATTGCTCTCAGCAGCCTTTTTTTGCCCTCCCTCCCATTTTATTTGATAAGGCAGAGAGAGAGATAGACACCTCCAAACCTGCTTCAATACTCATGGAGTTCCCTCCTACAGGTGGGAAGTGGGGGTTCAAACCTGGCTCCTTGCACATGGTATTGTGTGCGTTAAACCACATGTGTGACTTCCAGACCCCAAGATATGTTTATTGAGGTACAGCTGACATATATATGAATTTCAGGCTAATAACATAGGGATTTTATATTAGTAAATACTGCAAAATTATTACTGCAGAAAGTCTAGTTAATATCCATTGCTGTACATAGTAATGGTTTTTCTCTTATGCTGAGGACTTTTAAGTACAGCTCTTTTGATAATCTCCAAATATGCAATAGTTCCCATGTCTTATTTACAACTAGGAAGTTTCTAGCTTTTAATAATCTTGTTTTCATACATTATTTTTATTTAATTATAATGAGTTTGGGGAGTATTATCCCATAGAAAATTGCTAACCATTCCCAAGTTGTGTATGAAAGCCTACATTTCCCTGAAAATTGCTCATAGACAAAAATATTTGCATAAATTGATCTAGATAATACAGTTATATCCAGTAACCTGGGTATTTTCAACATAAAGTATTATGTTTTCACTTCCATTAAACTCAGGATTGATTCAATTGATGTAAGTGTTTCCTGCAATTAGAAAGGTAGATAGTGCAACAAGTTGAAAAAGTGCTACTTGCTACAGTGTTTATTGATGGGCTATACATAGAGTTTTTCTTGGAAGTACAGAGTCAGAAGATGGTAATGATATTGTTACATAGAGGTTATAATAAAATTGATTAATTTGTATAAACGTTTACTTTAATTATTCTAATACTTCAGAATGTATGCTGGTTTTCTGTTCTGCCTCTGTAAAAATTTCACATTACAAAAATATAACTTGAACAATGTCCTTGCTTCTGTTATTTTTTTTTTAACAGAATAGCATTGATCTGCTGTTTTGACCATTTCAAGATTTCTTAGAGATAACTAAAAGGATTGTAAGCCAGATAGATTACCAGTGAAAAGGGTTTAACGAATGTTACAGAAGGGTAATTTGCATAGAAATGACATTTTTTGAATTCTGAGAAATGTAACAAAAGAATACAGGAAACAATGTATTTTCACACTAATGCCTATTTATAATGAATCTAAAAATGCAGGAATTTAATGAGTTTGTATCATATATATATATATATATATATATATATATATATATATATATATAAAATGAGAGTTTTTAAAGTCCATGTAGTGTGACAAAAGCTATATAATTTTTTTCAGTTTGATTAAAGCTTGATTAAAATGGTTAAATATATTGATTTACAGTGTACATAAGTGTCATTAGCTGTTGTTTTCGACGGGTTATGTTGTTTTCGCCGGGCTGGCTTCACGGGCGGGCGACAGACGACCAGGGACTCATGGCTGGGTTGTATGCAGTATCTCTTTATTCATGCAGGACACAGCACAATCTAAGACGAGCTAAGCTGAACTCAAGGTAAAGTACTCTAAAACTCACAATGCTGTCTTTATATATACTTCCCAAGTAGGGTGGAAACAGGATGTGACATAGAGAGGGTGGAGAGAAAAGTGACTGGTGAAAATCAGAGTGTGACAAAGAGGGGGCAGATTAGGCGAGAATCCTATCACTGAACCACAAATGCCCTGGAGGGAGGGTGGAACTTGTTAACAGTGGTTATGTAAATAAAATAGTGTTAAGCAGGGGTGATTTAAACCAAATGAAACAGAAGGGGTCTCATGCATACCAACAATTAGCAAATGAGAAAATTGATAGTTCATATTTCATGTTCAATTTAAGACTAGTCAATTTAATATTAGTTTATATTATCCTCTTTCACATGTATTGTGTGTATTTTTATTATTTATTTAATAATGATCAAAATGACCATAGGATAAGAGGGGTACAATTTCACAAAATTCTGACAACTAGAGTTCCATATTCCATCTATCCTAACCCCTCCATTGGAAGCTTTCCTATTCTTTATCCCTCTGGGAGAAAAGACCTAGGATCATTATGGGGTGCAGAAGGTGGGAGGTCTGGCTTCTGTAATTGCTTCTGAACTGGACATCAGTATTGGTAGGTTGATCCTTATCCTCAGCCTATTTATATCTTTCTCTTATGTGGCAGGGCTCTGGATAGGTGGGGTTCCTAGACTCATTGGTGAGGTCATCTGTCCGGGCAAGTCAGGTTGGCATTTAGGTAGCATCTGCAACTTGGTGGCTGAAAAGCATTAAGATATAAAGCAGAACAATTGTTTAATAATCAAGAACCTAATGGTAATAATATAGCAGATGAGATTTGGGGGTCTCCATTTTGGAAAAAACCTAGTAAGTCTATTTTAGGCATATTCCAAGGGGCCTATGACTTTACTAATTTTTGCCTGAGCCTGACAGCTAAAATAAAGGTGGGCTAAAAATATTGTCTTCTGGGGTATTAGTGTCATAGCTGGAAATAGGACTAGAAAGCCAGATCAGGGAAGAGAGTTGCTCCCAAATATGTGAAAAGTGTATAAATACCTTTAACTATAAACCCCATTGTTTTGATCTGGGGTCCATATTCAACACAGGAGCCGGTGTAACCCCTGCATCCCTAGAGGTCTGAGCTCACATTCTGTGGTCATGGCTATGATCATTCTAGGCATGCAATTCATGTTAAGGTGGAGATGCTGGCTGTGACTGAAATTCCTGATAAGCGTTTTTTTGTAGGCCTTAACAACTATATAAATCAGTGGTGAGAAAGTGTTTGTAGGTTGTTCTTAGCTTTACTTTATGTGTTCACATATATTGCATGTTCGCCACATGATTTCTTTGCATCTCCCTCTCTGAAACTGTTCTTGGTCTCCATAATCTCCTTTCTGATGAAGAAAATCAGGATCTCAAGAGATTCGTCGATCAGAGTTTCTCTAGGCTTGCCCTCATGAAGCTGTCTTGCCTCCACCCTTTCAGTGCTCTTTATTATATTAACTGCTAAGTCTCAGCTTAATAATGTGGATAGATTTTTAGAAACTGAGGCTTTAAGGGATACAAAGATAAGCAAGTTCCTGAATAAAGTTGTTTGGTCTAACTTGGACCATGATTTTTTTTTCCGTTGATAAAATCAAATGTTGTTATTTGAAGACCTGTTGTATTAGAATTTCCTTAAATGATAGATAATTCATCAGCTGCTCAAGGAAGATCTTAAGTTGTTTATAATTTTTGGAAGGATATGTAAGAAATTATCCATGTTAGCCTTGTAAAATAAACTATTTTAGTAATATGACTAAAATGCCTTTGTTCATAGACCTTTTAAAGTTAGTCTCCATTTTTTTTTTTTTATTTAACATTTTCATTATTGGTTTGTTTCTCAACTATTACACAACAGATTAAACAATATGGAGGTTAACTAATTTGTACTACAATTTATCAACTGTAGTTTAGGAAGTAGTGTTATATATGCTTTCAATACATATATTCAAAGGTGGAAAAATTCTTTTATCTAAAACCAAAAGAAAACATAAAAGTATAAAATAAGATTTTTTTTTTGTCGTAGAACTCTATATCTCAGGGTTTAAGGCATGGATATGTTGTGCTAAACATGTTATGAAGTTTTACTTATTAATAGACATCATAAGGTTTGAAAAGCTATAGAAGAAAGATCAGTGTGAGATTTTGTCTCCTAGAAAGCAGAGGGACACTTGGCAGCACTAGTCCATCAGTATGCTGATGACAGCAGTCCAACAATGCCTTTGATTTGTTCCAGATGGTGTCTTGCCAGCTTTTTGTTGTATCTTGCTGTTAGGAACATGGATTAAAACAAACTGACCAAGTCTTCAGATGAAACAAGAAAGGGCTCTGAGAGGCATCAAGAATCATCTGGAGCATGTATAAATAATAGTCTTAGTTATTTTTCTGTCCTATTAATAAAGCCTGTAGTCTAAGATTACTTTGATCCACAAAACTTACCAGTAGCACCAGTAGTTGAAATGCAGTTGTGTATGATTTTTAATGTTGATGTGTAATTAAAATAAAACCCAAAGGAGGAACTCTGTGGAAGCTGTACTCTTCCCTCATAGTTTTTCATGGAGGTGGAGCCCCTAATATGAAAATGAATAGCCTAGAGCTTTATATGCAGAGATATCCTGCTATGTTTTGCTATGAGAGCAAATTGAAAACAATCAAATGATAATTTCTTTGTCTCAGCATGCTGTTTAATGATAGAATGGACTAGGCTTTGAACTTGTTCTTTCTTCACTTTCATTTGATCTCCTTAAAGTAGGCATTTGCTTATTTTTTCCATTTCCTTTCACATTCCTAAGACACAAATAGTATGAGTGACTAAGCACAGATTCAAACTTATACCTTTGGGATACTTTTTTTCTTTTTAAAAATATGTATTTATTTTGGGGACAATGTGGTGACACACGCAGTTGAGCACATATGTTACCATGTGCAAGGACCTGGGTTTGAGCTCCTGGTCCCCACATACAGGGAAGACACTTTATGAGTGGTGAAGCAGGTCTGCAGGTAACTATATTTCTCTCTCCCTCTCCCCTCTCAATTTATCTGCCTTATCAAATAAAATATGAAGGAAAAAAAACGAAAAAAAATAGCAGCTGGTAAGTGATGGATTCATAGTGCTGGCACTAAGCCCCAGTGATAACCCTGGTGGTAAAAGGGAGAGAGAGAGAGAGGAATATAAAAAGAGGGAACCAATGTATCCCTCTAGCATATTTGGTTCTTGGACTCAGCACAGGGCACCACACATGAAACGTCTGCGCTTTACCACTGAGTCAGCTCCTTTTGGGACCTTTTTCTAAATTTCCTAGAAGAAATTTAAATATTTTTAACTCTGGAATTAATTTAAGTGACATATAAGTAACTTTGACTAACCTAAACTTAAATTAGAGATTAGATAAAATGATGCCTTAGGATGCATTGCATAACACTCTCAAGCAGTATTTATTCATTTCTATCTGATTATATATGGTTTTCCTCTGGAGAACATTTACAAGGAAACTTACAGGACTTTAACATTGAAATAGATCTAGAGACAATTTATTATCAATTCTCTATACCGCACATTAAAAAAAAATCATACTATTCCAAATTTTAAGTTTCCCACTGAATACTATTTTTTATGGTCTCAGTTTCATTAAATATTAGGCCAATTTTAAAAAATATTTATTTTATTTATTCCCTTTTGTTGCTCTTGTTTTATTGTTGTAGTTATTATTGTTGTCGTTGTTGTTTGATAGGACAGAGAAATTTAGAGAGGAGGAGGAAGACAGAGAGGGGGAGAGAAAGACACCTGCAGACCTGCTTCACCGCTTGTGAAGCAACTCCCCTGCAGGTGGGGAGCTGGGGGCTCCTGGCCAATTTATTTTTGATCATAGATATTTAACCTCATTTTTCCTAGAGCATTTAATATGGAAAGCATGAGATTATAAATTCTTTCTCTGTAAGTTCTTCTTAGTTGTTCTTCAATTTTTACACCTAGAAAATCTATTACTTAGGAATGTCTTTGAAATGTAAAATTGTGAGGAGAACACTACCATCCCCCAGTCTCCTTTCAGAGAATGGGAATATAACTTTTTGGGTACCAATAAGCAGATATAAATGAAGAAGGCACAGAGGAAGATCCAGGAATAACAATGTTGTCTATACATCCCATTGATTTTAGCTTCTCCTGATGTTCTCCAGTATTGTTCCACTCGCTCATCCTAAGGTTTAACAATTGCAAGTGCTGGTTTGGATTCAATTGTGTTCATTCCCTTTCCTTTATTGCCCTAATCTGATTAAAGAGGCCTTTGTCTTAAGTTGGCATAGTGCAAATTTTTCATTGACATTTATTTTTATATGATAATTTTGCTAATTTCAAGGGGTACAAAGCTTGTATTATTTCCTAAGTTATATTTCAAACTCTAATAACATTTATATACCCCATGGCTTTGGACTCATGTTACCCAATTATGTTTGCATTTTTTTCTGTTGATGCCTCTATTTCCAAATTCATTAGCTAAAATTATAATTATTTTAGCATATTACTAAAATGATGTCTGTATCACAAAACACCGCCCCCTTTTCTTTACTCAGAAACTTTCATTGTCTGAATTCCTAATGTATATCATATATTATAACCTAGCAGAATGTATCATGCAGTATAGGTAATGCTGAATGCATATGATATAATATAGTTATGAATGTATGTGTAAATATAATACCTTTGTGAATATATACATTGTACAGTACACATAATCATAAATATTTTTATATACATATTAATATATAGCCAGTGGGGAGTAAGGCGGTAGCGCAGCAGGTTAAGCGCATGTGGCGCAAAACGCAAGGACCAGCATAAGGATCCTGGTTCAAGCCCCTGGTTCTCCACCTGCAGGAGAGTCGCTTCACAAGCGGTGAAGCAGGTCTGCAGGTGTCAATCTTTCTCTCCCCCTCTCTATCTTCCCCATCTCTCTCCATTTCTCTCTGTCCTATTCAACAATGATGAAAACAATAATAACGGGAGTCGGGCTGTAGAGCAGAGGGTTAAGCGCAGGTGGCACAAAGCACAAGGACCGGCATAAGGATCCCGGTTCGAGCCCCGGCTCCCCACCTGCAGGGGAGTTGCTTCACAGGCGGTGAAGCAGGTCTGCAGGTGTCTATCTTTCTCTCCTCCTCTCTGTCTTCCCCTCCTCTCTCCATTTCTCTCTGTCCTATCCAACAACGACAACAACAATAATAACTACAACAATAAAACAACAAGGGCAACAAAGGAAATAAATAAATAAAATAAATATTAAAAAAAAGAAAACAATAATAACTACAACAATAAAAAACAAGGGGAACAAAAGGGAATAAATAATTAAATAAAATAAAGTAAATATATATATAGCCAGTGATCTTAATTTTCTTGTTAACAGATGGGATGTTGGCATAGAAGTATAATGTGGTTTATTCTATATCTCAAAGTATTAATGTGAGAACTTCATGGATGGGGGTAGATAGCATAATAGTTATGCAAGAGACTCTCATGCCTGAGGCTCTGAAGAAGTCCCAGGTTCAATCCCCCGCACCACAATAAGTTAGAGCTGTACAGTGTTTTCTATCTGTTTCTTTCTCTCTCTGCATCTCTCTCAAAAATAAAATAAATAAAATACTTAAAAAAAAACTTCTTAGGGAAGCAGACTTTAGACCCCATTCCAATAGCCCATTATAAGGAATTGTAAATGTCTTATGGTCTCACACACAGGTAAAACTTAAGAAACAATGTCAGAAAGGGAAAACACAAAGTGAAACTTGGACTCAGTTTGATGTATTGCAGCAAAGTATGGGTCTCTGGAGAGGAAGGGTGCAGAATAGGTGGTGGGGATGGGAGCTGTGCTTTGAGGTCCTGGTTCATGGTAGAGAAAAAGGATCCAAGTTGTGGTGAGAGTGCTTTGCAGATACCTATCATGGGAAGATGAGAAATTGTACCATGTGTCAACAACTGTATTTTAATAGTCCATTACCCTCTCCAATAAAGTGCATAAAATAGAGTAATGGGGGGGTAGCACAGCAGGTTAAGCACATGTGGCAAGAAGCACAAGGACCAGCATAAGGATCCCGGCTCTCCACCTGCAGGAGGTCGCTTTGCAAGTGGTTTAGCAGGTCTACAGGTATCTTTCTCTCCTCTCTGTCTTCCCCTCCTCTCTCCATTTCTCTCTGTCCTATCCAACAACAAATGACATCAACAACAACAATAATAACCACAACAAGGCTATAACAACAAGGGCAATAAAAGGGAGAAAAAATGGCCTCTAGAAGCAGTGAATTCATGGTGCAGGCAGTGAGCCCCAGCAATAACCGTGGAGGCAAAAAAAAAAAAAAAAGAGTATTATATATATGGTGGCCAGGCAGTGGTGCACCTGGTTAAGCACATACATTACAATGCATAAGCACCCAGGTTCAAGCTCCTAGTCCTCAACTGTAGGGGAAAAGCTTCAGAAGTGATGAAGCAGGGCTGTAGGACTTTCTCTCTCTCTCTCTCTCTCGATCTCTCTCTCTCTCTCTGTCTATATATATATCTCCCTCCTCAACTTTTCTGTCTCTAACAAAAATTAAATACAATAAAAACAAAGTAGTAAAAATAAATAAGCAAATTATGAAAAGCCTCTACAGTGTAGTTGTTTACAAGCCATGCAGATGCTTTTGATTATTTCAGCTCTGAAATATAGTGTGAAGCCAGGCAATATGATACCCCCACTCTTATTCTTTTTCTTTCTAAATGTTGCTCTGACAATTTGGGGCATTTTATGGTTCCATAAAAATTTTTGGATCATTTTTTCTAGTTTCTTAAGGATCTTGTGGAACTTTGGTAGAGACTGCATCAGATCTATGTATTGCACTAGGTATGATGGTCAGTTTAAACAGTGTTCATTCCTTCAGTCTACGAACAAGGAATTTCTTTAGTTTGTCCCTCTCCCTCTTTCACTTAATACTAACTCACATTTTTTGAAGTTCATATTCTTTCACCTCATTTGTTACATTTATCTTGGATTCTTAATTTCTTCTTACTCTAGTTTAATTTGGAGAGAAGAATCCCACTGATTTTTCTCTGTGTTAATTTGTAGCCTACCACCCTACTACATTGTCTCATATTTAGAAAAGTTTGCCATTGGAGTTTTTATATGTGAACCATTATGTCATCAGCAAAATTCTTCCAATTTGGGTCCTTTTCATTTCTTTTTCTTGCCTAATTGCTATGACTAGTGATAGTGGGTAGCTCCTGATGTAAGAAAAAAAGTTTTCAGTTTCTCACCATTGAGTATTTTGGCTGAGGCTGTTTTATACTGAATATTGTTATTTTGCTCTATTGCTTTTATACAAGTTATTTATTTTTAAATATTTATCTATTTTATTTGATAGGACAGAGATAATTTGAGAAAGAAAGGATAGTGAGAGTCAGAGAGACAGAGATAAAAACACCTGTCGTACTCATGGAGCTCATGAAGCTTTCACTGATAGTTGGGAGTGGGGGCTTGAACCTGAGTCCTTGTGCATTGTAACATGTATATTTAACCAGGTATGCCACAACCTACAGCATGAGATATATCATTAAGTATAAGTATCAATATACTTTATAATTTACAAATGAAAATTCTATATATTTTTCTTCCGTTTATTTTCTAGTTTTATTACTAGAAGCTATCTGAAATATGTATTCACTTTGGCTTTAGTATATCTAATAACTGTAAAAAAATTGTTCGCTTATCTTGCATGTATAAAGTATAACACCAGTAGAAGTTGATCTGCTGTGATGTTTTGTTTGAAATTAAGAAGGTTGATATTCATAGTTTTTTTTTCCCTTCTTATGCTGTTCAGTTATCTCCTGAAGGCACTTCTAGGTCTTGGCATAAGAAGTATTTGTATGTTTTCCAGAAATTACTTAGATGAGTGTCAGTTGAACCTAACCACTTCTATGTTTAGTATCAAAATAATGTTTTATTCTCTAGTTTCATGGACATCTGGGGTTTTGACTCTTACTTGAATCCTCCTAAGGGACTGAATCAGGGTTGGTGTTAAAAGAACAGTAAATACTAGGTAAAGAAGGACTTTGTTCAAAATTATTATGTATCAAGCCAAGCATCTGAACCCAGTTATAGATAGTATTTATTGAGTAACCAACAGCTGTTAGCTAAACTACAATTGGTAAGTAATATACATCTGATGGTAGGTATTCTTGGCCATAGGAGCGTATCATGTACCTGATGGGGAACACAAGTATCAAGACAGAGAACTCAAAGAACTCTAATGCTGATGACTTCACTCTGAAGGTAGGCACCCTTTCTTATCTCACTTGTGAAATCCAGGCAGTGTGATTAATATATCTAGAAGGCCAAGCATTCTACTATTTTTTAGTAGTTAATGGTGTGTTACTGCATTTTCTGTATCCTTTCTCATTGCTAAGAAACTGTTTTGGCAGTGAATCTTCCGAATTTGATTGTCATTTCAAATCTAGCAGCCTTCCTCCTACAGCATTGTGAATTTTGCAGAAGAGTCTCACTGTCCCTCTCAGTTACGATGTAGTACCATATCACTGCTTTAAAATTAGTCATTTATTATGTTATGCCAGCACCCTATTATTTTAATTTTTTTTCAGAAAGCAAATTATCAGACTTAAGTTTGCTATGAATCATCACCAGTTCCACATAGTGGCAACTGAGATAAAGACAGTCAATTTCTACTGAAATAAATACTTTACCAATTACTTTTAGTCATGCATTCACTCCACTTTCAGGGAACTCTGACATTACCATTCCCTGAATCTTTGAATAAGGGTTCATTTCAGCAGTTAAATTCTTTCATGACTTTCTATTCAATCACATGGTTCAACATTCATCTCCTTCTTCTAATTATCACTGGTCCATCAACTTTCCAACTACTGTTATTGCAGTTTTTTTTAATATGTTTTCCCTGTTTGTGCTGACTTAGAACTTATGTTTAAAACATATTTCGTCTATCATTTGGAGCAATGTTCCTTTTATATTTACTTCATAAATTTTTTATCAAGTTAATGCTTGTAGAACTCTCATAATTATTCACATTTAAATTCATGAAATAAAACATATAGGGGTAAAATAATACAATTTTATTGAAAAGTGACCATAAAAATCTTCCATGCAATGTCTTTTCCACTTATGGTTTAAATAAGTATATTAGTTGTGAGTCTAAAACCTATCATAATTTTCTGGTAATCAAAATAATCTAAATTTCTAAATCTATAATAATTAAACTATAATTTTAAATGATATTATAGCTATGAATTTTGGTACAACTACAACAACTGAGATTGGTTTCCTGCATTAATTGGAGGGAAAATATTTTTTGGTTAGAAGTTATTGAAAATCTAAATCTCTAAGTTCAAATCCATTTAAGTTCAAGTAACCTGTTATGAACTCCTGATGCAGAAGGTCATCAAGGATATAAGAATTAAATCTGTTGAAATTTGATACTTTAATGTGGAAATACCATAACATAAATCTATGAAATAATTCATTCTCTACCATGTAATATGGTAAAAATTAAGTTACAATAATATCATAACTTAAATCCAACAACATTTTTATTGAAAACACACCCTCAATGCTGGGGATAATTCACTAACTATAACTATTTTTTTTTGCAAAGTGCATAATGTAAATATATTTAACAAGTAATGTGTCTTTTTGAATGTATTCATGGGAGAGAAAGTTACCAGAATAAAGATGCAGTGCTGATTATTTATACTGCATTGAAATATATTCTTACTACTAAAAAATAGGTCATGCTCCAGTTGTTGAGGTAAGTGGGATGAGAACAGAAAACATGTTTTGATGTTGTCATTACTCACATTGTGAAGCATCTAATGCAATACATCAGAAAGCATGGAGTGTCATTTGCTAGTGGATAAACATTTTCACATATATCGGAGAAAGCACTTCTCTGAAAGTTTTCCCTTATTTAATACTGTGGATTTAGGAACATTTATTATGAGCTGATTTAACATATTCTAGTGTCTTTTCTTGAACTAGGCCTCTAGTGGTAGGATTAAAAAGTAAATTTGTATAGCAAACATAATTTCAGGGTATACTTACTATGTTTTGTGCATTTGCCTTCTTTGTCATTTATTATTATAGAAATAAATTCTAAGCTGTTTTAAAATTTCCTATTTAGAAAAAAGATAAAACATACAGGTTCAGAATAGCTACTCTAGTTCCATTCTTATAACTACAACCTTAGAGATAAGGCAACAGGAAACAAAAGGACAGCTGTGTGATAACAGTAAGAAGAAGAAAAAATGTGGGCCAGGAGGCAGCTCCTTTAGTAGTGAACATGACTTCCATGTGAGAAGCACTAGCTAGGCTTGTGCCACTAGACCACTTGAGAGCAGCTTAGACAGCATCCAGGGTACCCTGGAATTCCTCTCGTCTTGGCCAAATAAGGAACATAAAAGGAGCCCAGAGAGGCTGCTGAACGGTAGCTTGGTGCATGTAAGGAGATTAGGGCACCACAAACAGATGAACTCTCAAGATAAAATGGTAGGTCAAGCCTATGGTAACAGTTGAAAAAAATTACTATTTTAAAAACAAGAAAAATGGAAATAAAAAAGTTTTTAGAAGTTGTTTAAGTTGAGGATGTGAGGGCAATCTGACTTTGAGATCTGTCACCCCACTGATCCTCAGGGTTGATTCTGGCTGGCTAGGTGGGTGGCCCCTTCCTCATTTATCACTCCATGTGCAGGTCTCCAAAGTTGTGTGCTCAAGGTCAAAGAGGACAGCCTTCCTGGAATAGAGATGGATGGTCTGCGGTCTAGGGTATATGAGTAGCTGTGCTCCCCTCCTATAACCTCCAAATAAGCTCTCAAGGCCCATTTGTAGGAGAAAGTAGGGTAGTCAAGCTTCCAAGTCTCCAGACACATCCAAATGAGGCGCTGCATGTGACAGTCTGCCTTTCTAGAAAGAAAAAAGAAAATAAATTGTTTAAGTTGACCTGACAAACTCCTAATTGGGTTCTTTCTAAAAAATATTTACTTTATTGATAGAGATAGAGAGAAATAACTAGAGCACTGCTCAGCTCTGGCTTATGGTGGTGTTAGGGATGGAAATTTGTCCTTGGAGCCTCAGACATGGCAGTTTTTTTGTTTTCTATGATTTCTACTCCTATGCTAATGTTTTCTATCTTTTCATCATAATTATTTAATTCATAGTGTTTGGGAAAAGGAGACAGAACTGTAGCACCTCGATGTAAAAGGAGAATGAGAGAAGCATCTCAATACAGATTCAATGTGAGATTTTTTGGTTCTTATATATAAGGCCTTGTTTAAGCAATTTTTGTTTGTTTGTGCCACCAGGTTTATCACTGGGGCTTGGTGCCAGCACTGTGAACCCACTGCTCCTGGCAACCATTTTTCCATTTTTTTTCTTTTTTCTTATTTTTTTTTTTTCCTCCAGGGTTATCACTGGAACTTTGTGCCTTCACTACAAATCTACTGCTCTGGGAGGCCATCTTTCCTATTTTGTTGCCCTTGTTGTTTTTGCCATTGCTGCTGCTATTGTTAGATAGGACAGAGAGAAATGAGAGAGGAGGGGAAGACAGAGAGGGGATGAGAAAGATAGACACCTGCAGACCTGCTTCACTAATTATGAAGTGACCCCCCCCTCCCGCAGGTGTGGAGCTGGGGGCTTGAACCTGGATCCTTAAGCCAGCCCTTGTATACATGTGTGCTTAACCCACTGAGCCACCACCCCTCTTTTTTCTTTTCTGTGTTATTTGACAAGACAGAGAGAAAATGAAAGGGAAGAGGGAGACACCTGCACATTAGAGAGGGAGAGAGAAAGACACTTGCAGATCTGCTTTACCATTCATGGAGTGTCCACCCTACAGGTGGGAGCGCTTGAACCCAGGTTCTTACACATTGTGATAATATGCGCTTAGCAGGACTACCTTGTTGCACAACCATTAATAACTGGAATCTTAAAGTCACACTTTCCTTTACTTAATTAAAATTTTACAGCATATTTAGTAACAAAGATATTTCAAAGCAAAGACTTAAAGATATAATCTGACTTCATTTTTTAAAAATTTGTAATAAATTATGATAGAAGTGAAATAAATTGAGGAATTATCAACAAAAAAGGGACCAGGTTCAATCCCTGCACTACCATAAAACAGAGGTGACCAGTGCTCTGGTCTCTCTGTATCTTTCTCTCTGTCATTAAAATAAAATAAGTAAAATATTAAAAAAGAAACTATACGGGAGTCGGGCTGTAGCGCAGCGGGTTAAGCGCAGGTGGCGCTAAGCTCAAGGACCGGCGTCAGGATCCCAGTTCGAGCCCCCGGCTCCCCACCTGCAGGCAGGTCCCTTCACAGGCGGTGAAGCAGGTCTGCAGGTGTCTGTCTTTCTCTCCCCCTCTCTGTCTTCCCCTCCTCTCTCCATTTCTCTCTGTCCTATCCAACAACAACGACATCAATAATAACTACAACAATAAAACAACAAGGGCAACAAAAGATAATTAAAAAAAAAAAAAAGAAAAGAAACTATAGAAAGTCTAAAACTGGGGCCAGGCAGTGGTATGCCTGGTTCAGCACTCACATTACAATGCACAAGGACTCAGGTCCAAGCCCCTAGTCCCCACCTGCATGTGGGAAGCTTCACAAGTGGTGAAGCAGGGCTGCAGGTGTTTCTATTTCTTCCCCCTCTCAATTTCTCTCTGTTTCTATCCAATAGTAAATAAGTAAAAATATTAACAAAAAGTCTAAATCTGAATAAAATATGCCTAAATAAAATATGTAGATAACTTTAACAAATTAACTTATATGAGAACACAAATTATAAACAGTATATGCTAACTTGGTTTAGAAATTATAAAGGCCCAGCTAAATAGCTCACTTGGGTAGTGCACTGCTTTGCATGGGTGCAACCAGTTACTAGCTTGTTTCCCATAAAACTGAAAGCTGCTTTGCTGCTGTAGTTTCTTTCCCTGCATTTCTCTGTCTTTCTCTGCCTCCCTGCCCACTCCACCCCCCAAAATTTCTATCTGAAAAAAAGTTACCTTGGAGAAGTTAAGTCCTGGAAGTAATTATTTTTCAAAAACATAGTAAAGAATTATTGAAAAAATAATGATAATGAAAAAATCCTCCATTCCACTGAGTTTCAGAAAATGCAAATAAACACCACAATAAGATGCCAATTTACTTCTGTGAGAATGTCATACATTCGAAATGGTGAGGAGGGTCTAGGTGGTGGCACACCTTGTTGAGCATGTTATAATGTGCAAAATATCGGAAATATTTAGTAAGAATTTAAAACAGATGATATATAAATATAAATACAGAGATGTATCTCAGGTAATTTTTTTTTGATTTGTAAGTTCATGTGTATCAATTCTCTAGATTCCACATGAGTGACACCATTCGGTAGCTGCCAAAGCTTTTTAATTATTAATTAATTTTTTTATTTATGAAGCCAAAATAGATATAGTGAACTTTTTAATTTTAAATTTTGTTTAATTAATTTATTTTTAAATATATAAAGAGAGAATTTGAAAAGAAGAGGGGATAGGCAGGAAGAGAGAGAGAGAGAGGGAGACTTCAAGCACTGTTTCACCACTCATGAAGCTTCCGTCCCTGTAAATACAGACCGAGGACTTGAACCTATGTACTGCTGCCCTGTAATATGTGCCCACTTTTAGGTGTGCCAGCTCATCCCTAACTTTTTAATTTTAAATATTTAATTTTATTTTAAGCCTCATTTATTTTTAACCAAGACTTTACACCTGCATGATTTCACGGTACCTGCTGGACTCAAGCTCTTTTTTCCAAGATAGAGAAGGAAAGACAGAAAGGGAGTAGGAAAAGGACATACTGCAACATTGTTCCACCAGTCAGGAACCATTCCCTTTGCCTAGTGCTCTCATGTGACAAGTAAGAAGCAGGAACCCAAACTCTTGGTATGGTAAAGCTCTACTAAGTGAGCTATCTTCCAGTCTCCTGTGATTTTTATATTAAACAGGTGAATTAGATTTTGAATTACAAGTCCATCTAGTTATTAAAAATAACATTATTTATATATCTATTTATTTATATTTGGTGGAGCCAGGACCTTGCACATAAACTATTGATACATTTACTGGTCAATTTTTCATTCACAGAGAGTGAGAGAAAGAGCAAAAGGAGATAGCATGGCACTGGATGTCACACTTGTTCTTCTCATGGCCATGTGGTACCAGGACTTAAGTGTGAACACTGAACATGGCAACACACACTCTTTGGCCACTCTTTTAGTCCTCACATGAATTGATATAACCTAACTCAGGGTGAAATGCAAATGCTTTACATATGTTTTTTTAATTTTTTCCTTTTTTAAAATTTATTTTCCCTTTTGTTGCCCTTGTTGTTTAACATTGTTGTAGTTACTGATGTCGTTGTTGTTGGATAGGACAGAGAGAAATGGAGAGAGGAGGGGAAGACAGAGATGGGGAGAGAAAGACAGCACCTGCAGATCTGCTTCACAGCTTGTGAAGTGACTCCCGTGCAGGTGTGGAGCCGGGGGCTCGAAGTGGGATCTTTATACCAGTCCTTGTGCTTTGTCCCACATGTGCTTAACCCGCTGCATCACCGTCCAGTCCAGCTCCCTTTACATGTGTTTTTATGAATGCATAAATTTACATATATATATATGTCTACATAGACCTCAAATTTTGTATTTAAACAAGTTGGAGAAAAATAAACACTGTAATCTTGTAGTAGGGAAATTAATAAATATGTAGCCTTTGGTAATTTATAGTTATTTACATTTGATTCTTAGACAATATTATGTAATTAGAGAAATCCCTAGGCATACATACAGAATTTTCTGTATATATCTGTTTGTCTAATCAAAACCAGAATGCTAATTAAATTTAGGTTCTGTGCATGCCTTGGCTATTGTGAGTGATTTTGCAGTTATCATGGTAATGCTGTCTTTGAGCTCCTAACTTTGATCCCAGTGGAATTCCTTTTTCTCCATACCTTCCTACACCACTTCTTTTATCCTTTTTAATTTAGGAGCCTGGATAGTAATTATCCTAAGAAGTTTGAGGTGATTTCTCATTGTTGTTTTATATTTTAATTTCCATGAGTAGAAATGGCTGTGGTTAACACTTTTAATATATATGATTCACATCTCCATGTCTTCTTTGGAGAAATGCCTTAAAAAGTATCAAATTTTATCCAAGTCATTTTAAAAAATTTGCTATTACTTGTGGTTTACAAGATTACAAGACTATAGGATATAGCTCTACACCATACCCACCACAGAAGTACTGTGCGCGCCCCACCCAGCACACCCCCTCTCCCCACACACAGTAATCAGTGGGGATCTCACAGTCTTAGAGATAGGCTGGTTTTTTTTTTTCCGTTTTTTTAAATCCATGTGTTTCATCTTTAGTTTCCACATATGAGTGAAACCTTTGAGTAATTATCTTTCACCTCTTATTTCATTAAGCATAATCACCTCTAGCTCTATGGGGTCTATTTCTTTTTCTTAGTTATTTAATAACGACTTATAAGATTGTAGGATAAGAGGGATATAGTTCCATACAATTCCCACCACCAGAGTTCTGTATCCCATCCCTTTCATTGGAAGCTTTCCTATTCTTCATCCCTCTGGAAGTATGGGACCAGGATCATTATGGGGTGCAGTAGTTGGAAGGTCTGGCTTCTGTAATTGCTTCTCCACTGGACATGTGCATTGGCAGGTCAATCCATATCCCCTGCCTATTTCTGTTTTTCCTTAGTTGGGTAGGGCTCTGGAGAAATGAGGTTCCAGGAAACATCATCGAGGTGGTATGGCCAGGGAAGCCAGGTTGGCTATCATAGTAGCATCTGCAACATGGTGGCTGAAAAACATTAAGATATAAAGGAGAACAAATTGTTTATTACTCAGGAATCTAAAGGAAAAAGTATAGCAGGTTCTGGAACATTATGGCAGAGGAGGACCTTGTGGAGGTTGAATTGTTTTGTGGAAAACTAAGAAATGTTACACATGTACAGACTACTGTATTTTACTGCTGACTGTAAACCATTAATCCCCCAGTTAAAATATTTAAAATCATATTTGACAGTAAAAATAAATATAGCAGATGAAATTTGGGGGTCTCTATTTTGGAAGAAGCTAGGAACTCTATTTTAGGTATATTCCAAGGGGTCCATGGTTTTACTAATTTTTGCCTGAGCCCAACAGCTAACAGGCAGGTGGGCTAAAAGTATGGGGTAGGGCTCTGGAGAGGTGAGACTTCAGGACACATTTAAGGTCATCTGGCCAGGGAAGTCAGAATGGAATCATAGTAGTATTTGCAGCTTAATGGCTGAAAGACAATAAGATATAAAATGGTGGAAATTGTTTAACAAACAGGAACCAAAAAATAAGAGTAGAGTAGATGAAATTAGTGCTTTTCCTATGAGAAGAAGCTGGGAAAGCTATTTTAGGTATGTTCCATGGGGCTCATAAATTTAGTATTTTTGCCTGAGAATATTTGCCTAAAAATATTGTCTGGGAAGATGGTTTCAGAGTTGAGAATAGGACTAGAAAGATGGATTAGAGCAGAGAGTAGCTCCCAAACTTGAATTAAATATATGCATATACTATTTACCCCATTGATTAGACTTAGTGTCTATATATGTATTTCTTTTTTTATCAGCTTTTTTTTTTATCAGCTTTGGCTTTTGGTGGTGCAGGGGATTAAACCTGGGATTTAAGAGCCTCAGGCATGAGAATATCTTTGCATGACCATTATGCGATCTACCCCTGCCCCCATATATATATTATGATTTAGTAGCAGAGCCTGTGTAACCTCGGAGTCCCTGTCAGTATAAGCTCACAGTCCATGGTCACACCTGGGAACATTTTAAATTGTATTCATTTGTGAACCAGTCTTCTGAGTACTAGAGTAGGATGACCCAATCTCCCTTTGGAGAGGGGGACAGTCCCTACCATTATTGCTTTAGATTAGGGCATTGTCTTTGAGAGGCCTACCAGAGGGCTTACAACGTTTTTCCTGATGGAAGTGATCATTGATAATGGAGTAAGGCATCTATTAGATATCTTGGCCCATCATATCTATATGGGAAGCCAAGGATTTCTTAACTAGCCCTGGATGATAGGTGGCCTGGTATTAACCAAAGAGGCCATCATTAATCAAGCCAGTCTCTTGACCTTATCCAGCTTTTGGAGTCCTTTCTTTATGTTAAGAGCTTAGGCTTTGTCCCAGTTGTTAAAGTGTTGAGTGCCATTTGTTATATCCAAACCTGTATTAGGCTTATGTGGTCTGGCCTTAAGTTAGGGAGGGAATAAATTAAGGTTTATGTGGGATCTGAGATATCCTTAATTACTACATTTTACTTATTATATGGTTCTAATAGAGATTATCATAGGGACAATAATTGCAAATGTGTGTGTATACATACATACATATATATATACATATATATATGTATATATATATGTGTGTATATATATATATATATATATATATATATATATATATATATATACCCTTTTGCCAGTATATCTCTTGGCAAATTGTATACACTGTTTCTTCTAAAGAGTATCAAGGAGGTGACACCAATGCTATTGCTATTTGAAGAGATTAGGAGATATCTATTACTTTCTTCTTGTGTACTTAGTTGAACAGAAAGAGTGATTTAGGAAAGTGAAGCAGTGGTAGGAGAGGAGGGTGTCTAGGACTAAGTAGTAAATATTTGATTAGACACTTAATGGTGTCTTCTTTAGGCCTTTCTACTTGCTTGTTGAGTTTATTAAGCCTAAATCTAAGTACATCAGACTATTCAGCACTTTTACTTTGAGGTACATAGTTGTTTCTAACTTAAGGATGCATGTGTACTGTGTACATGTGCCCTATCCCCTAGGCCCTGGTCTATTTGTAGGGTTTGTAACTTTGTTAGGGAAGGGACTAACTAGGTAGCTCCATGTGTTAGGAAAGGTCTCACCATATAATTGGAGTTAGAAGGTTGACATCTAAGGCTTGGTGTCTCTGGACACAGGCTGAAGTGAAATGTGGCATGATAGTACTAGTTGCACTGTTTTCATTTGAGGTCAGCAGAGGCAGTATCACAGTGGAGGGGATCAAGCGAACAAACAAAGTCCCAGAGGTTCCATGATTGGGAGAAATACAGATTTTAAATAGACTGGGAATGGTTTCTTTCTGTCTTAGAATATAAAAAGGCAATAGATATATGTTATTATAACCAAGTTATTTGGGAGGTTGGTTTACTTTCAAAATCCCATATTTAGGATTTACTATGCCATAGAAGATATTACCATGACTTATGCCATTTAATGCTATCTACAAATAACTTTATTTTAGATGTTAATATGACCAGTTCATTCTAATCTACCTGGTTTAAGATTGTTTGGAAAATAAAAAACATGTTATTTTTAGAAATGCTTTAACTATTTAAACCCAGTGTCAAAATTCAGTTTACAAATCTAAAACATTAAGTGCTTAGACTAAATAATATATATTCAGAACTGAAATCTAGGCATTCAAGTAACTTTAGACCTTCAATCTGTTTTTCACCTGACATATTTGCTTTAATTGCAGAGTAGTATTTTTTTTTCTCTAGGGTTATTGCTGGAGCTCTGTGCCTGCATCACGAAACCACTGCTCCTGTATGCCATTTCCCCCCCTTTGTAGCCCTGGTTGTTCTATTGTAGTTGTGGTTATTATTATCGCTGTTATTTATGTTGTTGTTTTGGATAGGACAGAGAGAAATGGAGAGAGGAGGGGAAGATAGATAGGAGGAGAGAAAGATAGACACCTGCAGACCTGCTTCACTGCCTGTGAAGCGACTCCCCTGCAGGTGGGGAGCCAGGGGCTTGAACCGGGATCCTTATGCTGGTCCTTGTGCTTTGTGTCATGTGTGCTTAACCTGCTGCACTACCTCCTGACCCACTGCAGAGTAGTATTCTATGGAGTATAAATCCCATGATGTCTTTCTTTGTTGATGGACATTTAGGCTGCTTCCTCTTTGCCTATTGGGAACAATGCAGTTACAAGCATAGGGATGCATCTGTTCCTTTAAGTTACTATTTGTGTGTCTTTTGGTAATACAACCAAAAGAGTTGTATTACTGGATCATCAGGTAATTTAATTTTTATTTGTTAAGTACTCAAATAAAAATAAAAACATACAGTTTTCTAAAAAAACCTGTAACAGTTTACATTCCCACCAACAGTATAATGAGTCCCTTTTCTTCAAATTCCTGAGCAACTGTCATTTCCCATTTTGTTGATGTAGGTTATGTTCACAGATGTGAAGTGGAATCCTTAGTGCTATTTTAATGTGTTTCTCTAATACTTGAAGTGGAGTGTTTTATATGTATGTGAAGGACATGAGTATCTCTTCTTTAGAGAACTATTCATTTATTTTGCTCATCATCTTATTGGGTTATTGGTTTTCTTTTGTTGAACCATATTTCTCCTGTATAGATGCTTAATATAAATCACTTAAATGTTTTCTTCTATGTATATTGTGATGTGCAGTATCTTCTCCTAGTTGCTAGGTTGCCTGTTTATCCCTGTGTAGTTTTTTTTATATATATATATGTAGAAACTTATTTACTTGACCTATTCCATTGATCTAATTGTGTTTTAGTTTAGCTTGCCCTGGGGTTGAGTCTCCAAAGTTGTTTTGTTTATTTTATTTTATTTTATTTTTTAACCAGAGCATATCTCAGTTCTGGCTGATTGTATTGTTGGAGATTGAATCTGGGGCCTTTGGTGTCTCAGGTTTGAAAGTCTTTTTTGTATACCCATTTTACTATTTTCCCAATGTCAAATATATTTTTCATGTTAAAATCCTGCTTTTTGTTGTTGTTGTTCATTTTTACAGATGTCTCCTATGTATACTATAATATTATAATATGTAGGCCTTTGATCCATCTTGATCTGCTTTGGTGCATAGTTTAAAGTGTTTGTCTAGTTTCAATTTTCTACATGTAGTTGCCCAGTTTGTTGAGATCTTTTTCCCCCATTGAATGATTTTGGTCTTTTTTAAATATAATCTATCTATATATCTATATCTCTATATCTCTGTCTCTATCTCTATCTATATCTACCTATCTATCTATTTCTGGTTCTGTTCCATTGATCCAAGTGTACATATGTATCCCTTACTGTTTTTCTTTTCTTTTTGTTCTTTCTTTCTTTCTTTTTTTAACCTCCAGTGTTGTCGCTGGGGCTTGACTTGGTGCCTGTACCATGAATCCACTGCTCCTGAAAGCCATTTTCCCCATTTTTGTTGTGTTTGTTGTGCCCTTGTTATTGTTATTGTTGTCATTGCTGATATAGTGGCTGGATAAGACAGAGAGAAATCAAGAGGGGAGGGGAAGACAGAGAGAGGGAAAGAAAAACAGATACCTGCAGATCTGCTTCACTGCTTAAGAAACGAGCCCCACCCCCGGAAGGTGGAGGGTTGGGGCTCGAAACAGGATGCTTACATCAGTCCTTGGACTTTGTGCCATGTGTGCTTAACCCACTATTTTCCAATTACTTTTATTTTGTTGTATAAACTGAATCTGGGAAGTGTGATACTTCCATTTTTTTTTTCTTGGGAGTGTTTTCTCTGTTTGTGGTTTACCGTGAATTCACACAGATTTTTGTATGTTATTTGATTTTCTTGAAGAATATCATTGGAATTTGGATAGTAATTGTGTTGAATCATAGGCTGCTTTAGGTAGAATAGTCATTTTAATAATATTTAGTTTTCCAATCCTTGAATAAAAAACATTCTTTCATTTTTTTGAGTGCCATTCTCTATTTATTTTAAAATATCTTATGTTTTCCTAGTCTATTTGTCCTAAAGTAAATATCATTTACCTCCTTTATTAGGTTCACTATAGGACATTTTATCTTTTGGGATATGATTGTAAATAGGATTGATTCCTTCAATTCCATTTCTTCATTTGTAGATAGAAGTGCCACATTTTCTATACATATTTTTATACACGGATACAGAACAACTTATCAAAAAATTGTGCATAGTATTGCTAGCAAAATATCTCCCTTGGAGGGTGTGCTGACTTACCATTTACATAACGCAGGTTCATGCTCGGCCTTCACTACCTTGAAGGAAGCTGTGATTTCTTTCATTTTCTCTGTTTCCTACTGCATCACTGTCTTTTGTCAAGAAAAACAACAATAAAAACAAGAATTGCCATAGATGTATAGACTTGATTTTGTATCCTGCTACTTTACTTAATTTATTATTTATTATTTCCAGCTTAATTTTTATTATGTTGTTGTTGTTTTGGTGAAGTCTTGGGAGCCCTCTAGGTATATTATCATGTCATCAGCAAATAGTGATAGCTTGAGTTCTCCTTCTTCAGAATGTATTTCTTAGATAGTTTTTACTTAACTGCAATGGCAAGGGCCTTCAGGACTAAGTTGTATAATAGTGGAGGTATTTGTCATAGTTGTTTAGTTTCAGAATTGAGAGGAAAAACATCTACTCTTTTCCCCATTAAATATGATGATATTTGTGGGTTTATCATATATGTCATTTATTTTTATTGTAATTATTATTATTGATTTAATTATGAATGACAAGACCATAGAGTAAAGGAGTACAATTCCACACAGTTCTCACCATCAGAGTTGTGCATCCCATCCCCTCCATTGGAAGTTTTCCTGTTCTTTATCCCTCTGGGAGTATGGACCAGGGTTGTTATGGGGTATAAAATGTGGGAGTTATGGCTTTTGTAATTGCTTCTCTGCTGGACATGGCTGTTGGCAGGTCAGTCTATACCCCCAGCAAGTTTCTGTCTTTCCCTACTTGGTTGGGCCTTGGAAAGATGGGGTTCTAGGACACATTGGTGAAGTTGTCTGCTCAGAGATTACCACGTTGGTGTCATGGTAGCATCTGCAACTTGGTGGCTGAAAGGCGGTAAGATAGAAAACAGAGCAAACTGTTTAATAATCAGGAACATAAAGGTAAGAATATAGAAGATGATATTTGGGTTCTCCACTTTGGAAAAAGTTAGGAAGTCTGTATTAGGTATATTCCAAGGGGCCCATGACTTAGCAGAAATGGATTTTGGGTCTTGTCAAATGCCTTTTTAGCAGCAATTCATATAATTATGTAACTTTTATCTTTCTTTTTGTTGATGAGGTAAATTACATTGATTAATTTTGTTTTATATTTGCATTTCCCTCACTAGTAATTTTTATTACTTTTTAAATATCTGTTATCTTTATCTCAGAGGGATAAAGGATAGGATAGGAAAACTTGCAGTGGAGGGGATAGGATAAGGAACTCTGGTGTTGGAGACTGTGTGGAATTATGCCCCTCTTATCCTTTTTTTAAAAAATTAATTATTTATTTATTTTAAAAAGGAGATATTAACAAAACCATAGGATAGGAGGGGTACAACTCCACACAATTCCCACCACCAGATCTCTATATCCCATCCCCTCCCGTGATAGCTTTCCCATTCTCTATCCCTCTGGGAGTATGGACCCAAGGTCATTGTGGGTTGCAGAAGGTGGAACGTCTGGCTTCTGTAATTGCTTCCCCACTGAACATGGGCATTGACTGGTTGATCCATACTCTCAGCCTGCCTCTCTCTTTCCCTAGTAGCGTGGTGCTCTGGGGAAGTGGAGCTCCAGGACATATTGGTGGGGTCGTCTGTCCAGGGAAGTCTGGTCAGCATCATGCTGGCATCCAGAACCTGGTAGCTGAAAAGAGAGTTAACATACAAAGCCAAACAAATTGTTGAACCATTATTGACCTGAAGAGTGGAATAGGACAGATGAAGTGTTGGGGGGCTCCTCACTGCAGACTATTGTGTACTTCTGCTTTCGGGTATATATTTTGCCCTAGTTTATGGAT
Source organism: Erinaceus europaeus (assembly GCF_950295315.1). Classification (NCBI taxonomy): domain Eukaryota; kingdom Metazoa; phylum Chordata; class Mammalia; order Eulipotyphla; family Erinaceidae; genus Erinaceus; species Erinaceus europaeus. The sequence continues at coordinate 77,958,210 of NC_080166.1, forward strand.
ACATGTGAACATATGCTCTATCTCAGGGGACCTGGTCTATATACCCCTCTTATCCTACTGTCTTACTGATCATTATTAAATCAATAAAAAATAAAAATAAAATATCTGTTATATATGTATGTGTCTTTGAAAAATTGCCTAGTGAGCCATTCTGGCAATTTTTAAATCAGGTTACTTGTTTTCTATTGAGCTATATAAATTCCTTGTATATTTTGCATATTAACTGGTGATAGATACATGGCTTAGGTATACACACACATAGATATGTGTATATATGTGTGTATATAAAAATTGGACTCTGCAGGTTATCTTTAATTCTGTTTTTTATTACCTTCCTTTGCTGTTTAGAAGATTTTTACTTTCATGTTAGCCCACTTATTTATCATTGCTTTCGTTTACTGTGTTTTGGTGTCATAAGTTAAATTTTAAATATTTTTTAAATGTTATTCATATATGTCACTATTCATTACGTTATTCAAATGTTATTCATTGATGTCATCATTAAATTAAGTGAGAAAATAAAGGAGATGCTAATGAAAAAGAGAAGTATAAACGTAAGAGAAAGGGAAAGTGACAGCTGTAAGGTATAAGTTGTAGATTAGTAATAAGCATTCTTGTTTCCAAAGAACAAGAAGATTGCTCCAGAAAATACTGTATATATTGAAGATTTTTGTTGCCATTTGCTTATAGGTAGGAGAGTGAAGGGCTCTCCAGGTTCCTCTGCTATAAAGTTGTAAAGGTGGGATATTTTTGGAATCTGTGAAAATTTTATTTCTTAGCTGTAGTGTTCATACTATTAAACTTCTAAAGAAAATCCAACTGTTATTTATTTTTACTGCCAATAGACTTAATTATGATTGAACAGTGGAAGACACAGATAAGATCTGAATAAAATAGATGGCTCGGATTTGCCAGAAAACTTATGTTCTTATCATGAATTTTTATAAGATATAGGTGAATATTGTTGGAAGTGTTCAAGACAAATCAGTATATTTTAAATGTACTTACATACATTATTGTGATTTAACTACTCTAATTTCATATTTTATTAGTAATGCTTTTTAAGTATTTTATAAAGGCATAAGGGATGTATAAATCATTTCTTTAAAAAAAGAGCATGATTAAGAATACTTATTTGATATATCAGTGTAACTGGATAATTAATACTCTTGTAGCATAGAATGTCATCTTTGAAGAGAAACATGATAGTTGGAGTCTAAATTAAGTCAATTTGGTCTTTGAAATTGTTGGGTTCTTTGAAATTATGGAATATATATTCAGTGGAGTCTATATTAATTAGCATATTAAATTAAAAGTCATTATTTTGTTCATTCTTACTTCTAGGCAGTAATATAAAAATCAATGAGAATGGGAGTCGGGTGGTAGCTCAGTAGGTTAAGCGCATGTGGCACGAAGCACAAGGACCGGCGTAAGGATCCTGGTTCGAACCCCGGCTCCCCACCTGCAGGGGAGTCGCTTCACAGGCGGTGAAGCAGGTCTGCAGGTGTCTGTCTTTCTCTCCCCCTCTCTGTCTTTCTCTCCTCTCTCCATTTCTCTCTGTCCTATCCAACAACGACGACATCAATGACAACAACAATAATAACTACAACAATAAAACAACAAGGGCAACGAAAGGGAAAATAAATAAAGTTTAAAAAAAATCAATGAGAAAAGATCTTCCTTGGAAATTAACTACCTAGTGGACAAGGATGATATATATTGACAATGTAAATTGTGTTAAATTATTAGGTTATTGTGTAGTGAGATGGGGAACACCAGGATCTTATGTTTTATAAAAAAGAAAAATTTATGAGCCTTATCAAGGCAAAGGTATTAAGTTCACTCAAATATGAGAGAACATTAAGAAAATACAGTAACATAATTGTAAATATCCCTATGTCAGAGACAATCATGTAGCAATCAAAAACAAAATTAAGAGATAAAGTTTAAGAAATTACTAATAGTCGTATCAGAGCCTTGTTTGAGAAGTAAAATATATTTTATCCTATTAGTGGTAGAAATCAATACATGTGTATATGAAAATAAAATAAATGATTTGGCTATAATATAAAATGTTAAACAAAATCATGCTAGAGTCAGAACAGATAAAATTGATATCAGTAATAATAGTATGTATGCACCCAAGTTTCTTACATGACCATAATAAATTCACGCATGATTATATTTACTTATGAATCCATACTTATACATACATATGTGTACAGAAATTGACTAAATGAAATCATGCATATTAATTTTGTTTTTAATTGTTTGAATTATTATTTTCAAAGATAAAAATTAAAATTTTCACTCTTCAGTTTGAAGGTCAGAAATCTTAGATGATTTTTTTGAAGAGCACAGTGGAAGTAATGCCATATTCTTTTCTAAAGCAGTTTCTTCCACCTAGGTATTTTCTTTGTAAAATTCAACCTTGTCTTGATAGGACATTATATTTCATATAAATTTATAGGAGAAATATTAACTATTTTTCATATATTTAGAGTAGGGCCTTAAACCATTTATTTGTATTTTTAAATGAATCATTACATTGATAAAATATATAGCCTATAGGTTACTTATAAAGCACTTGATAGTCTTTATTCTAAAGAGAAAAATGGTACTTTGACTTTATTTATTTACTATAAAGGCAGGGAGAAATAGAGAGGAAGTAGGGAAATAGAAGGAAAGAGACAGGGAGATACCTAGTACTGCCTTTTCCCCTGCTGGTGGGGACTTGGCACTTGAACCTGAGTACTTGCGCACAGCAATGTCTGTGTGTCTTCTGCTGTATGTGCCAACACCTAGACCCTTGTTTTTATTTTTAGTATGATAGAAGGAGACTACAGCACTGCTATTTGTGGAAACTGAGACCTCCAAGTATCATGTGTGAAGGTTTGGTGCACAAATATTGCATGATTTCCCTAACTGTAAATCACTTCTTACACAAATGCTATTACCAGAATTTTTCTATATTTATTTGAAAACATAACAAAGTGCTATGCATAGTAATTAAAATATTCAGGTGAATCAGCTCCTTAAAAAATACACAGGAGTGGTAAATGGATTTTAATTTACTTTCCTGAATTTTATTGATTTGATTTAGTTCTCTTTGTGTACAAATAATGCTATGGGCTGAAATACATTATTAATGATTTTAATCTTAGTAATGCTTTCATGCATTTTTCATCTATGAAGGACACCACACTTTACTTATTTAAATTTTGTTTTGGTTTTGAAACTTCTTCTGTCATTGTCCTCAGTAGGAAATTTTCCCACAGGTAATAACTCCTTAATGTATTTATGAAATTAATAGTAGTGTAGTTCTAATTTGCATTAATGTTATTGTGATAGAAATGGTCTTTAATTTTATACATATATTATTTCACCCAGTTATTCAGATAAACCCTTATTCCCAATTACTTACTTCAAGATTTTGTATCTGTTTCACAATATATCATAGGCACTGGACATATGTTTTTATCCATTTACGTAATGATAGGTATTGATTGTTTCTCAGACATTGATTTATTATAAATATTGTAATAAGGCAAACAGTTTCTGTAGGTGAAGGATAATATTGCAGTCAGTAAAACATACATGTTGCCGGGCGAGAAGACTTGGGTTTAATCCTTTGGTTTCCACCTGCAGTGGGGAAGCATATAATCACACTTGCTTGTGTGACTTCGTGTGTGTGTGTGTGTGTGTGTGTGTGTGTCATTCTCACTACATCTCTATTTCTCTCTGTCATTAAAAAAAAAAAGTGGGGGTCAGGTGGTAGCACAGCAGGTTAAATGCACATGGCACTTCAAAGCACAAGGGCCAGAATTAGGATCCTAGTTCTAGTCCCAGGCCCCCAGCGGTGAAGCAGGTCTGCAAGTGTCTGTCTTTCCCTCCTCTCTCGATCTTTTTGTATTATCCAACAACAATAAAGATAACAACAAAGGCAACAAAAATGGGAAAATGAAGGAAAGTACAGGATGAAACATTAATAAATTGTGTTAAATTTCTGTCAGAAGACCCCACAGGGCCAATGTCCTATGACGGAGGAAGATGACAATTTGTTGATAACTGTGAGAGGTTTGAACTATACCCTGGTGACAATAACACTATAGTAAATGAACATTTCTCTAAAAAAGTGGTTGAAGAAAGAAACTTAATGAGGTTCTTTATTCATGATCAATACTTTGTTACACTAGCAGTTTTTATATCAGAACTCATTTTTAGCTTTTTTTGTGGATCAATTCATACATTATGTTCCTCTTATTCCAATTTCTACCTTTTAGTTCAATTGTTACACTAGTTCATATATTCTGCATTATATATATTTTCATTGCTACCAAGGTTATCTTTGGAGCTTCATGCCTGGATAACCATTTTCTTTTCTTTTATCTGTGTTTTAAGAAGTTCTAGACATATGGTTAATTTTTCCCCTCTCATATTAATTAAATAGTGGTTTATATATTTACACTTTAATAGGATTATATATAAACACCACTCCCACCACCAAAAGACTGTGTCCCACCCCCCCACCCCCCACCACGCCGGGAAGCCCAATGGCCACCATTTTCTTTTCTTTTTCTTCATTTTTTTTTTGAGAAAGATACATAAATAGGAAAGGGGGTAAAAGGTGAGAGAAAGACAGAAATCAGCAACACTACTTCTCTGCTCCTGAAGCTGTCATCTTCAGATTGGGATGGAGGACTTGATCCAGAATCCTTGTGCATTGTAAACTGTATACTCTACACTCCACCAGGAGCATGACTGCTAGGTCCTTCGGCAAAAAAAAAGAAAATATTTATATATATATTTATATATATGACTAATAGAAATTAATATATATTAGTTAATCATATATATATATATATATATTTGACTAATAGAAACAGAAGTATAGAGGAAAGGGGAAGATAGAGGAGAGAGGGGAGAAAGAGACACCTTCAGCACTGATTCACTGCTAACGAGGCTTCCCCAACAGGTGGGGACTGGAGACTTAAACTAGGGTCCTTGTGCACTGTAATATATGCATTCGAACAAGTGTGCCACCACTCAGCCCCTGCATTGTATTTTTACTCTTCTGTTGGCTGCTCTTTGGAATATCACTCTCTGTACTGTACTAAACATTTTTTGCCCATTAAATATATCTATGTCAACTCTGTATTACTTGCAGAATGACAAGAATGACAATCTATGATATGGTCACAGTTTTCTTTTTTTTTTTTTTTGTCCCACTTTTATCTCTTCCACTTCTCTGATTTTTTCACATTTACACATTTGAAGACTTCTTAAAAAAATGCAGATAAATGCACCATTTTTTGTTATATTTCAAAGATGTGATATTGTTTTTTATTTACTTACTTTGGGAGATTGTGAAAGGAGAGGGAGAGAGAATGAAAGAGGAGAGGGAGTGAGAGTGGACCAGACACTACTCTGCTCTGCTCTGCCATATGGTGGTGCAGGAGTAGAACTTGCTGCCTGCGGGGCCTCAGGCACTCATTCCATTTGGTGCTATAACTGGATGAGTCATCTTTTTAGATAAAAAATTAGCATTCCATTTTGCTCTCCATACATGTATCAAACCACTATCTTAATCAATGTTCTATAAAAATATAGCAGAAACATATCACTGTGCTTAAAATATTAATTTAAAGCTGGGAAAACACAAAATGATATAAATGTAGACTGAAAGTGACTGACTTAGTACTTGATATAATTGTAAGAAACAATGACTCATGGAGGAATATTATATTACTAAGTTATCTAGGTGTCTGTTTTATGGATACTGCTGAAGTAGTCAAGATTATCAACACGTTTGTAACCAAATTGTATGAGTAAAGAATGAATGAGGAGCCTGACTAGGAGTCTGAAAATGTAGTTTTCTAACTCCATAAATCTAGAACAGATGACAAAACAGCAATTGTGGTACTGAAAGGAAAGAATCATTGTTTGATTGAAGTATATCTTTCATCCCTGAATTTGTGTGTTAAGTTTTCTACAGAATTTAATGTTAACGTTCATTTTCATTTTTCCAGTACAATCTCATAAAATCCAAATCTGGCACACTCTTTAACTGATTGAAATCTGTTTCATTGTAAAAATCCTAAGATGACAAAATAGCTAATAAAATCTACAAATCAAATAATGTGAAGAGAAGTGATATAAAGTGTTTGAAACAACTTAGGTGGTTTTGTCTCTGTGACTCTCCCAGTAATCTTCATTATTCTTTTTATTTTCCTTCATCCATAAAGGAATCATGAGATTGAGAATTTTTTTTCCTATTTCAGCTTCTCAGTTTAAGATATCATATATTCTTGGGGGTGGAGGGCTAGGCAGTAGCACACTCAGTTGAGATAGTTTTCAGTCCTAACGTCTACAAATATATTATGGTGCTCAGAGACCCCTCTGAGTCCTTACTCCCCACCTGTAGACAAGAACCTTCAGGAGTGGAAAAGCAGGTCTGCATGTCTCTCTCTTCCTCTCTACTTGTCTACTTCTCTCTCCCTTTTCGATTTTTATCTATTATATAATAAAAGGGAAAAGACGAGAGAAAGGAAAAACTGATTGCTAGGAGTTACTATTCTACAGTGCTACAGTGCTTTAAAACTAAGCTCCTTCTGGGTCCTTGTTGCAGGGACACATTTTGTATTTATTATTCTCCTGAATATTCCTATTCATTTAAACTTAGTAATCATCCTAATATTTATCAAAACTCTGTCCATTATGTTGATATACATTAATATTATCCCCATTACTATGTGCTTGCTATGTGTAAACATGACACACATAATCCAATGACATTGCTGTGGATGAAATTTAAAAGTAATTTAAAATTCAAATGTTATATGTGTATAATTCCCCCTTTTTATCACTGCTCCTTCACTTTTTCAGACAGATAGACAAGACAGTCAGCCAGACAGACAGACAGATAGTACCAAATCTGGGGTCTCAGCTTGAACTTGGGTTACATACATGTCAAAGCACTGCTCTATCCAAGTGAGCAATTTTGCTGAGTCATGTGTATTTATTTCAATTCTGCCTTCTGTGAAATGTGTTTTGTGCTCTGTTCAATGTTTAAATGGTGTGATTTAAATTTGAGACTCTTGTTTCAGATTGGAGGTAAAACCATGAGTTCTGATGTGTTCAGAATGTCTCTCTCCATTTTAGCACCTCTAACCCATGTTCCACATTCAGCTGACTAGGGATGGTGTACCTCCTGTTGCTATTTGCCCTCCCTTTGCAATCAACTTGAGGCAGCCACAGATCTCAAACTCCCTGTCTTTCCCCTTAATGTTCTGCTACTTGAGATTCTTCTTTCAAGTCTTGCACTAAATTGGTTCTAGAAATAAATGAAAGACAAATTGTGTTAGAAAGGCAATGCATCTGATGTTTTAGCAGGCTTGAAATGAAAAGTGTAGAGAAGATTGTAAAGACTCATAGGCTGGCTATAATTATAAAAGAATATTGATAATCCAGAAAACCAATTTACAAAAGTGTATTGCTGGCTTAAGCACATATGAGGATATAATAAAAATGATAACATCAAACCTATATAAAACAAAAACTATCAGTAAAGTTTGTCTTCTAGACTCAAATATTAGTTTTGTATTTCTTGCTGAATATTCTCCAGCCCACAGGTGTGAACTAGACAGGTAGATTAGAATTTTAATACTTATAACCTATTTTGTAGAAGAAACAAGTGGATAAGTAATTACCAGACCAATGTTACAAAACAGAAGTAGTGTACTTCTTATATTTCTTTCAGTTTAGAATCTGCATTGACTCTAGATTATGCTTTTAAATACATCACGGAATATACAAAAGCATAATTATTCATGTTGTCTGGTAATGTTTATAGGCAAAACTCATAAAAATAACCACAAGTTTTAAATGAGAATTGTGGTTCCAGAAAACACAAAATTACAATAAAACAAGGACTAATAAAAATTTAATACTATAAAACAATGAGCTAGATATAATTGTACTACATGCAATCAAAAAAGTTCTAATGAGTTAACAGAATAAAGTAACATTCAATTAAATCAAATAGTCAATTTTACATTAGTGTGTCAAGACTTTATCCAGTTTTGGACAACATTGCTGGACCATAGATTTACATTGCCTCTTGTATTGAAGAATTGTTGTTATTCATTTTAGATGAGGGGAAACCATCTCCGTTCTAAAATCACAGAATACGTTCTTTTCTTATCTCAAGCTTTTATGAAGATAATGCCTACTATTAGCTTATGAAAAAATTATCACTTTGGTTTAAGGTGTTCTTCAGAATATTAGCTTACATAACAGCTAATCAAAATATTCTTGCATGTAAAGGTAAAAATATGTTTCATTCAAATATTTAAAAGTGTATAACTAGCTAACTAAAATAAATTATGTTGCAAATATTTCTCAACACTATTAAATGAGTTTTTCTATACAGGTGTAAGTACTCCCACTGTATCTGTTATTTTTATCAACATACAATTTTATTAATTAAATTCACTCTTTCTAAATGTCTTATGAGTGTTTGAACTTATTAAGATTGACCCACTTTTCAGAAAACAATAACAGAAAAGTATGCTAACATCACAGGGAAAAAGTGACTTTTCTTTATAATAGAAGTTATGTTTTTAAGTAAATCACAAACTAGAATATCTAAGCCCTAGGTATACTAGGTTGCAGTAAAAATATTCTGTTATATTTGTATTCCATAGTAGCAGTTGGTGACTATATGCAGGGCAAGCTCTGGAAGGCCTGCTCTGTCCACCCCATGTCCACCACTCCATTGGCCACCAGAAAGGTGTTGTAAAGGAGAAGAGGAGGCCATTGTGGGGGTGAGTGGGCAGAGTGAGGACTCTGGACACTATGGCAGGGGATTGTGCATTTATTAGGTTATATGAAGGTATTCTTCTACTACACAGAAATAATACCAAACATCTTCTCAGACCACAGTGGAATTAAATTAACACTTAACAACAAACAAAAAATTAGTAAAAATCCTAAAATATGGAAACTCAGTAGTTCTCTACTTAACAACTACTGAGTCAAAAAGGAAATTAAAGAATAAATAAAAATGTTTTGAGAACTCAATGAAAGTGAAGACATAAGCTATCAAAATATTTGGGACACAGCTAAGGTAGTATAGAGAGGGAAGTTCATACCCATACAAGCACACATTGGGAAATAAGAAAATGTACAAGTCAACATCCTGACTGCACACCATAAAGACTTATAAGAAGAGGAATAAAGGAACTCTAAAGCAACCAGAAAGACTGAAATATCTAAAATTCGGGCAGAAATAAATAACATCGAAAATAAAAGTACCATACAAGAGATCAACAAAGCTAAATGTGGGCTCTTCAAAAGAGTAAGCCAAGTCAACAAATCCTTAGCTAGATTCATTTAAAAAATATATTAAATGCGAAAGGAGATATCATGACAATCACCAAAGAAATCCAAGGTATAAAATTGTCATGCAAGGCTTCTATAAACAATTGTATGCCACAAAGCTAGAGAATCTGGAAGAAATGGAGGAGTTCCTACATGCATACAAACTTCCAAAATTAAACGAATAGGAACTTGAAAACAACAACAGGCCAATCACAGCCAAAGAAATTAAAACAGTTATCAAAAACCTTGACAAAAATAAAAGTCCTGGACTAGATTATTTTACAAATGAATTCTACAAAACCTTCAAGGAAGAGTTAATTTTTAAAGCTGTTCCAAAAGACTGAAGACAGAAGAATACTCCCTTTCTGCTTCTATGAAGCCAACATCACCCTGATACCAAAAATAGGGATATGACATTAAAAAGAAAACTAAAGACCAATTTCTCTGATGAACATTGGTGCTAAAAAACTGAACAAAATTCTAGCCAACCAGATAGAACAGTAAATCAAAACATTGTTCATGACCAAATTATGCTTATCCCAGGGTACAAGTTTGTTTTAATATGTGTAAGTAAATCAGTGTGATCTACCACATCAATAAAAGCAAGACCAAAAAATCACTTTTTTATCAATAGATGCAGAGAAAGACTTTCACAAAATCGAACATCCCTTCATGATCAAAACACTACAAAAACGAGGATAGATGGAAAATTCCTCAAGATAATAGCATCCCCATATAGCAAGCCTACAGCCAACATCATACTCAATGGTGAAAAACTGGAAGCAGTCTCCCTTAGATCAGGTACTAGATGGGGTTGCCCACTATCACCATTACTATTCAACATAGAGTTGGATATTCTTGCCTTATCAGTCAGGCAGGATCGAGGAATTAAATGGATATAGATAGGAAGAGAAGAAGTCAAACTCTCCCTATTTGCAGATGATATGATATGATATGATATGACATGGGAAAACCTAGGGCCAGGTGGTGACACACCTTGTTGAGTGCATGTGTTACAATGCACAAGGAAGTAGGTTTGCACCCCCTATCCCCATCTGCAGAGGGAAAGCTTTGCAGGTGGTGAAGCAGTGTTCATGTCTCTCTCTCTCTCTATCTCTCTCTCTCTTTCCCTCTCCCCATATCCCCCCCTTTTCTTTCAATCTCTGTCTGTCTCTGTCCAATAAATTAATATGTAAATATAACACCAAAATTTAAACTAAATATCTTAATTCCAGTGGGAATCTCTTAGAAATTATCAGGCAGTATAGTAAGGTGTCAGGCTACAAAATTAACATACAAAAGTCAGCGGTATTCTTCTATGCAAACACTAAGTTGGAAGAAGAAGAAATCCAGAATCAGTCTCTTTCACTATAAGAACAAAACCAATAAAACATCTGGGAATAAACCTAGCAAAAGAAGTGAAAGACTTGTATACTGAAAACTATGAGTCACTCTTCAAGGAAATAGAAAAATACATAAAGATGTGGAAAGGTATTCAATGTTAATGGTTTGGAAGAATTAACATCACCAAAATGAATGTAATAACCAGAGTTATATACAAATTTAATGCAATCCCCATCAAGATTCCACCCAGATTTTAGGAAAGTAGAACAAAGGCTACAAATATTTATCTGGAACCAGTAAAGGCCATGGATTGCCAAAACAAATGAGCAGAAAGAACAAAACTAAAGGCATCATACTTCAAGATCTCAAATTGTATAATACGGCCATTATCATGAAGTATGCTTGGTACTGGAACACAAATAGACACAGTGTTAAGTGGAATCAAATTGAGAGCCCAGAAGTAAGCCTCCACACCTATGGGCATCTAATCTTTGACAAAGGTGTCCAGACTATTAAATGGGGAAAAAGGATCTCTTCAACAAATGGTGCTGAAAAAATTGGGTTGAAATATACAGAAGAATGAAACTGAACCATTATATTTCACCAGACACAAAAGTAAATTCCAGATGGATCAAGAACTTGGAAGTTAGTCCAGAAAATATCAAATACTTAAGAAAAATTTCCATCTAATTTTTAAGGCATCTTCAATGATATGAATTCAGTTACAAAGAAGACTAAAACAAAAATAAAACAATGGGAATACATCAAATTAGAAACCACCACCCAAAGAGACCCCTCACAGAAAGGGAGATGATCTTTACATGCCATACATCAGCCAAAAGGCTAATAACCAAGATTTATGAAGAACTCACCTAATTCAGCAACAATTAAAGAAACAACCCATCAAAAAATGGGGAGAGGATATGAACAGAATATTCATTAAGAAGAGATATAAAAGGCAAACAAACATATGAAAAATGCTTCAAGTCATTGATTGACAGAGAAATATAAAGACAACAATGAGATGTCACTTCACTCCTGTGAGAATGACATACATCAGACAAGGTAGCAGCAACAAAAGCTAGAGAGGTTGTGGGGACAAAAGAACTTTCAACTGTTACCTCTGTTGGAGGGAATATAAAATGGTCCATCCCCTGTGGAGAGCAGTCTTAGAACACTCAGAAGGCTAGAAATGAACCTGCCCTATGACCCTGCAGTTCCTCTCCTGTAGATATATCCTAAGAAAACAAGCATTCCCATCTAAAAAGATTTGTGTATAACTATGTTGATAGCAGTGCAATTTGTAATAACCCAAACCTGGAAGTAACACTGATGTCCAACAACAGAGGTGTGGCTAAGTAAGTTGTGGTATGTATTCACAATGGAATACTACTCAGCTATTAAAGATGGTGAATTCATCTTCTCTTCATCTTGGATGGAGCTTAAAGGAATTATGTTAAGTTAGATAAATTGGAGAAGGATGAATATGGGGTGATCTGATTCATAGAAGTTTACAAATAAGAACAAAAGGGAAAACACAAGGCAGAACTTGGACTGGATTTGGTATATGGCACCAAAGTGAAAGACTTTGGGGTAGAGGGAGGGTTAAGGCCCTGGGATATGATGGGCCTAGACGGAGATGAATTGTTATATGAAAATTGAGAAATGTTACACATGTACCAACTACTGAATTTTACTGTTGACTATAGACCATTAATTATATATATGCCAGGAATACTGGAATATGCTGACCCAAAGCCCCAGTGAAACCGTAGTGCCAAAAATGAAAAACATGGAGCTGTGCAATAGCTTTTTTGGTAGAATACACAATTAACCATGTGTGAGAACCTAGTTTTATGTCCTTGGCAACCAACTGGGAGCACCATGCAAAGGGGATGCTTCACAAAAAAAAAAAAAAAAAAAAAAAAAAAGCACTGTGCCATCTCTCCATCTTTATCTTATAAGATTTCTAAGCAGGACCAATATTATGCAGAGCTTCTAAAATATGTTGAGGAATTCACTTTGTATTCCATACATAATTGAAGCTACCAATGAACTATAAATAGAGCTTAATATGATTTAGATTTGATGTCACTAGCTGCTCTGTGAACAGTAGTTTTAAAAGACAAAAAGATGAACACAATTTAGAAAGTTGTTATAATTCAGTATTTCATAGATTAAGGAAAGGTTATCAACTAAAGCAAATTGGTGGTGGGGGTTCTGAATATAAATTTGCTGATTGTTTGGGACTTAAAATAATACAAATATTAAATATGGATGTCTGATTTCTGCAAATGGAAATAGTCATTGTCTTCGCTACAATGAGAAACACCTGGAAATGGCCATAGATAGTAAAGATCAGAAATTTGTGCTTTATGGATTAGTTTTCAGAGAGCAAGTAAGAACATGCAAGTTTAAGATGGATTTACTGAGAAGTTAGACTAGAGATATTAACTTGGAACTGCTAGCATACGGATAACACGTCATAGGAATAATTGAGATGGTTTGCAAAATTATATAAGGAGAAAAAGACAATGTGAGCATGTAGTAGAATGAATGAACAAGAAAATGTAGTATAACAAAAATAAAAAGGGAGTATTCTGATATACTTCATGAAAAAATACGCAATTGTGATGTTTTAGACAATTTAATTATATAAGATGTAATAAATCTAAGTGCTTTTCAATACAAAAACCATAGTTTCATAAAATCATGTAAGTTGAATGATACTTTCCAGGATACATGAAAAAGAAGTAATCATGGAAAATTAGCAAACTAAGAAGAATTACTCATTTAAAGGAAGGAAGCACATTAGGGCAGTGTTGAATTGCATGATGATAGTGCTACAGGATATACTTAAGATACATGTAGTGTTTGGACAAGGAGAAACTACAGTGGTTATGCAAAGGAAAACTTTCATGTCTGATATTCCAAGATCACAGGTTAAATCCCCAGCACCAATATAAGCCAGAGCTGGGCTTTACTCTAAAACAATTAATGAATTAATTAATACAGATGGTTAATGTCTCTAATATGTTGCAATGAATGGGAAAATTTGATTGTTAACTAACAAGATACATTAAAGAACTCCATTGAAATGTACATGCATATTATTTCTTTTCCTTTCAGTTTACTTATACTGAGACCATAAATTATTGTAGTTAAGAGTCACTCTTCTATTTATACCATATCCTAGAAACATCTGTGATGTTAGGATATTTTTAGAGTACAAAATAAAGCTGATGAATTAATAAAAGTAGAAGGATTTCAACTGAAAACTTTAAAATGACTGAACATCACAAAAGTAAAGTGGACAGTGTGGGTAACTATCAAATTTTGCAAAGAACTTCCCCAGAACAAAGTCAACTGGCTTCAAGCAATGGATATGGCTGTTCAATTTCATTTTTCATAGAGTAAAGGGCACATTTTTATCTTTCAAACAAATTGGCACAATTACCAGAGCCAGATAGAATTACACTGCTTGCTATTGTGGGTGCTCAGTCTCCCAGCATACAGAATATACCTTCAGGGATTTATTAACAACTTCCTATATTCAGACTATTTTAACATAATAAATGTCCAGGACACTGAATCCTCAAGGTATAAAAAGAGTTTTATTTCCAGAAGGTTTTGCATACATTCATGTAATTGTGATAGGACAAATGCAAAAGTTAAGTCATGAAGGTTCATTCCCCTGCTTTCCTTTCCTCCTCAAGTCTATTGAAGAGTAAACTGATAGTGACTAATCTGCCTTCCAGGCTTATTCTGGCATATTGGGAAAGGAAATTATGAGGGAAGCATGATTGAAGTAGAAAAATGAATATATATGGATTTTATAATTATGGTAGGGACATAGCAGGCAAGGGAAAGAAAAATAGATCAAAATAGAAAGTAAACAATAGGAAAAAAGAAAGTAAACAATGGAGGGTAAGTAAAGACATTCTGCAGATATAGTTGTAGAGTAATAATTGTTAAGAGATTTTTGGTAATCTACATGCTGTGGGAGAAAGTGCAGTGGTAAAGATAATCTATATTATTGAACACAAAGAATGTATTTTATTTTGGTGACATTTTTCACAATATACATCTCAGCAGAATCAGTTGTGATTGTCACAAATTGTAATTCATACAAATATTTAAATTATCCTCCAGATAAAGTCTCATGAAGTGTGTTCACTTAACTTTCTTTTGTCTTTCCTTCTAAAATGTTTGAATATATAAGCTAATAAAAGACCTATCCTATAATAACCATTAAATAAATTATATATCATTAAATACCTAAAGTACAATGTAAAGAGTACTTCCTTTTCCTTATTAATGCATGCCAGTGTAAAAAACGTAGTCACCAAAACTGTTGTAGTTTGTCACAACAATTCATTTAGAAGTTTTTCATTATCATCTACATTATGACAGATAACATGCCAAATCTTAAAATCAACATAAATTTGTAACATTTGTTAAATTATATGATTTGTAACTGAAAAGATGTAAGCTGAATAGAGGTGAAAATGTGTCTTTATAAGTTCCCATAACTGCATTATACTTAACTAAACCAAATTAAAATAGCCCATGATTTGAAAAATGAACATTCTCTGTGACAGATTTAAAAATTAATGTTTGTTTGGAGATAACTTTAATTTGTTGAACTTTATTTTTTTCTGTTATTTGATAGAGATGGAAATAACTTGAGAGGGAAGTCAGAGGCTGAGAGGGAGAGAGAGACAGAGAGACACTTGAAGCTCTGCTTCACCACTTATGAAGCTTTCCCCTTGCAGGTGGGAGCCAGGGGTTTGAACCTGGGTGCACTGTACTGTATGAGCTTAACCAGGTGCACCACCACCTGACCCCTGTTTGGAGATAACTTGAGAGGAGGAGAGATAAAGAGGTAGGAGAAACATTTGTAGCACTGCTTCATGAAGCTTCCCCTCCTACATGTGGGTTGAGAACATGGGTTGAACTTGAACTTGGGTCCTTACAGATGGTGACATGTGCACTTAACTGAGTGTGCCACCACCCAGCCCCTTAAAACTAGTTTTTTAACTGGTAGTTTCTGTATAGCTAATAATAACTACCAATAGCCTACCTATCTTTTCTTTTCAAAAAATCTGTTTTGTGTTCATTTATTGGATAGAGACAAGGAGAAACTGGGACGGAAGGGAAGAAGATAGAGAAGGAGAAAGAAAGACACCTACAGCACTGCTCCTTCTCTTATGTAGGTTACCTCCTACATGTGGGGATATCTTTTGTTTCCTTCTATTCCTTTTTCTGACTTATTTTGATTCCCTTTCAGAAGAGCTTAAGTTTAAGATTCTTATGAAGTCTCTTTGAAGTTTCTATCCTTAAAGTTCATAGTCTTTATAGACTGTCATTGACTCTTGAAATTAAAAAAGAATATATTGCTTTAAATATTTCATTACATATACATATTTCTGTTTTGAATATATATATATATATATATATATATATTTAAAACTTTATTTTTCTTTCATACAACAAATAAAGTGCTCAGTATGTGGCAGTCATTTGCTAAAACATTTTATATTTATTTAGCATTCTGTTTCTCAACTTCAATATTTAATTAGTCAAAAATATCTGGTCACTTTTAGATCTCCAATATCTGGCAAAGCAATCTCTTCATTCTCATTGCTATTGTCATTTTGTTATATTTTTATGCCATAATTTTTCACAAGGGCTATTTCTAGGTTTCTAATTAGGCTTTATGTCTCCTTTCAGTTTGTCATAGTCCACAGTCACAGTAGTATCTAAAATTGTAAATCTCACATTATTCTTTCTCAGATCAGCAAAAGATACCATTATTAGTAAAAAGATCTTAAACAATGTTTCAGATAAGATAAAAAAAACTCACTTTTCCTCAAGAATTAGAAAAGGTAGGCTTTTCTTTTTTTTCACCTTTTTATTAATTAATGATTTGATAATGAATTACTAGATGATGAGATAACAGAGAGATAGTTCCACACCATACTCACCACCAAAGCTTTTATCTTCTTCCCACAATTAGTAAGCACCATAGTTCACATAATTCTTAAAGATAGGTTAGCTACTTTTTTTTTGGGGGGGGGAGGAATTTATGTTTTGGTTCTCTGTATTCCATGCCATTAGTGAGACTATCCAAGAGTTTTCTTTCACTTCTTTACTTTAAGCACAATCACTTCTGTTTCCATCCAGTTTTGTCCCAAAGGACATGCTATCTCTTATTTATTTATTTATTTATTTATTTAATTATTATTTTAATTAAGAAAGGATAAATTAACAAAACCATGGGTAAGAGGGGTACAACTCCACACAATTCCCACCATCCAATCTCCATAACCCACCATCTCCCCTGATAGCTTTCCCACTCTCTATCCCTCTGGGAGCATGGACCCAGGGTCATTGTGGGTTGCAGAAGGTGGAAGGTCTGGCTTCTGTAATTGCTTCCCCGCTGAACATGGGAGTTGACTGGTCGGTCCATACTCCCAGTCTGCCTCTCTCTTTCCCTAGTAAGGTGTGTCTCAGGGGAAGCTGAGCTCCAGGACACATTGGTGGGGTCTTCAGTCCAGGGAAGCCTGGCCGGCATCCTGATGACATCTGGAACCTGGTGGCTGAAAAGAGAGTTAACATACAAAGCCAAACAAATTGTTGAGCAATTATGGACCCAAAGGTTGGAATAGTGAAGAGGAAGTGTTAGGGGGATACTCACTGCAAACTCTAGTGTACTTCTGCTTTCAGGTATATATTTTGCAGTAGTTTATGGATATGTGTGAACATACGCTCTCTCTCACAGAAACTGGTGTATATCTAGGTTTTGGGACTTTGTTAGAAAGTGAACCACCTGAGATGGAATTAGAGTATACTATGAAAGGAAAGGTCTCACCTGAGTAATGAAGCTGAAGGGTTGTCATTCCACACGTGAAGTTTCTGGACATAGTCTGAAGTGAAGCATGTTGAGGTGGCAATCGTTGCCTTGGTTAGGTTGTAATCGGCAGATGCAATATTATTTGATATGGATTGGGAGAGGCATACGGGAAAGTGGGCCCTATGCAAGGCTTCCAGGACTGGGGGAAGTAGGGGCTCTATAGTGGAGATGTGAAGTTCCTGCTGTCTTAGGGTTCCAAAAGACAATCGATAGTTAATGTTATCATCACATTATTTGGTAATTGGGTTAACTTTGAAAAGTCCTTTTGTTAGGGTTTGCTGTACAGTACCCAGTATCTTGTAGATAGCTGTGCTATTGGTTGCTTCTGATCTACTTGGTCTAGGCTTTTGAGAGAGTCCGCATATCAAATACACAGCCTATATTTTAAAAAGACTCAGTCTGTGTTTTGAAAAATTTCGAGACACACAATTGATTTTCCCCCTCTAATATTAATTAACTAGTGATTTATATGACTACATTTTACTAGGAGTGTACATAAACACCATTCCCACCAACAAAAGACTGTGACCCATCCCTCCCACGTACTCCCACCCCCCACTGGCCCAGGAAGCTTCATGTCTACCCCTCTCCACAGGGTTTTTACTTTGGTGCCATACTTACAATTTGGTCAAGTCCTGCAAAAGCAGTTTCCCTTTCAGATCTTCTTAGTCAACTTCTGTTGATGAGTGGGGTCATCCCATACTCATCTTTATCTTTCTGACTTAGCTCACTTAACATAATTCCTTCTAGCTCTGTCCAAGATGGGTCAGAGAAGGTGGGTTCATTGTTCTTCATCGCTGCATAGTATTCCATGGTGTATATATACCACAGCTTTCTCAGCCACTCATCTGTTGTTGGGCACCTGGGTTACACCTCAAGGACATCTTTGATGAATCAAACCCAATTGCAAGGAAGACTAAAGCAGAAACAAACCAATGGGACCACATCAAATTGAAAAGCTTCTGCAGAGCCAAAGAAACTATTAAACAAACAAAGAGACCCCTCACAGAATGGGAAAAGATCTTCACATGCCATACATCAGACAAGAAACTAATCACCATAATATATAAAGAGCTCAGCAAACATAGCACCAAAAAAGGAAAATGACCCCATCCAAAAATGGTCAGAGGATATGAACAAAACATTCACTACAGAGGAGATCCAAAAGGCTAACAAACATATGAAAAACTGCTCTAGGTCACTGATTGTCAGAGAAATGCAAATTAAGACAACACTAAGATATCACCTCACTCCTGTAAGAATGGCATACATCAATAAATACAGCAGCAACACATGCTAGAGAGGTTGTGGGGACAGAGGAACCCTTTTGCACTGCGGGTGGGAATGTAAATTGGTACAGCCTCTGTGGAGAGCAGTCTGGAAAACTCTCACAAGGCTAGACATGGACCTTCCATATGATCCAGTAATTCCTCTCCTGGGATTATGCCCCAAGGACTCCATAACACCCAACCAAATAGAGGTGTGTACTCCTATGTTCATAACAGCACAATTCATAATAGCTAAAACCTGGAAGCAACCCAGGTGCCCAACAACAGATGCTATCTCTTTTTTAAAGGGATAATTGCAGAGTAGTACTCTATCATGTGTATAGACAATAATATCTTTATCCAGTCATCTTTTAATGGACATTTAAATCACTTGCATATCATGGATAGTGTAAATAAAACAGGTATTCATATGAAGGTGCATACGCCTCTTGGATGAATTTACAAGAGTCGTATTGCTAGTATATAGGGTAGTTCCATTTTTATTTGTTTAAGGATTTTCCATATTATTTTCCATCATGGCTGCAACAGTTTTCATTCATATGAACAGTTAAAAAGAGTTACTGTATCTCCTCATCTTTGCCAACAACTGTCATTTTTTATTTCGTTGATGTAGGCCATTCTCACTTGCCTAAGATAGAATCTCAGTGTGATTTTAGTTTACATTTCTTTAATGATAAGTGGATTTTAGTATTTTGTCATTTGTCTGTGGGCCTTTTCTTTAGAAAACTGGCTATTCTGATCTTTTTTGTTTGTTTGTTTTGTTTTTTACCAGAGCACTGCTCAGCTCTGGCTTATGGTGGTGTGTGTGTGGGGGGGACTTGAGAGCCTCAGGCATGAAAGTCTCTTTGCATAACCATTATGCTATATCCCCCCCCCCCAATTCTGATCTTCTTGGCATATTTTATTGCATGATTTTTGTTGTTGTTGAGATATTTGAATTCTTTATAGATCTTTAATATCAATTGTTTGTCATATATGTGATATATAGATATCTTTTCCCAATTATTGGTTCCCTATTCATCTGTGTATAGTTTTCTCTCTACCTGTAGACAGTTTTAAAGAAGTCTTTGTGGTTTAATAGTGGTCAACAACATTTGAAGGCTACACAAGTATAATTCTACACATTGCCACCACCAAAAGTCTGTGTCCCCACATTCAGGGATAACCACCATAGTTATCCCACAGATCCAGAAATGTAGAAGTCTCTTCTTTTGATGCAGGCCTGTTTATTCAATCTTTTTTCTGCTTCACTTGCCCATGTGTTTATATCTCCAAATATATATTTGATGTTAAAGTCTAAACAGGTAGATATTTCTGTCACTGAGAAATCTAGCCATCCTGGACCTTTACTCATTCATATTCTCTCTCTTCTTCTCTCTCTCTCTCTCTCTCTCTCTCTCTCTCCCTCCCTCCCTCTCTCCCTCTCTCCCTCTCTCTCATCTATTTATGGGGAGAAGAGTAGTGGTTTATAGTGCCATACAGTATTTTGTTACTGAGGTTGATGAGTTAGTTATTTATATCTGTACTGTTTATTAGCTATTTATAGTATAGCATGGAAAGATCTGCTATTTCATAGGAAGTCTTTGTGTTTTGGTCAGTGTTCCTTTTGCTGTGCATAAGCATTTCAGTTTGATGTAGTGTAGTTATTTATCTTTATTTTGTTTTCCTTAAAATTGAACAAGAGTTGTTGAAGGTGTTGTGAGGGGCCAGGTGGTGGCACACTTGGTTAAGCATATACGTTATAGTGCACAAAGACCCATGTTTAATTCTCTGGTCCCCAGCTGCAGGTGGAAAGCTTCACAATTGGTGAAGCAGGGATACAGGTGTCTCTCTGTCTCTTTCCATCTCTATGTTTTATACCCCACTTGCCAAATATTAGTTGTCCATAGGTGTTGGAGGCTTTGTTCTAGTACTACATAGTTTAGATTATAATAGCCCTATAGTATGGTTTCAGATCAGGAAGCACAGTGCTCCTCCTTTTTGTTCTTTTGGTAGTCCTAGGTATTTTTTGATTCCAGATGAAATTTTGTAGCTTTTTAACTATTCTCTTAAGTAGTGGGACCTTGGTGGGTATTGCATTAAGTCTATATGTGACTTTGTGTAATATAGTCTTTTTGGCAGTCTTAATTCTTACAATTTATGAAGATAGTATATCTTTCCATTTCTTTGTATCTTTTTCTATTCCATTGCACAGTGACTCAAAATTTTCAGTATGTAAGTTGCTCACTTTCCTTGTTAGATTTATTTAGGTATTTAGTTGATTTTTTCTGTCATATTAAATTATACTGATTTTTGGATTTATTTTTTTCTCAGTGTGTGCATAAAGAAATGTCACTGATGTGGTATATTTATTTTATAGTCTACCACCTTCCTATATTAAATAATTCTCAGGAATTTTCTACTGGATTCCTTTTGAATACTTATATATACTACAGACTACCTGAAATAGTTACAAGTTTACTTCTTCTTTTCCAATCTACATCACTTAAATTCCTTTCTGTTGCCTAATCGCAATAACTAGACCTTCAAGACTGTTGAATATCAATGGTGACAGTGGGAAACCCTGTCTTTTATCTGGTTAAAGAAGGAAAGTTTTCCACTTCTCACAGTTGAATATGATGTTGGCTGTAGGGTTTCTTGTATACAGGCTTGACTAGCTTGAGGAATTTTCCATCTTCCCCCATCCTGTTTAATATGTTTATCATGAAAGGATGTTGAGTCTGCTCACAGGCTTCCTTTGCACCTGCTGAACTACAGACTTCATTTTCATTTTGTTTTTTCATTTTGTTCATTTTGGTTTTCATTTTGTTGATGTGGTGGATCATATTAATTTATTTACCTATATTGAACCAACCTTAAAAAGACCTTTCTTTATAGTGTAGTTTCATCATCCAGTAGGATGTCTCTTCATTCATTCTATCATGTCAATGCTTATAATATCAGTAAAGAAGAATAAGATTTGGAGAAAAGCCCTGTTTTGACATGGCTTATTATGACTTACACAAAGATCTTCTCTTTGCTTCTCATTACCAAGAAATATTTACATGTCAAGAGTTGAATACAACTACTTAATGATGAGAATTTGTTGTAAAAGGAGAATTTTCTATTCGTCCTTTTATAAAAAGTCCTTTTTTTTGATACATAAATTATATGCCTCAACACACACACTCTTCACACACTCTTATGTACACAGACAGCCAAACATCATAGGCAGATTCACATTTCAATTCAAGGTCAGTTCAATGCTCTAGAACAATAAATAATGCATTTCATTCCATTGGTTTCAAATGTGACTCGTTTAAAAGTATGTTTTTTAAAAATACATTTTTAAGGGAAGTATTTTTTTTATTAGATATAGATAGGGAAAGAGGAGGTACAAGAAGGGGAGTAGGGTGGGAGCAGATGGAGGAAGAGAGTGTGTGAGAGAGAATACCTGCAGTACTGCTTCACCACTTGTGAAGCCCCCCTAGTACTTTTTAATTTTTTAAATATTTTATCTGTGTAGTACTTACTTATTGAATAGAAACAGAGAGAAACTGAGATGAAAAGGTAAGATAGAGAAGGAGAGAGAAAAACACTGGAAGCACTGCTTCACCGCTTGTGAAGTTTCCTTGTCTGTGGGTCCTTGTTTCTTGTAATATGTGTGCCCATCCAGGTGCACCACCACCTGGACCCTAAGTTTTCATTTTGAGAAACCATTTACTGTAATATTTGCAAATAATTGATACACTCAGTCATAAATTGGAGAGTTGAGGTAGGAGAGATGAATTCAGCTTGTTCTTTGACAATACAGCTCATATAGTGTGTAAAGTCTAAAATTTCTTTGGTTTGAATGGTTTGTCTCATGATACTGGCCTTTGTTACATTCCAATTTTAGGCAAGTATTGTAGCTAAAATATAAAATAACTTTGCAGGAGCGCAGCTCTGCGCTGGTTTAAATCAAAGGCGTATTACGTGGTGGTATTGCATAAGGGAACAGTATATTTTAGGTACAGCAAAAAAAAAAGCATTAATCAGCTGGGGTAAGAATAGGCCAGGCCCATGAGATGAGTTAATTACCAAAGTTCAGCTTCATGTGTGTACAAATCCCAGGAGGAGTGGCCATGGCAGGGCGAGCGTGTAGTAAAATCAGGAGCCTAGAGAGTGGAGTGCTGGGAACCATATGAGCCAGGGGAAAAGAAGGGCCAAACTTCTGGTTGACTGCAAGTTAAATAACTTGGTTAACATAAATCCATCAGCCTGATGTCAGCCAGATCTTAGTTGTGTCCAAATTCCTATTGTGAGCCAGCATGAAGTACCACAGCAGGCAAGTGATTTTGAAATGTGTGTAATATATTTATATGAAAGAATGGTCCTGATATATGAATAAACAAAATAATTCTTCTGCTTTTAAAAAATAATATAGAGGCCAGGCCGTGGTGCATCTGATGAAGCTCATGCATTGCCATGAGCAAGGGCAGGGTTCAAGCCTCCACTCCCCCTTTAGCCAGGGGGATGCTTTATAAACTATGAAATAGGTCTGCAGCTGTGTATCTCTCTCTCTCCCAATCTATCTCCTCCTCCACTCTCATTTTCTCTCTGTCCTATCTACTCTGTTGTGAAAGATCATGATTTAAAATCAGAGGGATGGAGTGGGCATGGGCAGTGGTGCACCTGTTTAAGTGCAACTTACTAGGCTCAGTGATCAGAGTTAAGTCCCAGCTCCCCAAATGCAGGGTGGAAGCTTCATGAGTGGTGTTTTATCTACCACATCTCTCTCAATTTCTTTTTTTTTTTAATATTTATTTTATTTATTTATTCCCTTTTGTTGCCCTTGTTTTTTATTGTTGTAGTTATTATTGTTGTTGTCGTCGTTGTTGGATAGGACAGAGAGAAATGGAGAGAGGAGGGGAAGACAGAGAGGAGGAGAGAAAGATAGACACCTGCAGACCTGCTTCACCGCCTGTGAAGCGACTCCCCTGCAGGTGGGGAGCCGGGGTTCGAACCGGGATCCTTATGCCGGTCCTTGTGCTTTGCACCACCTGCGCTTAACCCGCTGCGCTACAGCCCGACTCCCAATCTCTCTCAATTTCTATCTGCCCTTTCAAAGAAAGAAAAAAGAAAAGGTCCTCACTGGGAGTGATAATCTTTGTGGCAATAAAAACTAATAATTAAAATAAATAAATAAAATCAGAAAGAATTTTAGTAGCCCTTCCTATATTCTAATATAAAAATGCTGAATTTTTCCCCAAATATATTTTATTGCTAAAATAACCCCTGCCCCCCAAGCCACCCCAAGTTATCACATTTATTAAAGTTGTATTGTTTAGAAATAAGCTTGCTTTCACTCCAAGATATATCTTAGAATCTTGTCAAAAGTCAATTTAGATAAATATATTCTGTAAAGCATTATGGTTATTATATGGTGTACTACATATGGTACTAAAGGAAGTCTACTTCCTTTAAGCTATTCATAAAGGTGAGCTTATTAACATAGAAACTAAGATGGCAGGGTTGGGGAGACATCATAATGGTTATGCAAAAGATTTTTATGTCTGATGTTCTGAGGTCCCAGTTCTAACCCCCAACACCACCATAAGCCAGAGCTCAAAAGTGTTTTAGTTTCTGTATATATTTTGCTCTGTATCTCTCCCATTAAAGTGGATAAAATGTAGAAAAAAAAATCAAAAGCCAACAGCCTAGCTCACGAACAATTAGCATCTATTTATAAATCCCTAGAGAGCTAGCATTCTAAATTTTTTTTCTTAAAACAAGCTTTTTGTTTTCATCATTTCCCCCATTTTTCTATGTTAGAGTCTTGAGATAATATTCCCACCTAGTGGTTATTTATACCTATCCAGAGGACTGAGCAGGGGGTGCTGCAGACAAGTCTTCAGGGATGGACTAAGTGCCCCAGCCTACAGCTGGAATTAACTGCTAACCAAGTTCAAAACACCTACCTGCACATCAGCGGACCAGTTTTCTGTTGCCACATGACTATGAGTAAACTTGAGAACTAAAACAGCCCATGCATGCACCCTTACATTTTCCTCTGTCACAGTTTTTTATGCAGTGAATTGCACTTCTTTTTGATATGCTCAGATCACCTGAAGAAGTAGAAGGTCAGGCATGACATCCCGTGTGAGTTCAGGCAGGATTGTATACTGCAAAAGCAGAACTTCTTCCTCAAGATGGCAGCAATCTAGGTAATCCAGGAGGATGTGATTTACTCAGAGCAACAGGAACCAACTTAACATAAGATGCCACTGTGAGAGACTGACAATTGATCCTCAGATTGGTAACCACCAGAAGACATTGCTCTCTGAAGGCTGCCTAAATCTCCTTAAGTGAAAATTTTGGAAATGAAGCCTCCAATAATAGGAGCAGCCCCAGAGGCAGTAGCAAATTTCAGCACACCTCACTAATAAGTATCCCTGTACAAAATGACAGAAATATGACAGAAAAACAAGGTTTTCAGTCGCAACAATAGCAGGAGCATCCAATAGAAGTATCCTGCCACGGACCACTCAGTGGACAAGCAGCAGGAGGGTCAGGGGTCATGAAGGCAACCTCCCAGGTGGGTCAGGAGTCGGCGAGGGAGAACAGATAGACACCACACTCGATTGGAGGGTGAATCTGGACTCATTTTAATAGTGAAACTGCATTAGCTTTTATACTTTTTTCAGGTTACATTCAGGTTGTCTAAGCAACCAGCTCATAAAGAAGTAACAATAGTCTTGTGACTTTGGCAGGCTACATGTTATTCCCCCATAACTGTAAAGAATGGGTACAATACTTTGTATCGTTCTGTTCCCAGGGGAGGTCATACCCAGAATTGTTTTAGACTTTTGCTGAGGGCTATCTCTACCATTAATCTTCTATGGGGCATACAGATCTTTGACTAGTCGTGGACCACTGCTCATCTAGGTCTGGTACAGTTTAACTATTAATCTTTCTTTGTTTCAATATGTCAACTTGTACCTGGGAGGCCTCAATCTCTGTATTGTTTCTATGAGGGGCAAGTCATAACATGACTTGTTTTGTCCGTCTACGCTGAGCCACCTTCTCCACTTTCATAATGTAACTTTCAAATATGCTCCTGTGTAAGGGAGAGGGGGTGCTTCTGACTCTCCATTTCCACCAGGCACTGCCAAAGCATTATTAATCAATTGTGACAGTATAATTGTTTGTAGCAATAACGGGGGGAGAATGCGTCGACCCATTCCCATCCTTCTGCCCAGCTTCTTTGAAGTCTGAATGCAGGTCCAGAGGAGATGACTTTGTCAGTCTCTCTGGTGGTCATGACGGGGCGGCGCAGTATCCCTTGGTTCTCTTCAGATATATTAATTAGGTAACATCAGTTTTCCGTTTGGAAATGTACTGTTCTATTTTGAAGTGAAGATTGGTGCCAATGAAGTAAGTTCCTGCTGCAAGAAATTGGAAGGCATTTTCCTTCATTTGAAGGGCATCAAATACTCCATATACAGTGACAGTTCCTTTAGTTTCCAGGGGAACCCAGATATGCTTTCCTCTCTGAGTATCATAGCAAAAATGTAAGTTTCTTACATACAGATTTTAGAAGGGTGTTATGTCAGATAACTTACAAATATAAGTCTTGTTTATTTTTAAATAGCACATAGCATTATAAATTTGGAAAAAGAAGAGAAGTTAAATATGGATAGATCCAATTTTTTATTTTATACATGATGAAATTAAAGCACAGAGACTGTAGAAGATAATAATTGTTTGATGGACTTTAAAAATTTAGGTTACTGACTTGATACAAAAAAATCAATGAATTGGTACTTTTTACTTATGTTTATATTCTCTAGCCTGTAAAATCAAATTTTTTTAAATAACTGCAGTGTCAGTTGATACAGTTCAATAGATATCACTATATAGACATATGTGTTGTTCAATATATCTATATCAATAGATGTCACTATATAGAGATACAGACAGCTGTAATAATTTCTCAAGGATACTATATTTTCTCATAATTTTAGATTTTTTTCAGCTATAGGGTATTTGCTTGTTTTCTTTTTTTTTGTATTTTTTAAATTTTTTATTTATAAAAAGGAAACACTGACAAAACCATATGATAAGAGGGATACAACTTCGGACAATTCCCACCACCAGAACTCTGTATCCCATTCCCCTCTCTTGATAGCTTTCCCATTCTCTATCCCTCTGGGAGTATGGACCCAATATCATTATGGGATGCAGAAGGCGGAAGGTCTGGCTTCTGTAATTGCTTCTCCGCTGAACATGGGAGTTGACTTGTTGGTTCATACTCCCAGCCTGCCTCTCTCTTTCCCTAGTGGGGTAAGGGCTCTGGGGACACTGTGCTCCAAGGCACATTGGTGGGGTTGTCTTTTCAGGGAATTCTGGTCAGCATCATGCTAGCACCTGGAACCTCGTGGTTGACAAGAGAGTTAACACACAAAGTCAAACAAATTGTTGACCATTCGTGGACCTAAGGGCTGGAATAATGCAAATGAAGAGTTGGGGTTCCTCCATTTTGTAGATAGCAAGCAGGCATATTTTAGTTAAATTCCAAAGGGTCTGTGGCTATACTAGTTTTTTTTTTTTTTTCCTTTTTCTTTTTGCCCCTGAGCCTGAATTCTGATATGCCAGTGGATTCAAGTTATTGTCTGGGGAGATGATGTGATGACTGGAAAAAGGACCAGAAAGCTGGATCAGGGAAGAGAGTAGCTCCCTAATATGGGAAAGGGGTATAAATATTGTTGACTGTAAACCCCATCGATTTGATGTGATCTGGGGCCCATAATTAGCTTAGGAGCCTGTGTGACCTCTGTATCCCTCTAGATCTGAGCTCACATTCTGTGGTCATAAGTAGGAACATTCCATGCTGCCCCAATATTGAACCATCTTCCGAAGGTGTAGTATAAAGTATGTTGTCCATCCTCCGAAGGGAGGATGGAACATTCTCTGCCGTTGTTGATCCACGTTGAGGGCAAGGTCCTATGGAGGCCCACAAAGGGGTCTATTTTGTTGTTCCTGATAGAAATGACGAGTAACAATGGAGAGAGGGATTTATTCGAGTTCTAGGCCCATCAAGTCTGTTTGCTACAGAGCACAGCTCAGCACTGTTCTATGAGATTGGAACTTGTCTAATGACTCAAGCAAGAAAGTCTATTGGGTAAATCTCTTGTGTTATTTTCCCCAACCCAAACTATAAGTTTATTTCTGTTTTTCAAATCCTTTGGGAAATGATAATGGTTTGTAGTTCAGTTGTTGACATGAGGGTATAATTTCTGATTTCCCCATGGTAGGTTCTGCAAAACACTCTTAATGGACTACTCAATTTTTAAAAAATAAGTGACAGCACATAATAACAATATTAACATATAAGTGTGCTCAATTAAAATTAATATGTGTATGTTACATTTTTTCAGTAGAAAACTATCTCAGTCCTTCACTGTAACAACTACTTTAAATTATAAAAATACACATATTCTCTAAAAGATTATGCTTTTAAATATAAAAGTATAAAATTGTAAATATAAGCACTTTGTATTTATACAATTATATGTATTTATTTGTTGTCTTTAGTTAAAAGTGTTTCTTGCTTCATTATATGATACACATTATATAGACACACTAGTCTAGATGATGCTGCGTTCTAGATGTTCTTTAAGTATTTCATGTATATGGTACATTTCTGAAGCCTACTGATTTTTGCTTTAATAAAAATTTAGGCTAATCTGTAGGTATTTCATCATGGCCACATTTGTTATCCTAAATATATTTGTTATATTTTTCTTTTTCACACATAAAAATGTGTGCACAACAAAAGGTTGTCCAATTAATTAAAATAACTTCATTGTACTAACATAATTAATATTTCTTTCATCCTTATGGTGTTGGGAATTATAGCACTAATAGCAAGGGATCAACTAGAAGCTGATGGTTGTGGACCCAGTAGAGCATATGAGCTATCCTGTGTGATGAACCACCAGGGTGCAAGTCCCTGGCACCCCCTGTAGGGCAGTGGGTGGGGGATTACCAGCAGTGGAAGAGTGCCAGGCATCTCTCTTCTCTGTTTCTCCCTCTCTCTGCAGCTCACCCTCTATGAAGAAGTCAGAAATAATAAAAATAGAAAAAATATCTACTTGAATAGTTCAGTTGTGCAGGTACTGAGCACTGATAGTCATCTTGGTAAAAAAAAGGATAAATTTACTTTAATCTCAAAATAACATCAACATTATGCAATTTTAAAAACTCATTTTAGAAAATATTGAAAAAATAAGGTTAGTATCGTCATTTCTCTCAGTTAAGAATTTTATTTAAGGGACTGGTCAGTGGCACACCTAGTTGAGTGTATACATTACCTAGTTGAGTGTATACATTACCATGCTCCACGCTCAGGTTCAAGTCCTAGCTATCCACTTGTAGGGAGAAGTTTTCAGAAGTGGTAAGCAAGTCTGCAAGATTTCTTGGTCTCTCCTCTCCTTTCAGTAACTATGTCCTATCAAATGAGGACAAATTAAATAAATAAATTGACAAAAAATGGCCACTGGGTATTGTGGGTTCATTGTGTAGGCACTTAAGATTCATAGATAACCCTGGTACCAGTGTGTGTGTGTGTGTGTGTGTGTGTGTGTGTGTGTGTGTGTGTGTATAATCTGAAATTATACTATTATACTGGAGGTAGTCTGACAAAAAGCTATGATTTGGCTTCCATGAAATTGTAATTAACACTTTAATTTTATACCTTTATAAGCATCATTTTTCTTCATCTCATACATATGTGTATTTAAGATTTTTTAATTTATTTGATAGAAACATAAATAGAGAAGGAGGGGGTCACAGAGAGAGAAAGAAAAAAACAGACACCTGAAACACTGCTTCACCACTTGTGAAGCTTCCCCCCTCTCGCTGCAGTTGGGGGATAGGGTCTAGAACCTGGGTCCTTGAACACTGTAACATGTGCTCAACTAGCTGTGCCACCATTCAGACCCCTCATACATATATTTTCATTTGAAAAGGAAATATCAATAGTGAGTGACACAAAAAAATTGCCCAAGGCATTAAAGGGAATTTTTCTCCATTGTTTATAGAAATTCAGAGTCCGCACCGGCTTGAAGAGTATATAAGTGGATTTCCAAATCAGGTGGACAGTCTCGCATGGCAGAAATCTGCTAGATTCTGCCAGCATAATAATGTATCTCCCTGCCCACCAAAAAAAAAAAAATTCAGATTAAATCTAAATATGCATATTGAAATGACACTATGAAACATCCTTTTCTTTTTGGTGCATCTCACTTAACACGATTCCTTAAAGATTTATCCAAAAAGAGGTGAAGAATGTGACTTCATCATTCTTAACATCTTAGTGGTAGTATTCCACTGTGCATATATACCACAACTTTCTTAGTCACTCATCTGTTGTTGGACTTGGTTGCTTCCAAGTTTTGACTATTACAAATTGTGCTGCTATGAAATAACATACACATAGATATCTTTGGATATAATAGATTTAAAAAAAAACCTTTGCCATAAAATGAATTCTCAATTTGTAAAAGTAATTAAGGGGGACTGGGTGGTAGCATAGCAGGTTAAGTGCACATGGTTCAAAGCACAAGGACCACCATAAGGATCTTGGTTCGAGTCCCCAACTCCCCATCTGCAAGGGATTTTGCTTCATGGGCAGTGAAGCAGGTCTGCAAGTGTCTATCTTTCTCTCCTCCTCCCTGTCTTCCCTTTCTCTTGATTTCTTTCTGTCCTATCCAACAACAACAAGGGCAACAAAATGTGGAAAATGGCTTCCAGAAGTAGTGGATTCATAGTGCAGGCACTGAGCCCCAGCCATAATTCTGGAGACAAAAAAAAAAGTAGTTATGAATGTGTTTTTTGTTTGTAACTATGTTTCTTAGAATTTGAATCTCAAGCAGTGTATCAATCTTAAATTACCTGTTTCTTCAGTGTCTTAGCTTCTTAGTGGAAAATAGATCTACTAAAATTACTTTACCGTAGAAATTTCAGGAACAAAAGGACATATTCCTTTGACCATTATCAATATACAGAAGCTGCAATTCTTGTTTGGATTCACCTTGTCTTCTAAATTCTTCTCTGTACAATTTTATTTCTACTATATAATTTCTGAAAGTGAAGCTGTATACTACCAGCAAGAAAGTAAAACTGGAGGCAAAAAAAGAGATTTAGAGCTAAGTCAGTTTACTTACCAGCTCTACTTTTATGATTAATTAAGAATATGGGAAGATTTATTGAGTAAAACAGAAGTCATCAGTGATTAGTACATTGATAAAACTGTATTGAAAAATAAAGTTCATTATTTTTTGTGAAATGTAACAACATAAAATACTTGGTATATTCCAATATTTGTACATAATATTTATAAATGTTGTAGTTATAGAAAATCTACAACTGAAGTTTCCAGTAATGGTAATCTGATTTATGTATTTAGTCTTAGTAAGGCATGCATCCTTCATGTTATAAAACATCTAAGCTGAGATCAGAAGTAAATGTTGATCAAATATATGTTATTTAATTTGAATTCCAATTTATAGGGACACTCACATTCCAAGTCTTAAGGGACTACACTATATGTCACTTATTTAAAATGTGTTGAATAAAAAAAGAACTCACTGGGGTTGTTAGGAGACACTGAGATGTATAATGCTGAAACATATGCTAAAAGGCTATGGGGAAAGCAATTGAAATAGCAGCTGGTAGGAAGATAGAGAATATTTAAAAAAGACAGAGAGTGAAAGATTGAATCAGGTATAATGATGTGCATATGTGTTTGAAATGGAAGGAAAGTAGAACCCCATTTACTGCATTTTTCCATACCAACCTGATGTTCCTTCCCAAAGCTTTCCCCTAGCCAATTTCTACTCACTGTGAAAAATAAATCTCATTAACATGATATGAATGTTAATAAGTGCTATGGATACCTTACAGAAAATATCACCACATTAAAATTTCAGGAAAGAAACCCATTTCCTACCCTCACATAAGTCTACCCACTCTCTTGTCTTTATTCCTAACTAGTAGTTCACATTTTAGTTTTAATATGTATAAAAATTTGCTTTCCTCCAACATCCCTGAAGACCTGTTAAAGGGAAGAGAGTTTTAAATTATAATACATTAGTAGAAACTCAGGTCTGCTGTATTTGGAGGCAGTATAGTGAGGAAAAAAGAAGAGGTGATAAAAAAAGACACGACTGCAGAAAAGCAATGACTCAATTTTTTAGTGACCTAGTGAAGTGTTTGTATCAAATACTTGTTTTCAAGGCTGACTGATAGAGCATAAAGATTACAAACTTGAAGCCCCAGGTTCAACCCCTTGCACCACATATGCGAGAGGTGGTTCAGGTGTGATGTGCTGACATTTATTGGGAGATATGAAACCTTACAAGTCTTGGAAATCAATGGTGACAACATTTTAATAAATTAAGTAGATAAATAAATCAATAATATGTACTTATTTTCAAATAATGTAATGCAAAGCACAACAAATGCATTTCATTCACTTTTGTCTGACCTATTTCTGACATACAAAATATTTTCTTTTTACTTTTGCTTTTTTCTTTGGAAAAAAAGAAATCACCAAGCAACAAAATTTACTCATGATTTTAAGGTTGAATTAATTATAAGCAGAGAAATTGTAGTGAGAAAAGAAGGTTAAATACATTGAATTCTGTGTTTAGGGATTCAGTATTGTGTTAGGTTTAATAGTGTTATTTGTACAAGTAATAGGGCTTCTTCCAGGAGTCTGAGACATATTCTCAGAGTGCAGGGAGCCCTGGTTCCCACTGCATTAAAGAAAGCTTGGGTGTTGTTCTCTCTCTCTCTCTTCCTCCCTCCCCCCGACCCGCACAGCCAGGGACTAGGCTGTGCTGTACCTAGTTAAGTACACAGCTTACCATGTCTCCCTGTTTTCCTCACTATTTCCCCCTCCCTATCTCCCCTCAATTTCCCTTTGTCCTATTTAATAAAGACAAAAACATTTAAAAAGGAAAAACAAATGACCATTGCAAGTGGTGGATTTGTAGTCCAGCAATAGCCCTGGTGGGGGAAAAAATCAATGTGGGTGAACAGAGGAAGACTCTACTTTCTAGCCCATTCTAGGTGGAAGATGATCTTCTTTCTTTTTTCTGTTGTATTAGAGAAGCACTTGTTTACAAGTCATTTGTCACATGTATGCAGGTCTTCCTCCTCCATCATGCACTGGGTCCCCAGTGCTTGCTCACCTCCCTCTATCCTCATCCCAGAATTAAGTTTCTGTTTTCTTCTAGCTGTATTTCTAGGATATTGACTTGCTTAATTTTCCTGAAGGCTGGTCACATCCTGGATCTCATGTGATTGTCCAACATAGCCAATTATTTTATTAAATCTAATCTACTAAAATCAAATTATATTGTAGAATCATCATCTTTGACATTTGGCTATAGACTCTAGCTATACTCAAAGGGAGGTTATCTGAAAGTATAAACACTAAGATGGGAGTTACTTGCTGCATTAAGTTTACCACATAGAGTCACAGGGAAAGTTTAAAGGGGAAATTTAAATACATGTGCAGTTTGCTAGCAAGCCACACAAGTAAACACACCACTTTACTATCTATCTTTAAGATCTCTTTTGCTCCCATAATGATCCTGGGTCCATACTCCCAGAGAGATCAAAAATAGGAACACTTCCAGTGGAGGTGATGGGATATGGAACTCTGGTGGTGGGAAATGTGTGGAATTTTACCTCTCTTGTCCTATAGTTTTGTCAGTATTTTCTATTTTATAAATAACTTAAAAAAAAAGAATAGTGAAGCTTCCAATGGAGGAGATGGGTACAGAATTCTGGTTGTGCGAATTGTATGGAATTGCACCCCTGATTTCCTAGAATTTTGTCAATTAATATTAAATCACTAATAAAATTTTTTAAAAAGAAAAAATAATCCTCCTTGCTCCTATAATTCCTTCAATAGAACTACAATAGATTTTAGTTTAAAATTTAGTTTAAAATTTTCTCAGGTAGTATTTAGGAAAAAAATATCCCATCACTATACATCTTTTTTTTTTTCGGATTTTTTTTTATTGGGGAATTAATGTTTCACATTCAACAGTAAGTACAATAGTTTGTACATGCATAACATTCCCCAGTTTCCCATATAACAACACAACCCCTACTAGGTCCTCTGAATTCTTCTTGGACCTGTATTCTCCCCACCCACCCACCCCAGAGTCTTTTACTTTGGTGAGATACTCCAATTCCATTTCAGGTTCTATTTGTGTTTTCTTTTCTGATCTTGTTTTTCAACTTCGGCCTGAGAGTGAGATCATCCCATATTCATCTTTCTGTTTCTGACTTATTTCACTCAACATGATTTTTTCAAGGTCCATCCAAGATCTGCTGAAAACGGTGAAGTCACCATTTTTTACAGCTGAGTAGTGTTCCATTGTGTATATATACCACAACGTGCTCAGCCACTCATCTGTTGTTGGACACCTGGGTTGCTTCCAGGTTTTGGCTATTACAAATTGTGCTGCCAAGAACATATGTGTACACAGATCTTTTTGGATGGATATGTTGGGTTCTTTAGGATATATCCCCAGGAGAGGAATTTTAGGATCATAGGGTAGGTCCATTTCTAGCCTTCTGAGAGTTCTCCAGACTGTTCTCCACAGAGGTTGGACCAATTGACATTCCCACCAGCAGTGTAGGAGGGTTCCTTTGACCCCACACCCTCTCCAGCATTTGCTGCTGTTACCTTTTCTGATGTATGACATTCTCACAGGAGTGAAGTAGTATCTCATTGTTGTCTTTATTTGCATTTCTCTGTCAGAGACTTGGAGCAATTTTTCATGTGTTTCTTGCCCTTGTGGATCTCTTCTGTGGTGAATATTCTGTCCATTTCCTCTCCCCATTTTTGGATAGGGCTATTTGTTTTCTTGTTGTTGAGTTTGGCAAGCTCTTTATATATGTTGGTTATTAAACGCTTGTCTGATGTAGTGCATGTAAAGATCTTCTTCCATTCTGTGAGGGGTCTCTTGGTTTGGGTAGTGGTTTCTTTTGCTGTGAAGAAGCTTTTTTATTTGATCACTATATGTCTTAATTTATTCTCTTTTTAAATATTTATTATATTTATTTATTGAATAGAGACAGCCAGAAATCAAGAGGGGTGGGGCAGATATAGAAGGAGAGAGAGAGAGAGAGAGACCTGAAACACTTATTCACCACTCACAACACTTTCCACTTGTAGGCAGGGACCAGGGTTGTGAACCTGGGTCCTTGCATATTGTAATATGTTCACTCAACCAGGTGTGCCACCACCCGGTCCCATTTTATTCTCTATTTTATGTTTCTAAGGAAAATTTTTGCAAATTGTCTTTCTGTTTTTGCACTATGAAATTAGTAAAAAATGAAACAAGATTCGAAGCAAAGTTAAAACCAACAATTGAAAGATATATATATATATATATATATATATATATATAATCTCCAGCTGCCAAGTTTCATGTTGCAGTTTTTAAGATTTATTTATCTGATTATTTGAAAGGCAGGAGGGAGGGAAGGAGGGGAAGGGGAAGGGAGGGAGAAAGAGAGAGAGACAGAGACAAACAGATAATGAACCAGACCATGACTCTTGTACATGTGATACCAGATATTGAACCGTTTAAGAGTTTCAAATGTATTCATGGTATGACCTACCTGGTCACTCATGTTGTATTTTTTTCTCTTTCTTTCTTTCTTTCTTTCTTTCTTTCTTTCTCTCTTTCTCCCTCCCTCCCTCCTTTTCTTCCTTCCATCCTTCCTTCCTTTTTTTCTTTTTTTAAATTGTCATTAGTTATTGAATAATAGTTTTCAAGATGATAAGACTACAGGTGTACAATTCCACACTGCACCCACCACCACAATTCTGTGCCCTCCCCTCCTCCCACCCTACCTCTCTCCCTGTCCGGTCCCCCATGTGGATAATTACAATAGTTTTCACAATGTGTTATATAGTGACAGTTTGAATACCTTTTATTTTTCTTTCTAACAAATTAATATGTTTCAGTTCTTTATGTTGCACATATCAGCAAAAACATCTAGCAGTTGTCTTTCAGAGAAATATAGGCCATTTGGTGACAGATAGAAAGTACAGCAACAAAAGTTTTAGAACACAAACACCAAATTAAAAACCTCAAGGTGGGAGCTACGAGCAGCAGATCGCTTTCTCTCCTCTCCTCTCCTCTCCTCTCCTCTCCTCTCCTCTCCTCTCCTCTCCTCTCCTCTCCTCTCCCGGATCAACTAGGAATACCAAAGGAGACCACCTGGACCGAAACAAGACAGGACTAGAATGACCACAGGAACCCAGTAAATCACTTGTGAGTACAAACACACGTGGCTGGTGACAGAGAGGAGAGAGGGGCCTAAGGAGAGATTAAGTGACTGCTAACAGTTCAACAGTTTATCAGTGGAGACACTACCTCCAGTCTGCTCCACAACATGGTGACAGCTGAAGGGAGGAAAGGACTCCCCAGAGACTCACCAAGTGCAACTCTGAGTCTCCATTGCTACTATCCTCAGAATCTGGAGCAGCGACAGGGAGGGACACCAGGGGATAGAGATCTAACCGGGAAACTCAGGAGAAGACCTATACCTCGGTGGCATAGCTGAGGGGCTGTGAAAGTCTCTTTGCATAACCACTGGATTATCTCTGCCACACCCTGCTTTATCTCTTGGTCAGGAGTCAGTGATTAAACTAAGAAGCCTATTGATAGTTTAAAAGCCCTCAGGCTCCCATAGCCTACAGGGGAAAAAAAAAAGAGGCTTTTACATCACTGAGCTCCAACTCAGGGATTGAAAAAACTGTTAACTTCCACCACGGTAAAACCTTTAATTAAATTACTTAGACACAAGTCAATCCAGGCAATAGTGATCAATAATTTGAAAAGTACTGATAAAGGGAACTCATAACATAATATATAAAATGGTTAAAACAACAAGAAAAAATATTGGAGACTCAAACTAGGACAAGAGTCCAGCTAAAAGTCCTCCAGAGGGTGAAGCACAAAACAACGAGTTCAACATCCAAACATTAGCTAAGGAAATAATAACAGGAGTGAGTAAAGAATTTGAAAAAAAATGTAATCAGAAATTCAGGAACAAAAAATGAGAATATGGAAGAAAATTCTAATTATCTCATGGTTATTAGAGAGCTGAAAGCTGAAATCGCTGAGTTAAGAAGGCAACTAGCTGAACAAGCTAAAACAGTATCAGAGTAGGGCAACAAAATAGATGAACTCCAGAAAGCAGTAGACGGCAGAGAGAATAGAATCTATGAGGGTGAAGACAGAATTAGCAAGATTGAGGATTAATTAGAGACAACTAAAAAAGAAGTAAGAGATCTCAAAAAGAGATTAAGAGATGCTGAAAACAACAACAGAGTCCTATGGGATGACTTCAAAAGAAACAATATACGCATTATTGGCTTACCAGAGGAAGAAAGAGAAGGAGAGGAAGAAAGCATTCTCCAGGCCATAATAGCTGAAAATTTCTCTAGTCTAGACAACACCAAAGACATAAAGATTCAAGAAGCCCAGAGGGTCCCAAACAGAATTAACCCAGACCTAAAGACACCAAGACATGTCATACTTAGAATGGAAAGGAATAAGGATAAAGAAAGGATCCTCAAGGCTGCAAGAGAAAAACAAAGAGTCACCTACAAAGGAAAACCCATTAAGATTAGCAGCAGACTTCTCCATACAAACACTACAGGCCAGAAGAGAATGGCAAGGTATCTATCAAGTGCTCAATGAGAAAGGCTTTCAGCCAAAAATACTATATCCTGCTAGACTGTCATTCAGACTAGATGGAAGCATCAAAACCTTCTCAGACAAGCAACAGTTGAAGGAAGCAACCATCACCAAGCCTGCCCTGAAAGAAGTTCTGAAAGGTCTCCTATAAACAACCAGACCACCACAAATAGGACATATATCAAAACACTCTAAAACTCTACAAGAATGGCATTAAAATATCTTCAATCTTTGATATCAATAAATGTCAATGGCCTGAATTCACCTATTAAAATACAAGGAGTAGGAAGATCGATGAGAAAACACAACCCAACAATATGTTGTCTACAGGAAACTCACCTAACTCAACAAGACAAACACTGACTTAAAGTGAAAGGATGGAAAACTATCATTCAAGCCAATGGCCCACAAAAAAGGGCAGGAACAGCTATTCTCATATCTGACATGATAGACTTTAAAATAGATAAGATTAAAAAAGATAGGAATGGACACTACTTACTGCTCAGAGGATCAGTCAATCAAGAGGACTTAACAATTATTAATATCTATGCACCCAATGAGAAGCCATCTAAATACATCAAACTTCTACTGAAAGAGCTACAGCAATATATTAACAGTAACACAATCATAGTAGGGGACTTCAACACCCCACTATCTCAACTTGACAGATCATCCAGGAAGAAAATCAGTAAAGACATAAGGGACCTAAATGAAGAGATAGATAAACTAGAACTATTGGACATTTTCAGAGTCATTCATCCCAAGAAACTGGAATACACATTTTACTCAAATCCACAAGGATCATTCTCAAGGATAGACCATATGTTAGGCCACAAAGACAGCATCAGCCAATTCAAGAGCACTGAAATCATCCCAAGCGTCTTCTCCGACCACAGTGGAATTAAACTAACACTTAACAATCAACAAAAGATTAGTAACAGTCCCAAAATGTGGAAGCTCAACAGTACACTTCTTAACAACTTCTGGGTCAAAGAGGAAATCAAGGAAGAAATCAAAATGTTTCGAGAGTTCAATGAAAATGAAGACACAAGCTATCAAAATATTTGGGACACAGCTAAAGCAGTCCTAAGAGGGAAGTTCATAGCTATACAAGCACACATTAGGAAACAAGAAAAGGCACAAATAAATAGCCTGATTGCACATCTTAAAGACCTAGAAGAAGAACAACAAAGGAATCCTAAAGCAACCAGAAGGACAGAAATCACTAAAGTTAGGGCAGAAATAAATAACATTGAGAATAGGAAAACCATACAAAAGATCAATGAAAGTAAATGTTGGTTCTTCGAAAGAGTAAACAAAATCGACAAGCCTTTAGCCAGACTCACAAAACAAAAAAGGGAGAAGACCCAAATAAATCGCATAGTATATGAAAGAGGAGATATCACATCAGACACTGCGGAAATTCAACATATCATGCGAGGCTTCTATGAACAACTATATGCCACCAAGCTAGAGAACCTGGAAGAAATGAATGATTTCCTAGATACCTACCAACTTCCAAAACTAAGTAAAGAGGAAGTGGATAACATGAACAGGCCCATCTCAGCTAATGAAATTGAAACAGTTATCAAAAATCTTCCCAAAAATAAAAGTCCTGGACCAGATGGTTTTACAAATGAATTCTACAAAACTTTCAAAGAAGAACTAATACCTCTAATTTTAAAAGTCTTCCAGAAGATTGAAGACACTGGAATACTCCCTGCCAGCTTCTATGAAGCCAACATCACCCTGATACCAAAAGCAGACAGGGACACAACCAAAAAAGAAAATTACAGACCAATATCTCTGATGAACATAGATGTGAAAATATTGAACAAAATTCTAGCCAACGGGATACAGCAGTATATCAAAAAAATTGTTCATCATGACCAAGTGGGGTTTATCCCAGGCATGCAAGGTTGGTTTAATATACGTAAATCAATCAATGTGATCCACCACATCAACAAAAGCAAGACCAAAAACCACATGGTCATATCAATAGATGCAGAGAAAGCCTTTGACAAAATACAACATCCCTTTATGATCAAAACACTACAAAAAATGGGAATAGATGGAAAATTCCTGAAGATAGTGGAGTCTATATATAGCAAACCTACAGCCAACATCATACTCAATGGTGAAAAACTGGAAGCATTTCCCCTCAGATCAGGTACTAGACAGGGCTGCCCACTATCACCATTACTATTCAACATAGTGTTGGAAGTTCTTGCCATAGCAATCAGGCAGGAGCAAGGAATTCAAGGCATACAGATTGGAAGAGAAGAAGTCAAACTCTCCTTATTTGCAGATGACATGATAGTATACATGGAAAAACCTAAGGAATCCAGCAAGAAGCTTTTGGAAATCATCAGGCAATACAGTAATGTGTCAGGCTATAAAATTAAGATTCAAAAGTCAGTGGCATTCCTCTATGCAAACACTAAGTTAGAAGAAATTGAAATCCAGAAATCAGTTCCTTTTTCTATAGCAACAAAAACAATAAAATATCTAGGAGTAAACCTAACCAAAGAAGTGAAAGACTTGTATACTGAAAATTATGAGTCACTACTCAAGGAAATTGAAAAAGACACAAAGAAGTAGAAAGATATTCCATGTTCATGGGTTGGAAGAATTAACATCATCAAAATGAATATATTACCCAGAGCCATCTATAAATTTAATGCTATCCCCATCAAGATCCCAAGCACATTTTTTAGGAGAATAGAAAAAAATGCTAAAAATGTTTATCTGGAACCAGAAAAGACCTAGAATTGCCAAAACAATCTTGAGAAAAAAGAACAGAACCGGAGGCATCACACTCCCAGATCTCAAACTGTATTATAGGGCCATTGTCATCAAAACTGCTTGGTACTGGAACATGAACAGACACACTGACCAGTGGAATAGAATTGAGAGCCCAGAAATGAGGCCCCACAAGTATGGACATCTAATCTTTGACAAAGGGGCCCAGACTATTACATGGGGAAAGCAGAGTCTCTTCAACAAATGGTGTTGGAAACAATGGGTTGAAACATGCAGAAGAATGAAACTGAATCACTGTATTTCACCAAATACAAAAGTAAATTCCAAGTGGATCAAGGACTTGGATGTTAGACCAGAAACTATCAGATACTTAGAGGAAAATATTGGCAGAACTTTTTTCCGCATAAATTTTAAAGACATTTTCAATGAAATGAATCCAATTACAAGGAAGACTAAGGCAAGTATAAACATATGGGACTACATCAAATTAAAAAGCTTCTTCACAGCAAAAGAAACCACTACCCAAATCAAGAGACCCCTCACAGAATGGGAGAAGATATTTACATGCCATACATCAGATAAGAGTTTAATAACCAACATATATAAAGAGCTTGCCAGACTCAACAACAAGACAACAAATAACCCCATCCAAAAATGGGGGGAGGACTTGGACAGATTATTCACCACAGAAGAGATCCAAAAGGCCAAGAAACACATGAAAAATTGCTCCAAGTCTCTGAGTGTCAGAGAAATGCAAATAAAGACAACAACGAGATATCACTTCACTCCTGTGAGAATGTCATACATCAGAAAAGGTAACAACAGCAAATGCTGGAGAGGGTGTGGGGTCAAAGGAACCCTCCTGCACTGCTGGTGGGAATGTAAATTGGTCCAACCTCTGTGGAGAACAGTCTGGAGAACTCTCAGAAGGCTAGAAATGGACCTACCCTATGACCCTGCAATTCCCCTCCTGGGGATATATCCTAAGGAACCCAACACATCCATCCAAAAAGATCTGTGTACACATATGTTCTTGGCAGCACAATTTGTGATAGCCAAAACCTGGAAGCAACCCAGGTATCCAACAACAGATGAGTGGCTGAGCAAGTTGTGGTATATATACAAAATGGAATATTACTCAGCTGTAAAAAAT
The DNA here is from genome assembly GCF_950295315.1 of Erinaceus europaeus. Classification (NCBI taxonomy): domain Eukaryota; kingdom Metazoa; phylum Chordata; class Mammalia; order Eulipotyphla; family Erinaceidae; genus Erinaceus; species Erinaceus europaeus. The sequence goes on from NC_080166.1 coordinate 77,999,817, forward strand.
GGTGACTTCACTGTTTTCAGCCGATCTTGGATGGACCTTGAAAAAATCATGTTGAGTGAAATAAATCAGAAACAGAAGGATGAATATGGGATGATTTCACTCTCAGGCCGAAGTTGAAAAACAAGATTAGAAAAGAAAACACAGGTCGAACCTGAAATGGAATTGGAGTATTACACCAAAGTAAAAGACTCTGGGGTAGGTGAGTGGGTGGGGAGAATACAGGTCCATGAAAGATGATGAATGACATAGTGGGGGTTGTGTTGTTAAATGGGAATCTGGGGAATGTTATGCATGTACAAACTATTGTATTTACTGTTGAATGTAAAACATTAATTCCCCAATAAAGAAATAAATTAAAAAATAAATAAATAAATAATAAATAAAATAAAAGAGAGCTGAAAGCTGATATTGCTGAGCTAAGAAGGCAAAAAAAAAAAAGAAAAGAAAATCAAGGGGTAAAAAAATAAAATAAAATAAAAACCTCAAGGTATTATATAAGACAAGAACTATGAGAAAAACAATCAAACAAAAAAGTTATAATAAACATCAAAAGGAACAAGACAGAAAATTCCATATTTTAAAAAGACATAGATGACTTCATGAGTATAAAGATACTATATATATAAAATTACTATACTTAATTTACCAATAGCTATAGTATATATAAGTACATCTAAGAAAGTCTTTTTGAACTGTTCTTAGCTCAATGCTTGCTTGAACATCTATCCATTTCTTCCTCATCTTTCATACTTTTAAGCTGTCTCATATTTCTTTTCTTTTCTTTTCTTTTCTTTTCTTTTCTTTTCTTTTCTTTTCTTTTCTTTTCTTTTCTTTTCTTTTCTTTTCTTTTCTTTTTTCTTTTGCCTCCAGGGTTATCACTGGGGCTCAGTGCCTACACTACAAATCCACTGCTCCTGGAGGCCATTTTTTTCCTTTTTGTTATGCTTGTTATTGCTGTTGTTAATATTGTTGCCCATGTTGTTGGATAGGACAGAGAGAAATCCAGAGAGGAGGGGAAGACAAGGAAGAGGCGAGAAAGACACCTGCAGACCTGCTTCACCGCATGTGAGTGGACCCCCTTGCAGGTGGGGAGCTAGGGGCTCTAACCGGGATCATTACACAGGTCCTTGAACTTTGCACCATGTACACTTAACCTGCTGTTCTACCACCCAGCCCCTTAGTTGTCTCTTATTTCTATGGCTTTTGTTTGTAGGTTTCTTACTGTGTTTGTTTGTAGGTTTCTTTTGTTTGTAGGTTTTTTACTGTGTATTATGTTGCTGAGAGTTAAATGTTCCTTGCTCTGTGGGATACCTTTCAGTAACTCTAGTAAGGTCAACCTGGAAATGGCAAAGTCCATTAGATTTTGTATATTGATACCATTTTTGATTGTTTCTTCATATTTGAATAAAAGTCTTGCAGGATATGGTATGCATGGCTGACCAATTTTAAAACCTTGAATATACCACTCCACTCTTTCCTGGCCTCCACAGATCCTGTAGAAAAATCTGATTGATGCAAGTTGAACTATACTGCTATTATAAATCACTTTCTTTTTCTTTTCCATGGTACCATGTACATTTTTTTCCATTGTCTTTGATTTCTTGATAGTTCCACAAGATAAGCTTCCTGGCTGCCAGGAGGATAGAGAGTTCAGTTCTATGGTTACTCCAAATGGCCTGTTGTGATTCACCCAAGAGCTTGTGTAGACCTCTTAACAGAAGTACCCAGCTCCTTTTCTTATGCCTGAGAATTTCCACAGGCCCTATAAATCAGTTGCATGGATCGAAGTTATTTCACATATGGCACCCACTGGTAATTCAATGCTGTTTTTCTGCTTGAGTTTTTCTCTCCCTTCCCTCCAGCTCTCTCTGTCCATGTGGCAATCACCGACACCCAGGTAATTATCCAGTTTTTTCTCTCCTTTAAAGAATAGTAAATTCATTTTATTTTATTTGTATGGGGGAATTAATGGCTTACAATAAATACAATTGTTGGTACGAGTGCAAAACTTGTCATTTTGGAAGTTTAGTTCCTGAAAGTAGAGACTGCTGGGCTCAAACCTGTGTTCTTGTACATGGTATGTGTGCACTCAGCTGGATGTACCATCTTCTGACCCACTGCAATAATCATCTCTCAGTAGGTTCTAAAAATTAATTTGGCTGTTGAAATACATTTACCTTTTATTTTAGTGAATGAAATTTAACAAGAAAATCAATTACAAAGGCTACTTTAATGATCAAGGTTTCAGTATTGAAAAGTTCTCTCTCTCTTTTTTTTTCCTGTGTATTTTGTCTCCTCTTAGACATTGACATGACTGAATGGCATTTATATGATTTTTTTATTTTAATTTTTCATCGTTCATAGGAATAAAAATTGATACCTAGGGTCAATAGAGATCTGATGACTCTTCTTTGACCTCATCCTATGGTCTAAATTTGCTCTTTGAGAACCTACGTAAACTAAATTAGAGATTCATAAAAATATATCTGATAGCATTTTTTTTCGTTTTCATTTTACAGATATAACTAAAATAAAATTATGCATTCATTAATGATTCTAAAGCATTTTCTTGTTTATTTCTGTACAGAATTTACTTATATATCAGGAAAGATAATTATCACTTCTAGTTTATAATCTCTTATGTCCAGTAATGTTCTAAATATATTGTGTTGTATTACATCAATTTCTTAATTTTGTATGTATTGCTCAGAAACTTCTCAGGGTCATTTTATTCAAATTCTGTGTTCTTTACCTTTAAATATGTATTAAATACTTGTATATGAACATGACAATTTTCTGTACAGTTTCAAAGTATTTTATCCTACATATACTATTCAAATAGCTCCAGTTTCAAAGATTTTGATTTATCTTCCTTCTAATTTAGTCTATAAGAACCCAATCATACCATAAATATTTGGAAAGGTTCCTGAAAATAAAGTCTCAAGAGATTATGGTTTTAAAGTAATGAAATTTTTCTTTTAGTATGATACCTCATCCCTATTAAATCTGCTAAAAAAAGAAAGAAAGAAAAGAAAGGGAAAAAAGACATTTGTTATTTTCTGTCAACTGTGTTTTGCCTGAAAGGAAGAAAGTAATTACTATGAACAGAATTAGATTAGTTTGGGAAATATTTTCATGGCACCCCTGTAAGCATTTTAGCTGACTTTGAGTCTATAGCTGAAATAAATTAGTTTTATTTTGCTTCTTGATTTCGTAGCTTTCTTAATCTCAAAGAGTTATAACATAGTGACTAGCTTTGCTTATAAGAATATTGGATTCCATTGGATTCCAGATCATACTCTCTTCTTCTTCTTTGTTTTTTTAAGCTGGGTTGCTTTCATACATGATTTCCCCTACTATAAAATCATTAAGGATATTCATTAAGTGTGTCACTCTTTTGTAGGGGATCAATATGCCTAAACTAAAAAGGCACAGTTGTTTGCATTTAATTTCAGTCATGTTTTCTTTTAGGCTTTCACTATTTTGTTTTGAATATGCTAGAGTAGCTCCTCATGTAATGAGATGGCACCTTGTGTAATGAGCTACTGTTTATTGTTATTTCTGGCAACAGACCATAGAAAGTCAAGGCCTGTTAAATACAACTGCAAACACAAAATGATTTTTCAGCCTACAGTGAGAGCATATTTGAGTAAAGAAAAGACAATATTTTGTCTTCTGGTAAGTCCTCAGGAAGATTACAGTGGTTTCAATCTCTCTGTCTAGAGGCCTGAATCTGTTATGCTTGGCAATTCTCCCTTCTCCAAGTTCACTGATATTTTCCAATCTTCACAAGTTTAAAAGCACAAGGCAGAAATATTTACTACTTATTATGTCAAGTCAAATAAAAAATCTAACTGGACTTAAGGCAATTTAGCCTAATCCAGCATGAACTCAATTTACATTATGCTGAAGTAACACAGGTTTTTCAACTGAACAACTTAGACTTAGTCATCTAGCAGACTCTTTGCTTTACGTTACTTATTTTAAGAATATAAACGTAGGTTTTAATTTGGGCTGTCTAGAGTATAAATACTTTTCTAAAATGCTCATTTTTATTAAGCACAATTCAAATCGATTAGACCCAAAATATTAAAGATACACAAAATTTGACAAACTATAATGCAGAAAGCAGTGGGTCAAAGTAACCTATAAAGATATCTCAGATGAATGCAGTGAAGAAGCTTCATGTCAGAAAAATTCATGTTCTTTGAATTAAGAAAGCAGAATGTCCATAGGAAAACCATAATTACGTCGTAGAAGACTTTTAAAAATATTAGTTTTTTTACTGGATGGATGGAAACAGACAGAAGAATTGAAAAGACAGGAGATACAGAGAGGAAGAGAGAAACACCTGCAGGAAGGGTTCACTGCTCGTGAAACCTTCTCCTCCTAGATAGGACCAGGATCTAGAAACATAAGTTCTAGTGCATTGTAACATGTTTACTCTGTTGGGTGCACCATCATACAAACTCCATTTAAAGCTTTTAGGAACATGTTATACTGCATTTTGAAGATAAAAAATGAGTAAATAGATAAAATGATAGTTTATTACAGTTTCGTGAAAAGTAGGAGGAGACCTCTTATTTCAATGAATCATACTACACAGGCTCAATGTAATTAAATATATATATATATAATTTAGTGAATACTATGTCCTAATGATATTCTGTTGAGAAGTGTGAAATATTAGTCTTCAAGATAGATTTTAAATAACCTTTTCACCACTAATTCTGTCTCATTCATGTGGATAGTTTGAATGGTTTTTAAAACCCATTACAAATTTTTTAAAAATCACTTTTATGAATGTGATATTACTATTATCTGTATGTATGTGCTCACACACAAATTACCAAGGTGAATTCTCCACCTGTTGTTATGAGAGCTTCTCTTTGCATAGTAGAGTGACTACATTATTAAAAAAATCTCAGGGTCTGGGCAGTGGGAAACTCACGTAAGCACACACAGTACTATGTGCAAGGCCCAGGTCCAAGCACCCACCCCCCACCTGCGGGGGTAGGGGGGTGAGAGTGGGGAGGAGGAGTTCACAAGTGGTGAAGCAAATCTGCAGGTGCCTATCTTTCTCTCCCTCTCTCTATCTCCTCCTCCTCTCTCAATTGCTCTCTCAAATAAAATAGAAAAAAATGAAAAAGATATCCACTAAGAGTGGTAGATTCTCAGTGCTGACACAGAGGCCCAGTGATAACCTTGGAGGAAAAAGGAAAAAAAACAACCAAATAATCAGAAGTAATGTAACAATGTTTTATTTATTTCATTAGCAAGCAAAACAAGTATGCACATTAGATATAACATTTAAAGCCATTTGCAGTAGGCTTTTCTAAACTCAGACAAAAATAACAGATTGTCTAATTTTCAACCTTTGATTTTATAAGACTTTTATATAAAATAAAAATATTTATGTACAATTAATTTTATTAAACTATGTACTATAACTATATACTATTTAACGAGTGACTTGTTGATAAATATTAAATGTACAATGTGTGATCAGGAAAGAATAGAAGTGTTATTACCAATAATTGAAATTGAGCAATAGAATTTTTAGTGTTTTATATGAAACTAAAGGAATAAATGAAATGTAAATTGGAGTAGATGTAGTATTTTTTGCACCACAGACAAGTACTCTGGGAAAGGAAGGCAAGAGGTGGGGTGGAGGGCACTGGGTCCTGGTGTACAGATGAAGAAAAGTATTAAAGACTGGGGAAGTGGGTATCTTGCAGACTGCTAGACAGTAATGGGGAGTTGAGATGTTGTGTTTATTTGCCAACAACTTTACTGCAAACCATCAATTCCCCAATGATATGTGTGTGACTTACATTTTAAGAGTAATCATTTTATAGTATTTATTTCATGAAACATATAAAATTATTGGTGTTCAACATAGTTCAGTTCTTACCAGTATAATTAGAAAAGAAAGAGATAGTAAAAGAATCCAAATTATAAAGGAAGACTTTAAGCAAATACTATTTCAGATGATAAAATATGTATGATAAAATACATAGAAAACCCTAAAGACATTACAAAAACAAAAATCACACACACACACACACACACACACACACACACACACACACACACACACACATACCATGTTCCTGGAATCATCAGTAAAATCAGTTAAGTGGCAGGAAACAGAATAATATAGGTAAACCTTTGATATTTCTATACACAAGTGATAGGTCAGAGAAAAGTAATCCCATTTACAATTGAACAGAAAAAGGTAAAATAATTTGGAATGAATTCTAGTAAAGGCAGTAAAGTTCTTTGCAAAGAAAACTGTATTGGGGCTGGTGGTGGCGCACCTGGTTGAACGCAAATGTTGCAATGTGCAAGGACCCCAGGTTTCAGTCCCCGGCCCCCACCTGCATGGGAAAGCTTTGTGAGTGGTGAAGAAGGGCTGCAGGTGTCTCTCTGTCTCTTGCCTTCTCTATCACTCCCTTCCCTCTCTAGTTCTCTCTGTCTCTATCTAATAAATAAAGGTTAAAAATTGAAAAAAAGAAAATTATAAAACATTATTATAATAACTAAAAGATAACAAAAATAATTAGAATAATGTCCCCTGTCCATAATTCTGAAGAATAGGTTTTATTAAAATGTCTAACCTGCCAAAAGCAATCTATAGATTCAAATCAATCCCATTCAAAAATCCCACTGACTCCTTTCAAGGAAACTAAGCAAATATTCTAAAATTTAATGTGAAAGCACAAAATTCCACAAATAGCAAAATACAATTCTGAGAAATTTTATTTTATTTTACTTTTTAAAAATTTCATTAGTGACCTAATATTGATTAACAAAATTATGGTAGGTGTGTAATTCCATAATGTTCCCACCACTGGCGTTCTGTGTCTTCATCCCCTACTTTTAGTCACAGATATGAGTTGATTTTATATCTATAACTCTATGTCTATATTCTAGTTTTTTAGTTTCCTTTATTTGCTTTAGCATGCTTATTTATTTATTATTAATGATTTAATATTTATTTACAAAATTATAACTATGGTATGATTTCACACCATTCACACCACAAGAGTTCTGTGTCCCTATTACCTCAATTAGAAATGACAGTAGTTCTCTCAAGGTCACAGATATGGATTGACTTATTTTTTTATTATCTTTTTTTAAAAAATTATTTATTGGATAGAGACAGTCAAATCGAGAAAGAAAGGGGGAGGTAGGGAAGAAGAGAGGTAGAGAGATACCTGCAACACTAATTCACCAATTGCAAAAAGCTTTTGCCCTGCAGGTAAGGACCAGAGGCTTGAACTGGGGTCCTTGCACACCTGTGTGCTCAACCAGATGTGCCACTATGTGGCCACTTGACTATTATATCTGTGTATCTATGTATCTATGTATGTATTATGTCTGTATGTATGTATCTATCTATCTAGATATAGGTATATGCCCATTTTTCTATGGCCCTGCTATCTCTTCAAGTCACAGCTACCCCTATTACTACTTCCAAGTGTCCTTTTATTCTCTCAGTCCTGATGGAATTGGGATTCAGAGTCTTCTTTTCTTTTCCTAACATTTCTCCTTCTCTGCGAATGTGGGCCAAAACTCTTTATGGAGTTCAGAAGATGGGATTTCTCGCTTCTGTAATTGCTTCTCTACTGGATATGGAAGTTGGGAGATTGTTTCCATGACCCCAGCCTGCTTCTATATTTTCCTGTGGGGGCTCTGAGAAGGAATGCTTTCAGTTTCTCACCATTGAGTATGATGTTGGCTATATGTTTGCTGTATATGGACTTAACTGGCTTAAGGAATGTTGCATCTGTTCCCATTTTTTGTAGTGTATTGATCATCAAGGGATGTTAAATTTTGTCAAAGATTTTCTCTGTGTCTGTTAAGATAGTCATTTTTTTATTGATGTGATCACATCGATTAACTTATGTATATTGAACCAGCCTTGCATCTCTGGGATAAATTCCACTATTCCACTTGGTTGTGATGTATAATATTTTAAAAACACTGTTGATCCTACTGGCTAGAATTATATTCAATATTTTAGTATTTGTGTTTATCAGAGATACTAGTCTAGGGTGTGTGTGTTGTGCCTATCTGCTTTCTTTTGATATCAGGGTGATTTTAGCTTCATAGAAGGTAAAAGGGAGTATTCCTGTGTCTTCAATATTTTTGAAGAGCTTAAAAAGTATAGTTATTAACTCTTCCTTGAAGGTTTTGTAGAATTCATTTACAAAAATATCTGTTTCAGGATTTTCATTCTTAGAAAGGTTCTTGATAATTGTTCAATTTTTAAAAATATTTATTTATTCCCTTTTGTTGCCCTTGCGGTTTTATTGTTGTAGTTATTCTTGTTGTTGGATAGGACAGAGAGAAATGGAGAGAGGAGGGAAAGACAGAGAGGTGGAGAGAAAGACACCTGCAGAACTGCTTCGCTGCCTGTGAAGCGACTCCCTTACAGGTGGGGAGCCCAGGGCTCAAACCGGGATCCTTACGCTAATCCTTGCGCTTTGCATCATGTGTGCTTAACCCGCTGAGCTACCCCCCAACTCCCAACTGTTTTTATTTCTTTGGCTATGATTGGCCTGTTTAGATTTTCTAATTTTTCTTACTGTTGTGTGTTTCTGTGTGTTCTATTACTTCCAGGTTCTCTAACTTGGTAGGTACAGTTGCTCATAGAAGTCCCACATGAGGGAGTCCGGTAGTAGTGCAGCTGGTTAAGCACAAATGACACAAAGCGCAAGGACCAGCATAAGCATCCTGGTTCCAGCCCTGGGCTCCCCACCTGCAGGGGAGTCGCTTCACAGGCGGTGAAGCAGGTCTGCAGGTGTCTGTCTTTCTCTCTTCCTCTCTGTCTTCCCCTCCTCTCTCCGTTTTTCTCTGTCCTATCCAAAAATGACAACAACAATAATAACTACAATAATAAAACAAGGGCCACAAAAGGGAATAATTAAATAAATATTAATAAAAAATATATATAAGAAGTCCCACATGATACTTTGGATTTCTGTGATCTTTATTGTTATATCTAATTTTTCATTCACAATTCTATTTATTTAGGTCTTTTTTCATTTTTTTTCATTTTTTTTCATTTTTTTTAGTGAGTCTGGCCAAGAGTTTGTCAATTTTGTTTACCCTTTCAAAGAACCAACATAGAATTTTATTGATCTTTAGTATGGTTATCTTATTTGCAATGTTATCTATTTCTGCCCTAATTCAGTTATTTCACACCATCTAATTGCTTGTTCTTCGAAGTCCTTAAGTTGTGTAGTCAGGTGGTTTATTTTTATTATTTCCTAATGTGTGCCTGTATGACTATGAATTTCCCTCTTAGTACTGCTTTAGCTGTGTTCCAAATATATTGACAGGTCATTCCTTCATTTTCATTTGATTATAGGAGCATTTTAATGTAGTCCTTAATTTCCTTTTTGACCCAGTAGTTCTTAAGTAATATACTATTGAGAGTCCATATTTAGGGACTTTTACTAATGTTATTTTAATTCCACTGTAGTATGAGAAGAATCTGGGAATGATTTCATTGCTTTTAAAATATAATCACTGGGAGTCGGGCTGTAGTGCAGCAGGTTAAGCACAGGTGGTGCAAAGCACAAGGACCTGCGTAAGGATCGTGGTTGAGCCCCTGGCTCCCCACCTGCAGAGGAGTCGCTTCACAAGCAGTGAAGCATGTCTGCAGGTGTTTGCCTTTCTCTCCTCCTGTCTGTCTTCCCCTCCTCTCTCCATTTCTCTCTGTCCTATCCAACAATGATGACAACAACAATAACTACAACAATAAAACAACAAGGGAAACAAAAAGGGAATATGTAAATAAATATTTTTTTTAAATGTTCACCAACTTTTTGTGGCCTAACATATGGTCTTTCCTTGAGAATATGCCATGTGGACTTGAGAAGAATATGTATTCCAGTTTCTTGGAGTGAATGACTCCGAAAATTTCCAACAGTTCTATGTCTTTGTTTAATTTTCTTATTTATTATGTCACCGCCTAGTTGATCTGTCAATTTGAGATTTGGGTTATGAAGTCTCCTACTATTTCTGTGTTGCTCTTGTATATTTTCTTAGCTTGTACAGTAGATGTTTGACATATTTAGACCCATGGGGTACATATGTGTTAATAATTGAGTCCTCCTGGTTACTGATCATATTTATGTAATATCCATGTCTATCTGTTCTACTTTATTTTAAAGTTTGTTGTGTAAGAAATGAGACTTGCTGCCCTTGCCCTTTTATGTGGTCCATTATTTTGTGTGATTGTTTTCCTCACCCCTTTTCCACCCACTGGCAACACATGTCCACACTCACCTGTGACTTAGTGAGTCTCTGAAGAGTTTCTAGTTGTAATTTGTTGTTTTCACTTGATTTTTCCTCGAGTTTTTTAGTTTGTCAGGAAAATTATCTGAAATGTCTCCTATTCCATAACCATATCTATGGAAATCTCTGGGAACTTTTGTTTGTTTGTTGCTGTATTTTTCACTAGTGATTTAATAATGATTATTAAGATTGTAGGAGAAGAAGGGTACAATTCCACACAATTCCCACTGCCAAATTTTCATATCCCATCCCCTCCATTGGAAGCTTCCCTATTCTTTATCCCTCTATGAGGTATAGAACAAATTCTTTATGTGGTGCAGAAGACGAGCAATCTGGTTTCTTCAATTGCTTATATGCTAAATATGGACATTGACCGGTCAGTCCATAACCCCAGTCTGTCTCTGTCTTTCCTTAGTGAGAGAAGGCTCTGCAGATTTGAGGTTCTAGAATACATCGGTGAGCTCATCTGCCCAGGGCATCATGGTAGCATCTGCAACGTGGTGGCTGAAAAGGGGTAAAAGATAAAGCAGGATAAATTTTTTTAATAATCAGGAACCAAAGTTTTTTAATCTAGATATCATGCACTGCAGACTCAGCTTATAATACAAAACAGTAGTAATTAAAATAGTGTGATATTAAAACAAAAACAGAATACAGAATTTGACATTAAGTCCATACATATATAAAAACCTAATAGTGGAAAAGAAATCCTCTTCATCAATGGTTTGGGGAAACTGGATAGTCATGTAAAAATAAAACTACCTCGTCACTGAAGACTATAAACTAATGTTAACTAAAACTGAATTAAAGACCTTGATACTAAACCTTAAACTATAAACAACACTATTATAGCCTTGCATAACATTAGTCAACAAAATAAATTATTGTATAGATTAACATACCATGACATAATATAACTTATCTACACAATATCTTCCTCTAACTCTGAGCCTTTTATTTTAATGCTTTACTGTAACTACAATGTGTGCATAGTTAGGGGAGAGAATTTAAAATATACAAAAAAAGAAAAACTATTCAAAAATTTTTTCTTCATTGGTATATCTTTTTGACATACCTATGTGTATGTAGAAAAAATATATATATGTATATATATACAGTATATGTTGATTTGAGTTCTACATTTGTGTACTTCTTAAATTATAGACAATTTATTTCATAATAATTTTGTGTATACTGATTTCACTTTGTTTTTTTTTTGTGTGTGTTTATTTAAATTTTTTATTTAAGAAAGGATTAATGAACAAAAACATAAGGTAGGAGGGGTACAACTCCACACAATTCCCACCACCCAATCCCCATAACCCACCCCCTCCCATGATAGCTTTCCCATTCTCTAGCCCTCTGGGAGCATGGACCCAGGGTCGTTGAGGGTTGCAGAAGGTAGAAGGTCTGGCTTCTGTAATTGCTTCCCTGCTGAACATGGGCGTTGACTGGTCAGTCCATACTCCCAGTCTGCCTTTCTCTTTCCCTAGTAAGGTGTGTCTCTGGGGAAGCTGAGCTCCAGGACACATTGGTTGGGTCTTCAATCCAGGGAAGCCTAGCCATCATCCTGGTGGCATCTGCAACCTGGTGATTGAAAAGAGAGTTAACATATGAAGCCAAACAATTTGTTGAGCAATCATGGATCCCAAGCTTGGAATAGTGGAGAGGAAGTGTTAGGGAGGTACTCACTGCAAACTCTAGTGTACTTCTGCTTTCAGGTATATATTTTGCAGTAGTTTATGGATACGTGTGCACATAAGCTCTCTCTCACAGAAACTGGTGTATATCTAGGTTATGGGACTTTGTTAGAAAGTGAACCACCTGAGATGAAATTAGAGTGTACTATAAAAGGAAAGGTCTCACCTGAGTAATGAAGCTGAAGGGTTGTCATTCCACACGTGAAGTCTCTGGATACAGTCTGAGTTGAAGCATGTTGAGGTGGCAATCGTTGCTTTGGTTAGGTTGTGATCGGCAGATGCAATATTATTTGGTTTGGATTGGGAGATATATACGGGAAAGTGGGCCCTCTCCAAGGGTTCCAGGAATGAGGGAAGTAGGGGCTCTATAGTGAAGATGTGAGGTTCCTGCTGTCTTAGGGTTCAAAAAGACAATCAATAGTTAATATTATCATCACATTATTTGGTAATTGGGTTAACTTTGAAAAGTCCCTTTGTTATGGTTTGCTGTATAGTATCCAGTATCTTGTATATAGCTGTGCTATTAGATGCTTCTAATCTACTTGGTCTAGGCTTTTGAGAGAGTCCGCATATCAAATACTAAGCCTATATAGTAAAAAGATTCAGTTTGTCTTTTGAGAAACTTTGAGACATACAATTGATTTGCCCCTCTCATATTAATTAACTACTGATTTATATGTCTACATTTTGCTAGGAGTGTACATAAACACCATTCCCACCACCAAAGGACTGTGACCCATCCCTCCTGCTCACTCCCACCCCCCACTGGCCCAGGAAACTGCATGTCTACCCCTCACCACTGGGTTTTTACTTTGGTACCCAACTTACAGTTTGATCAGGTCCTGCTTTTAGTTTCCCTTTCAGATCTTCTTAGTCAGCTTCTGTTGATGAGTGGGACCATCCCATACTCATCTTTATCTTTCTGACTTAGTTCACCTCACATAATTCCTTCTAGCTCTGTCCAAGATGGGTCAGAGAAGGTGGGTTCATAGTTTTTGATAGCTGCATAGTATTCCATTGTGTATATATATCACAGCTTTCTCAGCCACTCATCTGTTGTTGGGCACCTGGGTTGCTTCCAGGTTTTAGCTATTATGAATTGTGCCGCTATGAACATAGGAGTACACACCTCTTTTTGGTTGGGTGTTATGGAGTACTTGGGGTATAACCCCAGGAGAGGAATTACTGGGTCATATGGAAGGTCCATGTCTAGCCTTCTGAGAGTTTTCCAGACTGCTCTCCACAGAGGCTGTACCAATTTACATTCCCACCAGCAATGTAAAAGGGTTCCTCTGTCCCCACATCCTCTCCAGCATTTGTTGCTGCTGACCTTTTTGATGTATGCCATTCTTACAGGAGTGAGGTGGTATCTTAGTGTTGTCTTAATTTGCATTTCTCTGACAATCAGTGACCTAGAGCAGTTTTTCATATGTTTGTTAGCCTTTTGGATCTCCTCTGTGGTGAATGTTTTGTTCATTTCCTCTGCCCATTTTTGGATGGGGTCATTTGCTTTTTTGCGGCTAAGTTTGCTGAGCTCTTTATATATTTTGGTGATTAGTTTCTTGTCTGATATCTGGCATGTAAAGATCTTCTCCCATTCTGTGAGGGGTCTCTCTGTTTGTTTAATAGTTTCTTTGGATGTGCAGAAGCTTTTCAATTTGATGTAGGCCCATTGGTTTGTTTCTGCTTTAGTCTTCCTTGCAATTGGGTTTGATTCGTCAAAGATGTCCTTGAGGTGTATGTGGGAAAGTGTTTTACCAATGTTTTCCTCTAAGTATTTGATTGTTTCTGGTCTGACATCTAGGTCTTTGATCCATTTGGAGTTGATTTTTAGTTCTGGTGAGGTAAAGTGGTTCAATTTCATTCTTCTGCATGTTTCAACCCAGTTTTCCCAGCACCATTTATTGAAGAGAGCCTCCTTTTTCCATTTAATCCTTTGGGCCCCCTTATCAAAGATTAGATGCCCATAGGTGTTGGGATTTACTTCTGGGCTTTCAATTCTGTTCCACTGGTCTGTGTGCCTATTTTTTTTTTCCAGTACCATGCTGTTTTGATGATGATGGCTTTATAATATAGTTTAAGGTCTGGGAGTGTGATGCCTCCATTTCTGTTTCTTTTCCTTAAGATGGTTTTGGCAATTCTAGGTGTTTTCAGGTTCCAGATAAATGATTGTAGTGTTTGTTCTATTCTCTTAAAGAAGCTTGGTGGAACTTTGATGGGTATTGCATTAAATTTGTATATGGCTCTGGGGTGAATATTCATTTTGATGATATTTATTCTTCCAATCCATGAGCATGGGATATCTTTCCATTTCTTGGTACCAGTTTCTATCTCCCAGAGTAGCGACTCATAGTTTTCAGTATACAAGTCTTTCACTTCTTTGGTCAACTTTAGTCCTAGGTATTTGATTGATTTTGCTGAAACAGTAAATGGGAGTGATTTCTGGATGTCTTCTTCTTCAGATTTAGTGTTTGCATAAAGAAATGCCACTGATTTTTGTACATTGATTTTGTAGCCTGATACCTTGCTATATTGCCTAATAACTTCCAGTAATTTTCTACTGGATTCTTTAGGTCTTTCTATGTATACTATCATATCATCTGCAAAGAGTGAGAGCTTGACTTCTTCCCTTCCAATCTGTTTTCCTTTGATTTCTTTCTCTTGCCTGATTGCTATGGCAAGAACTTCCAATACTATGTTGAAGAGTAACGGTGACAGTGGACAGCCCTGTCTAGTCCCCGATCAGAGGGGGAATGTTTTAAGCTTCTGTCCATTGAGTATGATGTTGGCTGTAGGTTTGCTATATATAGACTCCACTATCTTGAGGAATTTCCCATCTATTCCCATTTTTTGTAGAGTTTTGAGCATGAATGGGTGTTGGATTTTGTCAAAGGCTTTCTCTGCATCTATTGAGATAATCATGTGGTTTTTGACTTTGCTTTTATTGATGTGGTGAATGACATTGATTGACTTACGGATGTTGAACCAGCCTTGCATTCCTGGGATGAATCCCACTTGGTCATGATGAACAATCTTTTTGATGTGTTGCTGTATCTGGTTGGCCAAGATCTTGTTTAATATACTGGCATCTATGTTCATCAGAGATATTGGTCTGTAGTTTTCCTTTTTTGTTCTGTCCCTATCAGCTTTTGGTATCAGGGTGATGTCAGCTTCATAAAAGGTGGAAGGGAGTATTCCTGTTTCTTCAATCTTATGGAATAGCTTAAGAAGTATGGGTATTAACTGTTTCCTGAAAGTTTTGTAGAATTCGTTTGTGAAGCCATCTGGTCCAGGACTTTTGTTGTTGGGGAGATTCTTAATAACGGTTTCAATTTCTTTGTCTGTGATTGGTGCATTTAGATTTTGTAGTTCTTCTTGGTTCAGTTTTGGAAGGGCATAGGTTTCTAGGAATTGTTCCATTTCTTCCAGATTCTCTAGCTTGTTGTCATATAGTTCTTTATAGAAGTTTCGCAGGATTCTCTGGATTTCTGTGGTGTCAGTTGTGATATCTCCTGAATTGTTTACAATTCTATTAATATGAGTCTTCTCTCTTTTTTGTTTGGTGAGTCTGGCTAGGGATTTGTCAATTTTGTTTAATCTTTCAAAGAACCAACATTTGGCTTCATTGATCTTTTGTATGGTTCTTTTATTTTCGATGTTGTTTATTTCTGCTCTAACTTTAGTGACTTCTTTCCTTCTGGTTGCTTTAGGGCTCCTTTGTTCCTCTTCCTCTAAGTCCTTGAGGTGTGCAGTAAGGTCGTTCATTTGAGCTTCTTCTTGGTGTTTAATATGTGATTGTATAGCTATAAGTTTCCCTCTCAGTACTGCTTTCACTGTGTCCCAAATATTTTGATAGGTTGTGTCTTCATTTTTATTAGTTTCCAGGAACATTGAATTTCCTGTTTGAGTGAGTCTCTGACACAGGGGTTCTTAAGGAGCATGTTGTTTAGTTTCCAAATTCTATGTCTTTTAATAATTTTCTGTTTGTTGTTAAATGTTAGTTTTACTCCACTGTGGTCTGAGAAGATACTTGGGATGATTTCAATGCTCTTGAATTTATTGATGCTGTCTTTGTGGCCTAACATGTGGTCTATCCTTGAGTATGTGTTATGTGGATTTGAAAAGAAGGTGTATTCCAGTTTTTTGGGGTGGAGGAGTCTGAAAATGTCCAAGAGGTCTAGTCTGTCAATCTCTTCATTCAATTCTCTTGTATCTTTATTGGTTCTCTGCTTTGTTGATCTGTCTAAGTGTGAGAGTGGGGTATTGAAGTCTCCCACTATTATTGTATTACTATTGATGTATTTTTGAAATTCTTTCAGTAGATGCTTACTGTATTTAGATGGTCCCTCGTTGGGTGCATAGATGTTAATAATTGTTAAGTCTTCTTGGCTGATTGATCCTCTAATCATTATGTAATGTCCTTGCCTATCTTTTATTACTTTATTTAATTTAAAATCTATCGTATCTGAGATGAGAATGGCTGTTCCTGCCCTTTTTTGTGGACCGTTAGCCTGTATGATAGTTTTCCATCCTTTCAATTTAAGTCTGTGTTTATCTTGTTGTGACAGATGGGATTCTTGCAAGCAGCATATGGTTGGGTTATGTTTTCTGATCCATCCCCCCACCCTGTGCCTTTTGATGGGTGAGTTTAAGCCATTGACATTTATTGATATTATGGATTTAATGTATTGTAGTGCCATTGTTCTAAAAAACAATTTGTTTACTCTGATATATTGTAAGTATTATAGTGATGTTCTTATTTATAAGAGGTCTTTTAGTACCTCTTTCAGGGCCAGCTTGGTGATGGTTGCCTCCTTTAACTGTTGTTTGTCTAAGAAGGTTTTGATCCCTCCATCTAGTTTGAATGAAAGTCTAGCAGGATATATTATCCTTGGTTGAAATCCTTTTCATTCAGGGCTTGATAGATATCTTGCCACTCCCTTCTGGCTTTCAGAGTTTGAGTGGAGAAATCTGCAGATAATTTTATGGGTTTTCCCTTGTATGTTACTTTTTGTTTCTCTCTTGCAGCCTTTAGGATCCTTTCTTTATCCTTACTTCTTCTCCTTGTGACTATGATGTGTCTTGGTGTCTTCAGGTCTGGGTTGATTCTGTTTGGTACTCTCTGGGCCTCCTGAACCTTGATATCCTTTCTGTTATTCAGGTCGGGGAAGTTTTCTTGTATTATTTCCTCTAGAATGTTTGCTTCCCCTTCCTCTCTTTCTTCCTCTGGCAGGCCAAGTATACGAATGTTACTTCTTTTGATATCATCCCATATGTCTCTGTTGTTGTTTTCTGCGTCTCTCAATTTCTTTTTAATCTCTTTCACCTCTTTCTTAGTTTTCTCTAACTCATCCTCTGTCTGACTAATTCTGACTGATTTCACTTTGTGTTGACTAAATTGTATTTACACATGCATCCCATTCTAACAACCTTTGTTTTATAATACCTTTTATCATATACTTATATTTTTCAGGGTTACTGTTTTTCATTCACTATTCTACTAGTTTATATTAACGACTCTTTTACCTCTTAATTCTACATTCTATCAGTAAAATAATATGATTTTTTTTTGCATCACTCCTTAAGCATGTTCTTAACACTATCTCTCCACAGTTCTGCATGTTATTTTTAACTTCGCACATCTACTACTATATTACTGATCACCATGTTTTCCTGTTTTTTTTTTTTTTGCTTGATACTACAATTTTTGAATTTTTCAGTCCTTTAAAATACATATTCTATTGTGTTTTTTTTTTACCTCAGTAAAATTGTACTGTGAATTACTAGATGACATGTGTGCTCCTATCGCTGCTCTCTTAGTGTGAAATGAAATATTCTTGGGGACCAGATGGTGCACTTGGTTAAATGTACATACTATTGTGTGCAACGACCTAGATTCAAGTCAGCGATCCTCACCTGCAGGGGGGGAAGCTTCATGAGCGGTGAAGTAGAGCTACATGTGTCTCCCTGTCTCTCTCCTTTTCTTTTCTTTTTAAAAATATTTTATTTTAGGATCCCAGTTCAAACCCCGGCTCCCCACCTGCAGGGGAGTCTCTTCACAGGCGGTGAAGCAGGTCTGCAGGTGTCTATCTTTCTCTCCTCCTCTCTGTCTTCCCCTCCTCTCTCCATTTCTCTCTGTCCTATCCAACAACGACAACAACAATAATAACTACAACAATAAAACAATAAGGGCAACAAATGGGAATAAATAAATAAACTAAATAAATTTTTAAAAATTTTTAAAAAATTTATTTTTAGAGATTCAGAGAGATAGACAGAGAAAGAGAGAAAGACCAAAGCACTGCTCAGTTCTGGCTTATGGTGCTGTGGGGGATTGAACTTGGGCCTCTGGAGCCTCAGGCATGAGAGTCTGTTAGCATAACCATTATCTCCCCCAACCTGTCTCTCTCCTTTTCTATCTCACCCTCACCTCACAGTTTCTCTCTGTTTCTATCTAAATAAGTAAATATTTTTTAAATGAAATATTGAAACAGCCCTTAGAAAATGTGTCTAGGGCTATACCAGCCTGAACACGCCTGATCTCATCAGCTAAGCAGGGAGGGCCTGGTTAGTACTTGGATGGGAGAAAATATCTTTGTTTTTCTGTATTCAGTTACAAGTGGAATTAATTACTGGTAAAATAGATTATTGTAACTGTAAGGTCTAAAGCAAATTAATACAATTTCATTTAATGTCTTATATTAAGTCATAGATATTGCTCCTGAAAATATTTCTGTAGTTACTTATGTGAAGAGCTTATCATTACCCCTCTGGCATCAGTTGTCTTGAAGAAATACATTTAATGCCCATCAGATGATCTCACTGACTGCTATAATTTTTCCTTAATTATATTCATCTTTCTTGTAGTTACTTATTTATAATCAGTGTTTCCCACTAGACTGTAATTACAAAGGAGCAGAACGAATATTAGGTATTTCCTCCTAATATAAATATGTATCAAGCATATCTTGATACATATTTATATGTTAAGCTGAATAGTGACTCATAATTGTCAGAATACAAGTTTTTCACTCCTTTTGTTAGGTTTCATCCTAACAAAATATTTTTATTGTGTTTGTTGCTAATGTGAATAGTACTGGTTTCTGTATTACTTTTTTCTTTAGACTTATTGTTTACATGAAGGAATGCCACCAATTTTTGTATATTAATTTTTTTATTTATTTATTTATAAAATGGAAACACTGACAAGACCATAGGATAAGAAAAGTACAATTTCCACCACCAAAGCTCTGTATCCCATCTCCTCCCCTGATAGCTTTCCTATTCTTTATCCCTCTGGGAGTATGAACCCAGGGTCATTATGGGGTGCAGAAGGTAGAAGGTCTGGCTTCTTAATTGCTTCCTCGCTGAAGTATATTACTTTTTATGTGGCACAGTAGGCAAAAAAAAAAAAATCCACTAGGGAAAGGTAGAAATAGGTTGTGGGTATGGATTGACCTGCCAATGTGCATGCTCAGAGGAAAAACAATTACAGAAGCCAGAACCTCCACTTTTTGCACCCCATAGAGAACTTTGGTCCATATCTCAGAGGGATAAAGAGTAGTGCTGCTTCCAATGGAAGGGAAGAAACACACAAATCTGGTGGTGGGAACTATATGGACTTTTACCCCTATTATTTTATTGTCAATTATTATTTAACTATTAATAAAAAAATTTTAAATAACTACTATATATTCAGTTGATTTTGATATTCATTTCATGAAGGCCCTGCTTACATAGTGCAAAATTTCTTAAGGTATAAAAATAGTATCAGGCTATATTCATATCTTTCTGTATTTTTAGTTAGTAATTTAATAATTATGGACAAGATTGTGAGATAAGAGGGATACAATTCCATATAATCCCCACCAACGGAGTTCTATATCCCATCTCCACCAGTGGATGCTTCCCTAGTCTGTTTCCCTTTGGGAGTATGGACCAAAGATATTTATAGGGTGCAGAAGGTGGGAGGTTTGGCTTCTGTAATTGCTTCTCCATTGGACATGGGCACTGGCAGGTCGATCCATAACCCTGGCATGTTTTTATTTTTCCCTAGTGGAGCAGGGTTCTGGGGATATGGGGTTACAGGTTATTGGTGAGCTCCTCTGCCTAGGGAAGTCAGGTGGATGTCATGGTAGTATTCACAACTTGGTGGCTAAAAAGCATTGAGATATAATGCAGAATAAATCGCTTAATAATCAGGAACCTAAAGGTCA
Organism: Erinaceus europaeus; assembly: GCF_950295315.1. Classification (NCBI taxonomy): domain Eukaryota; kingdom Metazoa; phylum Chordata; class Mammalia; order Eulipotyphla; family Erinaceidae; genus Erinaceus; species Erinaceus europaeus. The sequence goes on from NC_080166.1 coordinate 78,020,044, forward strand.
GAATATAGCAGATGAAGTTTGGGGTTTTCATGTTAGAAAAAGCTAGGAAGTCTATTATAGGTATATTTCAAGCGACCTATGACTCTTAAGTTTTGCTTGAGTGCAACAGCTAACATGTAGGTGGGCTAAAGGTATTGTCTAGGGAGGGGGAGATGGTGTCAGAGTTGGACATAGGACCAGAAAGCTGGATCAGGGAAGAGATTTGCTCCCAAATATGGGAAAAATATGTAAATGCCATTAACTGTTAACCTGAACAATCTGATCTGGGGCCCATATTCAGCACAGGAGACTGTGCATCCCTGTATGTCTGAGCTTGTGTTCCGTAGTCATAGCAAGGAACATTCTAGGATGCACTCATACTCTGCCACTCGAGGACCAGTCTTCCTTGAGTGGCAGAGTATGTTGACCCAGCCTCCCTTCAGAGAGTGGTGCAGTGTCTACCATTGTGCCAAATTGACAGCAAGGTCCTATAGAGGCTCAAAGGAGGGTTTATGATTTTCCCAATGAAGATGACTAGCGATGGTAGAGAGAGTGATTTGTGAGAGGTGTAGGCCTGTCATGTCTATGTGGGAATCCCAGGATTCCCTGACTCAAATACTGGATGATGGGGTGGCCTGGTAGTGAACAAAAGAGCCATCATTAAAGTATGCTGATCTCTTGCCCTTCTCCAGCTTGTATAGTTCTTAATTTATCTGACAGGGTTAGACTTATAGTGATTTAGGGAAATGACATCTGATGTGCAACTCAGGCATCCAAGTTCGACATCCTCGAGGAAACACTCACGAAAGACATGTCTCTGATATCTGATTACTGTAAAAAATGGTAACTAATCCCTAGCACTGCAAAAACGGTATCATCTGTTTTCCGCCTACACCATGCCTTGGCCTCGCGTGAGCTTAATGTGCAGCTTGACGATACAAGAATCTGGCATGAAGCCCAGCCAGTCTATCTTGGCGTTACTCTCGATCGCACTCTGTCATTTCACGAACATCTCATAAAAACTTCAGCAAAGGTGGGCGCAAGGAATAACATCATTGCAAGACTGGCCAGCTCCTCATGGGGCGCCAGCGCTTCCACACTGCGATCATCATCTCTGGCATTATGCTATTCCACTGCAGAATACTGTGCCCCAGTATGGTTCCGTAGCCCCCATGTCCACTTGGTCAATTCCAAATTATATTACTCCATGAGGATAATTTCTGGAACCATCCGTTCCACCCCGGTTCCATGGCTGCCAGTTCTTAGCAACATCGCCCTGCCAGATATTCGTCGGGATACAGCATCATCTAAGTTCATTTCCCACGTCTACGCTCCACCGGACCTGACAATATACGTGGATATCTTCACCCACCCTGTCTAACGCTTGATGTCTCATCATCCAATCTGGTCTCCTACGCCTACACTGAACTTCTCTGTTCCAGACTCTTGGAAACAGAGTTGGCAGTCAGCTGAGGTAAAGAACAAACACCTCATCACAGACCCCTGCAAGCGTCAACCTGGCTTTGACCTAGCACGTTATGATTGGGCCCTCCTCAATTGCTATCGAACAGGCCATGGCCAGTGCGCCGCTATGTTCCATCGCTGGGGAGCCAGAGACAACCCGAACTGCCTCTGCAGCTACAGACAGACTATGACCCACATAGTCAACGACTGCCACCTCTCCAGATTTAAAGGAGGTCTCGAAACTTTACATCAGGCTCAACCTGACGCTCTTGACTGGCTACGGAAGAAGGGCAAACGCTAGAAGAAGAAGAAGGGAAATGAAATAGGAAGAAGGTGAGGAGGGTATCTATGTTTAAGTAGAAACTATTTGTTTAAGTACTATATGGTATATATGTTAATCCCACTCATAAACAGAAGGTGATAAAGAATGGAAAAGTAGACACAAAGCAGAATTTTACTGAGTTTGGAGTATTTCACCAAAGTAAAAATCTCTAAGGTGGGAGGGTAGATCTTCAGCTACACTGTAGGGGGTTGTGGTGGTAGGAAAACAGACCTTTGGTGGCAGGAATGGTGTTAATATGTACTATTACCTTATATTCTTATAAATGACTATTTAATTAATATGACAGGAAAATTAGATTGAGTGTCTCAAGCTTTTCAGTGCATAAACCAGTTCTGAGTATATATTCCTTCAATCTAAGCACTTAAGGTTTCAAATTAGTAAACTGATTGAATTTTAACACTAGGTTCAAATTGTTAATGATTTGTAATAATAATTTTTTTTAAATATATATTTATTTATTTTTCCTTTTGTTGACCTTGTTTTCCATTGTTGTTGTAGTTATTATTGTTGTCGTTGTTGTTGGATAGGACAGAGAGAAGTGAAGAGAGGAGGGGAAGACAGAAAGGGGGAGAGAAAGACAAACACCTGCAGACCTGCTTCACCACCTGTGAGGTGGGGAGCTGAGGGCTCGAACTGGGATCCTATGCCGAACAATAACTTAAAAAAAATTAAATCACCTATAATCTTAGACCAAGAAGACCACAAATAACCTATCTTGTCAGCATATAAGATTTGGTTATTTGTAAATAACATTAAATGACATGAATCATGGTAAGATCTTGTATGGTATTTTCAAAGTAAATGAAGTTCCCAAATAACTTGATAATAATAATCATCATCATCATCTATTGCCTTCTTAAACTCTAAGACAATAAGGAACCTTCCCCATTCTCTATAAAACTCATATTTCTCCCAGTTCTAGAACCTCTGGGGCTTTGCTCATTTTCCTTCATGCTTCTCTTGATACCTGCCATTAGATTGTGCATCTGCTGATCTCAACCAAGTCAACTAAACCAGTGCCACCTCCAGAGGTTTCACTTTGGATTGTGTCCAGAGATGCCAGGCCTGGAATGCCAGTCCTTCAACTCCAATACTCTGATGAGATCTTTCCTGGCTTATAGGACTCCTTAGTTCCATTTCATGTAGCACACCTCCTATCAAAGTTACAGAACCTAGATATAGACCAGGGCCCATGAGATAGGGCACATGTGTACATGTATCCATAAACTGGGGGAAATATACACCTTAAATAAAATGTGTGCAATAGTTTACAGTGACTTAGTAAGTGCAGCATGCAATTTAAAACACCTAAAAAAAGGCACCATAGAATCTTTCTGTAGTTTCTGCTAAAATGCTAATTATATGTCACACAGTATGGTAGGAGAGACTATGTAAATTTCTTGAACATCTTTATTATTTTCATAGAACTCAAACATTATACCAGTGTGGCCCCATTTGTTGCTTTTCAGACCACTGTGATTTGACTCAGTAAAAACACAACATGATTTTAGTCATATAGCTGTAGAACTCTCAAAATCTACAGGTATTCATTTACTTAATTATGAAATTAAATGGAAAATGTATCTTATATATGGGATTTGGAAGTGTGGTCAAATAAGTAAAAACTATCCATTATCTCTTCACAAATGTGTAGACAGTTTATTTCTTTGTTCTCATTTTAGCTAAGTAAAGTATTTCAATTTTCACAAAGTAAGAGATCAAGCTTATCTTGTTAGGCCGTCTTTGTGAATTATACTTGTCAGTGATGTGAATGAATGAGTATGAATCTCCTGAAATTGTTACACAAACTCTGCATACAGAAAATATCTCTTGGGAGTACTGATGATATCAAACTACACTCTTCAGCTCCTTCAGCCCCAGAAGAGTTCATTTACTCTTAGAAGATTTTTTAAATGATGCATTTTACAAGATTGTCAGACTGTCCCAACTATTTCAAAAGAATTTCTATTTTTACTCTTAAGTCACAAGCATGAATTCAGTATCTTCTCTAGAAGATGACTCTTTTATCCTTTTTCCCTATTTATTATCTGGTCTTTGTACATTTTGTCATTCTAAAACATTTTACTAGCATGATCTCATTTATCTTTTATTGCTGCTCTTGTCTTTTTGTTACTAGCAGGACACACTATGAATTGTGAACCCTTTCAAAGTAACACATGCTCCATGAGGCATTATGCCAAATATCACTCCCTAGGTTACCAACTCCTTCTCAAAATATTGATTTTTTTTCCTCAGAGTTTGATCCAAGCATTCCTTGATATTGGTAGCTGTCTACTGATCTCCTCAGTGAGAGGGAGTGTCCCCAGGGTTCCAGTCATGGCCAGCTGTCACAGACTTTGTCAAGAAAGGGAGATTAAAGTGTAACCTTGCTGTTTTATACTTCACTGCTAATACCATGGCCCTCTAAGAAAAGTGTTGTTTGGAGGTAAATACTGCAGTTCCTGAAACTAAAAAAAAAATTGTGATGTGAAATACCACATAAAAACATTAGAACTTACAGAAAAATGTTATTGGGGAACTCTGTAACTTTATAAACAAGTTAATTATTATATGTTTTAGCATTATTAAAACAAACAACTCACCTCATTAAAAAATGCATAAAATGTATAAGTATCTCCCCTTTAAAATAACCACTAAATGATAGTTCTATGAAAAGTGGAAGACTACTGCAATGGCATAACTATTTGATTTATTTTTACATTTAATTATTTAATATTTATTCCCTTTAGTTGACTTTGTTGCTTTATTGTTGTAATTATTGTTGTTATTGATGTTGTCATTGTTGGATAGGACAGAGAGAAATGGAGAGAGGATGAGTGGAAGACAGAGAGGGGGAGAGAAAGATAGACACCTGTAGACCTGCTTCACTGCTTGTGAATCGACTCCCCTGCAGGTGGGGAGCTGAGGGCTAGAACTGGGAACCTTACACCAGTCCTTGTGCAACACCTGCACTTAATTTGCTGTGCTATTACCCGACTTCCTTATTTATTTATTTTAATAGGACAAATAGAAATTGCAAGGGGTTGGGGATAGTGAGAAGGAGAAAGACAGAGATTCAGAACTGTTTCTCTGTTTCTGAAGCTGCCCTCCCTGCAGGTAGGGACTTGGGGGATAACACCTGGATCCCTGTACATGTACAAACAACTGGTATGCATTTGCTCAATCCCAATAACTAAGTTATTTAAACAAGTAATAAATGCACTATAATTAATACTTAGAGATCCCTCTCTGGAACACACTTCTAAAATGAAGTATGTGAGCCAGGCAGTGGCACACCTGGTTAAACATATACATTACTGTGTGCAAGGGCCCGGGTTCAAGTGCCCAGCCTCCACCCACACAGGGGAAGATTCATGAGTGGTGAAGCAGTGCCGATCTCTTTCCCTCTCCCTTTCTATTTCCCATTTCCATCTCAATTCCTCTCTGTCTCTATCCAATACAATAAAAATAAGTAAGTGTTAAAAAGAAAAAAAATTTTACACCAGAGGCCCCAAAGTCCCAGGTTCAGTCCTCTGCACCACCGTAAACTAAAGCTGAACAGAGTTCTGGTCAAAAAAAAAAAAAATAGGGGGTTGGGCATTGTTAGTTCAAGTTATCATCATCCAAATCATGAGATATTACTACTACATACAACCTATATATTTCTCCTTTATGTTAATTAGCACTTGCATTATTCAACTAAATCACTTATTTTCAACAGAGTACATTCTTATTATAAAGTTGCTTTCATAATACTCTACTTTCAGGAGTCGGACGGTGGCAGCAGGTTAAGCGCACCTGGTGCTAAGCGTGAGGAATGGTGTAAAGATCCTAGTTTGAGCCCCCTGCTCCCCACCTGCAGGGGAGTCGCTTCACAAGCAGTAAAGCAGGTCTGCAGGTGTCTATCTTTCTCTCCCCCTCTGTCTTCTCCTCCTCTCTCCATTTCTCTCTGTCCTATCAGCAATGATGACAACAACAATAATAACTACAACAGGAAAGGAAACAAAAGGAAAAATTAATAATAAAAAATTTAAAAATAATTAATAATAATATAAATAATTAAATAAAATAATGTAAAATAATGTATGACTTGAGGAAAAAATGCAATTTCTCTTAAAGAACTGAAGAAAATTGCTGACTTGAACTTAGAATGTAAGAGATGTGAATCTACCTGTAAAAGGCTGCTTTTTCAAGACTTAACCATTACTAAAAACCATGATATATGTAAATGTAAGTTTCAAAAAATGAATAGGAAGGAAGTTCCAGGCAGCCTTTTTGAGAAAGCAACCAAAGAGAGCAATGGCATCTGAGATTCTACTTGGGCTCTACAAGCACTATGTGCACGTATTTGCATACGTGTGTGTATGTATGTGTGTGTCCAGAGGGGCTCTTCATGCACTGTGTGAGTGTGTGTGTAGCCACACACCCTAACTGAAAACCAGGGGGCTTGATCTATGAGCCCAAGATGTAAAAATGATGACTGTAAAAAAAAAGTTAAATTAAGAAAATGATAACTTGGGAGACCAGATGGTGGCACACCTGGCTGAGCGCTCATGTTGCGATGCACAAGCACCTGGGTCCCCACCTACAGGGGGAAAACTTTGTGAATGGTGAAGCAGGATTACAAGTGTCTCTCTGTCTTTCTCCCTTCTCTACCACCCCTTCCCCTCCATTTCTAGCTGTCTCTATCCAATAAATAAATAAAGATAATTTTTTAAAAGGAAATATCTTTTTAAAAAGAAAATGATAACCTGGGTCAGGGAGATAGCATAATGGTTATGAAAATATACTCATATGCCTGAGGCTTCAAATCCCAGGTTTAATTCCCTGTACCACCATAATGTAAAGCTTAGCAGCGTTGAGGAAAAAGAAAGAACAAAAGAAAGAAAGAGAGAGAGAGAGAGAGAGAGAGAGAGAGAGGGAAGGAGGGAGGAAGGAAGAAAGGAAGGAAGGAAGAAAGAAAGGTAGAAATATCAGGGGCTGGGGAAACAGCATAATGGTTATGCAAAAAGCTTTTCAAGCCTGAGGCTCTGTGGTCCCAGATTCAATCCCCAGCCCACCATAAGCCAGAACTGAGCAGTGTTCTGAGTCTCTGTTTCTGCCTTTCTCTCTCTGTATCTTTCCCTCTGTATCTACTCTTTGTCATTACAATAAACAAAATAAAGTATAGATATATAGATATATCAATAGAGAGAATGAGGGAGAGGGAGAGGGAGAGGGGGAGGGGGAGGGGGAGGGGGAGGGGGAGGGGGAGGGGGAGAGGGAGAGGGAGAGGGAGAGGGAGAGGGAGAGAGAGAGAGAAGAGAGAAGAGAGAGGGAGAGAAAGAAATGATAACCAGGGGTGGTGGCGGCATGCCTATGGACCTAGGTTTGAGTCCCCACACCCCACCTGCAGGGGGAAGTTTCACAAGTGTTGAAGTAGGGCTGCAGGTGTCTCTCTCCTTCTTCCCCCTTTTTCTCTCAATTTCTCTCTGTCTTTATCTGATAAAGGAATAAATAATGAAAATGAAATACTTTTAAAAAACAGCTTTAAAATTATAACCTTGTGCTTCATGCACTTGCTACCTAAGGGAAGATTTTGGCTAAGGCTACTAGAATCACAGTATCCTCAGATATGGAAAGATGTTTTCATACTCTATGAGTTAAAAGTCCTTGGCTCTATATACCTTTTGAAAAGGGCTAAATAAAAGCAATTGTGAATTGAGCAGGAGAGTTGTTCTGCAGTAGAGTCATCATTCCCATGGCTCTGAGAAGATTGAACCTCTACCCAGCATCTGAGTGAGACTGTTGAGTTAACTATTTTGTCTCCTTATCTAGCTCATTTAATTTACTGGTTAAAAGTCCTTTACAGGACTGGGGAGATAACATAATTGTTATATAAAAGACTTTCATGCCTAAGGCTCCATAATGAATAAAAAACAAAAGCTTGAAAGAATCAATTGTCATTTTTTATTTTTTTATATTTATATGTATAATTTATATACATATAAATATAAAATATATTACATATAAATATATAAAAATATAATATAATTATATTTATATGTATAATTTATAATTTCCTGTTATACTACTTTACATTCCATTTTAAGATGGCTAGTATGGAATATTTCTGATATTTAGCAAAGATGAAAATGGTTAGGCATTTTAACAGTGACTTTATATCAAAATTAAATGTATATGAAGCCTAAAGTTTTGGGTTGTTATACTACAAATTCATTCTCCATTGTTTTATTCTCTCTCAAAATATATGTATATTTCTAAAATTGATAAAGAACATTATGCTGATTTGATTTGGTTTTAAAGGCCATAGCTAACTTATGCAGCATATACTATTATTTGCAACATTTTAGAAATTGAAAATACTATGTAAAACTCCAAGTACAGCTAGTCTGCTTGAATCAATATTGGACTATAAGAATTTTTATTTATATCTTATGCTTTTTGGCATTGCAACATTTTTAAATATAAATTAAAATACTGCTTTTTATAAAATAACTTTTCTATTTTTAAACATTTTTTTTTTTTTTTTTACCAGAGCACTGATCTTCTCTGTCTTATAGTGTTACTGGGTATTGAACCTTAGACCTCAGAGCCTCAGGCATGAGAGCCTGTTTACATAACCATTATGCTATCTCCCTGCCCTTATTACTATTGTTTTTATGTCTTTATTGGATAGATGCAGCAAGAAATCTAGAGGGAGAGAGACAGAGAAACACCTATAGCACTGCTTCACTCGTAAAGCTGGGTCTCTGCACATTGTAACATTCGTGCTCAACCAGGTGCCACCAACCACCCCCAACTAAATATTGGTCTTAAGGGTAAATATCAGACAGAAATACAGGAAAAAGTGAAAGAGCTAGAAAAGGAGACACCTGTAACACGATTCCAGAAAAAGCAGAAGACACAATATCCTAGGAAAAGAATGAGTATGGAAAAGAGAAAGTATATGGAGCACAAGGAAATGAAAAGTTGCTCCCACCCTCAATGGCACAAACAGAAAGTAATTTGGCAACATATGACCTAGGAATTCAGAATTAGTTTCATTGATTCACAGCATGCATAGGAGTAGGAAGTTGACTACAGATGGATTCAAGAAGATCAATAAATTTAGCAATATCAAGGATCATTTCAGAAAAGCTATAACCTGACAGGAACTCAAGAAGTCCTGTTTGGAAACTGAACAAGATGTTTTATACATAATCAGAAAAGGTCAGAGTTGGTATGATTAGACATTGAGTAGATGTGTCAGATACTGATTTAGTGATATTTTGTGTTCTTAATTTAGATATTCTTGTGATATGATTTTAACAACAAAGCAACCACCTGTAAAATATTTCTAGAAAAACTAGGAAGAGAAAAATCCCTTGTTCCAGTAGTTGGTGGCACAACAGCAGAGGCCAGTGTCTTGAATTCTACTTTGTCTAATGCCGAATCATAACTCTGCTTTCTCATTCCTTTTTAATTATTTTTTGTACTATTTTCATTTGTTTATTGGTAGAAAAAGCCAGAAATCTAGCGAGAAGGGGGTGATAGAGAGGAAGAGAGATTTGCTTTCTAGGAAAAAAAATACCTTGTTAAAATGTTTAGCTCATATATTAATTTCATTTCCTATTTTGTTTGAATACTGAAGACTGTTTCTTGACCTTGAGTCAAACATATCTTGTTCTCTTTTTTTTTTAAATATTTATTTATTCCCTTTTGTTGCCCTTGCTGTTTATTGTTGTAGTTATTATTGTTGTTGTTACTGATGTCATTGTTGTTGGATTGAACAGAGAGAAATGGAGAGAGAAGGGGAAGACAAAGATGGGGAGAGCTTCACTGCCTGTGAAGTGATTTCCCTATAGGTGGGGAGCCGGGGCCTTGGACAGGATCCATATGCACGTCCTTGCACTTTGTGCCACCTGCACTTAACTACTTAACCCACTGCACTACCGCCCAACTCCCTTGTTCTCTTTTTAGTGGATATGTTTACTGATCCCAGTAACTGGTAATACAGATGTATTCTTTATCATAGTATGCTATAATTCTTATGTACATTATTTTATCTTTCTTAGAGAGTTAGTGAAAGAGACCACAATATTAAATCATCCTTCTGTGTAATTGGAACTAGACTAAAACCTGGGACTCAAACTTGGCAAAGCTACACAGTATCCAAGTATCATATGTCATATAAATGATACCGCTGAGTCTTGTCCTATAGTCCCCTGTTCAATTTATACCCTGGATTGTCTAGAGAGTAAGGGAGGGTCAGAAACCTGACTACAACTCCCCAATACTGTTTTTGGTGCTTTCATGTGATTCCAAGAATGGAAGCCAGGGCCTGATGCCTGAAAAGGTATCTACTCTACTTGCTGAGCTATCTTCTGGCCCCTGGTAAATGACATTCTAATGTGATCAAAGAAATGGTGATTTTTACTTAACCAGACATGTCTCCAATTAGATGTACACGCATTTTCAGGTTATAGGAAATCTGTTTCAATGTACAAAATACCTAACTTTTTATGTCAGTGAGAATCTGCCTTTTGCTTTCCAGTCCCACTGACAATGTTCTTTCTTTAGGATTCTAATTTGCTTCTCAGACTCCAGTGTTCTGAGGGCAGCAGCAGTGCATTTTGTGAAGGTTAGGAATTTCTTGGTGAGATCCCTCTTGGCATCCTGTCTCCAGTTTACATGAAGTGATTGTTACATTCTGTAAAATATCTTAAGTTCTCCCAGTTTCCTGCTCAAATATGCTGACAAACATTTATGATTTTATTGTGAACATGCTCAGACACAAAGTGTAAATGAACTACTAAGGGACTGGGTGGTGGTGCACCTAGTTAAGTGCACGTACTAAACATGCACAATGATCCAGGTTCAAGCCCCCCCCCAGTCCCCAGCTGCAAGAGTAAAGCTTCACAAGTGGTTCTGCAGGTGTGACTGTCTCGATCTTCTCTAGCTCCCCCCTCTCTCAATTTCTCTCTGTTCTATCAAGTAAAATAAAATAAAAAATAATTAAAGAAATAGAATTACAAGATTAAACTAAGGGAACTAGTAGATGAGAAGCTTAATTTTAGGTCAACTAATAGAGTAGATGGGCTAAAAAAAAAACAAAAAAAAAAGAGATAGCCTCATGCTTACTAAAAGCAAGGTAATCTTTGAGAACGTTCCTTATGAGCAGTTATTAATTTGAGGTAGGGTTCAAAAATATGTTTTAAGTAAAAGATGTGAAAGTGAAAGACAAGAAGGACTTGCTGGATATGTGGTTTGTCGGACTTATGAAACCTTACTGACACTGAAGTTCAGTAAGCAATGCAGCAAAAAACTGAAAGCTTGTTGCCTGAGAGGTAGTGTAGAAGCTAGTGTCTGCCTGGTGAGGATGAGGTCTTGAATTTGATCTCTGACTCATGTGCCAAATTCATACTTTGGTGTTCTCTCTCTCTCTCTGTCTCTCTCTCCCTCTTCCCTCCCTCTCTCTCCCTCCCTCCCTCTCCCTCTCTCCCTCTTTCACTATTTAATAATAATAAAAAGAAAACATTTTTTAAAAAAGGCTGAAAACCTTTCTGTTCCACCTCAGTGTATTCAGTCAGAAATTCTGGATTAGAGAGCTGAACAATGTATGTTTGACAAAGTCCTACAGGTGTTTTTGGTGTACAATCTAATATAAGGGCTACAGAGCTAAAAGAAATTCTAAAAATATTTAAACTTTAAGTCACTGAAAGTATATCTAGAAAAATCTGTTACTACAAAGGACTTTGAGACTAATCTGTTCAGTGTTTAGGAGCCTTTGGGTACTAAGGGAATGATTTCCTGCATAATTTTACAGATAATCCCTATCTAGAAGGTAAAAGAAATCCTTATGAATATGACTATTTTTATTCAATAGCACAGAAATTTGGCATAGGCTTATTTTTCAATTTGGAGTGAGAAATTACTTTTCAGAGGGTGGTCTGGGGGCCCGGACTTTATCATTATGGACTGAATTTTACATATAAGAAGGTAGAAACAGACACAAGGGAACAGAAGGAAAGTTATCATAGCACCAAAGTTTACCCCATCATGGTGGGAAGTCATACTCTAATCTAGGTTGGATTAAACAAAGCAAACACACTATTCAGATGAGTTGTTTTTACTTGCCCTGAAACTTTTGTTTTTCTTGAAAACTCTAAGAATGAAAACATGTAAAATAATAGCATTTTTTAAAAACCAATGGCAATGTAATAATGAAGTGATAACTTTGTGATAGTTTATGCAAAGTTGTATTCATTTCAGGCATTGAAGGACTTTGTTAAGGTCACAACACCACCACCCCATGCCCCAGAAATAGCAAATATCGTTATGCTTAGATCCACTTTCATTTATCAAAGTTTCTCTGAAAAATAGAAGTAACTATTATTTTCTATTATTTTTTATGAATGATTTTATAATTTTGACAGAAATGTTTTGATTCATTACTAAGCTTATGAGAATGTGTTGAGGGAGTGTTATATATGTATGAATGTTTTACTATTATTAATTTTTTACTAAAGTGGCCTGAAACTTGAAGCTGAAAATCAGTATTCTTGGACACATTCCTAAATCAATTTAATTGCATTTATTAAGTCATACCAAAGAGAGGGATTGAGGGAAAACCTGTAATATATAATACAGGCTTTAAAAAATTAGGGTGGTGAAGGTGGACAAATAGTTCCATAAGGAGATTTTGAGTTTGGAATTCCACTGAGAATGTTCAGCATATTGCAGAAAACATTAAAAGATCATCATCTACAGAAAGGTTTGCTTAGTGCAAAATGAGAATTGGAAATAAATCTTAGAACAGATATGAAAATCTCATTCTTCTCTATCCAAGTTCTAATTTACTAACCACTTTAAAATAGTTTTATTCTCTCTCCCCTCCCTCTGCATTTATGCTTTGTTTTTTACTACATACTCTGCTACCACAGTGACTAAAGTCACCATCATTGCTTATTCGAATTATGGTATGTTGTTTTCGCCTGGCTAGGTTGTTTTCGCCGGGCTGGCTTCATGGGTGGGTAACAGACGACCAGGGACTCATGGTTGAGCTGTAGGCAGTATCTCTTTATTCATGCAGGACGCAGCACAATCTAAACGAGCTAAGCTAAACTCAAGTACGCTAAAACTCACAATGCTGTCTTTGTATATACTTGCCAAGTAGGGTGGAAACAGGATGTGATATAGAGAGGGTGGAGAGAAAAGCTCAGTTCTGGTTTATGGTGGTCCTGGGGATTGAATCTGGAAGTTTAGAGCCTCAGGCATAACCACTGTGCTGACCTCCCCATCCAATTACTGTGCTTTCAGAGTCATTCACTCCAAGAAACTGGAATACATATTCTTCTCAAGTCCATATGGCATATTCTCAAGGACAGACCATATGTTAGGCCACAAAAAGTTGGTGAACATATTTTAAGAGCATTGAAATCCTCCCCAGATTCTTCTCATACTACAGTGGAATTAAAGTAATATTTAACAACAAACAAACATTAGTAAAAGTCCCTAAATATGGAATTTCAATAGTGTATTACTTTACAACTACTGGGTCAAAGAGGAAATTAAAGGATACATTAAAATGTTCCTATAATCAAGTGAAAATGAAGGAATGAGCTGTCAATATATTTGGAACACAGCTAAAGCAGTACTAAGAGGGAAATTCATAGTCATACAGGCACACATCAGGAAATAATAAAAATAAACCACCTAACTTCACAAATTAAGGACTTCAAAGAAGAACAAGCAATTAGATGGTGTGAAATAACTGAGTTAGGGCAGAAATAATCATGTGACTTAATAAAATGTGCTTTAAAAGAAATGAGGCAGTTTTACAATTGTGTTCAAAGGGAAACAAATTTAATGGCAGTCCAGGCAATAATAAGAACAGGAAACTGGGAGAGGAAGAGGGATTGTATTCTGGAACCTCAGGTTGGAGGAGAGATATGCATGTTTGGACAGAATATGAGGGTCAAACCCTGAACAGCAGGAAAAAGATAAAACAGATAGTCAGTGAGCAAGGCAGATGGCAGAAATCAGAATTCAAAAGGCAAACTTAGTTTGATCAGTATGTAGTATAATTAAACCTCCTTTTTAGCCCTAGTCAACCTTATATTTCACACAGAAAAGGAACACCCTTTTTGTGATCTGTATCTGCCACTATCCCATCTCAGAAAAAATCCTCAAAGTTCCATATGTAAGGATGTAAGGCATTAAATGCATTGGTTCTGAAGGACTATTGCTTTTTGCTTGAACTACTCTCACAGTTAATTCACAGAGGAACAGTGCCAAGTACAGTGAATGCTTAAAGCATATATATTAAATCGCACTCATAGCCCATGAGGGCTGGTCCTTGGTCTGATCATTATTAGTTCCACCAGTGATTTTGATATTAAAATTTAGCACCTTCTCATTAAATTCTCGAAGAACATCAATATTGTGACACAGCGGATACCTTGGAGAATACTTTTAAACTCAATTTGACCATGATAAATTGTGGAAGCAAGTTCAAACAAATCAGATACTGTTAGAAAATGCAGACTCATGATGTAACTTTCTTATTGAGACCCACACACTTAAAATGCCTTGTCATTATGCAAATTATTTCTATGATTTATTAATTAAAAGTATGACGTTTAAACAGCAGACTTTATAGCTGCTTTCCAGTAAACTGGTGTCACAGATAGAACGTCATTTTTTATTTTTAAATGACTACACTGGAGTTTCTTGTTAATTTGAAGAAAAAACATTTTATTCAAGCACATTTTTCAGTTTTGTCTAGATAAGAAACATCTTACCACTTGTGTTATTTTATTTTATTTATTTATTTTTTGATAGGACAGAGAGAAATTGAGAGAGGAGGGAAAGACAGAGAGGGAGAGAGAAAGAAAGACAACTGAAGACCTGCTTCACTGCCTGTGAAGCTACCCCTTGTAGGTAGGGAGCTAGAGGCTCGAACCAGGATCCTTACACTTTCTACCATGTGCACTTAACCTGCTGTGCTACTGCTCAGACCCCATCACTTGTGTTCTTTTATATCATTTAATCTGAAAGGTTACTTCTTAAAATATATATTTTATATTTTCATAAATTTAATATGCACTATTAAAATATGCAAGATTAACGTCTTTCTGTTTCAAAGATGGCAGTTAAAATATTAATGGACCACAGGTAAGACATTAAAGATTCTTTCAGAAACAAAAATAAAACCAATTAAAAAGAAGGGAGGCAGGCAGTGGTGCACCTGGTTAAGCATACGTATTACCATCTACAAGGAACCAGATTCAGGCCCCTGCTCCCCACCTGCATGGGAGACATACCATGAAGCAGATCTGCAGGTGTTTTTCTCCCCCTCTCTCTCTTTATATCCCCCTATCCAATTTCTATCTGTTCTGTGTAATAAAAATAAAAGGAAAGAAAAAATGGCCACTGGGAGCAGTGGATTTGTAGTCACTGAGCCCCAGTGGTAACCCTGGTTACCATTACAAAATAAATTTTTTAAAAAATTACATGACCATAAATATAATAGACAGCTGAAGATAGGTCAAAATTAGGAAGCAGTCCTGGGTGTTTTCCTATTCTTTTTTATTTTTAAAGATTTTATTTATTTATTCATGAAAAATGATAGGACAGAGAGGAAGAACCAGACATCACTCTGGAACATGTGCTGCTGGGAATTGAACTAGGGACATCATGCTTGAGAGTTCAAAGCCTAGTCCACTGTGCCACCTCCTGGACCACTGTTTTTCATTCTTTTAAAAAAATATTTATTAATTTATTTTTGTTGCCCTAGTTTCTTTTATTAATTAATTAATTAATTTAAAAGAGGAGATATCAACAAAACCATAGGATAGGAGGGATACAACTCCACACAGTTTCCAAAACCAGATCTCTATATCCCATCCCCTCCCCTGATAGCTTTCCCATTCTTTATCCCTCTGGGAGTATGGACCCAAGGTCATTTTGGGTTGCAGAAGGTGAGGCTCTGTCTTCTGTAATTGCTTCTCCACTGAAGATGGGCTTGGACTGGTCGATCCATACTCCCAGCCTGCCTCTTTCTTTCCCTAGTAGGATGGGGTTATGGGGAAGCTGAGCTCCAGGACATATTGGTGGAGTTGTCTGTCCAGGGAAGTCTGATTGGCATCCTGCTGGCATCTGAAGCCTGGTGGCTGAAAAGAGAGTTAATGTACAAAGCCAAACAAATTGTTGAATCATTATGGACCTGAAGGCTGGAATATAGTGCAGATAAAGTGTTGGGGGGTACTCACTGCAGACTATTGTGTACTTCTGCTTTCAGGGATATATTTTGCCCTAGTTTATGGATACATGTGAACATAAGCTCTATCTCAGGGGACCTGATCTATATCTAGGTTTTGGGACTTTGTTAGGAAATGAAACACCTGAAATGGAATTAGAAAATACTATGAAAGGAAAGGTCTCACCTGAGGAATAAAGCTGAAGGGTGTCATTCGACACCTGAAGTCACTGGACACAGTCTGAAGTGAAGCATGATGGGGCGGCACTCCTTGTGTTGATTAGGTTGCAATATTATTTGATATGAATTGAGAGAAGCATGCAGGAAAGTGTGCTCCACCCTAAGGTTCCAGGACTGGGGAAATATAGGCTCTATAGTGGAAATGTGAGGTTCCTGCTGTCTTAGGGTTCAAGAAGATGATGGACAGTTATTGTTATTATCACATTATTTGGTAATTGGGCTAACTTTGAAAAGCCCCTTTGTTAGGGTTTGCTGTATAATGCCCAGCATCTTGTATACAGTTGTTTCACTGGTTGCTTCTGTTCTACCTGCTATAGGCTTTTGAGAGAGTCCAAGTATCAAAGACTCAGCCTATGTATTAAGAAGACTCAGTCTGTGTTTTAAAATTTTTAAGACATACAATCAGTTTTCCCCTCTCATATTAATTAAATAGTGATTTATATGACTGTAATTTATTAGAAGTGTACATAAACACCATTCCCACCACCAAAAGCCTGTGTCCCATCCCATTCCCCCCTGTGCCTATTATATGAATGTTACTTCTTTTGAGATCATCACATATGTCTCTGTTGTTTTCAGTGTCTCTCAATCTCCTTTTGAGCTCTTTTACCTCTTTCTTAGTTTTCTCTAGCTCATCCTCTCTCTGGCTAATTCTGTTTTCTGTTTCTGTTAGTCTGCTTTCCCTTCCGTCAGCTTCTTTCTTCAGTTCAACTATTTCAGCTTTCAGTTCTCTAATTACCTCGAGGTAGCTAGTATTTTCTTTGAGGGTCTCATCTGTTGTTTCCCTAATTCTGCTGGCCCTTTCCTCCATAACTGTCTTCATTTCTGTTATTATTAAGTTTACTACTGCTTGCATGCTTTTCTTATCAATGGTTACCTCGGGCTGATTTGTAGTTTCTTCTGGGCTCTTTTCTTCATTCATTGTAGTTGCAGTTTTATTTGCTCTTGGTTTAACCATTTTTTTATTGATGTTTTTATTTTTATGTTCTGTTGTTCTTCACTTGTTGTGTTTTGAGTACAAGCCACAATATGCTAAAAACATTTATGAGAAATGCAATCAACAACCTCGGTAATTACAATAGTAAATGAAGCAAGGTTTGAAGCAGTTTAACCAATACCAGTTAGCCAAACAATGCCTCCAGTCCAAAAAAAAAAAAAATAGCAACCAAATACAAATGAAAAAGAAAGAGAAAGGAAAAAAGGGATATCAAGAATAGACAATTAAGGAAATCTATTGTCCACTGTAAATTCTAGGGGTCACAAGAGGAGAAAGGGCAGTAGAGAAGAGACACACAGAAAGAGAGTCCTCTCTGAGTCAGATTTCTTCCCTAAAATAATCCACAAACAAGTATCAGTGAATTCAGAAAGCAGAAGAAGGTGAAAGGAAGAAAGGAAGACACAAAAAAGAAAACAGAAAAAAGAGAAGAAAAAAAAAGCAGTGAAATGAAAGGTTTTTTTTAATTATTATTTAATTTAATTAGCTAGGAGGAGGGAGAAGGGGGGAGAGTGGATAGAGGAAGTAGGTAGGTTCCTCTCACAATGGTTAGGACACCCAGTCACGTAACAATGGAAAATACACTAATAGTTAATTTTGGTCAAACTGAAGGAGGGGAGGGAAAGGGACACAGGTAGATATAATAGTAATAATAACATAGAATAGAGTAAAAAACCCATAACAGTTAGTCTGCAGCTTGGATGGCTCCTGATTGGCTCGGGCACCCTAAGCAAGGACAAGCAATTATTCAAAAAAGAAACCTCCAGGTAGTCTTTGTGGTGTGAGGCTCTAATTGGTTAGATATTTGTCACTTTAATTGGGCTTGAGCCACTTAGAAGGAAAAAAAAAAAAAGATAAAAGGGATTCAGAAAGGAAAAGTGTTGGAATCACAAGCCTGATGAGCCAGGAATCTTGGTAAAGAAAAAAAGCTCAGCAGGGAGCCTGCTAGTAGCAGCTCTCCAGCCCCTGGGGTCTTGTTGTGGGGTGGGGGGGTACTTCAGAAATAATAAAAATCCTTTTTTTTCCCTCTGTTTTCTAACTCAAATTTTGCTGTAGTCACCTCCTTGGTGTCACACCTAGGACCCCTTTTTCATTGTCCTGTTGAAGGCCAGATATCCTACCCTTTCCAACAGTTGTTTTCAGAGCTCATGCCAGTAGCTGCTTCCAAGTCCTCATCTTAGCTCTGCCCCCATTGCACTTGTTGTTTTATTGTTGTAGCTATTATTGTTATTGATGTTGTTGTTCTTGGATAGGACAGAGAGAAATGGAGAAAAGAGGGGAAGACAGAGAAGGGGAGAGAAAGATTGACACCTGCAGACTTGCTTCACCGTCTGTGAAGTGACTCCCCTGCAGGCAGGGAGCCAGGGGCTCAAACTGGGATCCTTATGCCGGTCCTTGCACCTTGTGCGCTTAACCCACTGTGCTACTGCCTGACTCCCTGTTTTTCTGTTCTTTCAGGAAAAAAAAAAAAAAAAACCCTAGTGATAAAAAAAGAAAATAGGCAAAACCAGTATCCACCATCAGAGCCATCTGAAGTGGTTCATACATATTGCATATTGCGTTTGCTTAGAGAACGATTTAAGAGAGTAAGGTAAGTAAGTAAGGTAAGAGAAGCTTTTTTAAAAGTATTATCCCAAAGAGAGAGGAAGTTTCTGTACGATGTGGGAGTGAGTAAATCACTCAATAGAGAGCACATTCTGACA
The DNA here is from genome assembly GCF_950295315.1 of Erinaceus europaeus. NCBI lineage: Eukaryota > Metazoa > Chordata > Mammalia > Eulipotyphla > Erinaceidae > Erinaceus > Erinaceus europaeus. The sequence goes on from NC_080166.1 coordinate 78,039,009, forward strand.
TTAAGATCTACAAGATTCTCAAATTAGGCAAAAATCAATGTTTTTCTTTAATAGGCCAGCCTATGTCACAGTGGGTGGCAACTCTCCTTAAAGAAGAGATGTAGAAAGCTGAGGCTGACAGAAAGTACATCAGACACCTAGTAGAAAAGGATTTTTTCTTTTTAAAAATTTTAATAGTTGTTTAATAATAATTAACAAGATTGTAAGTTAGCAGGGGTATAATTCCACACTGTTTCCACCACCAGAGGAAGGAAAGGATTTTTAAAACACTTTTTTAACTATTAGGGGGATTAATAGTTTATAGTTGACAGTGAGTACGGTTGTTTAGTAAATCTGTAAAATTTCTGTTTTTTATAAAACATTCTAACCATCCCCCCAGGTCCTCTTCCACCATTATGCATCACCACCTGAACCACTGCCCCTCCACAGTCCTTTAATTTTGTGCAATACACCAAATCAAGTCCAAGGTATGATTTGTGATTCCCCATTCTATTCTTATTTCTCACCTTCTGTCCATGAGTGAGACCATCTCATATTCATCCTTTTTCTGGCTTATGTCACTGAACAAGATTACTTCACGTTCCATCCAAGATGATGTGAGATGAATTCATCATTTTTAATAAATGACTAGTATCCCACTATGTGATATATATATATCACTGTTTTAACCACTCATCTGTTGTTGGACATCTGTATTACATTACTTCCAGGTTTTGGCTATTATAAATTTTGCTATGTACATAGGTATACACAAATCTTTTTTGATGTTTATGTTTGGTTCCTTTAGGATATATCCCTAGGAGAGGAATTGCCTGGTATAGGGTAGGCCCATTTGTAGCCATCTAAGAGTTCTCCAGATTGCTCTTCACAGGGGTTAGACTAATATATTTCCCATAAGCAGTGCAGGAGGGTTTCTTTGCTCCCATAATGTCTACAAAGAGAAGATTTAAGTAAAGTTTGCATTTCTTCCAATTTATCTCCAAGACCAAGTAATATGGATAATCAGAATGAGGCAAAAAATGGGAATATAGGAACCAGTTAACCACTTGGTTAACTGCATGTATTACCACACACAAGGACTTGGGTTTGAGTTCCTGGTCCCCAACTGCAGAGGGAAAGAAGGTTTTACAAGTGGCAAAGCAGTGCTGCACATGTTTCTTTGTTTCTCTTTCCCTCTATATCCCTTTCCTCTCAATTTCTCTTTGTTCTATCAAGTAAAATAAGTTAAACATTAAAAAAATAATAATGGGAATATGAATGGATTGTGTTTTTCCTGGTTTTACATAAATTAGGTAGACCAGAAGGAAATCGTCCACTGAGATATTTAGCATATGAGAAAATAATTAAATAGGTATTTTGAGTACCTCAGATACTAAGATAATAATTAAGCCTAAAGCTAGCTGATTGCTGGACTAGCTTCATGGGCGGAAGACAGATGACCAGAGACTCATGGCTGAGCTGGAAAGCAGTATCTCTTTATTCATGCGAAACACAGCGCAATCTAAGCCAAGCTATCTCTAATCACAATCCTGTCCTTAGATACACTCGCCAAGTAGGGTGGAAACAGGATGTGATGTAGAGAGGGTGGAGCGAAAAGACAGTGGTGGAAATCAGGATGATTTCCAGGAGAGGGGGCAGAGAAAAAAGACATCGTGAACCAGTGGGGATTAAACCAATGCCCTGCAGGCAGGGTGGTGCTTAGTTAACAGTGGTTATGTAAATAGAATACATTGTAAGCAGGGGGATTAAACCAATGAAACAGAAGGGGTCTTAGAAGCATACCAACATCTGATGAGAAAAAGAGAAATTTATTGGTGCCATAAATAACCAACTATACATATGGAAGAAACAGATTAATTCTGAGTAGCTTTCAATGCAATCTTAAACATGTTCATAAATAGTTTCATTGATGCAGAGAAATTTGGAAAAAAGAAAGGTGTTAGTTGGGAGGATTACCAACAATGGGATATGGTGATTAAGGCCTATAGACTTATGTTCTGCTTTCTATATTGATCTGAGATAAGAAGAATCAAGTTTTCCAGTATAGTGGGGAAGAAACTCTAGAGAAGAGTTCTTTGTATATGTGATTATGTAATATAAAGTTTCTTTAAATTTATCCTCCACTCTAGTTCAGAGCCCCTCCCATGAAATCAATCTTTTGCCAGATTTTTACTCCCCTACCTGGACATTCTTCAATTTTATTTTGGTCACATGGGAAGGATAGTTCTTTTCACCAGGATGTTTCACAGAACAAAAAAGTGTAGTGGCTGGTGTATTACACTAAAGTAAAAGACTCTGGGGTGGGGGTGGAGGTTCAGGTCCTGGAAGACAGAGGAAGACCTAGTGGAGTTTGAATGGTTATGGGGAAAATTAAGAAATGTTACACATGTACAAACTATTGTATTTTACTTTACTATTGACTGTAAACCATTAATTACCCATTAAAGAAATTAAAAACAAAAGTGGTAGTGGCAGTTACTTAAACTGTAATGTTTTCCAGGTGTATAGGGCTTAGTTAAAATTATGTCTTCTGATTTACATTATGCTTAGGTGGAAGTGTTTCATTCTCTTACGTTTCTCAAAAACTTCACATACATGAAGTGCTCAGTATATTCTCCATCTTTATTAGGAAATCTATAAAATCTGTAATTTCAAGTGAACATATAAACTGGTCATATCCTCTCTACCACACACATCTGCCTACATGCAGCTTTACCCCACTTCCTACAAATAGACTTCCTACAAAAAGGCCACATTGCTGAATTAAGTCACAAGCAAAGTTATCAAAATGTAATCAATTTACTCTTTTTAGTAGCATAATTGGCATCTTCTCTCATCTGGCAACTTACAATTTAGAAATACTTATAATTTATTCTTTGACACTTGCATAGTTCACTGAGAAAGTTTCCCAGTGACCATGGGTATCTGTTGGCATATGTAACAAAACCAAGGGATAGATTTGGAGAATCAGCTTGACGGTAGCAAAATGTTCTTGCGCTCTTCTGGAAGAGTTCACTAACAGATGGCAACTTGTCATTGTTAATGGAGTGTTATCCTGCAAAACTTCAAGGATCCACGCAGAGTGTGACACTCTTCCCCTCCTCTTTTCAAGCCACCTCACAGAAATAGCCAATAATGACCTCTTTCTCTTCACAGATGATTCCGCCTTATGTCGACCGATTCCTTCCAAGCCACATCGTGGCTGCTTTGATCCAAATATGACAAAAGACTTTGTTGTTTGACAATTAATCAAGGAACTAAATATTAGAGGAATGGAGATGAAATAGAAAGGATATTGTGACCAAAGATTATAGTCCTGAGTTCTAGCCATGTCTCTGTGAGCTCTGGCCAGATAGCTTCAGACTGAGGATTTTATTGTTCTTATTGAAACATGAACAAATTGCCTTAAACAAACAAGAGATTCATGTAGAGTAAATCTGTGAGGCTCTAATTTTTTTGATACTAACAAAGAAAGCATAAATGTGTTAAATGCGTATATGCAACTGTATTATATTCAGTTTATTTTACTCTAACAAAGTTATGTACTATTAAGAAAACAGAAATTTGATGTCTAAAATAAATTTTGGTCACAAAACATATAGCAAAAGCACTTTAAGCTGTATTTATTTTTGCAGTACATAGGTTTAGGAGCTTATTTATAGTGCAATTTTTAATTTTATAATTAGTTTAACTGCTAACTTATCATTGTGGAAAAGACAATATAAAATGATAAAAACACATAAGATTAGTGCAGACCATAAAAAACGTTATCACTGAGGCATGGAGGGTGTGTGTGTGTGTATGTTTGTGTGAATACTCTTACACATACGGTTCGTGATCTTGTCCAGCAAAAATAAATAAATAAATAAATACATCAGATAGATTAGCAGAAGAAAACAATTACAATATACAGAGAATTTTCAGGTCTACAAATTCTATAGTAAAGAAAAAAAAGGAATGACAAAGAGTTTTAATTTTTGAGTTAATGATGAGGTAGGCATATCAAGGATAGAGGATAATTCTCACCTGAAGAGAAATGGGTAACATAAAATAAAGCCAGATGCTCTACAGGTTTGCCCTGATGTCAGATGGATTTCTTTGATTAACAACAATAACAACAACAAAAAACAACACTATTTCTGGCAATTGAGGAGGTGGGTCAGTTGGTATAGTATAGAATTTGTTAACTTGAGGCCCTGTGTTTACTTCCTGGCACTTTATATGCCAGAGCAGTGCTCAAGTAATGCTCACTAAGTATCTTACTCTGCATAAACAAAATCCTATTAATACTTTTTTTTCAACCAAAACTAATAGTGCTTTAGACATCAAATTACCTATACATCCATATTATAAATGCATATTGGTAGATTAGAATAAAGTCATATTTTAAGAAGTGATAGTAATTGTAATCAATCAAGAGGACTTAACAATTATTAATATCTATGCACCCAATGAGAAGCCATCTAAATACATCAAACTTCTACTGAAAGAGCTACAGCAATATATTAACAGTAACACAATCATAGTAGGGGACTTCAACACCCCACTATCTCAACTTGACAGATCATCCAGGAAGAAAATCAGTAAAGACATAAGGGACCTAAATGAAGAGATAGATAAACTAGAACTATTGGACATTTTCAGAGTCATTCATCCCAAGAAACTGGAATACACATTTTACTCAAATCCACATGGATCATTCTCAAGGATAGACCATATGTTAGGCCACAAAGACAGCATCAGCCAATTCAAGAGCACTGAAATCATCCCAAGCATCTTCTCCGACCACAGTGGAATTAAACTAACACTTAACAATCAACAAAAGATTAGTAACAGTCCCAAAATGTGGAAGCTCAACAGTACACTTCTTAACAACTTCTGGGTCAAAGAGGAAATCAAGGAAGAAACCAAAATGTTTCGAGAGTTCAATGAAAATGAAGACACAAGCTATCAAAATATTTGGGACACAGCTAAAGCAGTCCTAAGAGGGAAGTTCATAGCTATACAAGCACACATTAGGAAACAAGAAAAGGCACAAATAAACAGCCTGATTGTACATCTTAAAGACCTAGAAGAAGAACAACAAAGGAACCCTAAAGCAACCAGAAGGACAGAAATTACTAAAGTTAGGGCAGAAATAAATAACATTGAGAACAGGAAAATAATACAAAAGATCAATGAAAGTAAATGTTGGTTCTTTGAAAGAGTAAACAAAATCGACAAGCCTTTAGCCAGACTCACAAAACAAAAAAGGGAGAAGACCCAAATAAATCGGATAGTAAATGAAAGAGGAGATATCACAACAGACACTGCGGAAATTCAACATATCATGCGAGGCTTCTATGAACAACTATATGCCACCAAGTTAGAGAACCTGGAAGAAATGAATGATTTCCTAGATACCTAGCAACTTCCAAAACTAAGTAAAGAGGAAGTGGATAACATGAACAGGCCCATCACAGCTACTGAAATTGAAACAGTTATCAAAAATCTTCCCAAAAATAAAAGTCCTGGACCAGATGGTTTTACAAATGAATACTACAAAATTTTCAAAGAAGATACCTCTACTTTTAAAAGTCTTCCAGAAGATTGAAGACACTGGAATACTCCCTGCCAGCTTCTATGAAGCCAACATCACCCTGATACCAAAAGCAGACAGGGACACAACCAAAAAAGAAAACTACAGACCAATATCTCTGATTAACATAGATGCGAAAATATTGAACAAAATTCTAGCCAACCGGATACAGCAGTATATCAAAAAAATTGTTCATCATGACCAAGTGGGGTTTATGCCAGGCATACAAGGTTGGTTTAATATACGTAAATCAATCAATGTGATCCACCACATCAACAAAAGCAAGACCAAAAACCACATGGTCATATCAATAGATGCAGAGAAAGCCTTTGACAAAATACAACATCCCTTTATGATCAAAACACTACAAAAAATAGGAATAGATGGAAAATTCCTGAAGATAGTGGAGTCTATATATAGCAAACTTACAGCCAACATCATACTCAATGGTGAAAAACTGGAAGCATTTCCCCTCAGATCAGGTACTAGACAGGGCTGCCCACTATCACCATTACTATTCAACATAGTGTTGGAAGTTCTTGCCATAGCAATCAGGCAGGAGCAAGGAATTCAAGGCATACAGATTGGAAGAGAAGAAGTCAAACTCTCCTTATTTGCAGATGACATGATAGTATACATGGAAAAACCTAAGGAATCCAGCAAGAAGCTTTTGGAAATCATCAGGCAATACAGTAATGTGTCAGGCTATAAAATTAAGATTCAAAAGTCAGTGGCATTCCTCTATGCAAACACTAAGTTAGAAGAAATTGAAATCCAGAAATCAGTTCCTTTTTCTATAGCAACAAAAACAATAAAATATCTAGGAATAAACCTAACCAAAGAAGTGAAAGACTTGTATACTGAAAATTATGAGTCACTACTCAAAGAAATTGAAAAAGACACAAAGAAGTGGAAAGATATTCCATGCTCATGGGTTGGAAGAATTAACATCATCAAAATGAATATATTACCCAGAGCCATCTACAAATTTAATGCTATCCCCATCAAGATCCCAAGCACATTTTTTAGGAGAATAGAACAAATGCTAAAAATGTTTATCTGGAACCAGAAAAGACCTAGAATTGCCAAAACAATCTTGAGAAAAAAGAACAGAACCAGAGGCATCACACTGCCAGATCTCAAACTATATTATAGGGCCATTGTCATCAAAACTGCTTGGTACTGGAACACGAACAGACACACTGACCAGTGGAATAGAATTGAGAGCCCAGAAATGAGGCCCCACACCTATGGACATCTAATCTTTGACAAAAGGGCCCAGACTATTCAATGGGGAAAGCAGAGTCTCTTCAACAAATGGTGTTGGAAACAATGGGTTGAAACATGCAGAAGAATGAAGCTGAATCACTGTATTTCACCAAATACAAAAGTAAATTCCAAGTGGATCAAGGACTTGGATGTTAGACCAGAAACTATCAGATACTTAGAGGAAAATATTGGAAGAACTTTTTTCTGCATAAATTTTAAAGACATTTTCAATGAAACAAATCCAATTACAAGGAAGACTAAGGCAAGTATAAACCTATGGGACTACATCAAATTAAAAAGATTCTTCACAGCAAAAGAAACCACTACACAAATCAAGAGACCCCTCACAGAATGGGAGAAGATCTTTACATGCCATACATCAGATAAGAGTTTAATAACCAACATATATAAAGAGCTTACCTGACTGAACAACAAGACAACAAATAACCCCATCCAAAAATGGGGGGAGGAATTGGACAGAATATTCACCACAGAAGAGATCCAAAAGGCCGAGAAACACATGAAAAAATGCTCCAAGTCTCTGATTGTCAGAGAAATGCAAATCAAGACAACAATGAGATATCACTTCACTCCTGTGAGAATGTCACACATCAGAAAAGGTAACAGCAGCAAATGCTGGAGAGGGTGTGGGGTCAAAGGAACCCTCCTGCACTGCTGGTGGGAATATAAATTGGTCCAACCTCTGTGGAGAACAGTCTGGAGAACTCTCAGAAGGCTAGAAATGGACCTACCCTATGACCCTGCAATTCCCCTCCTGGGGATATATCCTAAGGAACCCAACACATCCATCCAAAAAGATCTGTGTACACATATATTCTTGGCAGCACAATTTGTAATGGCCAAAACCTGGAAACAACCCAGGTGTCCAACAACAGATGAGTGGCTGAGCAAGTTGTGGTATATATACACAATGGAATACTACTCAGCTGTAAAAAATGGTGACTTCACCATTTTCAGCCTATCTTGGATGGACCTTGAAAAAATCATGTTGAGTGAAATAAGTCAGAAACAGAAGGATGAATATGGGATGATCTCACTCTCAGGCCGAAGTTGAAAAACAAGATTAGAAAAGAAAACACAAGTCGAACCTGAAATGTAATTGGAGTATTACACCAAAGTAAAAGACTCTGGGGTGGGTGGGTGGGTGGGTGGGGTGAATACAGGTCCATGAAAAATGATGAATGAAATAGTGGGGGTTGTATTGCTAAATGGGAATCTGGGGAATGTTATGCATGTAAAAAAAGAAAAAGAAGTAGAAACGCAAAGCAGAAATTGACTGAGTTTGGAGTATGGCACCAAAGTAAGAAAGCAGAAGTATACTAGAGTTTGCAGTGAGTACCTCCCTAATACTTCCTCTCCACTTTTCCAAGCTTTGGGTCCATGATTGCTCAACAATTTGTTTGGCTTTGTATGTTAACTCTCTTTTCAGTCACCAGGTTCCAGGTGTCATCAGGATGCCGGCCAGACTTCCCTGGATTGAAGACACCACCAATGTGTCCTAGAGCTCAGCTTCCCCAGAGACCCATCCTACTAGGGAAAGAGAGAGGCAGACTGGGAGTATGGACCGACCAGTCAACGCCCATGTTCAGCGAGGAAGCAATTACAGAAGCCAGACCTTCTACCTTCTGCAACCCTCAATGACCCTGGGTCCATGCTCCCAGAGAGATAGAGAATGGGAAAGCTATCAGGGGAGGGGGTGGGTTATGGAGATTGGGTGGCGGGAATTCTGTGGAGTTGTACCCCTCCTACCCTATGGTTTTGTTAATTAATCCTTTCTTTAATAAAAAAAAAAAAAAAAAGAGTGACAGACACCAAAATAGTGCTGTCACCTAGGCGCTCCTCCCATTTTCATCCATGATGACTATATTAAACCTAGTACTTCACATTATTTAATTAATACTTTAAGCACAGAATGATCTTTTCATGGGTGGAAAATTTATTCTATTTTGTTTTGACAAGTTGATTTAAAATTGCTTCTTAAATAAACTGAATTAAAAAGTATGGAATTTAAAGAGACTATAAAAAAAAAAGAAGTGATAGTAATTGTACAAATTAATTTATATTGATTGGCTTTTAAAAAAATCATCTTTGTTTGACCTATGATAGATAGTAGCAGGGAAGATATCTGAGCATCTTATAACCCTACAGAGAAAAATGTTGATTCTATTATTTTTTATTTCTTAAATATTTAATTTTTTAAATATTCATTATTGGATAGAGACAGAGAGAAATTGAGAGAGAGGGGGATACAGAGAGGGAAAGAGAGACAGAGAGACACCTGCAGCTCTGCTTCATCACTCATGAAACTTTCCCCCTGCAGGTAAGGACCAGGGGCTTGAACCTGGGACCTTATGCACTGAAATGTGAGCACTTAACCAGGTGTGCCACCACATGGCCCCCTAATTCTATTATTCTAAGAATGAACAACATAAAATATGCATGTACATGATTTATGTCAACATAATCTGTGAAATTGGTTATGATGTATTAATCTTTCAGAGTTATTGAAATGAGATAATAAAACAACCATAAATTAATTACAGATTTCATATTGGGAATTTGCTAGTATTAGGAATACTTATTTACAAGTCAGTTTGTCTATTAATTTTTAGGTCTGTGAACAAAAAATATTTTTCATGGTAAGTTTATATACTTAACTATTTGGTAATTATTTGAACATGTTAACTAAAAGTCCCATGGATTTCTCTAAATGACTTTTCTTTCTTTTACTCTTATGATGTACTGCACACTTAAGTTCTCTATTATAAGTTTTATTGAGAAATTTGTTGCATATCTATTAATACTTTAATATTTGTATACCAGTACCTTTTTAAAAATTTATTTATTGGGGAATTAATGTTTTACATTAGACAGAAAATACAATAGAGTGTACATGCATACCATTTCCCAGTTTTCATACAACCCCCACTAGGTCCTCTCATCCTTTTTGGACCCCCCACAGACCCACCCCAGAATCTTTTACTTTGGTGCAATACACCAATTCCAATTCAGGTTCTACTGGTGTTTTCTCTTCTGATCTGGTTTTTCAACTTCTGCCTGTGAGTGAGATCATCCCATATTCATCCTTCTGTTTCTGACTTATTTCATTTAACATTAATTTTTCAAGGTCTATCCAAGATTGGCTTAAAATGGTAAGTCACCATTTTTTATAGCTGAGTAGTATTCCATTGTGTATATATACCACAACTTGCTCATCCACTCATCTGTTGTTGGACACCTAGGTTGCTTCCAGGTTTTGGCTATTACAAATTGTGCTGCTAAGAACATATGTGTACACAGATCTTTTTGGATGGGTGTGTTGAGTTCCTTAGGATATATCCCCAGGAGCAGAATTTCAGGATCATAGGTTAGGTCCATTTCTAGTCTTCTGAGAGTTCTCCAGACTGTTCTCCACAGAGGCTGGACCAATTTACATTCACCCCAGCAGTGGGGGAGGGTTTCTTCGACCCTACAACCTCTCCAGAATTTTCTGCTGCTACCTTTTCTGATGTATGACATTCTCACAGGAGTGAAGTGATATCTCATTGTTGTCTTTATATGCATTTCTCTGACAATCAGAGACTTGGAGCATTTTTCTTGTGTTTCTCAGCCTTTTGGATCTCTTCTGTGGTGAATATTCTGTTCACGTCCTCCCTCCATTTTTGGATGGGGTTATTTTTTGTCTTGTTGAGATTTGCAAGTTCTTTATATATTCTGGTTATTAGCATCTTGTCTGATGTATGACATGTAAACATCTTCTTCCATTCTGTGAGGGGTCCCTTGGTTTGGGTAGTGGTTTCTTTTGCTGTGCAGAATCTTTTTAATTTGATGTAGTCCCATAGGTTTATGCTTGCCTCACTCTTCTTTGTAATTGGATTTGTTTCATTGAAGATGTCTTTAAAATTTATACGAAAAAGAGTTCTGGCAGTATTTTCCTCTAACTAGTTTCTGGTTTAGCATACAAGTCATTGATCCACTTGGAATTTACTTTTATGTTTGGTGAAATATAGTGGTTCAGTTTCATTCTTCTGCATGTTTCAACCCATTTTTTTCCAACACCATTTGTTGAAGAGACTCTACTTTCCCCATTTAAAAGTCTGCGCACCTTGGTCAAAGATTTGGTTTCCATAGGTGTGGAGGCTTACTTCTGGGCCCTAAATTTTATTCCACTGGTGAGTGTGTCTATTCATGTTCTAGTACTAAGCAGTTCTGATGGAAATGGCCCTAATACAATTTGAGATCTGGGAGTATGATGTCTCCAGTTCTGTTCTTTCTTCTCAAGATTGTTTTGGCAATTCTAGGTTTTTTCTTGTTCCAGAAAAACATTTGTAACATTTGTTCTTTTCTCCTAAAAAATGTAGTTGGGATATTGATGGGGATATCATTAAATTTGTAGATGGTTCTCGGTAGTATATTCATTTTGATGTTGTTAATTCTTCCAACCCATGAACATGGAATAATTTTCCACTTCTTTGTGTCTTTTGTTATTTACTTAAAAAGTGGGACCTTTTTTTTAAAAATCTTTTTATTTAATTTTATTTATTTATTTATTCCCTTTTTTGCCCTTGTTTTATTGTTGTAGTTATTATTATTGATGTCATTGTTGTTGGATAGGACAGAGAGAAATGGAAAGAGGAGGGGAAGACAGAGAAGGTGAGAAAGACAGACACCTGCAGACCTGCTTCACCGCTTGTGAAGTGACTCCCCTGCAGGTGGGGAGCTGGGGGCTCGAACCGGAATACTTACGCTGGTCCTTGCATTTAGCACCATGTGCACTTAACCCATTGCACTACCACCCGACTCCCGTTTCTTTTGCTATCTCCTTAAGCAGTGACTCATAATTTTCAGTATACAGGTCTTTCACTTCTTTGGTTAGGTTTATTCCTAGATATTTTATTGTTTTTTGTTGCTATTGTAAAAGAAATTGATTTCTGGATTTCATCCTTTTCTAACTTAGTGTTTGCATAGAGGAATGCCACTGACTTTAGGGTGTTAATTTTATAGCTTGACACCTTATTGTACTGCCTGATGATTTCAAAAAGCTTCTAGCTCGATTCCTTAGGTTTTCCTATGTATACTATCATGTCATCTGCAAATAGGGAGAGTTTGAATTCTTCTCGTCCAATCTGTATGCCTTTAATTCCTTGCTTCTGCCTGACTGCTATGGCAAGAACTTCCAACACTATGTTGAATAGTAATGGTGATAGTGGGCATCCCTGTCTAGTACCTGATCTGAGGGGAAATGCTTCTAGTTTTTCACCATTGAGTATGATGTTGGCTGTAGGTTTGCTGTATATAGACTCCACTATCTTCACGAATTTTACATCATTCCCATTTTTTGTAGTGTTTTGATCATAAAGGGATGTTGTATTTTTCCAAAGGCTTTCTTTGCATCTATTGATATAACCATGTGGTTTTTGATCTTGCTTTTGGTGATGTGGTGGATCATGTTGATTGACTTACATATATTCAACCAACCTTGCATGCCTGGGATAAACCCCACTTGGTCATGATAAACAATCTTTTGAATATACTGCTGTGTCCAGTATATGGCTAAAAATTTTTCAATATTTTAGCATCTGTATTCATCAGAGATATTGGTATATACTTTTCTTTTTTGGATGTATCCCTGTCTGCTTTTGGTATCAGAATGATGTTGGCTTCATAGAAGATGGAGTATTCCAGTGTCTTCTTTTAAAAGTAGAGGTATTAATTCTTCTTTGAAGGTTTTGTACAATTCATTTGTAAAACCATCTGGTCCAGGATTTTTATTCTTAGGAAGGTTTTTGTAACTGTTTCAATTTCATTAGCTTTGATAGTCCTGTTCATGTTATCTAGTTCCTTTTTACTTGATTTTGGAAGTTCGTAGGTATCTAGGTAATCGTCCATTTCTTCCAGGTTCTATAACTTGGTGGCATATAGTTGTTTATAGAAGCCTCACATGATATGTTGAATTTCTGCGGAGTCTGTTGTGATATCTCCTCTTTCATTTATGGGCCATTGGGTTGTATGATAGTTTTCAATCCTTTCACTTTGAGTCTGTGTTTGTCTTGATGAGTAAGGTGGGTTTTCTGTAGACAGCATATAGTTGGGTTGTGTTTTCTGATCTATCATCCTACTCTGTGACTTTTAATAGGTGAATTCAGGCCATTTATATTTATAATTAGTCCTTGATCTTGCTAATTCTGTCTTCAGCCTCGTTTATTCTATTCTCTCTCTCCCCTCTACTGTTTTCTGGAGTTCATCTATTTTGTTACTCTGTTCTGATACTGTTTTAGCTTGTTCAGCTAGTTGTGTTCTTATCTCAGCTATTTAAGCTTTCTGTTCTCTAATAACCTTGAGATAATTAATGTTTTCTTCCAGAGTCTCATTTGTTGTTTCTCCATTTCTGATGACAATTCTTTCAAACTCTTTACTCACTCCTGATATTATTTCCTTAACTTGTGTTTGGATGTTGACCTCATTATTTTGTGGTTTAACATTTTGGGGGATTTTAGCTGGACTCTTATCCTGGTTCATTACTCCTATATTTCTTCTTGTTGGTTTAACCTTTTTATATAGTATTTTATGAGGTCCCTCTCTCAGTACTTTTCAAATTACTGATCACTATTGCCTGAATTGACTTGTGTCTAAGTAAGGTAATTAAAGGATTCACAGTTGTGGAAATTTACAGTTGTTTCAACAGTATTTTAATCCCTGAGTTGGAACACAGTGGCCTAAAAGCCTCTTTTGTTCTTTTTCTTCCCTGTAGGCTATGGGAGCCTGAGGGCTTTAAAACTATAAGTAGGCTTCTTAGCTTAATCACTGACTACTGACCAAGAGATAAAGTAGGGTGGGGCAGAGATAATCCAGTGCTTATGCAAAAAGACTCTCACAGCCCCACTGCTAGGCCACTGAGTTATAGATCTTCTCCTGAGTTTCCTTGTTTGTTAGTTCTCTGTCCCCTGCTGTCAGCACAGGGCCTCCCCCCCCACCCTCATACCCACTGCTCCAGATTCTGAGGGCAGTAGCAATGGAGATTCACAGTTGTATTTGGTGAGTATCAGGGGAGTACTGTCCACCCTTCAGCCATCTTTTTGTTGGTGAAACAGACTGGAGGTAATGTTTCAGCTGTTAAACTGCCTGAGTGTTACCAGCCACTTAATCTCTCCCTAGGCCCCTCTCTTTCCACAAACCACACGTGTTTACACTCACCAGTGATTTGGTGGGTTCTTGAAGTCACTCTAGTCCTGTCTTGTTGTGGTCCCAGATAATCTCTCTGGTATTCCTCGTTATCCCGGGAGAAGAGAGGAGAGAAACACAACAGCTATTCTTTTAACGACCAGTATCTATTTTAATGATATAGGTAAGTCTATATCAATATACATGTACATATGTGCATGTGTATAGCATAAACATTTACATCTTCTGAATGCCTGAGAACTTCATTTTGATGGTATATGACACTAGGAATAAAATAATAATTTATCTTTTATAATTTTTATTTGGGTACAACTCCACACAATTCCCACCACCAGAACTCCATATCCAGTCCCCTCCCTTGATAGCTTTCCTATTTTTTTTATAGTTTATTTTTTTAAATTTTTAAAATTATTTTTTTCCCTTTTGTTGCCTTATTGCTTTTTATTTTTGTTGTAGTTATTGTTTGTTGTATGCTTCACATTGGTTTGGTCTCGCTCTCCCCCCACCAGGAGAATTGGTTTGGCCCTTGCTAGTTTGGCGCCTCTCTTTATCCCTGCCCCCATGCTAAGTAGTTCGGGAGTTCTTGGCTCAGCTGTGTGAGAAGAAGGATGCGGGAGAGATCTGTGTGGTGATTAGTTTGGGTTAGTTTATGAATCATTGTTCGTGAATAAAGAAATACAGCTTCCCGGCTCAGCCATGTGTCCACGCGTCTCTGTCTACCGCCGCTAAGCTAGCCCGGCCAGCTGGAAGCCCTGAACTTTAACTTCAAATAGCGCCCATGTGGACCTGACCTGTGCATCTCTCAGATAAGTGAAGACAATTTGGTTACCTATGCACTATGGCCTTCTCTTCTGCTTGTGAAGAGATCTCCAAAGGCCTCTTCCCTTTCTTCATGAGACTGTTTCGCTGTTTCTGGAACATTTATCTCTGGACCACTCTGTGGTTTCTGCCCAATGCCAACCCACAGGAGCCCAATGCCAGCCCACATGAGCCAGCTTTACGCTGCATGGCGTGGGACATTGGACACGGGCTCCCTCCACGCTGCTTGGCTGCTGGGAGCAGGGCAGCAGACATGGCGGCCCATCATGGCCGCCACCCTGGGGCACCTAGGCGCTCGCCTTCTGCACTGCTGGTCCGCCCGCCCTCCTGCTATGAAGTCTGGACGGATCCTGGACCATCTGGAGACTGTGGGCTCCCTGCCGAAACTGGAAACCCTGGCCGAGATCTCCAGCTTGGGTCTGAAGGCAGAAGAGCTAGAATATGCAGAGATTCGTCCAGAGATTGCTACTACAATTCCTGAAGCTGAAGTTGCACAAGAGGCCACCACTGGACAGCACACTCCCCGAACGGCTAAGACAGTACAGGTCTAAATTCATGTTTAAAATGACATGTCTTCGTAACAAAGGTTTCTCTCCTTGTGTATTAAAGACCATGTTTACGTGTGCATTTAAAGTTTGTTAAACATTAACTTTAAGGTTAAAAATGTAACTTTAAGGCTATATTCTTACCAGACAGAGTTAAATGAAAAAGATTTTCAACATAGTTCTCATAAAGGTAAAATTAACTTACATTCAAAGTCTGAGTTAAAAAATCAATATATTTTAACTAAGTTAGTCTAAAAAAAAAACCTGTGCACACTTAGGGTGTGTCTCCATCTTGAATGGGTGTAACAAAAGGTTAAAAAGACTTTGTTGATGTGTAAAAGTCTCAAATTCCTTCTCAATGAGAAACGTTAGATTGTGCTATGGTTATGCTAATGATTCTCATGCCTGAGGCTTTTTTCTATGGTTCTTATGTTTGCCTTTCCACATTCTATTGTTTGAACTTTAAACAGCCTTAGAATCATGCTGGAAGCGACTTCTAATTGTAATAGAGTTATCAATTGTGGTAAACTTCTAACCTGCTACAGGTTTTGTTTCATAGTAAGTAAATTGCAGCTGTCAAGCTCTCTACAGAAAAGCAGAATTCCAGCAGCTGACCTTCCTCATGCAACGTTCCACCCCTTGGCATTCTTCCGTGGACATCTGCTTTGGACTGGCATTTCTATCAGACTCCTCTTAGACACTTTGCAACTTCCCTTTATGCTGCTGGGTTTCTCAAAGACTGATTGCAGCCAGCTGCCTTGGGATTCTAGGCCATACCCCCCATGCTAGGTAATGCTCACAGAAAAAAAATGCCCGTTGAGGCAAGTAACACCCCCCCCAGAGGCAAAAAAAGGTCCCCCTCAGGCCTTCCCTTGGCAGCACACTGGTTCTTGTCTTACATGTTCCTCCATGTTTGTGCCAGTTTCTTTTTTGAAAATGCCTGTACGATATAGGTTTCTGTTCACCCCACACCCCTGATACTGTGGTCATTTAGTTAAAAAGAAAAGGAGGAATTGTAGGTATGTTTCATATTGGTTTGGTCTCGCTCTCCCCATACCAGGAGAATTGGTTTGACCCTTGCTAGTTTAGCGGGCCCTGTTTCTCCCCACCCCCTATGCTACAGAGTGGCAGAGTTCTTGGCGTGGCCACATGAGGACAGATCTGTGTGGTGATTAGTTTAAGGGTCTCTCTCTGCCACCAGAGCAGAAAGACAGGAGAGCACATGTTTGCCCGTTCGTGAATAAAGCCTCTCTGCCCAGCCGTGTGTCTCTGGTTGTCTGTCTACTGCCGTGAAGCTACCCCGGCCTTCTGGAGCTCCGAACTTTAATGACAATTGTTGTTGTTATTGATGTCATCATTGTTAGATAGGATAGAGAAAAATAGAGAAGAGAGGAAGACAGAGAGGGGGAGAGAAAAAGAGATGCCTGCAGACCTGCTTTACTGCCTATGAAGCGACTCCTCTTCAGGTAGGGAGCTGGGGTTCGAACCAGGATTTTTTGCCAGTCTTTGAGCTTCACTCCATGTGTGCTTAACCCTCTGCCCTACCACCCAACTCCCAGATTTCCTATTGTTTATCCCTCTGAGAGTATGGACCAAGGGCCACTAACGGGTGCAGAAGGTAGAAGGTCTGGCTTCTGTAATTGCTTCTCCACTAGACATGGGCATTGGCAGGTCAATCCATACTCCCAGCCTGTCTCTCTCTTTCCCTAGTGGGGTAGGACTCTGGGGAACAGGGCTCCAGGACACATTGGTGGGATCATCTATGCAGGAAATTCAGGTTGGCATCATGTTAGCATCTGGAACCTGGTGGCTGAAAAAGACTTCAGATATAAAGCAGAATAAATTGTTGGCTAATCAAGAACCTAAAGGGTGGAATATTTGCAGATGAAGATTTGGGGTCTCCATTTTGGAAAAAGTCAGTAAGTCTATTTTAGGTGTATTCTAAGGGACCCATGACTTCACTAGTTTTTGCCTGCCTGACATCTGATATGCAGGTGGACCCAAGTTATTGTTTGTTGAGATGGTGTCATAGTTGGAAAAAGGAGTAGAAAGTTGGATTAGGGAAGAGAGTAGCTCCCAAATACGGGAAAGGTGTATAAATTGTGTTGACTGTAAACCCTATAGATTTGATCTGGGGCCCATATTTAGCAAAGGAGCCTATGTAACCTCTGAATCCCCATAGGTCTGAGCTCACATTCTATGGTCACGAGTAGGAACGTTCCAGGTTGCACCAATTTCAGGACCCATCTTTCTCAGGTGGTAGGTAGAGTATGTTATCCACCATCCCTTTGGAGAATGAAACAGTCCCTATCATTGTTAATCCACATTGAGTGCAAGGTCCTTTGGGGGCCCACAAAAGGTTCCTGTCATTTTTATGTATGACATTCTCACAGGGGTGAGGAGATATCTAATTGTTTTTTTTGTTTGTTTGCATTTCTCTGACAATAAGTGGTCTGGAACAATTTTTCATATGTCTGTTGGCCTTTTCTATTGTGAATATTCTGTTCATATCATCCCTCCACTTTTAAATTGGGTCATTTGCTTTTTTGTTGTTAATTTTGGGGAGCTCTTTATATATTTTGGTTATTAGCCTCTTATCTCATGTATGGCATGTAAATATCTCCCATACTGTGAAGAATCTCTTTGTTTTAGTGATGGTCAGTTTTGCTGTGCAAAAGGTTTTCAATTTGATGTAGTTCCATTGGTTGATTTTTGTTTTAGTCTTCCTTGCAAGTGTTTTTTTTTCTAACATTTATTTATTTATTTAGTCATTCCCTGTTTGTTGCCCTTGTACTTTTGCCCTTGTTGTTGTTATTTATGTCGTTGTTGTTGGATATGATAGAGAGAAATGGAGAGAGGAGGGGAAGATAGAGATGGGGAGAAAAATATAGACACCTGCAGACCTGCTTCACCACCTGTGAAATGACTCCCCAGCAGGTGGGGAGCTAGGGCAGGAACCAGGATCCTTATGTGGGTCCTTGCTTTGCGCCACGTGCTCTTAACCTGCTGCGCTACCAACTGACTCCCTGCAAGTGTTTTTTTTTTTTTTTTTTATCATCAAAGATATCCTAGAGATTTTGATGGCAAAGTGTCCCACCCATATTTTCCTTTAAGTATTTGATAGTTTCTTGTTTAACATCCAGGTCCTTAATTCCTTTGGAATTTACTTTTGTTTCTGGTGAGATAAAGTGGTTCAGTTTCATTCTTCTGCATGTTTCAATCCAGTTTTCCTAACACCATTTATAGAAAAGTCTTTTCTTCCTACATTTAATATTTTGGGTCCCCTTATCAAAAATTATATGTCCATACGAGTGGTAGTTACAATATATTCTTATTATACAATTGTGTTATAGTTTATAAATAACTGCACTTACTTTTATATATTGAATAGTTTATGTCAACTCTGGCTACATATATATATATTTATATATATGAATTATTATCATTAGAGTCATAAAATATATAACAATTTGTGAAACTTTGTTATACTATCTTAACACTAGAAAGAGTCATGCTATTGTGCCTTACCAGTATGGAGTAAGGTAATTCTTGAAATGTTACTCATGATATCTGAAATAACTGAAAAGTGATGGATTTATTTATATTTGGACATTTTTGATGTGTAGTATAACACTCCTGTACAGCTTTTCAATTGTACACATTTCATCAGAATTGGAAAAGGCAAATCTCCATACTGGTTTTCAACAAATCATACCTGTTGCTAGTAATGCTCTTCTTTGTTTCATTCCTTTTGGTGTCCACAGAAAGACAACAGGGGCTACCTTATTAGAAGAGGCATAGGAGTCTCCTAAAAGGCAAATGGGTTTTAAAATGGATTCAGATTAAGGTTAGTAGTTATTAAGAGAGGATCAGAAAGTGGAGTTTCTGATGTAGAGTCTCAGTTCTTTATTTAAAAGTAGGTTAAGTCAGAGGCCATCACTACACTAATGTTTGTTGACTTCCTTATCTACAAAGCATGACTGGAAATAACCTTGGACTATGTTATTCAATTGTGATAAATAGTATACTTCAAATTAATTAATGTTAAAATAGTATTTATTTTTATGAGAAAAAGAAAGAAAAACAAAAACAAACAAGGGACTGTTCACTTTCAGCAGAGGTTGTACTGAGGAACATATCTGCTTCTAGGGCCTCAGGCATGTAACACTGAATTATCTCCTTGGCCAGCAATTGAGTTAAATTTAAAGATTCTACTAACTTTAAAATGGTTCATAAACCAACCAACATCCTTTCCAGAATTGCAAAGATGCATCAAGCAGCTATACAAACTGAAAATATTTTGTAGATAGAAAGGGGATGATTTGGGACCTGATGGTGGTGCACTTGGTTGAGTGCACATGTGATGATGTGCAAGGACCCAGATTCGAGCCTCCAGCACCCACCTGCAGGGGAAAGCTTTGCAAGTGGTGAAGCAGTGTTGCAGGTGTCTCTCTGTCTCTCCCTCTCTATCACCCCCTTCCCTCTAGATTTCTGTCTGTCTCTATCCAATAAATAAAATAAAGATAATAAAAAAAAAATTTTAAGGAGATGATTTGAGGAGGGGAGTATTATTTCAGATTTAGGTAACCTACCATTGGGAAAGAAAAAAAAAAAAACATGTTTTGTGGCAAATTATCTCATCTTCCTTTGGACAATGGAAGTGATTTCATTAGTAACAGCTAGAAAGCTCCATTCAGATTTATTGAGTCTTTATTACTGGTGAATGTTGAAACCATGGAGAGTTTTAAACATGGTCAGATTAAGTATTGTTTTTGTGTGTATTACAAAAATACCTCTGCTTTGAACCTGTATTTATCTGTTTAACACTTCTGTGAAATACACTATTGAAAAAACTGAAAACAAAAAGAAAGCATTTTTTAGAAATTTAAACATGTTATTTCAATAATTTATAACAAATATGGAAATAATATTGGTCTACTAAGTAGTCAAACTTCACACTTCTCTGTGCTCATTAACTCCCAAAGTAATTTCACATTTAAGTGTTATCTTTAGGATGCCGATTTCAAAACTGTATTTCCATTTCACATAGAGTAAAATCCTAATTGATTACTATGTTTGATCTTCCCACATATTTCCATTATTATGTACTCTCATTCTTTCTACATTTTAGATTCTTTCTCGAACAATCTACTCTCCTGCCATACTTTCTTCTTTTTTAAAAATGTATTTAAGAAAGAAGAAATTAACAAAACCATAGGATAGGAGGGGTACAACTCCACAACAATTCCCACCACCAGATCTCCATATTCCATCCCCTCCCCTGATAGCTTTCCCATTCTCTATTCCTCTGGGAGTATGGCCCCAGGGTGGTTGTGGGTTGCAGAAGGTGGAAGGTCTGGCTTCTGTAATTGCTTCCCAGCTGAACATGGGCATTGACTGGTCGATCCATATTCCCTGTCTACCTCTCTCTTTCCCTAGTAGGGTTGGGCTTTGGGGAAGCAGAGCTCCAGGACACATTGGTGGGCTAGTCTTCTTCTTCTAGCGTTTGCCCTTCTTCCGTAGCCAGTCAACAGGTCAGGTTGAAAGCTTTCAGGAGCTGCTTGTTGCTGGCTTTGAAAGTGACTGGGACCCATGTGGATTCAGTTGGCTAGGAAGGATCCTCAGTTTCCCCAATGAATGAGTGGGCTAGTCAGTCCAGGGAAGTCTGGTCAGCATCATGCTGGCATCCGGAACCTGGTGGCTGAAAAGAGAGTTAACAAAAGAGCAGTGAAAGGAAATTTTTTTTTAATTGATTAATCTATTTTTTATTTTACTTTATTTTTTTAATTAGCTAGGAGGAGGGAGAAGGGGAGAGTCTGAAGAGGAGGTAGAAGTAATGAGACAAGCACCTCTCACAGTGGATAAGATGCCCAGTCCCCTAGCAATGAAAGATACCCTAAGAGTTAATTTTAGTCAACCTAAAGGAGGGGGGGAAAGATATACACCTTTATATAATATTAATAATAAAATAGAGCAGTGTAAAAAAAACCTATCCCATATTGTCTCAAGCCTCCTGAGCAGAGGCAACTGATTGTTAAGAAAGAAAAAGAAAAAAAAAAAAACCCTCAGGACTAGACAAGAATAGCAGGAATAGACAGTTATGCAAATCTACTATCAACTGTATATTATAGGGGTAGTTAAAGGAGAAAGAGAAGTAGAGCAGAGATACATGCAGAGAGAGTCCACTCTGAGTCAGATTTCTTCCGCAAAATAATTCCCAGGCATGTATCAGTGAATTCAGAAAGCTGAAGTAGGAAGGAAGAAAGGATGACATTGCTGGTGGGAATGTAAATTGGTCCAGCCTCTGTGGAGAGCAGTCTGGAGAACTCTCACAAGGCTAGACATGGACCTTCCATATGATCCAGTAATTCCTCTCCTGGGGTTTTACCCCAAGGACTCCATAACACCCAACCAAAAAGAGGTGTGTACTCCTATGTTCATAGCAGCATAATTCATAATAGCTAAAACCTGGAAGCAACCAAGGTGCCCAACAACAGATGAGTGGCTGAGAAAGCTATGGTATATATACACAATGGAATACAATGCAGCTATCAAGAACAATGAATCCACCTTCTCTGACCCATCTTGGACAGAGCTAGAAGGAATTATGTTAAGTGAGCTAAGTCAGAAAGATAAAGATGAGTATGGGATGATCCCACTCATCAACAGAAGTTGAGTGAGAAGATCTGAAAGGGAAACTAAAAGCAGGATCTGACTAAATTGAAAGTAGGGCACCAAAGTAAAAACCCTGTTGGTGAGGGGTAGACATCCAGCTTCCTGGGCCATTGGAGGTTGGGGGTGGGTGGGTGGGATGGAACACAGTCTTTTGGTGGTGGGAATGGTGTTTATGTACATTCCTAGTAAAGTGTAGTCATATAAATCATTAATTAATATGAGGGGGAAAATTAATTGTATGTCACAAACTTTTTTACAACACAGACTGAGTCTTTTTAATATATAGGCTGTGTAATTGATATGCGGACTCTCTCAAAAGCCTACACCAAGTAGATCAGAAGCAACCAATGGCACAGCTACATACAAGATACAGGGTACTATACAACAAACCCTAACAAAAGGACTTTTCAAAGTTAACCCAATTACCAAATAATATGATGATAACATTAACTATCGATTGTCTTTTTGAACCCTAAGACAGCAGGAACCTCACATCTCGACTATAGAGCCTATATGTCCCCTAGTCCTGGAACCTTAGGATAGGGCCCACTTTCTCGCATGCCTCTCCCAATGCATATCAAATAATATTGCATCAGCCGATCACAACCTAATCAACGCAACAATTGCCACCTCAACATGCTTCAGCTAAGACTGTGTCCAGAGACTTCACCTGTGGAATGACAACCCTTCAGCTTCATTACTCAGGTGAGACCTTTCCTTTCATAGTATTCTCTAATTCCATCCCAGGTGGTTCACTTTCTAACAAAGTCCCAAAACGTAGATATACACCAGGTTCTGTGAGAGAGAGCATATGTTCACACGTATCCATAAACTACTGCAAAATATATACCTGAAAGCAGATGTACATTAGAGTTTGCAGTGAGTACACCCCTAAAACTTCCTCTCCACTATTCCAACCTTTGGGTCCATGATTGCTCAACAATTTGTTTGGCTTTGTATGTTAACTCTCTTTTTAGCCACCAGGTTCCAGATGCCATCAGGATGCCGGTCAGGCTTCCCTGGACTGAAGACCCCACCAATGTGTCCTGGAGCTCTGCTTCCCCAGAGACCCACCCTACTAAGGAAAGAGAAAGGCAGACTGGGAGTATGTACCAACCAGTCAACGTCCATGTTCAGCGGGGAAGCAATTACTAAAGCCAGACCTTCTACCTTCTGCAACCCACAATGACCCTGGGTCCATGCTCCCAGAGGTATAGAGAATGGGAAAGCTATCAGGGCAGGGGATGGGATATGGAGATTGGGTGGTGGGAATTGTGTAGAGTTGTACCCCTCCTACCCTATGGTTTTGTTAATTTATCCTTTCTTAAATAAAAAATAAATTAAAAAAAAAGAAAAGAGAGTTAACATACAAAGCCAAACAAATTGTTGAACAATCATAGACCTAAAGGCTGGAATAGTGTTGGGGGGGGGTACTCTCTGTAGACTCTTGTGTACTTCTGCTTTCAGGTATATATTTTTCCCTGGTTTATGGGCATCTGTGAACATATGCTCTATCTCAGGGAACCGGGTCTATATCTAGGTTTGGGGACTTTATTGGGGATTTAGAGAATACTATGAAAGGAAACGTCTCACCCCAGTGACGAAGCTGGAGGGTTGTCATTCCACACCTGAAGTTTCTGAACACAGTCTGAAGTGTAGCATGATGGGGTGGCACTCTTTGCATTGATTAGGTTGGATCAATGGATAAAATATTATTTGATATGAGTTGATAGAAGCATGCAGGAAAGTGGGTCCCACCCTAAGGTTCCAGGACTGGGGGAAATATAGGCACTATAGTGGAAATGTGAGGTTCCTGCTGTCTTAATGTTCAAGAAGACAATGTATAGTTATTGTTATCATCACATTATTTGGTAATTGGGTTAACTTGAAAAGTCCCTTTGTTAGGGTTTGCTGAATAATACCCAACATCTTATATATAGCTGTGCTACCAGTTGCTTCTGTTCTCCCTGGTCTAGTCTTTTGAGAGAGTCAACTATCAAAGACTCAGTCTATGTATTAAGAAGACTCAGTCTGTGTTTTAAAAAGTTCTAGACATATGATCAATTTTTCCCCTCTCATATTAATTAAATAGTGGTTTATATGACTACACTTTAATAGGATTATACATAAACACCATTCACACGACCAAAAGACTGTGTCACATACTACCCACCCCAACCCCCACCGCCCGGGAAGCTAAATGTCCACCCTCCCTCTCACCACAGGATTTTTACCTTATTGCCCTACTCTCGATTTAATCAGATCCTGTTTTAGTTTCCCTTTCTGTTCTTCTTTCTCAACTTCTGTTGATGAATGGGATCATCCCATACTCATATTTGTCTTTCTGACTTAGCTCACTTAACATAATTCCTTCTAGCTCTATCCAAGACGGGTCAGAGAAGGTGGGTTCATTGTTCTTAATAGCTGCATAGTATTCCATTGTGCATATATACCACAGCTTTCTCAGCCACTCTTCTCTTGTTGGGCACGTGGGTTGCTTCCAGGTTTTAGCTATTGTGAATTGTGCTGCTATGAACATAGGTGTACACATATCTTTTTGTTTGGGCATTATGTAATCTTTGGGGTATATCCACAGGAGAGGAATTACGAGGTCATATGGAAGGTCTATGTCTAGCCTTGTAAGAGTTCAGCCTGGTACTGGAACAATAATAGGCATACAGACCAGTGGAACAGAATTGAAAGTCCAGATCTAAACCCCCACACCTATGGACATCTAATCTTTGATAAGGGGCCCCAAAGTATTAAATGGAAGAAGGAAGTTCTCTTCAATAAGTGGTGCTGGCAAAACTGGGTTGTAACCTGAAGAAGAATGAAATTGAACCACCTTATCTCACCAGAAACAAAAATCAACTCCAGATGGATCAAGGACCTGGATGTTAGACCGGAAACTATCAAATACCTAGAGGAAAACATTGGTGGAGTGCTTTCCCACCTATACCTCAAGGGCATCTTTGATGAAACAAACCCAATTGCAAGGAAGACTAAAGCAGAAACAAACTGATGGGACTACATCAAATTGAAAAGCTTCTGCACAGCCAAAGAAACTATCACACAAACAAAGAGACCCCTCACAGAATAGGGGATCTATTCTGCCTTACATCAGACAAGAGACTAATCACCAAAATATACAAAGAGCTTGGCAAACTTAGCACCAAAAAAGCAAATGATTCCACCCAAAAATGGGCAGAGGATATGAACAAAACATTCACTTCAGAGGAGATCCGAAAGGCTAACAAATATATGAAAAACTGTTCCAGGTCATTGATTGTCAGAAATGCAAATAAAGACAACATTGAGATACCTACCTCACTCCTGTGAGAATGGCATACATCAAAAAGGACAGCAGCAACAAATGTTGAAGAGGCTGTCTGGACAGAGGAAGCCTTCTACATTGCTGGTGGGAATGTAAATTGGTCCAGCCTCTTTGGAGAGCAGTGTGGAGAACTCTCCCTGCCATACTTTCTTTAGAATCTTCTCTCACATCACTTTATTAGATGTTCATCTTTGGAGGGCCTACATAAACATCATTTTCTTCTCTTTCTCTCTCAACCTCCTTTACAGCTTTATTTTGTATAGCACAGGTCTCTCTGTAACTAGTATATTATATATTGATTAGTTTGTGTGCTTCAATGTTATATTCTTTAATCAGAATAAGGGTCACAAGAGCAGAAAATGTGTGGTTGCTTCAGCCCCAAGACTTAGCATATAGGAAGTAGTTAAGAATTGTTCACTAAAGGAGTAGAGCAGGGCAACATTATAAGCTGGAAACAGTGGTTACTTAATTATTAATAGTTGTTCCATCTAGTTTTATTATAGCAATAAAGACATCTAGATATTTATAGACTCTTGAATTGCAGTATTTATAGATCTGTGGGTTGTGTCTGTAGATGGCAATGACTCTATTCACAGATATCTTCCTCACCTACTTCTACTTACTCATACCTTAAATGTTGATTGAATATAAGATACTCTGCTTTTCACATGTTTGATTATGAAATTTAAATTCTCAGAAAGATTTGCATCAATACTTTCTTTTTGATAGCTGAAAGAAATTCAGAGGCCTTTTTTTATTAAAGAGTCAACATATATGAAAATGATGTTTAGCAAGTATTTTTCAGCGGACATTCTAGATGCAACACCCACTTAGAGCTAATATGGCACTGCTAAATTCCTTCCTCAGGAACAACTTCACACAGTCTATGTGTTTGTCATATCATTCCAAATTTTACTGTATGTTAGTGTTATTTGGGGTCTTATATGTGATTTGATATGATTCAGTCATTTATTTTGGGATCTTGTAATTCAAAGTCAGTTTTATTATAAATTAATAGAGTTGTTTCTCTGCTCTTAACAGCAGTTTGCTTAAGATGGGTTTCTAAGGAACAGTCTCTTTCATATAGCAAGGAAACTTATGCTTGTGTGCTGTGAAGAGTGGATAGATTCAGAATAAAACCTGTAAGATAATAATAGCACTAAAACACATATCATCGTTCTGTTATATTCCAGAACAGAAATATTAATAGGCATAGGTGTGACTTAGGACATGAAGGTAGAACCATAAAAGTGAATTATATATATATGTGTGTGTGTGTGTGTGTGTGTGTGTGTGTGTAGAGAGAGAGAGAGAAGCAGAGAGAAAGAGAGAGAGAGAGAGGGAGACCATACCTGTGACCTGGGTATAACATGCAGTTTCTGCTAGATTATATAGCAGATTATATATCTGCTATATAGATTATATATCACTAATGAAAAAAGTTTTGCTTCAAATCACCAAAGCATGTCAGTACTCTTGTCAGTAGAGTTCAGTATATTAGGCTGCCTCTAATTCTCACTTTCACTATATAGTACTTGAAATAAAATAGGTAGGTGTCTATCATACTTCTCATGGGTTAGTTTGGGAGATAATGAGTAAGACTTTCTCTTCAAGATTAAGGAACTTACTATATACTCTATAGGAACCGCTTGGAGTCAGTCAATAATGCGTTACTATGGGAAAGGGAAAATGAAATATGTGGAATAGCTAGGTGGAAAAGAATGGATTATACATATTGGGTCATCAGAAGTTATTGCACAACTCTAGTTTCAGACTTATGTCAATGCCCTGAACATTATTTATAGCTAAATTAGCTGAGTAAAAGTTTTAACAAACCTCTTCATAGGTAAGTATTGCACATGTAGAACCTGAAAATGCCAACATTGTCAGTATAGCAAAATACGCTACATAGCACCTAAAATATATAACATTAAAATATATACATGTAACATGCTTACAACTAAATGCTTAATTTTGTCAGTTTAAGCATCAAACATACAATCCCAGCGTTATTAGGAGAAAAGCCTCCATGTAATTTAAACTAAAAATGTTTTTCCTATATCTACTTACAGATCAACTGTATTCACCTCTCACCTGATCTGTACTCAGTTTGGCAGTATAAGTACCATGAACTTCTATTTTTATATCTTTTAATCATTACTTCAAAAGCATGTCCTGTTGAAATAAGCTTTGAGTAACTGTGAAAATCTGTATTATGGTCAAGTTATTCATTGCTTTATTCAGTGATATTTCTTAAACTGTATGGAATTTTAAATTATATTAATTTTAAGAAACTTCCTCACTGTTTCCACTTTATGATTTTATATTTTAAGTACTTTTGAAAAACATAAAGGATTTTTCAAATTGTAGAGCCAGAAGAATTATAAAAATATTAGCAATGACCCTTAGCTATTATAAAATTGAGTTGTAAAAAGTTCTAGTATATAAAGTTTATGATACCTATATGAATTCTTAAATTATTTTATCGAGTTTATCTTTGCTTTATTTTACATAACTGGAGTTTGGAATGTGATATCCAGACTTTAGTAGAAATATGAAGTTCAAAACTCAAATCATTATATTTCTTTCTGTGTTAAAGCAAAGCAATTATAGAAAATAACATGAACTTATAAAGGAATGGCATAATAGTTTACAATGCCACAAGGATAGTTGATCTGCATTCTGAAATAGTTTTTGTTCATTTGCTGTTATTAGTTGTGATATATTTGTTTTGACAATTCTCTATCCTAACTGGATGAAAGTAAAACAAGATTAGTATGGTAAATTATTAAATAATGAATTACAAATTATTAAAAAGTAAGAACTTTTAAAAACTATTTTTGCCAACATTGAAATTTTAAAGATCAATATGCAAAAGCATCACTTCTAGACATACACTTGTTTAAATAGATCATTTATGATCAAGTCAAGGAATTCTGTGCACACTTACTATATTTTTCAATGATAGGAAATGTAATTATGAATTTTGAGAAACTTAAAAAAAAACTCTAACATCTTTCTGACTCCAAATTATCCTCAGTATGATACTCTATGATTTCCTCAAACTGATCATTTCTAATTTAAAAGTAAAATTTAAAATATATACACATGTACACATATAACTAGATAAAGATACCTCCCCCATATGTCATCTAAGTATGTAAAATATACATACTATGCATCATTATCTACTATTTTTATTCTCTACTTGCATACAAATTTCAGTTTCTCAATTTGACCAAAAATTCTACCACAATCTCAGTTCAGTATCTTCTTATTAATATTCTTGTTTTTATTTTCTCATTACTCTTGCAATTTAAGATTGTTAATGTATTCAATAAGCAATGATGTGAATGTCTCAGTATGTAAATAAATATTTTGCCATAAGAAGCAATGAAGGAATAGAGAGCATATAGTTATTTGAATACTAGGTATAGTATTCACTGTAGAAATCAAGTCAATAGATATATGCTGATTTGGCATGAGTTAATTAATATTTAAAAGGTGAGAAATTAAGAGTGTAGTGGTGACATACAGATGAATGAAAAGGTTATGAGATTGGTTCCTTCAGGATTGGGGAAAGAAGGTTGGATTTTAACATGTTGAGTTTGTCCTATTAGTGGACCAAATAATAAATTATTAAAAATTCAGTTTATAATTTCATTCAAGAGATTAGATGTTAAGATGTATTTATTTCATTTGGTTCAACAAATAATTACAAAATATTTTTTATACGCCAGATAATTTTCTGAGGAATGTGATTCAGACATAAAGTGAACACTGCCAGTAAGGAGTCTCCTGCTTTAGAATAAATAAATATGTAACTACTTACAAAAATGTACAGAGAAGTATGTATAATGTAGTATGAGAATGCATAAGAAGAGGCAATTTATCTGTCTTCCTGTATAGCATCAGTTTGTGCAAAAACAACATAATGCCGATACGGGACTTCTCTATATAAACTGTTCTCAGTGATTCTTGTCTCCTCTGACTGACTTTTTACAGATTTGAATCCATTAATACCTTCTCATTAGCATCTTCCTAATTCTCTTGGTTTGTGTTTCTCTTTATGAGTTCTCATATAATGCTGTAATCACTGCCATTTACTATTATCAAATAGTGTTAAATTATGTTTGCTTAATATCTAATTAGGTTCTGAATTACTTAATAAGGTTGATTTTATTGAACACCTGTAGTCTAATATAACACTTGACAACTGAAATGCTTGCTAGACCACTTCAAGATAGGGATGAGACAATGAATGAAACCAGAAAGTAAAATAGAAGAAATGAAGTAAGGCAAAAACAGATAGGTTAAAAATACTTTATAAATCTTGATCCACCCTTTGTGGAGAACAGTATGGAGAACAGTCTCTCAGAAGGCTAGAAATGGACCTACCCTATGATCCTGCAGTTCCTCTCCTGGGGATATATCCTAAGGAACCCAACACACCCACCCAAAAAGATCTGTGTACACATATGTTATTGACAGCACAATTTGTAATAGCCAAAACCTGGAAGCAACCCAGGTGTCCAACAACAGATGAGTAGCTGAGCAAGTTGTGGTATATATACACAATGGAATATTACTCAGCTATAAAAAAAAAAACTGTGATTTCACCATTTTCAGCCGATAGTGGATGGACCTTGAAAAATTCAAGTTAAGTGAAATAAGTCAGAAACAGAAGGATGAATGTGGGATGATCTCACTTTCAGGCAGAAGTTGATAAACAAGATCAGAAGATAAAACACAAGTAGAACCTAACTGGATTTGGCGTATTGCACCAAAGCAAAGGACTCTGGTGTTGGTGGGTGGGTGGAGGGGAACTACAGGTCCAAAAATGATGAGAGAACCTAGTGGGGGTTGTATTGTTATATGGGGAACTGGGAAATGTTATGCATGTACACACTATTGTATTTACTGTTGAATGTAAAACATTAATTCCCCAATAAAGAAATTAAAAAAATAAAAAGCTACACCTTTGAGCTTTCTCTCTCTCTCACTGCCCAGGCCATCATGTAAGTGTTAACTTGCTCTCTGTCTCTCTCTCTTTCTTTCTCTTTTGCCTCCAGGGTTATTGCTGGGGCTTGGTGCCTGCACTACGAATCCACTTCTCCTGGAGGCTTATTTTTTTTCCACTTTGTTGCCCTTGTTGTTGTTCTTGTTGTAGTTGTTATTATTGTCATAGCTGTTGTTGTTGGATAGGACAGAGAGAAATGGAGAGAGGAGGGGAAGACAGAGAGGAGAGATAGATACCTGCAGACCTGCTTCACCTCTTGTGAAGAGACCTCCTGCAGGTGGGAGGCCGGGGGCTGGAACCAGGATCCTTAAGCAGGCCCTTGGGCTTTGCGCCATGTGCGCTTACCCCGCTGTGCTAATGCCCGACTCCCAAGAATCACTTTCTCTTATCTCAGACAATTACCATTAAAAAATACTCTATAAATCTTTTTTTTAATATTTATTTATTTATTCCCTTTTTATGTTGCCCTTGTATTTTATTGTTGTAGTTGTTGTTGTCACTGATGTCACCATTATTGGGTAGGAGAGAGAGAAATGGAGAGAGGAGAGGAAGACAGAGATAGACACCTGCAGACCTGCTTCATCGCCTGTGAAGTGACTCCCCTGCAGGTGGGGAGCCGGGGGCTCGAACCGGGATCCTTACAATGGTCCTTGCACTTTGTGCCATGTGCACTTAACCAGCTGCGCTACCACCTGATTCCCTCTATAAATCGTAAATGAGTACAAGTATCCTTTTGGGATGGTGAACGTATTTAGGAAGAAAATGGATGTATGAGGTCATAGCATAAGAAAAAACTAAACATCACTGAATAGAACTTTTGAGTGGTTGAATTACACTCTTTAAAGTTTGTGTCAATAAGAAAAAAGGGAAAGGGGGTTCAAGCCCCTGGTCCCTACCTGCAGAGGGAAAGCTTTACAAGTAGTGAAGCAAGGCTGCAGGTGTCTCTCACTCTGTCTTCCTCTCTATCTCCCACTTCCCTCTTTATTCCTGGTTGTCTCTATCAATAAATAAAGATTAAAAAATTAAATGCTTATAAAAAGAAAAAAAGAGAAGTGACCATGGATAGACATTTTAGAGAGGTACCTGGAAGCGTAAGTCAGATAACTCAGTCCTTTGACAAGTTGATTCAAATCTTTAAGGTTCTTTAATGTGAGGAAATGAGAAGTAATGTACAGAGAAATTTTTAATGATTCAAGGAAGGTAATGAATGGGAAAAACATCACATTTGTAACAAAATAGTGACTTACCAGAAGTATTTGTGATATTAAGAACTGAAGTATTGCTGTCACAAGAATAATAAAAAGTCTAATGAAGAAATAAAAGTATTCACAAAGTACTCGCATTTTTAAAGTTATTTATTTATTTATTTTGCCGTCAGGACTATCACTGGTGCTTGGTGCCTGCACAACCAAGCCACCACTCTTGGTGGCCAGTGTTTTCTTTTATTGTTTTAATTTATTTTCCTTCATTACTTTTTTAAAAATAGTGCAGATATAAAATGAGAGGAGAGGGAGAGGTAGAAAGGGAGAGAAGAAGCAAGATACCTACAGCATTGCTTCAGAGCTCATAAAGCTTTCCCCATGCAGGTGGAGACAGACTTGAACTTTTTAGTACAATTAGTATGTGAAGAAAGGGAAAACATTACTATGTAGGGGATAGATCTTTGAGTACTAACTATGATAGAGAATTATGGATTATCATAAAAAGGAAAGAGTGGGGCTAAGGAGACACCATAATGGTTATTATACATTGAATAATGTTTGTTGCTATGCTACAATTTTCCAGAGTTTTAATTAGCTACTAATGGTTTATTTATGAGCAAACAGCATAGACTGTGTGTTGATATCATTTCGTCTTAGTATAGATTGCAGCTAAAGTTAGCTATTATCATGCTTAATGCTCAATGATGGAGAAGATATATAGTATACATAATATGTTATGTGGCAAGTTTAAACAAAGCAGAGAAAATGGAGAAGGAACTCTGTAAAATCTGAGGGAAAACATGCAAGGAAGAAATCAGGGAGGGGAAATAGTAACTATATCTGACCATAATTATATAAGCAAATTCCAGAAAACAAAAGGTAAATTAGCGTTATTGGGAATTTAGGACTCTACTGAGAATACTAGAAGCCATTGAAGTAAGTTTATGTATGTGTATGTGTGTGTGTGTGTGTGTGTGTGTGTGTGTGTGTTTGTGTGTATTAGGAAGTGCTTATATTTCTTTTTTAACTTCAGTCTTACTTTACTGAGGAAATGTTGATGTATGAAATTATTGTTGCCACAAAAGTACATTTCCTCAAGATAGGCATTAGTACATTTTCACCCTCAAACCATCCTCTTAGTCCACCACAGAAATTTAGATCACTGATATCCCTTTAGTGATTCTCCCTTCTGGCTTCGGAGGCCCTGAATCTATTGTGATGAACTATTGTTCATTGGGAATTCACCATTTATTGTCCTAGAGCTTAACTGTGAGTGAGATTATATACGCATACATATATATATATATATATCAAAGACAGATTGGGTTGGGGCGTTAGTATTTAACAGATTTTAATCTTCATTGAAATAATAACAGTATATACACTACATAGCTTTCATGTGTGTAATATTATATTTCAACATTTGTATACACTACATTAGGATGACCTTCAATAGTTTAAATATGAGACGTGTTTTAAACATCTCAGTGGAGATGTCAAGTAGGAAGGCAGATGTCAAGTAGGAAGCTCATTTAAGGTTCATGGTGAGTTCAGTTGTAAAAAAAAATTTAGAAGACATAATTTTCTGTATACTTTCTGAAATTTAATTTTATAAAAGTAAAAATAGATTACTCAGAGTGCCTTTTGTTAAGCTAATTTATTTTTTCTAGAGATGGAGAGAAATTGAGAGGGTGGTGCGGTAGAGAGGGAGAGAGACACCAGCAGTAGGACAGAACAACTCATGAAGCTTGCTTCCTACATGTAGGGAGTAGGGGCTTGAACCCGAGCCCTTGTACATGATAGCATGTGTGTTTTGTTTGGTTATTAATGTTTGCTTCCAGGGTTATTGCTGGGGCTCAGTGTCTGCACCGTGAATCCACTGCTCCTAGAGGGCATTTTTTGCATTTTATTGTTAAATAGGACAGAGAGAAATTGAAAGAAGAAGGGAAGACAGAGAAGGGGAGAGAAAGATAGACACCTGCAGACCTGCTTCACCACTTGTGAAGTGGTGTGTGTGGGGAGCCAAGGACTCCAACCAGGATCCTTGTGCTTCATGTTATGTGCACTTAACCCAGTGTGCCACCACCCAGCTTCCAAGTTACCTATTTTTAAGAAATATTTCCTGCCTTTGTTTTATTATGATAAAGTTGTTATTGCCACAGTAGCATACAGCTCTGAGAAACAGGTTAATAGCACCGAAAGCTACATTTTAATGAGTGATTATTCCAATAATAGAATGAACTAAAATTTCTATTAAATCATTGCCAAACATCATCAGAATTAATGCCCAAGATAGTAAACAGATCATGGTAATCTGAAACAGTTCAATTTTAGTAATGGAAAGAAATAGAGTCTCTTGGCACTGAACATGTAAAGAAAAGTGATAGGACATATAATTTTAAGAATTTCACAAGAGGATTTAAAAAAAAGGAGCAGAGAAATAAATAGGTTCTAACCATGATTTGTGAAGAAAAGTCAAAGCCATATTGATTTTATGCACATTGTCGTGTGATGTTTACTAAAGAAGTGTTCACCACTTCTTGGGATATATAAAAAGATTATTCCAGCTTCTAATATTTTCTCTTCTGTGTTCAACGAGTAAAAAATAATAAAGATTAAAGTAATTTATTGTAGATAATATGATGAAAAGTTCAAAGGTCACTCAGTTGCATTTTGCGCTCTGTTGCTTTGATTCCACTGCTGTCTCTTTTCTTTTCAGCATTATTTATTCAATCTGTTTAGTTTGCTTTACAGGCTGTGGCAGCATTCACAGGGTGGACCTATTGAACCAAGCTGTAATAGATGTAATACATCAATACATTTGAGCTGAACAGCTTTAATTAGGCCTTCTCAGTCATTTCATCAATTCAGTTGAGTACCATTGGGATTTGGATAACACTGAGCCTCCTGTCGAGCATGAGAATTACAGCACTCCAGCAGGGCTCCACCAGTCACAGCACAAGGTTAGGCAATCAACAGTAGTTCACACTGGGAAAAGCCAGGTGCCCAACCCATAAAGTTACCCTCACAGTAATATCTTTGAAATCCTAAAACCTTTAAACCCAGGTGTGAATTTGGAATGAAAACCGCTCTAAACCCCTTAAACAAGACACACATAGTTCTTTCCTTGCTCAATAGAGGAGCAGGAATTTACTTTGTCCCTGCTGACATACATATATAATCAAGACACCTTTGCTGTATGAGTCAAGTCGATAGACAGGTCTAAGAAATACAAATGCTGTACTTGTTGTAAAATGTTTTGTCTATCTTTTGAAATTTCTGTAACACATGTGGTTTGTATTGTGCACTGTATTGGTCACATATAGCTCAGAATAAGTGTGCTGAAGTAAATATTTGTGATGCAGAAAATCAGTACAAATAAGCATTGAAATAGGAAAAAAAATTAAAATTATCTGTCAAGGAGTAGAATATCTTACACATAGTTTTGGCATGCAGTGGTATTAATTTTGATATATAAAATATCTTCAAAATGAAACAATGAAAAAAAAGTGAAGCACTGGTCATTGTAATTGTTCAGAATTCAGGTAAGAAAGATATTTCCATTGATGTATAAAGGCATTCAAATAACAATCTGGATTTCTTATCCCATAATGTATATAAAATTAAG
This sequence comes from Erinaceus europaeus, assembly GCF_950295315.1. Lineage (NCBI taxonomy): Eukaryota > Metazoa > Chordata > Mammalia > Eulipotyphla > Erinaceidae > Erinaceus > Erinaceus europaeus. The sequence goes on from NC_080166.1 coordinate 78,074,282, forward strand.
ACACTAACTCATCAGTAACACCCAGTGAAAATACAGTAGGTTGCTGCCAATAAGCACTAAAGTTATAGCCAAGTGTCTTTAGCACAGGAAACAGAATTTCAGTATCAAATTACCAATTCACATCAAGAAAGCCATTAGATTCTAAAGAGAATGAATGGGGCCAAGTATACTAGACCGGAGTTTCAATTCCTCAGATGCCAAGAAGCAAATCAGCAGATTCATTGGGAACACACTATCCTAGGGGGGAAAAATTAGTAAGAGGTCTTTACCAGCTAGGGTAGTCTAACAGGGCCTAACTGTTTATCATACAACTAGAATTTTTTCCTTGGGGTTACAATTCTGGAAGACTGGCTATTTTGTAACCCATCTATTAAAACTCATGGACAGAACCTGTTCAGTTTCCAAATTAGTAAAAATAGCAACCTAACTAATATATTATGACTATGGAAGTCTCAAATTATCAATGTTAACTGAAATGCCAAAGGAAATGTAATATTTCTTTCAAAAATTTAATCTTGTTGAAACTGTTTTAGCAAAAAAAGGAAAAAAATGGATGTATAAAATTAAGGCATAGAAACTGGCAAAAGCATAAGTGGTTTTAATCCTCAAAAAATTAACCACATAGCTATGAAATTAAAGGGTTATGCAATTTACATTTTAAAATAACACCAGACATAATATAGGTTAATTTGAAGTGTTCTTTCTCTAAGCTGTAGACAAGAAAACCAAATTAGTCTTAATTATATCTTGTTTAACTTGACCGTTTGAATCAGAGATGCTTTGCTAATCTAGTTGCTTTGTAGTTACTATATCTTTTTACATGAAACTCATTTTTGTCATTTGACTTCATTGATCCATAGGCTATTTTCAAGTGGATAATTTTATCTTTGGAAATGATAACACTGAAGCTATACTTATGAGGTCTTTTGCATATTTGAAATTCTGCAGTAATCAAATCCACAATATTTATATTTTTCACTCACATGCATTAGTAGCAGACATTATTAGTTCACTTGTTTTAATATAAAATAAAATGGTATGCTTTAATTAAGAGAGAATACAAATGAAAAGAGAATATAAATGTAAGAGTTTTGATAGTTAACCTTCATAGAAATGTTAACTTGTGGCTGAATTCTTAGATTTTCAAATGTTTCACAAGTTTTGATGAATTAACCAAAAAATAAATTATGGTTTATTCTCAGAAGAAGCACTGTGACAAGAAAAGGGTGACAATATTTATTAATCCATAAAATAAAGGTATATTCTTTTGAGTTTATATTAAGTGAGTTTCTTAAAAATTTTTATTTATAAAATGAGAATATTGCCAAGACCATAGGATGAGGAGTACAAATCCATGCAATTCCCACCACCAGAATTCCATATTCTGTTCCCTGCCTTGAAAGTTTTCCTATTCTTTTTTAAAAATATTATTTTTCATTTTATTATTGTTATTTGTATTTATTTATTGGATAACTACAGCCAGAAATTTAGAGAAAGGGAGAGACAGAGAGACACCTGCAGCCCTGTTTCACCACTCGGGAAGCTTTCCCCCTGCAGGTGGAGACTGGGGGTTTGAACCTAGGTCCTTGCACATAGTACTATGTGTGCTTGTAAAACTTTGGAGATACCATTACTAAATAATACCTTTCTCTGGGAAGGCTCCTAGTAACTTTTTTTCCCTGGCACTATACATAACTAACTCTTAGTTTAAGTGTGGAGAACAAGATGAGGTTTGCAATGCTTACTCACTAACAGAGCTAACACAAGAAGCCTTTGTTGATCCAGAACTACTCATGAGTAGGTAGAAATGATCAATTCTGAGCTTCATTATCACAAAGTCCATAGTTAGTCAATACGTGGACTGCACTGTCAGTACCAGCATTAAATATAATAAGTTTTTTTAGAATTTTTATAACTTAACATTTACATTTCCAGCCTCATTGAAGTCTTTGGTCTCAGTTAATAAACATATAATTCTAGATTATAATAAAATTGTAAATGCTAATAAACTCATATTTTAATATGATATTAGTGTTACAGCATATACATTTTTACTATTAGGGAAATCCTCTTCAAGTCTAAGTAAACTTTAAATCAATTCACCATTGTTTAAATAAATTTAACCCTCATGATTATCCTCAGTTTGGGACTAGGAAAATCAGGAAAAACTTAATATAAGCTGATGTAATTGTAATAGGTTACATGACAATTTTTTTCTTTATTGGAGATTAATAGTTTACAGTCCAGTAAAACACAGTAGTTTATACATGTGTAACATTTCCCAGTTTTCCACATAACAATTCAACCCCCTCTAGGTCCTCCTCAGCCATCATGTTCCAGGACCTGAACCCTCCCCCACATTTGGTGCAATACACCAAAACCAGTCCAAGTTCTGCTTTGTGTTTTCTTATTTTTCAATTTCTCCTCCTCTTTTGTTCCCCTTTCTTTTCTTAAGGATTTAATAATGATCAACAAGATGGTATGATAAGATAAGAGGATTTCAATTGCATACAGTCCTCACCACCAGAGTGCCATATTTCATCCCCTCCATTGGAAGATTCCCTATTCTTTATCCCTCTGGCAGTATGGGCCAAAGGTCTCTATGGGGTACAGAAGGTGGGGGTGGGAGGTCTGGCTTCTGTAATTGCTTCTTTGCTAGACATGAACATTGACAGGTAGACCCATACCCCCAGCCTGTTTCTTTCTTTCCCTAGAGGGGCAGGGCTCTGGGAAGGAGGGGTTCTGTGGGACTATGTGTAAGCTTGGTAGAGCTTAGGGAAAACTACCCCCATCCCTGGATGGAGGTCTGGGAAAGATACCCCCTTGTTAGCCCCCTTCACAGAGATGAGCAAGGGGAAAAACAGTCTCCCAGACTCAGTTTTGCCTTATCAGACTCTCAAGCCCACAAAGATCTCACTATTTCTCCCTGCAAACTGCTGGCCACATGGCTGCCTGCTTTAAGGTTCATCCAAAGTTCACATAGTCACCCAGAGTTTGCATAACCACCTCACTTTTGATCACTAAGGAGAAAATACTCCATCAAACACCTCCTCCACATCAGACAGTGAAGCCCCAAACTCTGTTTCCTTATGGCCTTGGATATCTTTGATTTACATCAAGTTTGTTTGTCTTCTCTCTATCTCACCCTGCTGGTTTAACCCCTATGTTTCTCTCAAATGCCTTAGATAATTAACCTGCTTGCATCATGGAGAGTAATTGTCTTGACCTTTATTTATCGCATCAATTCTTGTCATACCAGCCCCCTACCATAGGGGCAAGCTGACCTTTAAGAAACCTGTAATTTCTAACGTATTTGAAAAATGTTCTTTGTCTGCATCCCTATTTAAACCCAAGTCCACCTTCCAATAAAGGAGAGTGTCCCAATTCTCCCCGGTGTCTCTTGCCTATATAGTTGAGTTCCTTGAACTAGCGAGGAGGAACCGGTCATTTACCTTCCTTGTTGAGAGTCACCCCGCTTAAGTGCCAGCAGGGTTCCAGGCACGTTGGTAAGGTTGTCTTCCCAGTGAAATCAACTTGACAACATGACAAAAATTTATACGATGAGATGGATATCCTGTGTGGTGTTTTTATTTGTTAAATAGCCTTGTATTTTCTGTTGTGCAAAGAAACAATTTTGTTGTTTAAGTACCACATCATCTTTTAAGAATGGGGTAGAGTTCATAATAAAAAAGATGACAATAACCTTAAATAATGGTAAAAGTTTGCAAAAAGGAAAAGCTATGTAATTTAGCTTTTTTGTACGTATAACATATGGTCAAATTTATTGGAAATTAAAGAGGAAACATCTGAATTTGGCTGCATATTATGAGGTATTTTACACCATATTTATTAGTTGGCTATATTCACTGCTTGTCAACTCTAATTTATTTTTTTGAAGTCACCTTGCCAAATGCCTACATTCTCATTGTGCCCACATTTAGTAAGGCAGTTTATCAAAATGCATTGCAATACTGCCATCTCCTATGTATCTTTCGTGATAGATGTAAATGTATATTCTTTCTTCTGTTCTGCTTAGACTATATATATTTTTTCTCTTTTCTGTGAGTAGCATAAATGTGGATTGACTTAGGGGAAATTGAGGTAATCATATTTAAAGGTATCAAAAAGCAACTCTAAATACCAGAAGTATAGCATTATATTTAATAGAAATTCTTTAGGGAGACATTAGTACTAGATTTGGCAGCTGAATGACATATTTCTGGAAACTGGAATATGTAACTAGAAGTTACTTGTGGCTGTACCTAAAGATTTCTTAAAACTAAGCTGACACTTGCATCATTGATAGAGGTAATTTTAAAGCTCTTGAAATTCTTCTGACCCTAAGATAATGAAACCACCACCTTATACACATTTGTATTCTGTGGCAGATAGTGTGATTAGTAGTATGGAATATTAAATATTATCATTATCTTCCAGTAGAATTCACAAAAGAAACAGAACAAATGCATGGACTGAGGAACACTGTAAATAAATGCAGATACAGTCCTGAGTACCCAATGAGTGGTTATGTATAAAACCAAATGACAATGATACAGAATTATTTAGTCAGTTAATAAATCATAAAGCTTGGCAATGCTTAGAGCTTCACAACCAACATAGATTTATTCAAACATGTTTCTTTTACCTTGAATCACTGCAGAGAATTTATATTATGCCCCAAAACAAATCAAATCCAGTGCATATGAAAAGTACCATGAAATGCACTTAGAAGAGCCTTGCTAAGGCAAAGATATGTGCATATTTATGACACAGACAGCCATAAGCTCCACTGTTTATAATCCAAATAACATTTCTAACAGTATTTTCAGATAAGAGAAACGTGTGTTAATCTCTACTCAGAAGCTTCCGATCTTTAAACTCATTCAAAATATGGTTTGTTCATATAAAATAGGATGATTGCTTTATATTAAAACTAAGCAAAATATTAATGGAAATCTATGGAGATGGCTGTCATTCAACTGCTTTGAGAAATTCAGCACTAAATTATGATTTAGCAATCATATATTCATGGAAAGTTTATTACACAGATCAAGTCCTTCCCTTTCAATTTTGATATTCATTAGCATCAGACAGGGATTAACTTTCAGAAAAAATATAAGGTGGATAGGAGGATATGTCAAGATAAAAAAATATAATTCATAGATGATTTCAGTAGATATTGTTGATTAAAGATATGAAACAGTTTCTACTCTCAGAAGTAAAGATTTCCTACAGAAACTTCATTATCTTAGTTATTAGGCATAATTATTTTATTTTTCTGGTCAGATCCTGGCCCTGTTTCCCAGGATGGATATCATAAATCTATTCCACAATAATCAAGTTTACTATTTCACTACCCTTCTATTTTCTGCAAATGAATTCATCTCTAAATTAATGGAAACAATAATTATCTTGATTAAATTTCCTTTTGTTTCTTTTAAAAAAATTATATGCTTTGATTAACAGACATGTGTCTTATGTGTGAAAGAGGGGGGGGGGCACACTTAGCTCTGGTTTATAGTGATGCTGAGGATTGAACCTGTGATTTCAGAGTCTCAGGCATGATAGTCTTTTGTATAACCATTATGCTATTGATGTTTTTTTCCCCTTCATTTATTTTTATTCTGATAGATTCAGAAAGAAGCAGAGAGGGAGGGTGGCTAAGAGGTGAGGGGGAGAGGCAGGAGAAGAGAGACAGGCATCTGCAGCAGTGCTTCACCATAGTGAAGCTTTTCTTTGCAGGAGGGCACTAGCCTCAATCACCTTATGTCAGGTTAAACAACAGCTGTATTCATGACTATTGTCCCCCCACTCCATTGAAATTCTCTGTTCCTGTAGATTTGATCCTAATACTCTCCATTATTTTATTTGGTGTCTATTTTCTATGCATTTGTCTTCACTTGGTTTCTTTGCTCTGTTATGTTGATTATTCTAATACCCCCCAACCCAGTCAATGGCAGACTTCCATTAATAGTTAAACTTGTATGGAATTCATAGAAATTATAATAAAATCTTGCTCTGTGGACATTTTCCTCCTCTTATGAAAGTATATTTTATCCTCCACCATCTCTCCTTCCACTTACCTTTGCAGTATGGAACTTACAGAAAACAAACAAACAAACAAAAGAAACTTTTCTTCCCCCAAAGTCCTATTAAATCCCAGTTTTTTGTTTGTTTGTTTTACAGTAGAGTTGTTGGCACATAGATACCATTTAACAAGTTAGGTGTCTGCAAAAATACTCTCACCCGCAAACTAGGTTCATCATCATGTACTAGGGCCTGAAAGCCCCCCCCCATTTCCCTGACCAGTCTCCCTGTCATACTTCCCCAGAGTCCTTTGCTTTGATGCTATTCACCATACCAGGCCAGGTTTTGCTTTATGTTTTCCCTTTCTGTTCTTGTTTATTAAGTTCTGCTGATGACTTTTTGGTTCATCTCACTTAATGGGACTCCTTCAAACTCTATCCAAAATGAGGTGAAGAAGGCGACTTTATCATTCTTAATAATTGAGTAGTATTTCATTGTATATATATATCACAACTTTCTTAGCCACTCATCTTTGTTGGGCTATTACAAGTTGTGCTGCTATGAACATAGGTTTACACAGATCACTATGTATGAGTGCATTGGTTTTCTTGGGATATATCCCCAAGAGAGGAATTGCTTAGTCATTGGGTAGCTCCATTTCTAGCCTTCTCCCAGTTCTCCAGTTTGTTCTCTCCAAGGGTTGGACCAATATGTATTCTAACCAGAAGTGTAAAGGGTTTCTTTTATCCCCTTCCCCTCAACCCCCCTCACAATCTTCCCAACATTTGTTGTTGCTATCCTTTCTGATGTGTGACATGAGCACAGGGGTTGAAGTGATTGTTGTCTTTATTTATATTTCTCTGATAATCAGTGACTATTTTTTTTTCATATGTCTGTTGGGTCTCTGGTGAATATTCTGTCCATATCTTCTCACCCCTTTTGGTTATATACATATATATCCAAACTGCTGAGTTTGGTGAGATCTTTGTATATTTTGGTTATTTATCGTTTGTCTGATGTATGGCATAAAAATATCCTCTCTTATGCCAAGTTTTTTCTCTATTTAGGTGGTGGTTTCTTTTGTTGCGCAAAAGCTTTTAGACATGATGTAGTCCTATAAGTTCAATTTTGTGTTTTTTTCCTTGTAAATGGATTTGAGCCATTGAAGATGCCTGTAAAACTTAGATCAAAAAGAGCTCTGCCGGGGCCAGGTGATATCTCACCTGGTTAGGCACACACATTACTGTGCAAAAGGACCCAGGTTCAAGCCCCTGTTCCCCACCTGCAGAGGGAAAGCGTCACAAGTGGTGAAGCAGGGATGCAGGTATCTTACTGTCTCTTTATTCTTTACCCCTCCACTCTTAATTTCTCTCAGTCTCTATCCAATAATAAAAAATTAAAAAATAACATTAAAAAAAGAGCTCTGCCAATTTTTTTATGGTCTCTAGTTTAAAATCCAAATCTTTGATTCATTTAGTTTAGTTTTGTATGTGGTGAGATGAAGTGGCTCTGTTTCATTCTTGTACATGTTTCAATCTAGTTTTTCAAACATTATTTGTTGAATACTGTTCTTTCTTCATTTAATATTATCGGTACCCTTTTCAGAAATTAGATGTCCATAGTTATGGGGATTGTTTCTGGACTATTCCACTAGTTCTATTCCACTAGTATCTATGGTGTAATTAAATTTACTAACCTCTCCCATCCCCATCACCAATTATTTTCCAGTAGCTAAGCCCAGAACTAAATATAATCTCTCTCTCTTTCCCACCAGTTTCTTGTTTTTAATAGTATTATATGAAATATCTCTCAATTTCAAATTCTTCAATAAAGCCTTTCGTATCTATGTAATTCCATCAGCTGCAATTTTTCTTTGATAGTTCAAATTGTTGTTATACTCACAGATTATACTAAAAAAGTATTTATTAAAATATAATAGTATATTTCAACTGAAGTTTCATTTTCTACATTAAATATAGAGGCTATGGGTTGATATTTATATTAACAAATCCATATTCAAAATTCATTCCTGTACATGCCTAAGAATTGAGAATTAAATTTGTATTCCTTAGTAATATGTAAGTCCAGAAAAATCACAATTTTTATGTTATTTTTTCTGTTTCTTAAAGTTTCGGTCATTTATAATATTATTCAAAATATTAGGAAGTGAATTCTAAAACTTAATCTCTCATCCTGCTTCTAAGCAATTGATGTTCTATTCAGGAAGGTAGGATTATCTGTTTAAAAATGCATTAAATTTCATATAAGCTCAATATGTTTACCAAAATTCATTTTAAATTTATATTAGAGCAGTAGAAGCATTGAATTGCTGCCTAAAAATTATTCACAGAGGTTGTCAAGATGGCTCACTTCTATATTTTAATCTTACAAGGCTTTTACTAGAAAACATATATGTAGTTGAAAACTTGAATAGGCTTCCATCTGCTAGATAAACAATATTTTTAAATCCTGTTTTAGAATGTATTTAAGGTTAAAATACATTCCTAACTACCATATTAAATTAGCATAGTGTGGATAATTCTGTATTGAACACTTAGTAGCTTGTACATAATTTTAGACTTAATGATTTTAAATATTTATTTATTTATTCCCTTTTGTTGTTTTATTGTTGTAGTTATTATTGTTCTTGTTGGATAGGACAGAGATAAATGGAGAAAGAAGGGGAAGACAGAGAGGAGGAGAGAAAGATAGACACCTGCAGACCTGCTTCACCACCTGTGAAGCGAAGCCCCTGCAGGTGGGGAGCCAGGGGCTCGATCTGGGATTCTTAAGCTGGTCCTTGTGCACTGCTGCACCAGCGCTTAACCCGCTACACTACCACATGACTGACTTCAAGACTTAATGATTTTTTTTAATATTTATTAATTTCCTTTTGTTGTCCTTGTTTTTTATTGTTGTAGTTATTATTCTTGTTGTTATTGATGTCATCCTTGTTAGATAGGACAGAGAAATGGAGAGAGGAGGGGAACACAGAGAGGGAAAGAGAAAAACACCTGCAGACCTGCTTCAAGGCCTGTGAAGTGACTCCCCCTGCAGGTGGGGACTTAATTAATGATTTTTTAAGTCACAAAAATGTAAACATACCATCTATATTTTAAAGGACACATTGTGTAACAAAATTGAAACAAGTCTTATTCACCTCCATATTCTTCACTTCAGTAAATTTTAATAAATGTCAGTTATAGGCTCTTTATATATGAAAATATCTCTCCATACACATTATTTTACCCTAAGTATACATACATACACACACACACACACACACACACATATATATATATATATATATATATATATATATATATATATATATAAATTGTGACAAGTAGCTTGTTTGTAGATCATAAAGAATTTTAGAACATGATGAAAATAGTGATTTTCTCAGTATGCATTATAATGTAAAGCCATTCTACAAAACTGTTTTCAGGAAATGCAGACTTTAGTTCTACTAGTTGCATTAAATATAAAAACTTCCATTAAATAATACAAAAGGAATGCAATCATAATAATTTATCATTTTTATATAATTTATTAGTTCATGTGGATTAAATTTGAATATTAAAAAATGAATGTGTTCCTGAGAATTATTTGAAAAAGTGACCATCTTTGTAATAATCATATTTTTAAAATATGATTTATCCCTGCATAAAAGAGTACTTTGGAATGTAAAAAAAAAGCATAGATAACTTTATAATGTAAAGTGTTACCTGCTGAAATTACTACTTTTCATGACAGTGAGCATCATTAGAGTCATGGTTTTGATGTCGCCTTGTGAAAGTTAACATAGTTCTTTTGAATTTTCTTCAAGTTGCAACCTAGGTCCAAGTGTAGGTAATTTTTTTTTATATTCTTATTTTGTTTGATGCTTAGTGATGACTTCAACTCAGGAGCCTCAATGACAACCTGAAGCTTGGAGTTGTGAATACTTGGGGCCCCTAGGTTGCCGTGAGCATGTCTTGATCTAGGTTATGACAGCTTTGGGGCTGACTGGGAACTGATTTGTGAGATGTGAGGTATGAATCCATCCTCAAGGCCTCTTGCTATTGGAACTGATTTCCACTTAGGTGTTACTCAGAACTCCAGAAAACTGCCTACCAATTTGCCCATATTGACACACAATTTTTATGGAGTTGTAAGCTTAAGATGCAGTATCCAGCAGGCTAGAGAGGAACTTTTTGCACATCTGCGTGTAGGGTTTGAAGTTTAATAGCAGTAAGCAGTAACACCCCCTCCCTCTCTCCTCCAAATCATTTCCTCTTTCTGTATCTATGGTTCTTCAATTCCTATTTCTTATTATTTCAGGAATACAATTGGGTTACCAGAATTTTAGCATAGGTTGCCCTTGCTAGACCAATCAGCGACATTTTCCATAGAACTAGTGGGAGTCTGAATATAATTTGTGTAATTTTATTAAATTAAATTCAGGTACTTCCAACATAGCCACTTTGTGATGTGGACTATAAATTCACAATTAAAAATAAACCATAAAATAACTACTCATTCACTGAAAGTAAATAAACAAATCACTAAATAGATACTTTCCCACAGAAGAGAATGGACCCCAAACTGTGCTCTATAGGTTATTACTATCAAACAATAGAAATTAATTTTGTTTAAGTCATTTTAGCTCCCTAAATCTGACTCTGTTAAGTGTTTTGAACTGCATCCTAAGTCAGAGAAGAAAATCCAGAAGGAAAAGGGAATGGATGAAAAGGTGAAAGCTTAAAAATATAAGACAATGTGCAAGGTAATCAAACACTGATATAACATGTACTTGAAAGCAGAAGAGTGAAATATATTTCATAGCCCATAGAGAGAATAAAAAGAAAAGAAAATATACTGGTCAAGGAAAAGGACAAGTGATGTGAAGAGTAAAGAGAACTTGTATTTTTATTCTTGAGCAAAATGCTCAGTAATGCCTATATGGGGGGCAGACAGCACATCCAGTTGAGTGCAAATGCTAAAATATGCACAGACCTGGGTTGAACCCCCGCTACTCACCTTTAAAGGGAAAGCTTCACAAGTGAAACAGTGTTACAGGTGTCATTCTTTCTCTCCCTCTCTCAATCTCCCCATTCCCTATCTCTGTATCTATTTAAAAGTTAAATATTGTTAAAAATGTTTTAAAAGGAATAGCTATTTCATTATGAACTTTATGGTGTCTTTTTAGGTCTTTCTACTTGCTTGCTGCATATACTAACTCACTGCAGACTATTGTGCACTTTTGCATTCAGGTATATGTTTTGCCCTAATTTATGGATACATGTGAGCATATGCCCTATCTGATGGGACCTGGTCTATATCTAGGTATTGGGACTTTTTAAGGAAGTGAACCACCTAAAATAGAATTAAAGAATCCTATGAAAGGAAAGATCTCACCTGAGTACTGCACCCCATAGTGTCCCTTGGTCCATGCTCCCAGTGGTATAAAGAATAGGAAAGCTATCATGGGAGGGGATGGATTACAGAGTTCTGGTGGTAAGAATTGTGTAGAGTCGTACCCCTCTTATCCTATGGTTTTTGTCATTGTTTATTTTTTATAAATAAAAATATAAAAAAGGAATAGTTATGTTATGAATATTATACTGATATGAAACATTTGTGAAAATAATATTTCAAAACTTAAGAGTATCTTGCTTTAAAAAAATAAGCCACTGTATTAATATTTTCAATGTAACTCAACTAAAAGAAGACATTTTAAAGCATACAATTCTCAACTAATTCTCAATAATTTTCTGAATTAGATAGAAAATAATTTCTATCTGAGGACAAGAGAAATCACAGAGAGAGCCTAACAGAATGGACAAATATCATTAATTACCAGAAGAGATTGGTTGTGCTTTATTCATACAAAGCAGAATGAAAAATCAATTCAGCATTTCACCAGAAAGCACAGAAGCTTTTTTTCAATGCAGCAGAAAAGTAATCAGAAATGTGTGTTCCCAAGACCATTTAGGCATCATGGGTCTATAGAATGTGCAAACAATTGTAAAATGTAGAAGGGAGAGTAGAACAGAGAGAATCATAAAGGCAAGGGAAATAGTAAAAGGCATATCACAGAAGGAGTCTTATGCTGATTGCTAAAACTTGCCCCAAGTAATTGCAGTTGTAGTGCAATACATTTGAAACTTCAAAACTTATCACATGATTTTGTAGAGAAAGCAAATAGCAGCTATTTTCTCTTAAATTAATTGCAAGAAGAAGTCAGTAAGAAAATGTAGTATAGGTAATTGGCCTGAGACTCAGACTACAGAAGCTAGAAGGAACCTTAAAGGATAAATAGTAAGAAGTAAATTGAGAGTTGTTCTGTCTCTGTTTTATGATTCTAAATTAACCATGGGCCCAAATGCCAATAATTCACTTTAATGTATTTACTCCAGTATTCTTTATATAAGGTCAAATTTAAAGAATTACAAATTTCTAGAAATTTCAACAAAAAGCTTACTGTATTCAAAATTTGAGATGATTGCCCACTTTTTTTCCCCTTAAATTCACTGATTTTTGTTTATTAAGTACATGATAGGCATTGTGCTTTATTCTGAGGACTCTAAATTAAACACTGAAGCCTCCTTGCACTCGTAAACTTCAGTATGCAAGCTGTCTCCTTACTAGCAGTTGCATATTTTACCTTTACTTCCATAACTCCTATTTTTAATTGGTTGATATAATACATGATAATTTGTGTACTTTTTTATTGTGTCTAACTCACTAGGCTTTTTAGACTTCCAACTCCCCCCACACATAACTAAATTCAGTAGTTTATCTTTATATAGAACATGAAGACAGCAAAACTTAAATTGTTTTTATTGACAACACTGAGTAGAAGTGATACAAGTATAGTATAGGACATAAAAATAAATGTTTCTGAGTCAGCACTTAACCAGAATACTGATATTACTTTCTTTTAAATAATCCTTAATTGGACCTTTGGGACATGAGACTATGTAGTAACAGCAACTCACTTTGATCTCTATATCAACTAGAAAAAGCAATGAGGGAGCCAGGTGGTGCCACCTTTGGTAAAGCACAGAAATTACCAAGTGCAAAGATCTGGGTGCAAGCCCCCACTTCTCACCTGCTGGAGGAGGAGCAGGTGCTCTGTCTCTCTGTCCTCTCTCAATTTCTCCCTCTGTCCTATCTAACAAAAAATAAGAAAGAAAGAAAGAAAGAAAGAAAGAAAGAAAGAAAGAAAGAAAAGAAAAGGCAGTGAAAATCACGTGAGAACTCAATGTAATATGACTAGGGTTTCTTCAGAAACTCTGCAAGACACATAAAAGACTTGTGGATGAAGAAGGGTTGAGGGAAAGTTTCCCAGGACCACAAAGCTGTACTCCAGTACTGTAGGACTTTCAAAGAAGAACAAACACTGGTTTTCCTCAAACTATTCCAGAAAATTTAAAAAGACCGAACATTTCTAAATACATTTTATGGGGCAAATATCATTTTGATTCCCCAAACAGGAAAGGACACTACCAGAAAAGAAGACTATAGACCTATATCCCTTATAAACACTGATGCAAAGATCCTGAACAAGATCTTAGCAAATCAAATCCAGCAACATATCAAGAGAAGAATTCACCAAGATCAAGTGGAATTCATCCCTGGGAACTAGAGATGCTTCAGCATCCCCAAGTTAATCAATGTAATTCATCAAATAAAAAGAATGATAAAAATCACATGGTCAACCAATCAATTGATCTTAAAAAAAATTGACAAGATCTAACACCCATTTATGAAAAAGACCCACCAGAAACTGGGAATAAAAGAACCATTCCTCAACATATTAAAGACCATTTATAACCCCAACACACAGCTGATATCATTCTCAGTAGGGAAAAACTGAAAGCTTTCCTCATAAAATTAGGTGCCAGGCTAGCATGGGGGTACCTCTTCCCGGGTGCATATTCTCTGGGTTGGAGAGAATGCGACTGGAGCCAGCCTGGGGTGCTACTCACTCAGTGACAAGAGAGAGAGGACTCAGGAACAGAACTCACGGCAGAGAGGCAATTCGATTCTTTATTGATCAGAGAGCCAAGGCTTTTAAAGGTCAGACCCAGAAGTGGCAAGTTGGAAATGGAAATGGCTAGGAAAGGGGTGGAGAAAGGCAAAAGGGGCTGGGAAGGTAGGAACTTCCTTAGCAACTGTTTCCAGGGTTTTAACTGGTAGGATTAATAATACTACCCTGAAGGCAGAGGGGGTCTTGAGGGTAGAAAGAAGATAGGTCAAAGGAATAGCATGGGTGGGGATCTTTTAGGCAAAACAGTGATTATGTAGGTAATAAGTCTGATAAGATAAGAGGATGGATGTTCCCTCAAGTCAAGCTCTGTCAAGCTCAACCACATCCTCACAATTTCCCAACATCTCCCCCTTTCTTTATATCTAATGACCATAGGAATGAAGGCTTCTTTGTGAGGCAGGTAGTCTGATAAGATGGGGTAAACCTTTGGGGTTACTCCTGTCCTCCTTGCTCAACCTCTCAGTAGAGAGAGAGACTGACAGGATAGACACCCTTCTCAGGTCAAGCCCTGCCAGGCTGTACCACATCCTCACAATTTACCAACAATTAGGAAACAGGAAAGGATGTCCACTATCTCACTGTAATTCAATGTAATTCTTGAGGTATTCAATGCTGCAATCGGACAAAGGCATAAAGACTGGAAAAGAAGAAATCAAATTGCTATTTGCTAATGGCATGATATTGAACTTAGAGAACTCCAAGGACTCCACAAAAAAACTACTGGAAATAATCAGTCAGTAAAATAGAACGATACAAGATCAATACATATAAATCAGTGGGATTTCTTTATACACACTATAATTCAGAGGAAAGGGGATAAAAGACTCAATCCTGTTTATAATAGAACCCATAAGGATAAAATGACTTGGGGTGAATTTTATGAATGAGGTAAAATAACTTTGTAACAAAAACTATGGTACTTATCTAAAAGAAATAGAAAAGGACACACAAAAGTGGAAGATCAACCCTTCTTCCTGCAATGGAAGAATAAACATTATTAATATGTCCATCCTACCAAGAGCAATCTACAGTTTCAATGCAATCCCTGTCAAAATTCCAATGGTATTGTTTAAGAAAATTGAACAACTTGTGCTGTGCAGATGTCCCCTCAGGCTCTGCCACTTTACACAGAGTTATACGGTACTTTTAAGTGTTCTCCCCAAGGCTCTGCCACTTCCCACAGAGATATATGGTACTCTCAGGTGTTTTCCCCAATCAATCCTGTCATGTCACTCCTGGTTGTTGCCCTATGAAGCCCTCCCACTTCTGCTTTTTTTTTTTTATCTCTCTCTCTCTCTCTCTCTCTTTCTCCCTTGCGCAGTTTTTAAGACGGTGACAGAGGGGTGGTATGGTAGCAGGGGATGGCCATTTTTGGCTGGCTCCACATGGCCTGAACCACCCATCTGACCCAACAATAAAGAATTGTGTTTCCTTTCTGTTCCATACCTCTCTCTCCGCCGTGTCAAACTTGTCCAACAATTTGTGTGGAACACTGAAAGGTTACCAATTGCCAAAGTTCTTGAAAAGAAGGAAAAATACTGATGTATTACACTCCCCCAACTTCATCTTATACCACAAAAAAAAAAAAAGCAATAATAATCACAACAGCATGATTCTGAAATAAAAATGGGCACTTGCATCAACGGAGAAGAATTTAAAGCCCCAAAATGACCCCACACAAATACAAGCACCTAGTATTTGACAGAGAGGCCAAAACCATTCATTGGGGTAAACTAGGTCTCTTCAACAGATGGTACTGGGAAAACTGGGCACCCAGATGTATAAAAGTGAACCTACGGCTAGAAAAACAGTTCTTCTTCTAGCGTTTGCCCTTCTTCCGTAGCCAGTCAACAGCGTCAGGTTGAGCCTGATGTAAAGTTTCGAGACCTCCTTTGAATCTGGAGAGGTGGCAGTCGTTGACTATGTGGGTCATAGTCTGACTGTAGCCGCAGGGGCAGTTCGGGTCATCTCTGGCTCCCCAGCGATGGAACATAGCAGCGCACCGGCCATGGCCTGTTCGATAGCGATTGAGGAAGGCCCAATCATAACGTGCTAGGTCAAAGCCGGGTTGACGCTTGCAGGGGTCTATGATGAGGTGTTTGTTCTTTACCTCAGCTGACTGCCAACTCTGTTTCCAAGAGTCTGGAACAGAGAAGTTCAGTGTAGGCATAGGGGACCAGATTGAGTGACGAGACGTCAAGCATTGGACAGGGTGGTTGAAGATATCCGCGTATATTGGCAGGTCCGGTCGAGTGTAGACGTGGGAAATGAACTTAGATGATGCCGTATCCTGACGAATATCTGGCAGGGCGATGTTGCTAAGAACTGGCAGCCATGGAACCGGGGTGGAACGGATGGTTCCAGAAATTATCCTCATGGAGGAATATAATTTGGAATCGACCAAGTGGACATGGGGGCTACGGAACCATACTGGGGCACAGTATTCTGCAGTGGAATAGCATAATGCCAGAGATGATGATTGCAGTGTGGAAGCGCTGGCGCCCCATGAGGAGCTGGCCAGTCTTGCAATGATGTTATTCCTTGCGCCCACCTTTGCTGAAGTTTTTATGAGATGTTCGTGAAATGACAGAGTGCGATCGAGAGTAACGCCAAGATAGACTGGCTGGGCTTCATGCCGGATTCTCGTATCGCCAAGCTGCACATTAAGCTCACGTGAGGCCGAGGCATGGTGTAGATGGAAAACAGATGATACCGTTTTTGCAGTGCTAGGGATTAGTCGCCATTTTTTACAGTAATCAGATATCAGAGACATGTCTTTCGTGAGTGTTTCCTCCAGGATGTCGAACTTGGATGCCTGAGTTGCACAGCAGATGTCATCAGCGTAGATGAACTTCCTTGAAGAAGTTTCTGCGAGGTCATTGATGTAAATATGGAATAGCGTAGGAGCCAGAACAGAGCCCTGGGGAAGGCCACTTGAGACAAGTCTCCATCTGCTAGACTTGTCACCCAGATGCACCTGGAATCTTCTGTTTTGGAGAAGAAACAATATAGTGTTGGCCACCCATGGAGGCAAGCATCTTGAGATCTTGACTAGGAGACCACGGTGCCAAACCGTGTCATAGGCTGCTGTGAGATCAACAAAGACAGCACCCATCTTTAAATTCTTCTGGAACCCATTCTCAATGTAAGTTGATAGGGCCAGGGCTTGTTCGCAGGCAGATCTTCCTGGGCAGAAACCAGCTTGGGCGGGTGATAGGAATTTCTCTGTAAGATGAGAAATATGTGACAGAAGCAGCCTCTTGAGGAGTTTGTAACACACGGAGAGGAGAGAAATTGGTCTAAAGCTGGCGGCCAGTGTTGGGTCTTTCTTTGGTTTCAAAACCGCTATAATCTTCGCGCGACGCCAAACTTTGGGCATAGACTCAGATTCCTAGATGTGGCACAGGAATGAAGCGAGCCACTTCTTTGCCACGGGACCCAGGTTAAGAATGAGTTCTGGGGTGATGTTATCATAGCCAGCAGCTATGATAACATCACCCAATCACCCAATAACGTCACCCAATCTGGTCCCCTACGCCTACATTGAACTTCTCTGTTCCAGACTCTTGGAAACAGAGTTGGCAGTCAGCTGAGGTAAAGAACAAACACCTCATCACAGACCCCTGCAAGCGTCAACCCGGCTTTGACTTAGCACGTTATGATTGGGCGACATTATCGCTATCGAACAGGCCATGGCTGGTGCGCCGCTATCTTCCATCGCTGGGGAGCCAGAGACGACCCGAATTGCCCCTGCGGCTACAGACAGACTATGACATACATAGTCAATGACTGCCACCTCTCCAGATTCAAAGGAGGTCTCAAAACTTTACATCAGGCTCAACCTGACACTGTTGACTGGCTACGGAAGAAGGGCAAATGCTAGAAGAAGAAGAAGAAGCCAGCAGCTGTTCCCGGTTTAACCCTCTTTAAAGCGTCTTCCAGTTCAGACAGTGTAAAGGGAGAGAGTTTTGGAGATGGACAAGATAACCGGAAGTGGGATGACCACTCATGGGAAATTTCTCTTTTCCAGACTGGGTCTATCTTAGCACGTCCAACTTGAGTTAGGTGACTGGCCACTGAGTTTGGGGATATGGAGGGGGTTGGCTACTGGCACCCAGTCTGTGAAGAAGCTTCCAGGCCTTCCTACTTGAGTGGGTGAAATTCAGACTTTCCGTGAGTTGTTGCCAGCGGGCTTGGCGTGCTGCATCCAGGGAGGCAATGAGATGGTCAGCCACATCTGGATCGCCCAACTCATCATACTGCTTTAGTAGTTGCTCGCATTCAGCATCAAGACAAGGCGTATAGTTAGCACGTCTCCCACGAGGAATGGCTTGGGAAGCTGCTTTGAAGATGGCTTGGCGGAAGTGCCTGTAGGAATCTTCAGAGGGGATAGAGTTAATTGGAATTGCAGGAATAGATTTGTTGGTAAGATCACTGAACAGACGCCAGTTTGCTTTCCGAAAGTTAATGGGTATACAAAATACTGGGTACTGGGTATTGTATAATAGGTATACAAAATACTTTCATGCATGAGGCTCTGAGGTCCTAGGTTTAATCTTCAGCAGCATTAGGAGCCAGAGCTGAGCAGTACTCTGACCTTTCTCTCTTTGTCTTTCTCTCTGTACCTTTCTCGTTAAAATAAAAATAAATAAAAGTGAAACTATACTACCACCTAAAAAATACACCAAGGTCAAATGCAAATAGATTAAATATCTAGTTATTAGGCCAGAAACTCCAAAATTTATAGAAGGAAATATTGGCGAAACTCTGTAGGACCTTCCTATCAAAGATATATTGGAGACTCAATCCTCTGGGGATTGGAAATGAAGACAAGTGTAAGTAAATTGGATTACATGAAAAACAAAAACAAACAAACAAGCAAACCAAAACTTCTATACCTCAAAAGAAAACTACACAAGGATAACCAGACAACCCAGTAAATGGGAGAATATATTTGCACATTATACATCAGACAAGCAACTTACATTAAACATCAAATTGGTACAGATCTACACAAGAATCAAAAATAACCCGATAACAAAGTGGGCCAAAGAACTAAACAGTTTTCTACAGAAGAGATAAACATGGTCAACAGACACATGAAGAAATGGAAGAAATGATCTAATTCACTTATCATTAGAGAAATGAAAATTAAAACTACATCAAGATACCATCTCACATCTGAGATAATGGCTTACATCAACAAACCAGTAAAGGACAAGTGTTGGAGAGGTTGTGGAGAAAAGGGTTTTCTGGTACATTGTCGGTGGGAATGCAAACTTGTACAGCTCCTTTGGAAGACTGTATGGACAGTCCTTAAATAAAAATAGAATTACTTTATGATCCAGCAATACCACTGTTAGGCATTTACCCAATGTACACTCAAACACTAATTAGAAAGGGATTATGAACCACTATGTTCATAGCGTTATTGTTCACAATGGCCAAAGAGTGAAACAGCCTAAGTGTCCATCAACAGATGACTGACTAAGAAGGTTATGGGATATATATTTCTTTGAATACTACTGTTCCATCAAAGGAGTTGATACTGTGTCCTTTGGAACAAAATGAGTGGAACTGGAGGTGATTATGCTCAGCAAAATAAGTAAAGGGATAAAAGACAACTACCAGATGGTTTCACTCATATGTGGAATCTGTAGGTCTGGTTCACATAATCCCCTCACCCCCACAAAAAAAATTACCAGAAGCAAGAAAACTGCTTATAAGACTTGTAAGAACTGTGTTGGTTATATTTGGGAGGTGGGAGAGTGGAGTACAGAATTTTGGTGGCAGGTGTGCTGTGGAACTATACATCTTACAATCTTATAATCTTGTAACATACTATTAATGGTAACAAAAAATAACCACTAAGATTCATTGAGTGCTTACGACATACAAGTTATTTTGGTTTCTATTGATATCTATAAAGCCATCTCAAAACTGCAGACAAAAAATACTGTGTATACAGTATTTTGTTCACCACTACATTATCTGGACAGTGATTGTCAGGGACGGCTTATCTCTTCTCTATTCAGTGACATGTGACACTATCTAAAGGAAGGGGATAGAATCATCTGAAATTTTGTCCATTTATATTCCTGGAGACTGGTGTTAGTTGTTACCTGTGCCTATTGCTGGGCTTATGGAGAAGAAAGGAAAATAAAAGACTCTATGTCATTTGACATTCCTCATAGCAGACAGGTTGGGTTTAAAGCATCCCAAATGAGACTTTTTATTTAAATATTTTTTTTTCCTTTTTGCCTTTTTTTTAAATGATTTAATAATCATTGACAAGATGGTAGGATAAGAGAGGTACAGTTCCACACAGTCCCCACCACCAGAGTCCTGTATTCCATCCCCTCCATCGGAAGCTTTCCTATTGTTTTGTTGTTGTTGTTTTTAAATAAAATGGAAGTATTGACAAGACCATAAGATAAGAGGGGTATAGTTCCACACCATTCCCACCAGGAGAACTTCATATCCAATTCTCTCCCTTGATAGCTTCCCTATTCTTTATCCTTCTGGGAATATGGACCCAGGATCATTATTGGGTGCAGAAGGTGGGAGTTCTGGCTTCTGTAACTGATTCCCCACTGAACATGGACATTGACAGGTCGATCCATACTCCCAGCCTGTCTCACTCTTTCCCTATTGGGGCGGGGCTTTA
The DNA here is from genome assembly GCF_950295315.1 of Erinaceus europaeus. Lineage (NCBI taxonomy): Eukaryota > Metazoa > Chordata > Mammalia > Eulipotyphla > Erinaceidae > Erinaceus > Erinaceus europaeus. The sequence goes on from NC_080166.1 coordinate 78,095,014, forward strand.
TGGATGTGGGGCCCAGGACACATTGGTGGGGTCATCTGCCCATGGAAGTTGGGTTGGCATCATGGTATCATAATGAAGATCATGAGAGTAATGATGCTGAAGGTTGACTTTTTACGCCTGATGTCTCTGGACACAATCCTTAACGATGACTCATTAGTCACAACCAGGCCACCCCATCACCTACTCTGTCTTCCCTTTTTCTATGTTTGCTCCTTTTGTTGCTATTGTTTTGACATCCCATTTCTGTTTGATTGCTTCATTTGCAGTTAGAGTTCCTTTATTTCTTTTCTTGTTGGACTCCTTTCAGTAATTCTTGCAGAACAGGTTGTTGGTGGTGAATTCCTTCAGTTTCTGTATATTTGGGAAGCCTTTGACATCTTTTTCATACTCCAAGGAGGTATCATACCTGAAATATATTTGACAGGATAGAATACTCATGGTTGATAATTCTAATCTTTTAATACAGTAAAAATATCATTCCATTCCATTATTGACATTGCTGTTGTTGTTGGATAGGACAGAGAGAAATAGAGAGAGGAAGGGAAGACAGAGTTGGGGAGTGCACAATAAAATACCTACAGACCTGCTTCACAACCTGTGAAGCTACCCCCTTCGAGCTTCCACTGGTACTTGCATGCTTCACACCATGTGCACTTAACCCACTGCGCTACCACCCATCCCCTGTATCTTTTTTTTAAGCTTATAATCTGTTTAACAGCTTTCTTCATGTAGGATTTTGCTTTGCAATCTCATTCTAAGTATAATATTTCAATATATAGCCTTCTTTCTCTCTGTGCCTTTCCATTACTATTTATTGACTTTGTGATCACTCTACTATTCCCAGTCTAAAATTTGGTTATATATTGCAACTCCAACCCATACACATTGGGGTCATTCCGGATATGTCTATCACATATATGCCTACTGGAAGTCTCACTCGGGCTTCATGAGAAAGCTATCTGTGTTACTTTCTTCCCTCCAGATATACAGGACTTCAGATAAATTTTAGTTCTAAAGTGTGTGAGAACGTGTTTCATAAATGAACAGCCCCACCTCAGTAGAAAGTCTGTCTCAAGTTCATTTGTCTAGAAAGCAAAAAAAAAAAAAAAAAAAGATTTATCAGACTGTCTTGGTCTTATTTTGACCTGAAAGCTAGCAGATTATTCATATAAAGTATATAGTTTTAAGGATTCATGATAGTGCAAATGGGCCCAACTCCAAGCTATTATACTATGTACATTACAAGCCTAAAAAAATCTATATTTTTTTAATGACTTATCCAAATAGAGGAAGAGATATGTGTGCACTGCTTCATTGCTCCTGGTCCCAAAACTATTTTTTTCTTTTTAATACTTTTTATACAGTTTAAGATAAAGAAGAAAGGGAAGATTAGAAGGATGGTCTACCAGGCCAGACTGCTTTCATTAAAGTTCACATTCTAAAATCCAAATTTATTTTTAATACTTATTATTTTTTAATTTGATAGGACAGAGATAAATTGAGAATGAAGGAGACAAAGTGACACCTGTAGCATTGCTTCAGTGCTTTTGGATCTTGTCCCTGTGCAGGTGGAGACCAGGGGTTGGATGCAGGGTCCTTGTGCATGGTAACTTGTGTGTTTAGTTAGGTGCCACCACCCAGCCCTGTCCCACTCCAACTTCTTGATATAATACATTTATTTAACATACTTGATTTCTTATTTTGTTTTATACTGGCTTTTTCATAAATCAGGTATACTAAGTAACTCAGTTTATCAGATATATACATTTTTATTTATTTACTTTTATGTGGTGCCTAGACCTCTGTACATGTTTCCTAGTCCAACACTTTATTTTAATTATTAGAGAGGTCGGGAGATAGAGGGAGGGAGAGAGAGAGAGACAGAAAGGGAGAGAGAGAGGGAGGTTGGGAGAGAGAGGGAGAAAGAGAAAGAGAGAGAGAACATCATAGCACTGCTTTGTCATCATGGGACTTTGCTTGATGGCTTGGTGCTCCCATGTGATACTGGCTCCTAAACTCCAGAGCCTCTCTCGTAGGAAGGTGGGTGTTCTGGTGAGTGAACTAGTTCCTTAGCGCAGATGTAGCTTTCAAAAAGTGATTAGAGGGGGCCGGGCAATGGCACACCTCATTTAGCACAGGTTACCAACCAAAAGGACATGGGTGGCTATTTTCCTTCTTTCTTTTTCCTCCCTTGTTTCCTCCTCCATTCCCTCCCTTCCTTCCTACCTTGCTTCTTTGCTTTTTTATTTGATAAGACAAATAGAAATTGAGAGAAGGGTGGAGACTAGAAAGGGAAAGAGAAAGACACCTGCAGACCTCTTTCACCACTCTCTAAGCATCTCTAGCCCCCACAGGTGGGGAGTCGGGGGTTCAAACTTGATCCTTGCACATTCCGTGTGCTCTCAACCATGTGTTCCCTGACCTGCCCCCCTGTCCTTGTTTCTTAAGTTCCACCTATGAATGAGATCATCCAGTGTTTATTGTCTCTTTAACTTATCTCACTTAACTTGATCCCTTCAATTCCATTCATGATGAGTCACAAACATGACTCCATCATTATTATCAGCTGAATCATGTTCATTACGTACACAATACAACTTCCTTATCTACTCATCTGTCGCTGGTTATATTTTGCTTTAAATTTGAGACTATTATAGATTTCATGTATGAACATAGGTGTATATAGATCTCTTTAGATAGGTATATTTTCTTACTTTGATATATCCCCAGGAGAAGAATTTTCAGGTAATAGAGTCAGCATATATCTAATATTCAGAGAATTCTCCAGATTGTTTTCCATAAGAACTGGATATCTTAAAAAAATAATAATTGCAACTTTAAAATAAGGGCAATTTGCTGTCACTGTGTCTACTTACAGATCACTCAAAATGATCTTAAAGTTATATAGTGGTCACACTTTATATTTCTTGTTGTGTTTATTTAATTAGTTTAATGAAGTGGGGTGGGGGGAGTGGTGGGGGGCAGGGGAGGGGTGAAAGACCAGAGCACTGCTCAACCTTGGCTTATGATGGTGCTAGAGAGTGAACTGGGTACCTTAGAAAGTCAGAGAAATGAAAGTCCTTTCCATTACCACTATGCTATCTCTCAAATACCACACTTTAGATTTCTGTTTCTTTTAATAGGATACCTTGTTTGTATATCAATAGTGCAAACTTCAATAGCAGGTGAACTATAGCTGGGTAATTTCATGTTGAAGATAATGATACATAATCCCACCTAAGGTCTTAGCTTTTTATATTTCAAGATCTTAGCTTTTCTCATGTTAAGGAAAATTCAAATATGGTGTGGTTCTGAATTAATGAGATATAATTAAAATATTTGGAGATGTACTGTAAACACATTAGCATATGTCTTAATGATTTGTCATACATTTAGGAATTTTATTCTAAAAGATTGTAGAAATGAGTTCTGCACAGTAATTCATTCTATACAATTAAAACCTTAAATTCCACTAAAAATAAAATAACCAAGTATAGTTAATCAAAAATTTCAATTAAAATTCTGCTATACTAGAAGTTGTCACTTAACAAATTCAGAGAATGATGACTCTTTGAAGGACTCTTGAAGCTGAGTAAAATTCATTAGACTTGTATACATAGTATCTTGAAATATGCATTTTGGTATAAGTTTATTTTGGAATGAAATTCTAGGTTTGTTTCTCAAATAGACTTCACTAACAACTATAATGCTATTTTCTGAAAATTATATGTTTTTGAAACATTCAAAATTGCATCTGTGTTGCAATGGACATGTATTTTAGAAAGAAACACATTGACATTTTCTTTTCTTTATAAAACAAATTAGTTTATTCAGTATCTAAGCTTTGAATGTAATACAATTACTGATTCTTTTAAGGTCTTTCAAATTCATTGGAAAATAAGCAAAGATGTAAACATTGATAGTCAACAGAGTTAAAGATAGGATTTTTCCTTTTGTTATTGAAAGAATCCATAGAAAATGTATAACTAGTCATTCAGATGCCTTTTAAAGTGCTATGAAGTGTAACAATAAGTAGTTTTGCTTAAGTTCAAAATAGCATTATTGAAATGATCTAATTAATCTAACACATGACATCAAGTGTCAAATGTACTGTATAATGGAATGCCTGTCACAGCTTAATTATCATCCTTTAGGTACTACTATCTCTTTTACATATTAACTTTGGTAGAGATATTAAGAAAAAATTGCTACTGCAAATCATAAATTATTATACCATCATCAAATGTCTTTGCATTTGTACTTCTGTCAAGAATCAGTGACTCTATAAAATATGACTCATTGATTTTTTTTTTTTTTTTAGGAAAAATTCTTCCTGAAAACTAAGCTAAAACTCCAAAAATGGCATGATAATAATCCTTCTGTCATTTCCTGCTTCCCTTATGAGGTCTTAGGTCTCTCTATTTGTATTATTTTATTTTATTTTTAATTTCTTTATTGGGAGATTGTTTTACATTTGACAGTAAATACAAGAGTTTGTACATGCATAACATTTCTCAGTTTTCCACATAACAATACAACCCCCACATTTTGGGACTATTACTAATCTTTTGTTGATTGTTAAGTGTTAGTTTAATCCCACTGTGGTCTGAGAAGATGCTTGGGATGATTTCAAAGCTCTTGAATTTGCTGATGCTGTCTTTGTGGCCTAACATATGGTCTAACCTTGAGAATGGCCCAGCCTATGTGGACTTGAGTAAAATGTATATTCCAGTTTCTTGGGATGAATGACTCTGAAAATGTTCAGTAGTTCTGGTTTATCTATCTCCTCATTTAGATTCCTCATGTCTTTATTGATTTTCTAACTGTATGATCTGTCAAGTTAAGATAGTGGGGTGTTGCAGTCCCCTACTATTACTGTGTTGCTGTTAATATATTGCTGTAGCTCTTTCAGTAGATATTTGATGTATTTAGATGGCTTCTCATTGGGTGCATAGATGTTAATAATTGTTAAGTCCTCTTGGTTGACTGATCCTCTGAGCGTTAAGTAATGTCCATCCCTATCTTTTTAAATTTTATTTATTTTAAAGTCTATCGTATCAGATATGAGAACAGTTGTTCTCAGCTATTATTTCCTAAAAATTGCTTTCTTCCCCTCCCTCTCTTTCTTCCTGTGGTAAGTCAATAATGCGTATATTATTTCTTTTGAAGTTATCCTATAGGTCTCTGTTGTTTTCAGTATCTTTTAATCTCTTTTTTATATCTCTTACCTCTTTTTTAGTTGTCTCTAATTTGTCCTTAATCTTGCTAATTCTGTCTTCAACCTCATTTATTCTATTATCTCTCCCCTCTACTGCTTTCAGGAGTTCATCTATTTTGTTACCCTGTTCTGATACTGTTTTAACTTTTTCAGCTAGTTGTGTTCTTAGTTCAGCTATTTTGGCTTTCAGCTCTCTAATAACCTTGAGATAATTAGCGTTTTCTTTTAGGGACTCATTTGTTGTTTCTGCATTTCTGACGACAATTCTTTCAAACTCTTTACTCACTCCTATCATCATTTCCTTAACTACCGTTTGGATGTTGACCTCACTATTTTGTGGTTTAACCATTGGGGAGCTTTTAACTGGATTCTTGTTCTGGTTCATTTCTCCAATGTTTCTTCTTGTTGGGTTAACCATTCTATATAGTATGTTATAAGGTCCCTCTCTCAGTACTTTTCAAATTACTGATCACTCTTGCCTGGATTTACTTGTGTCTAAGTAATGTAACTAAAGGGTTCACAGTTGTGGACATTGATAGTTGTTTCAATATTATTTCAGTCCCTGAGTTGGAGCATAGTGCCTATTAAATCCTCTTTTGTGCGTTTTCTTCCCTGTAGGCTATGGGAGCCTGAGGGCTTTCAGAATATTAGTAGGCTTCTTAACTTAATCCCTCACTTTGGTGCTTTGGTGAGTTCCTGAAGTTGTTCTCGTCCTGCCTTGTTGTGGTTCCATGTGGTCTTCTCTTGCTTTATTTTTATTTGTTACCTGAAACATAAATTCACACTTCTTTTCTTCTTGTTTTAACATTTCTCCAATTTCTTTATAAAGAAAGTAACCAAAAATCATAGTGAAAATGGAAATAATCAAACTAGTAGATATTGGAAATAAGTTATGTAGCTCGAGTTTTTACTTTTATGTAGATTTGCCCTTTCATAGGAGGCACCAAGCAAAGAAAGTATTTCGTAGATGTTGATGCATCAATGATATGAGACTTGTATTTTTGGTATCATGTGTGACACTTCTGTCAGTTTAAAGAATCCAAGTCAACACTGTATCTCTCTCTCTCTCTCTCTCTCACACACACACATACACACACAAAGAGAGACAGAGAGAAAGAGAGAGAGAGAGAGAGGAAGAGTGGAACTTCCTCTAGTACCATCACAGCACCCCATATGTGATGCTAGTACTTGACCCTGTGTTGCACACACATAGCAAGTGAAGTACTCTAGGCAGCTATTTTTCTGACTTTACAGCATGTGACTTTAAAAAAATGGTGTAGTATGTAGAAAATATAGCTAAAGCTACTTTTCTTAATATTCTTTTTTATCATCTTTTTTATTGGCTAGAGACAGCCAGAAATCAAGAGGGAAGGGGGAGTTAGAGAGGGAGAGAGACAGAGAGACACCAGAAACCCTGCTTCACCACTTAATAAAGCTTTCCCCATGAAGGTGGGGACTGCAGGCTTGAACCTGTATCCTAAAGCATTATAACATGTGCACTCAACCAGGTTCACCACCACTCAGCCCTAAATCTACATTTCTAGAAAAGCATTTCTTTTTAAGGATTTCCATTTAGTTTTTATATCCAAAATGATCCCAATACCCTACCAATCCCAGTAGATATGTAGCATAAGAGACATAAATGCCATGACCTATTCAACTATGGCTGTGAAGTAATTATGCAATTAAGTTTTTAAATTAAGTTTTTCTATTAATTTGTAGTAAATACTTCCTTTGTTTGGATGTTTTGTTTTAACAACATCCTGAAAAATAAATTACTTTTACATGTTATGATATAAGAAACAGTGAGTTGGGTGGTATTGCAGCGGGTTAAGCCACGTGGTGCAAAGCTCAAGGACCACCTTAAGGATCCCTGTTCAAGCCCCTGGCTCCCCACCTGCAGGGAAGTCACTTCACAAGCAGTGAAGCAGGTCTGCAGGTGTCTATCTTTCTCTCCCCCTCTCTGTCTTACCCTTCTCTCTCCATTTCTCTCTGTCCTATCCAACAACAAAGACATCAATAACAACAACAACTACTACAAAAATAAAACAAGGGCAGCAAAAGGGAACAAGTAAATATTATTTAAAAGATATAAGAAACAGTAGAATGACTATATTATGTGTTATAACTAGAATTGATAATGGTGGCAGGCCAAAGTAAAATTGGAGGTGGCACATTAGATCATACTAGCAGTGTCATTTTTCAAAATAGGTTGCTCTAGTATTTGGTTTGAGCTTTTTTCCTCCTCTTTAAACCTTTGGTTGCCACAGTGCTTTAATAGACATGGAAGGGGCCTTGTAATTGTGTTTGCTGCATCGTGGTCAGGCGATGTCAATATTTAACTAGCTGAGGGTTTAAGAAAAAGGCTTGGATGGGGTCATTTGCTTTTTTGAGGCTAAGTTTGCTGAGCTCTTTATATATTTTGGTGATTAGTTTCTTGTCTGATGTCTGGCATGTGAAGATCTTCTCCCATTCTGTGAGGGGTCTCTCTGTTTGTTTAATAGTTTCTTTGGATGTGCAGAAGCTTTTCAATTTGATGTAGTCCCATTGGTTTGTTTCTGCTTTGGTCTTCCTTGCAATTGGGTTTGATTCATCAAAGATGTCCTTGAGGTGTATGTGGGAAAGTGTTTTACCAATGTTTTCCTCTAAGTATTTGATTGTTTCTGGTCTGACATCTAGGTCTTTGATCCATTTGGAGTTGATTTTTGTTTCTGGTGAGATAAAGTGGTTAGCAAACTTAGCCGCAAAAAAGCAAATGACCCCATCCAAAAATGGGCAGAGGAAATGAACAAAACATTCACCACAGAGGAGATCCAAAATGCTAACAAACATATGAAAAACTGCTCTAGGTCACTGATTATCAGAGAAATGCAAATCAAGACAACACTAAGATACCACCTCACTCCTGTAAGAATGGCATACATCAAAAAGGACAGCAGCAACAAATGCTGGAGAGGATGTGGGGACAGAGGAACCCTTTTACATTGCTGGTGGGAATGTAAATTGGTACAGCCTCTGTGGAGAGCAGTCTGGAAAACTCTCAGAAGGCTAGACATGGACCTTCCATATGACCCAATAATTCCTCTCCTGGGGTTATACCCCAAGAACTCCATAACACCCAACCAAAAAGAGGTGTGTACTCCTATGTTCATAGCAGCACAATTCATAATAGCTAAAACCTGGAGGCAACCCAGGTGCCCAACACCAGATGAGTGGCTGAGAAAGCTGTGGTATATATACACAATGGAATACTATGCAGCTATCAAGAACAATGAACCCACCTTCTCTGACCCATCTTGGACAGAGCTAGAAGGAATTATGTTAAGTGAACTAAGTCAGAAAGATAAAGATGAGTATGGGATGATCCCACTCATCAACAGAAGCTGACTAAGAAGATCTGAAAGGGAAACTAAAAGCAGGACCTGATCAAATTGTAAGTAGGGCACCAAAGTAAAAACCCAGTGGTGAGGGGTAGGCATGTAGCTTCCTGGGCCAGTGGGGGGTGGGAGTGGGCGGAAGGGATGGGTCACAGTCTTTTGGTGGTGGGAATGGTGTTTATGTACACTCCTAGCAAAATGTAGACATATAAATCAGTAGCTAATTAATATGAGAGGGGGAAATCAATTGTATGTCTCAAAGTTTCTCAAAAGACAAACTGAATCTTTTTAATATATAGGCTATGTATTTGATATGCGGACTCTCTCAAAAGCCTAGACCAAGTAGATTAGAAGCTTCCAATAGCACAGCTATATACAAGATACTGGGTACTGTCCAGCAAACCATAACAAAGGGACTTTTCAAAGTTAACCCAATTAACAAATAATGTGATGATAATATTAACTATTGATTGTCTTTTTGAACCCTAAGACAGCAGGAACCTCACATCTTCACTATAGAGCCCCTATTTCCCCCAGTCCTGGAACCCTTGGATAGGGCCCACTTTCCCGTATGCATCTGCCAATCCAAACCAAATAACATTGCATCTGCCGATCACAACCTAACCAAAGCAACGATTGCTACCTCAACATGCTTCACCTCAGAATGTATCCAGAGACTTCACGTGTGGAATGACAACCCTTCAGCTTCATTACTCGGGTGAGACCTTTCCTTTTATAGTACACTCTAATTTCATCTCAGGTAGTTCACTTTCTAACAAAGTCCCATAACCTAGATATACACCAGTTTCTGTGAGAGAGAGCTTATGTGCACACGCATCCATAAACTACTGCAAAATATATACCTGAAAGCAGGACTACACTAGAGTTTGCAGTGAGTACCTCCCTAACACTTCCTCTCCACTATTCCAAGCTTGGGATCCATGATTGCTCAACAGACTGTTTGGCTTCATATGTTAACTCTCTTTTCAATCACCAGGTTCCAGATGCCACCAGGATGCTGGCTAGGCTTCCCTGGATTGAAGACCCCACCAATGTGTCCTGGAGCTCAGCTTCCCCAGAGTCACACCCTACTAGGGAAAGAGAGAGGCAGACTGGGGGTATGGACCGACCAGTCAACGCCCATGTTCAGCGGGGAAGCAATTACAGAAGCCAGACCTTCTACCTTCTGCAACCCTCAACGACCCTGGGTCCATGCTCCCAGAGGGATAGAGAATGGGAAAGCTACCATGGGAGGGGGTGGGTTATGGGGATTGGGTGTTGGGAATTGTGTGGAGTTGTACCCCTCCTACCTTATGCTTTTGTTCACTAATCCTTTCTTAAATAAAAAATTAAAAAAAAAAAAAGAAAGAAAGAAAAAGGCTTAACCTCACCATAAGTCATTAAAGTTAAATTCATTACTATTACTTTTATCATAGATTTCCTGGTCATCATTGATACTTTGTTTTTATAAAATGAGAGAAAAAAAGAGGGTGGGAAATATTTTTATGTATGGTAATGAGGGGGGAAAGTAGCTAAAAATCCAGAAGACCAACATTTTCTGAAGCTGTACTTTGAGAAACAGACCATGGGAGTTCTTTTGTAAGGTTCCTTTCTGGCCAATTCAGAAGAAAACAGTAATCAATCACAATTGGTTTATAGAATTGAGTTACTGGTGCCATGTCACAGCAAACTGATTAAACTCTCCCAGAAGAAATAGTGAACTTTATTGGGGCTAATGACATCTAAGATCTTAAGTCTGAAAACTGTTTTCATTCACCCTTCAAGGGAAAGCGTTACCTTGCAAATACTCAACATTCCCCCGATTTAATAGTTTCACAGAAGACTTTATCTAAATGGTACACTTTATTATATTAGCTCACCAAAGTTTATTGTATTCTTAGATTAATTATGATGATTTCCCTTTCAACATATTTTACTAATTATCCTTTTTTTTGCTAGTGTATTATCATTTCCCCTTTTTCCACATATATTTTCTTATCTTCTTAATTTTATATAGAAAACATCACTATTTCCCCTATTCTTTGGTCTCTTTTTTTAAAGACTTTATTAATGAGAAAGACAAGAGGAGAGTGAAAGAACCAGACATCACTTTGGTACATGTGCTATGAGGAAATAAACTCAGGACCTCGTGCTTGAGAATCCAATGCTTTTTCCACTGTGCTAGCCTCCTGGACCTATGGTCTCTTTTTCACTGTATTATTTGAAAAAACACAGGTGTAGTGCCAAAAATTAGTCTAAGCACTCTCTAATTTTTGAAGCCATATATATTCAATAAATATTCATTAACAATACTTTATCACTATGCTGTTAAACCATAAGGGGATAATTGAGTCACAATTTAAATAATCAAACCAAGAGAAATATTGTGGGGTTTTGTTTTTGTTTCCCCTTTTGCTTGTCACTGGTGCATCACCAGTTCAGGGCAAATTTTTTAGATAAGAAGGGTCGAGAGACATGGAAAAGAAGATATCAGGACACCAAAGCTTCCACAAGTTGGTAGGGACTGGACTTAATCTGGATCACACATGGCAAAGCAAAGAGAGATAGCTCTCCCAAATGAGCTGTCTTGCCAACCAGAAAACATTTCTTTTGCATGTCCTTTCTTCCTTTCCTCATCCTGTCATTTCCTTTTCCCTGTTCTGTTACTTCCTTCACATCGCCCCTCCCACCCCCATTTCTCCTCACTCTTCATTATTGATATTTGTGTAAATTAACTGATCGGTAGTATATTTTCCTATTCTGTACACAGAATTGATCATAATAAATGCTGCAGAGAACATCTGACTCTAGTATCTAATCTACTTGGTGAAAAGTTTTCACTGTGCTTTCATAAAATTATATATCATTGCCTTCTAAACACTGACATTTTAATTTTCAAAATTCTTTAGAAAAAAGTACAACTCAGATGAGTCCATCCATACCTGAATTTCTAAAATGGTTAGCAGTTTATTCTTTTATAGTACTATATTTTAAAGAGTAAGAAAGTTAGAAAAAACAAGATCAGAGTACTGCTCAACTCTGGCTTCTGCTAGGGTGGGGGACTGAACCTTACCTCTCACTATCATGAAAGAAATTATGTGGTACTTACTAGAGGGAGACAGATCAGGCTTTCAAGGTGATTATTACTGCAACCTTTTTAGAAAACAAGAGCCATATTTAAAATGAAAATTTCATATTAAAGGTAACAATTCTTTTGAAAGAGAATTACTGGCAATGTAGATGTGAATAGGAAAGACCTGAGGGAGATTTATTTTTAAGTGGTCAGATAGTACAAAGTTTATAAAAAGCAACTTTATATACAAGTTAGGGATTTCATCAATGGTTTTAAAAGTATCTGTTCATACTGTAGAAGAGTAAATATGATATCCTGTGCCTCTGAACATTCTCATCTGATTTTTTTTTTCAGTGAAGTAGAAAGTATTGTTATAAACTGACATTAAGGAGAGGTAGAGACTTTGTGAGTAAATAGGAATTTATAATTGATGTTATAGTATTGAATAAGTAATTTAAAACTATCTGATTCTTTTGTACATGTTTATATTATGGATGATTGGTCTACTAATTTTACATTGTCAGACCATCTAAATGCCTAAGCCATCTTGGGCTACTCATAGCAGAAGTTGCAATGCTAAAATAGTAATAGGGACACGGACAGGGTAGGTAGCATAATGGTTTTGCAGAAGACTTTGATGTGGGAAATGAATGGTGTCACGCTCTTTGAATACACATAGTACCAAGTGCAAGGACCCAAGTTTGAGCCCCAGCTCCTCACCTGCAGGGGGTCTGAGTAGTGAAGCAGGACTTCAAGTATCTGACTTTCTCTCCTTCTTTCCATCTCCCTGTCTTCTCTCAATTTCTCTCTGTCCTATTGAATAATAATTATAAAAGTAGGAAGAAAAGAAAAAAAGGAATAAATGATCGGACTCATAGCGCAGGCACCAAGCACTAGCAATAAAAAGCAAAAGCATTAATGCTTGAGGCTCTAAGGTGCCAAGTTTAAGCACTCCCTAAACCACAGCTGAGCTGTGCCCTTGTTGCTTTCTCTCTGCATATCTCATAAATAAATCAGGACTTCAATCAGGACTCCAAGAAGAGACTTCAGACATCAATATCTTGAGTATTATACACTTTGATAAATCAGGGTTTGATATCTAGGAACAGTGTTGTATGCTTCACATTGGTTTTGGTCTTATCCCCCCCCACCTCTGGGAGATTGTGGTATGGGCCCTGCTAATTTCGCGGGCCCTCTTCTCTCCACCCCTGGAACCCCTACAGACGTCAAGAGTTCTGGCTGCAGCTGCCTGAGGAGAAGGATGCAGGACAGATCTGTGTGGTGATTAATTTGGGGAGTCCCTCTCTGCCACCGGAGCAGTGGAACAGAAAGACAGGAGAGCACATGTTTGCCTGCTCGTGAATAAAGATTAAACTGCGTGTGTGTCAGCTCAGCCGTGTGTCTCTGGTAGTCTCTGTTACCCGCCTGTGAAGCCAGCCTGGCGTAAAACATCATATGGCGTCTACAACGTGGGACGTGAACTGCCCATCCCCCAGATAAGTGACAATTTGGCTACCTATGCACTATGGCCTTCTCTTCTGCTTGTGAAGACATCTCCAAAGGCCTCTGCTCTTTCTTCACGAGACTGTTTTGCTGTTTCTGGAACATTTATCTCTGGACCACTCTGTGGTTTCTGCCCAATGCCAGCCTGCATGAGCCGGCTTTCTGCTGCGTGGTACAGGGCATTGGGCGTGGGCTCCCTCCATGCTGCTCAGCCGCTGGGAGCAGGGCAGCAGACATGGCAGGCAAGGCTGCAGCCCATCATGGCCGCCAGCCCGGGGCACCTCAACCCTCGCCTTCTGCACGGCCGGCCCGCCCGCCCTCCTGCTATGAAGTCTGGGCAGATCCCAGACCACCCGGAGACCACGGGCTCCCTGCCAATACTGGGCCCCCTGGCAGAGATCCCAAACTTGGGTCTGAAGGCAGACGAGCTAGAATACGCAGAGATTCGTCCAGAGATCGCAACCTACAATTCCTAGAAGTGGAGCTGCGTGGGAGGCCACCTCTGGATGGGGACCCCCCCCAACAACTAAGACAGTATAGATCTAAATTCGTGTTTAAAATCACAAGTCTTCATAACAAAGGTTTCTCTTCTTGTGTATTAAAGACCATGTTTACATGTGTGTTTAAAGTTTGGTAAACATTAACTTTAAGGTTAAAAATGTAACTTTAAGGCTAACTTCTTACCAGGCATAGTTAAATGAAAAAGGTTTTCAACATAATTCTCATAAAGATAAAATTAACTTACGTTTAAAGTCTGAGGTAAAAATTAGTAAAAAAAATCAATATACTTTAACTAAGTTGGTCTAAAAAAAAAACCTGTGCACACCTAGGGTGTGTCTCCATCTTGAATGGGTATAACAAAAGGTTAAATATGTAAAACTCTCAAATTCCTTCTCAATTAGAAATGTTAGATTGCGCTATGGTTATGCTAATGATTCTCATGCATGAGGCTTTTTTCCCCATGATTCTTCTGTTTACCTTTCCACATTCTATTGTTTAAACTTTAAACAACCTTAAAATCATACTAAAAAAGACTTCCAATTGTAATATAGTTATCAATTGTGATAAACTTCTAACCTGTTACAAGTTTTGTTTCATAGTAAGTAAATTGCAGCTGCCAAGTTCTCTACAGAAAAGTGGAATTCCAGCAGCTGACCTTTCTCATACAACGTTCCACCCCTGGCATTCTTCCGTGGACATTTGCTTTGGACTGGCACTTCTATCGGACTCACTGGTACACCTCTTGGACACTTTGCACAAAACTAGCAGCTTCCCTTTATGCTGCTGGGTTTCTCAAAGACTGACTGCAGCCAGCTGACTTGGGACTCTAGGCCATTCCCCGCCCCCATGCTAGAAAATGCCCATTGAGGCAAGTAACGCCCCCCAGAGGCAAAATAAAAAAGGTCCCCCTCAGGCCTTCCCTTGGCAGCACACTGGTTCTTGTTGCCCGCTTACATGTTCCTCCATGTTTGTGTCAGTTTCTTTAAAAAAAAAAATGCCTGTACGATATAGGTTTCTGTTCACCCCACACTCCTGATACTATGGTCATTTAGTTAAAAAGAAAAGGGGGAATTTTTGTATGCTTCACATTGGTTTTGGTCTCGCCCCGCCCTCTGCCTCTGGGAGATTGTGCTATGGGCCCTGCTAGTTTCGCGGGCCCTCTTCTTCCCACCCCTGGAACCCCTACAAATTTCGAGAGTTCTGGCCACAGCCACTGGAGGAGAAGGATGCAGGACAGATCTGTGTGGTGATTAGTTTGGGGAGTCCCTCTCTGCCGCCAGAGCAGTGGAGCAAAAAGACAGGAGAGCACATGTTTGCCCTCTCGTGAATAAAGATTAAGCTGCATGTGTGTCAGCTCAGCTGTGTGTCTCTGGTCATCTCTGTTACCCATCTGTGAAGCCAGCCCAGTGTAAAACAACAGAACAGGATTATTATTATTATTATTTTAAATCTATACTTTAAAAAATATTTATTTATTCTCTTTTGTTGCCCTTGTTGTTTTATTGTTGTAGTTATTATAGATGTCGTTGTTCTTATTGGATAGGACAGAGAGAAATGGAGAGAGGAGGGGAAGACAGAGAGGGGGAGAGAAAGGTAGACACCTACAGACCTGCTTCACCGCTTGTGAAGCAACTCCCCGGCAGGTGGGGAGCAGAGGCTAGAACCGGGATCCTTATGATGGTCCTTGCGCTTCGTGCCATGTGTGCTTAACCCGCTGTGCTACCGCCCCACTCCCTATTATTATTTTTTAAACAGAGCTCTACCTTATGGTGTTGCTAGGGTTGAACCTAGAACCTCTGTGTCTCACTGATGAAAGTTTTTTGCATAATCTATATGCTATCTCCCAAGCAAAGATTGATGTTTTGCATTTGAGAGACTTTCACATGAGGCAGACAAAAGGAGAGAGAAAGAGATAAGTCAAATCACCACTCTGGTACATACATGTCAGGGATCGAACTGGGAAGTTTAGTCATAAAAGTTTGATATTCTACTAACTTGTGCTACTTCCCCATGGTGGAACAGAAGATAAGGGCCTATGCAGTACCCTGTAAAAGGCATCTTATTTAAGAAACTTTTTATTTTATTTTATTTACTTATTTTCAC
This sequence comes from Erinaceus europaeus, assembly GCF_950295315.1. Taxonomy (NCBI): domain Eukaryota; kingdom Metazoa; phylum Chordata; class Mammalia; order Eulipotyphla; family Erinaceidae; genus Erinaceus; species Erinaceus europaeus. Next base: position 78,110,789 of record NC_080166.1, read on the forward strand.
TTTTGTTACCCTTGTCTTTTTTTATTGTTGTTGTAGTTATTATTGTTGTTGTAACTGATGTTGTCATTGTTAGATAGGACAGAAAGAAATGAAGAGAGGAGGGGATAAAACAGAAGGTGAGAGAATCTAGACACCTGTAGACCTGCTTCACGGCCTGTGAAGCGACTCCCCCGCAGGTAGGGAGGAGAGGGCTTGAACCGGGATCTTTATGCAGGTCCTTGCGCTTTGTGCCACATGTGCTTAACCCGCTGCGCTACCGCCCCACTCCCTTAAGCAACTTTTAATGACACTTCTGTATAATTAAAGAGCAACAAGGTCAGTCTGGGGAGATGTTCTTCTTAAAGCAAAGTCTTCAAAATATTGTCTGTATCCACTCAACAAATAAAACCTTGAGTATATTCCTGAAGGTTAGGGTGTGAACCTTAGCATCCTTTATGTCTCCAGCAACTTTCAAACAAGAAGTTGTTGATACCAATTTAAAGGATGACGATTTCGTGACTTTTTAAATTCACATCTCTATATGCAGTTAGCAATCACCTTGAAAGACTGATTGCTAATGCTCAAATTGCCTTTTGTGCAAAGCTGACAAATTTCAAGCCAAATTGCTGTTGGCTGTTTTCAGAAAGGTAGATTTTATTAATGACATTTAGTTTTTCATTTTTCCTGAACAAATGAATGAGTTTCAAGACTACTTCTACAAAGACAGAATACTATTTAAATTCCGCATGAAAGCAAGCCCTAATTTAAAAAATAATACCCTAATGATGCCTAATTACTTTCTTGAGAATAAGCAGCAACCTAATTAGTCACCTTTATCTTCGTATGCACCTGGAATTGCTATTGTGAATAAAGCATACACACATAGTCCATTAAAAAAAAAACAAAAAACTTTACAGTGGAGGAAATGGTGAAGGTTGGGTTAGGTAGGTAAAGTAATTTATGAGAAGCCATTACAATTTCTAATGGTATTTGATTCATTTTTTGAAGGAATTGATAAAATAATTACCAGATTTCAGACAACTTTCCAATGCAAGTTGCACTGAATTATTTAGAGTGAAACATAAAGCATTGCCCATAGAACAGACAAAATCAAGTTGCAGAAAACAGAGTCAGGTATTTCTTTGTCATAGAAAATGGCAACTATTAACTCTAAACTTTGAGATGTTATCCAGAAAGAACTTGGAAACCTCTTCTCAGATAATGCCTTCTCAGAAATAGATTGTGGGCAAGATAGATTAACCAAGCTGTAACCACTCAAGGTTTTGCAGACAAAGAACAAATAAAAGTCCCCAGGTTTCATCACTATCACGGAGAATGGCTCAAAAATCAGTTTCTACCACATTCTGAAAAAATCAGTGAGATAAAGACAAGGTTAATGACACAAAAATAATGTTCAGCTGTACTTTCATACTGTAAATTTTTATATTCAGAGAGGCCCTTCAGCCTATGTAGAAACATTCCAATATCATAATATATTACAAATAAGTAACCATAGGGACATAATGGAAAATTGTATTATTACAATTGGTCTTTTAATGTCACTTTGTAGCAAAACTAAGTAGCTTAAAATAAAATCCTTATGACTAAGGGGTTGTGCCTACATGAACCCTTAAGTTCTCGGGATTTCAGCTGAGATACCACAAATGAATATGCAGTCCTCTCTCTCCCTCTCCATAAAATAAATCTTTGGGGGAAAAAATACTCATTTATAAACAAACACAGAGTAACACAGTTTCTGCTAGTCAGGAGTTAAGAATTACTTAGCTGATTCTTATACTTTGGACTTCGGGTCTCCCAGGTTACAACTGTGCAAGTTCAGGCATTTTATCTGGAAACTGACTAGAGAAACTTTAAACCCAAGTTAATTAGACTAATTTTTTAAGTATTTTTTATTTTTATTTTTTCCCTTTTGTTGCACTTGTTGTTTATCATAATTTTTGTTGTTGTTATTATTGCTGTCGTTGTTGGATAGGACAGAGACAAATTGAGAGAGGAGGGAAGACAGAGAAGGGGGAGAGAAAGATAGATACCTGCAGACCTGCTTCACCACCTATGAAGTGGACCCCCCCCACACTGCAGTCGGGGAGCCAGGGGCTTGAACCAGGATCCTTAGGCTGGTCCTTGAGCTTCGTGCCATGTGCGTTTAACCCACTGCGCCACTGCCTGGCTCCTTATTTTTTAAAATCTATTTATAAAATGGAAATATTGACAAGACTATAGGATAAGAGGGTTACAGTCCCACAAACTTCCCACCATCAGAGTTCTGTAACCCATCCCTTCCCTTTAAAGCTTTTATATTTTTTATCCCTCTGGGAGTATGTATCCAGAATCATGATGGGGAGCAGAAGGTGGAAGGTCTGGCTTCTGTAACTGCTTTCCCATTGAACATGGGTATTGGCAGGTCTATCCATACTTTCAGCCTGTCTCTCTCTTTCCCTAGTGGGACAGGGCTCTGGGGAGGCAGAGCTCCAGAACACATTGGTGAGGTTGTCTGCCCAGGGAAGTCAGGTTGCATCATGGTAGCATCTGCAACTTGGTGGTTGAAAAAGAATTAAGATATAAAGCAGAACAAATTGTTTAATAATCAGGAATCTAAAGGTAAGAATATAGCAGATGAGATTTGGGGTCTCCATTTTGGAAAAAGCTAGTAGGTTTATTTTAGGTACCAGGCTGTAAGTTTTTTTTTTTGTTTTTTTTTTTTTAATCACAGCCCCTCTACATTGAAAGAATCTTCAGTGTTGAGGTGGTTTTCTTTTCTTTTTTTTTTTTCTCTTTCTCTCTGAACCTATCTAAAAGCAAAAAGTAAAACAAATGTCTAAATATTTAAGTTCTCTACTTTCTATGATGAATATTCAATTCTGTTGTCCTTCACTTTCTCATTTTATCACTAGGGCCAGTTGAATCCTCAGTTCAGAAATGCTCATTACACCAGCGTTCACCTCTTAACATCTATATATAGTCAAGCTATGTATCAAAGAGAGCTATTATTTTCCCCTAACTTATGGATACATGTGCACATGTACCCTATCTTATGGCCCTTGGTCTATATCTAGGTTCTCTTCCAGAGCCCTACCCCACTTGGAAAAGATAAAAACAGGCTTGGGTTATAGATTGAGGTGTCAATGCCCATGTCCAGTGAAAAGGCAATTACAGAAGCCAGACCTTCCACCTTCTATACCCCATAAAAATCTTTGTTCCATACTCCCAGAGGGATAAAGACTAGGGATCCTTCCAGTGGAAAGGAAGTTATCTGGAACTCTGGTGGTGGGAATTGTATGGAATTGTGCCCCTCTTATCCCACAATCTTACCAATCATTATTAAATCACTAATAAAATAAAATAATAAAGAAAGAACTATTAAGCATAGCTCTTTGACCTGAATCAATTACTTAATAATAATGATCAATCTAATTATTTTCTTGCTTTCATTTTAGTATAATCTGTACTCATTTCATTTATTTACACTACTGAATTTTGTTTTTTCTTTTATTAATTGAAAAGATAATATCATTTAAAAATTAATCCTTGATGAGGGTCAATGAAATAGATCCCTGGGATAATGTCTGCTTTACCATGCATACAACCCAAATTCAGATACCCAGTGTATCACATAGAAATTCTAGAACACTATGAGAAACTTCAGTGCTGTGGTTTCTCTCCCTCCCCGCCCACCTTTCTTTCAGTCTAAAAAAGTCATGACAGAGAAGTGAAGCCCTGACAATGAAAACAGCAAGAAAGAGAGAGAAAGGGGGGGGGGAGTTTTCTCTTTAGAAATTGATCAACTACTCAAGAAATGGTAAATGGTTTTAATACCCGAAATCCTTTAGATTCCCCACCCCGTGCCATTTTTGATTTGGTTTTCTAAGTAATTTGGTGTTCAAATATTTTCTACCTGCCATTGCATTCAGTGTCTAGGGATGCCCATATATGAATATATGGATACTATTCATACTATTCATATATGAATAGTATTCTCATCAGCCCAAATAAGCCATGGGTGTCTGCAGATAATTATTTGGTAAATTATAACTTAAAAATATATTTAAAAAATCACTACCATTGTCTGACTGTTGAAAGAAATCATTTTGATTTCTAGCATGGTTTCTATCTGTACTGCTTTAGTTGCTATTATGATCACTAGTAGCAGTGATTATTTCCTAGGCTATTCCTAGAAACATATCTTTAGGACATCATTTTATGCCTCCAAGCAATGCTGCATTTCATTCTAGAAAAAGTGCTCATACTATTAGCTAAAAAGATGTACTTTCTTTCTTGACACACTGTATACTTCATGTCTACAATAATGTGATACTAACTTCACACTTCCCTCCATTAACAATCCTATTGTTCTCTAAACACCTATTGTGTATATCTGTAAGATGTATTTCAAAAATTTATTTTAAAAGTTGATTCTGTTTTTGTTCATTAGTTTTTCATTCTCTGATCTTTTAAGGTTATTGGAGGTGAGATTTCTGCAGGTTATTTTCAGTCCATAAACTTAGGTCAGGCCCTAGTTTTAATATGCTCAATAGTTGTTTTGATATTCAGTCATCACCTCAGGTATTGTTAAGATCAGCTTTTATTTTTGTTTGTTTTTTAGTGATTTAATAATGATTGACAAGACTGTAGGATAAGAGGGGTACAATTCCACACAATTCCCACCGCCAGAACTCTATATCCCATCCCCACCACGGGAAGCTTTCCTATTCTTTATCACTTTGGGAACATGAACCCAGGATCGTTATGGGGTGCAGAAGGTGGAAGGTCTGACTTCTGCAATTGCTTTTCCATGGGACATGGGTGTTGGCAGGTTGATCCATACTCCCAGCCTGTCTCTTTCTTTCCCTATCAGGATAGGGCTCTGGGGAGGTGGGGCTTCAGGGTATACTGGTGAGGTCATCTGTCTAGTGAAGTCAGATTGGGGTCATGGTTAATATTCAATAACCTAAAGGTTAAAATACAGAAAGTGAGATTTGAGCTCTCCATTTTTGAGAAAGCCAGTAGGTCTATTTTGGCTATATTGCAAGGGACTCATGACTTTACTAATTTTGGCCTAAGCCTGGCAGCTAACATGTAAGTGGACCAAAGATATTGTCTGGGGAGATGGTTTCAGAGTTGGGAATAGGACCAGAAAGCTGAATCAGGAATGAGAGTAGATCCAATAATTACTTATTTTTGCATTAAATATTTAAAAATTATATGAACATTTATTTGAAGATCACTATCCTGCATAGTCCCATGGCATGCATATACTATAGGAGTCAGTCCATATGAAGTTATTCAACATGATGATCCTACCTGAGAATTATTCATAATGTTATTTTTTCATCATTTAAATTCTCAATGCTGGATTGAAACTAGAAAATCTATAGTGGTTTGTCTTGTTTTGTTTTGCTTTTGGTCTTACTCAAGTAACCAGGCCTTACCTTTTATAGTTATCTCTCTAGCCAACTTAATTAGGGAAGTGTTTCTGTCAATATTTTTTAAAATCCACTTATTTATTAATATATGAGGTTATCGAGGTATAAATTGTTAAATAATAGAAAAAATATTTTCAGAATCCGAATACATAGGTGAGAAAAGTCTATACCAATATTATATGTGACATTTACATCATGGATAAATATTCATACATATACCACTTCATATCTTTTTTAGACTTAGTAACACATATGATACCATATTTAAAATTACTGGAGTCCATTGACCTTATTTCAAAAATGAATGCCTCTTCAGGAAGTGAAGAAAAAGACTATTATGTGGATCTTGTATCATATCTTGTCCCCATGGTAACAATGATTTGGATCCTGCTATAGGGATCTAAATGCTGCATTTCAATTTGTGTTAAAAGATAGACAGAATTTCATTTCTAAAAGGATACCATAAAAATGGTGAATGGTCAATAGGTTCAGGTAAGAATTACAGTCGTGATAATCTAAGATGGCATGATTTCAGATTTCATTTATCAGCCTCCCCAACTGGATTTATATCCTCTTGTCAATCAAGTGCTCTTCAGCATGACTTCTACTGTATCATATTGTTAAAGATTCATAATCTCAATACATTTTATAATGCTTTCATAAATAATTATAAAATGTGTAACTTTGGGACATACTGAATAATGTTTCTCTAACGCTGACTGAATTTTGTTCCATTTTATCATAAAGAAACGATAGACAGTTCACAGGATATGTGGTTGACACAAGAAATCTAGTCTCTAAAATCAACTCCTGTGTATACTATTGATGCATTAAGTTTACCACAAAAAGTTCAGTTCTATCCCTTTCATGCCATCCTCCCCCATTTCCCAGTTCCCTGATTTACTCAACCTCCCCCTGCCCTTCTTAATAATCGCTGAGCCACACAATCCAAAAGTTTATTTTTGTTTTATTTGACAAATTCTTGGTTTCTACATATACATGATGTGGTTAAATTAATAGTATTGTACTTTATTTATTTGACATTCCAGTAATCATAAAACATTCTAGTCTAATCACTACTTTCCCAAGAGACTGAATTCTCTTTCTGTAGCTGAATGGTCTTTCATTATAATAATATGCTATACCTTCTTTAGCCAGTTAATGTGTTTAACTACATCATTTACTGGGGCCTCATACAAGCAAGATTTCACCATGCCCAAGTTGTTGAGCTTTTTCTTTTCTTTTCATTCAGAAAGAGATATAGAAAAACCCGGAGAGATATCACATCATAGGAGTGTGCAGTGCCACCTCAAGGCTTTTGTGCTCCTGTGTGATGCTGGGACATGAATCTGGACTAAGTATGGCAAGGCATGTGACCTGCCTAGTGAGTTTTCTCTGTCTAGGCTGTACTTACTTTGACTTTGGATGTTCACTGACATAAAACATGCGGATTCATATCTCTTTGAAGTCATATTTCTATAATGTGTTGATAAATACACAGAAGTATAATTTAGAAAATAAGGTCTTATACAATTTTTTTAATTTTTTCAAAGAATTTTATTGGTGGAGGTAATGATAAATTTTTTTTTTCCACAACAATACAGTTTCTCATCTCCCTGTGATAGGTGTCTGTGCACCATTCCCACTGTGTTGAGAAGGCAAGTAGGTCTATTTTCTTCCAACAGTGTGCACTGAGTGGTCAACATTCTTACATAATTCTCACTTGCCATCTTTAGAATGCTTGGCTCTACTACAATAGGTCAGAGCTACTCTAATCTTCACCCTGTGTTTTCCCTTTGTTATTTATTTATTTATTTATTCATTTATTTATGGTTTAATAACAGCAAGATTGTAAGATAACAGGGGTATAATTACACACAGTTCCCACCTCCAGAGTTCTTTGTCTTATCCCCTCAACTGGAAATGTCCCTATTCTTTATCCCTCTGGGAGTATAGTCCAAAGATCTTTATGGGGTGCAGAAGGTGGAAGGTCTGGCTTCTGTAATTGCTTCTCTGCTGAAAATGGATGTTGGCAGGTCAGTCTATATCTCCAGCCTGTTTCTGCCTTTCCCCTAGTGAGTTAGGGCTCAAGAGAGGTAAGAATCCAGGATACATTGGTGGGGTGTTTTACCAGGGAAGTCAGGGGTCAATCTATCTCTCCGGCTCTCTGCATTTCCCTCACCTCTCAATTTCTCTCTGTCCTATCCAATAAAATGGATCAAAAAAAATCTGTCAGCCAGGAGCAGTGGATTCATAATGCCCACACCATGCCCAACCATAACTCTGGACGCAAAATAAATAAATTGTGTAATTTTGACATTTTTCAATTGAATATGATGCTAGCTAGGTCTTTGGACGGTATATATCTCTCTCTGCATGAGTTACTAACAGAATATTAAAATAATAGTTGATTTTATCAATTAATTTTTTGTATAGAGATAATTTTATTCATTTTCAAGCTCACACATTAAATTGAATGCATAATTTTTGCACTTAATTTAAAATATACCAATAGACTTAGAATAATATCAAAATTCTCCCTTTAAATTTTGTTTGATTTTAATCTCTAACTTAATATTATTTTAAGGATCTTCTAAAGTTATACTTATGAGTAACATCTATTATTTATTTCTCATATACTTTGCTGTTTAGATTTACATGTTCCTTTAGAGATATGTTGTATCCACCTATAACACTAAATAGAACTAAAATGTATCCTTATGTAAAGATATAATACTTTGACTCAGCAATATGAAAATTTCAATGATTTCATGCTTTATTTTTTTCTTAAATCAACATTTTAAATAAACCACATATTTTTTGCATGTACGAAGGAGAGTAATGATTGAGACTTAAAATAAGCTATAAACTTAGAACCCTAAACATTATGGCAATTTCAAGGCAAGAATACTTCAGAGAAATATGCACACACACACACAAATAATAAATAAGAAACCTGACTACTACCCAGGGATATAAAGAAATATGGCAATAAATTATTTTATATTCATAACTCATTTAATGTCAGTGAGTTGTACTCACCAACCAAAAGACACAAAATAGCAGAATTGGAGAACAATCTCTAGCTTTCTGCAGTATACAGGTAACTATTATATTCAAATATAAGTATAGATTCAGCTTAAAAGATTATAAAACAATCATACAGAAAATAGAAGCCATACTTGTATTAGAAAAAAAAAGTATATTAACAGAACTGACAAGAGACTTAAGCAGAAACACAGTTGTTATATGGAACCTTAACATCCTACTCTCATCAACAGACATTTCAACTAGACAGAAAAATAAATAAGGAAACAGCCCTAAATGTGATGTTGGACTTTTTGAACTTAATAGATATTTAAAGAGTCCTTCTCCCCTCAAAATTCCAAATATACTTTATTCTTTAGTGCTTATGAAGCATGATCAAGAAAAGACTAAATGTTGAGACACACAAAACAACTATTAACAGATCTATAATGATTAAATCATATGAATTATCTTTTCAGATCAAAATGGCATAAAACTGAAAGACAAGTAGAAAAAGAAAGTCAGAAAAACTTAAATATAAAGAGACCTATATCAGATTAGCTTCGCAGGTGGGAGACAGAGATGACCAGGGACCCATGGCTGAGCTGAGAACGTAGTTCAATCTTTATTCATGAGCAAGGATGAAGTTCAACAAACTAATCATAACACAATTCTATCCTGCATCCCTCTCCTCCCAGCGGAAGAGTCAGGAACAAAGGAAATATGTACAATAGGGGATGGGAAGAAGAAAAACGCGTGAACCAGCGAGGACTAAACTAAATGTCCCGGAGGCAGGGGGTTGCCCAGCCAACAGTGGACATGGAGACAGAACACATAGCAAGCAATACAAAATGAACCCAATGTGATGATCAAAACAGAAGGCTTCACAAGCAGAATCCAGAAGCATACCAACAATTCCCCTTTTCTTTTTAACTAATGGCCATAGTATCAGGAGTGTGGGGTGAACAGAAATCTATATTGTACAGGCATTTTCAAAAGAAAACTGGCACAAGGCATGGAGGAACAAGTAAGAGAGCAACAAGAACCTGTTTGATGCCAAGGGAAGGCCTGAGGGGGGCGTTTCTTGCCTCTGTGGGCAAGGCCTATCAGGCTAAAGGACATTTCCTGCCTCTGTGGGCATCTCTTTCCTCTAGGGGTGCTTCATGTCTCAACGGGCATTTCCTGTCTCTGTGGGCATTACCTAGCAAGGAGGGGGGTGTGTTGCCTATAGAGTCCCAAGGCAGCTGGTTGCAGTCAGTCTTTGAGAAACCCAGCAGCATAAAGGGAAGCTGCTGTAGAGTTGTGTAAAGTGTCCAAGAGGTGTACCAGTAAGTCCAATAGAAGTGCCAGTTCAAAGCAGATGACCACGGAAGAAATGCCAGGGGGTGAAATGATGCACGTCTGCCTCGATGGGGAAGATCAGCCACCGGAAGTGGCCAGCGAAAGGAAATGACTAAGAGAGGGGAGCAAAAAAAGAGCGCAAAAAAAACATAGAAAGCTTCCATCTAACCAGTGGGGATTAAACCAATACCCTGCAGGCAGTGCAGGACCCAGGTAAAACAGTGATTATGTAAATAGATGACATTGTAAATAATACAAGCGAACCTAATGTGATGATCAAAACAGAAGGTCTTATAAGCAGAATTTAGAAGCATACCAACAGACCTAACAGCATGTTGTTCAACAATTATGGAGTCAGTGAGAAAGAAAAATCAAAGAAGAAAATTTAAAATTCTGGGAAATAAACATTCTATGAGATTTCATTACAAATGGGACACAATGTAAGTAGTATAAAAGAAATTTATATCAATAATAACTTGTGTCAGGAAAAAAAATGAAGTTCTCCAATAATTTTCACATCTGAATGACCTAGAAACCCAAGAGCAAATAAAGATAAAGTCAACAGGAGAAGGAAATAATAAAAATTAGAGTAGAAATAAGTGAAATAGCAAACAAAAAGAAAGTAAAAAAAAAGATCAGTGAAATGAAAAGCTGGTTCTTGACATAGTGAAAATGAAATGAAAAGTCTTTATCTTACTGAGGAAAAAAATAGTTAAACATTAAAGAGGAGGAATCACAATCAAGAATACAAAGGATCATAAGAGATTCATGCAAGCAGCTTCATGCCATAAAGTTAGAGAACTTAAATGAAATTTACAAATTATTGGAATATTACCGTTTGAAGCAAGACTTAACCAGAAATATATAGAAAATCTGAAAAGATCAATTATGGGTAATGAAAATGAAGAAGCAATAAAAATTATCTAAAAATAATGTTCCAAGGCCATATAGTTTTACTAGAGAATGCTATCAACTCTTTCACAAACTCCTACAAGAATCTTAACAAATTCTCCCACTTTCTGTGGAGGTAAACATTGTGTTGATACTAGAGCACAGGGCACAAAAAATACAGACAAATATCCTTAGTTACTATTAGTGCAACAATCCTCATAGGCAATCAAACTCAGTAATACACTACAGAAATCATACATCATGTAAGTTAATAAAGTAGAATTTACAGAAGCAAGGATAACATATGTAGATTATTTAGTGTAATATGCCACATCAGCAAAAAGGACAATCTTGACAAGGAGCATACCTCAGCATAGTAATAGTTAAATGCATCAAGGCTTAAACAACTACTCTATAGTCAATGGTTTAAAATCTGATTTTTTTTCATCTAATCTCAGGTATAAGTCAATAAATTCACACTCACTACTACTTATCAACATTGCCTTGAAAGTCATAGAACAACTATGCAGGGGAAAATCCAACCAATGGAAAAAAAAATAAATAAATAAAGCTGTCTATTAGCAGAGGGCGTGGTGATATACATGGAAAACCCTAAAAATTTCCATTTAAAACTTTTATAAATATTAAGCCAATAAAGTGATGGATAACAAAATCAGTGTGCAAATACTTGTTGATAATAAATACATGAAAGCAAGTAACTAAACACAATTTAAAAAATGACACTAGTAACTGGGTCAAAGAGAATTAGGTACCTAGGGATAAACCAAAGACCATGAAAATCTTGTGTATTACAAAGTATATGTCATTTTAAAAAATAAACAGGAAACACAAGGAAAATGAAAAATGAAAAGATTGGAAGAGTTAATATTATCATGACTTCTATATCCAAAGCATAATATAGAGTGAATAAAATTTTTTATCAAAATTTAACTGGGATTATTTTTTTTAAATAAAAGTGTTATCTATGGAAGAGAGCATCACTCCAAGACATACTATACTTAATATTGAACTCAGGACCTCATGCTTTGGAGTCTAATCCATTATCTATTGTATCACCTCCCAGGCCACTAAATGACATTCTTTATGAAAATTAGTAACAGTCCATGAAATTGGAGTCCACTGACATGGAAAACTAAAGTCAAAATAAGCAAGAGATTATATCAAACTAAGTTTCCTGGGCTGGAGAGACAACTCACCTTTACTATAATAAAGAATGTGACTTGCCATGTGCCTGACCCTGGTTCAAGTCCCAGAACTGCACAGAAGGTGAAGTGCTATCAAAAGAAGTTCTAGTGCTATCTCTCCCTATCTCTCTGTCTCTGTATCAGAATGAAAAGCCTGCCATGAAACATTAATTATCTGAAATAATTAATGATAATGATATCATAAATGGCAAAAAAGCTGAACAAATACTTCACAAAAGAAAAAAGATACAAGTATATGAAAAATATGCTCATCATCTCCTATACCGTTCACTTAATTTAAAATTGACTGTTGTATAATTCCTTTATAATAACTTAACAAACTATCTTATTTTTTAATAAAGACAGAGGAAAATTGAGAGAGAAGAGGAAGATAGAACTGGTGTTGGGGAGCGGGCCGGGTGGTGGAGCCCAGGTTAAGTGCACATCGTACTATGCACAAGGACCTGGAGATAAACTCTCACTTCCCACCTGCCAGGGGACACTTCACTAGTGGTAAAACAGCTCTGCAGGCATCTCTCTTATTCTCTATCTCCTTCTCCCTTCTCAATTTTTCTCTGTTCTGTCAAGTAGAAATAAATACGTGAATATATAAATACGTAAATAGAAAGAAAAACATGGGAAAAAAATGGGTGCTGGGAGTGGTGGATTCTAAATGCTGGCACCTAGCCCCAGCAATAATCCTGGTGACAAGAATGAGATAGAGAGAGACAGAGACATAGAGACATAGAGAGAGACAGAGACAGAGAGAAGGAGAGAGAAGAGATACCTATGGCACTCCTTCACCACTTGTGAAGCTTACCAACTGCAGATGGGGAGTAGGGGTTTGAACTTGGGTCCTCACACAAGTTAACATGCTCTACTAGGTATACCACAGCACAACCCCTTTAACAAATTATTATCCAAGAAAATTTTCAATCATACCATTATATAATTCTGGATAAAATATGAAATGTAATATAAAAGTGTAGTTCATTTGAAGAGAAATTAAAAGAAGTCATTGGAGGGGCCAGGTGGTGGTGTACCTGGTGAAGTGGTCACATTACAGTGCTGGTGGACCAGGGTTCAAGCCCCTGGTCCCCAGCTGCAGGAGGGAAGCTTCACAAATGATGAAGCAGGGTTACAGGTGTCTCTCTGTATCTTTCCCTCTATTCCCCATCCCCTCCCAATTTCACTCTATCTCTATCCAATAATAAATAAATTTTGAAAAAAGAAAGTCATTGGAGTAAGGGACAAAAACAAAAATATTAATCTTAAAACAAAGCAAGCACTGAAGCACTAATGTCTCAGAATCTTTAGGATAGATCTGCTATTTTAGCTCTTGGATATAAATAGGTCTAAGTGTTCAATTACTAAGTTCAAGTTAAAAGCATAATGGGAAGTGTAATTGACTCTGGATGTAGGCAAAATAATAAAATGTTCTTGAGTATGATAGGGGAAATACTGAACTTTCTTAATATTGAGTACAGATAATAAAGAAAAAAGTTTTAGATTAAAAAAAGAAAACAACTAATTGTGTCCACTCCTCTAAAGTTGGTGTAATTTTATGTACTAGTTTATAAAAGATTAGTCAAAATGCCCAGTTTATCTTCTTTCAAATAATAAGTTTTATATCTGAAGAGAGATATATCCATGTGTGCATTTTCCCTTAATAAATCATGGCAAAAGGACTCACTTAGATTCAAACAAATCTCTATTTTTTTTCTTTTCTTTTCTTTCTTACTCAATTAAGTTAGCCCATAGGGATATTGCTGACTTTTAAATTTGCAATGCTGATTTTGGGAAGGAAAGTCATTGTTTTAGCCTGGAAAAAAAATTCAATCTCTGCCTGTCATTTTCTAATTTGGCCAAAGTTTTAACTACAGGGTTATTACTTTAAAAAAAAAAAAGCCCTTTATATATCTTGTCAAGTTTAGTCAAGATGAACAGAGAGTTCCAGCACTGGGGAAAAAAAAAAGCCTCAGAATTATTCCAGCAATAGTCAAAGAAAAGACTTAATTTCCCTGAGGGTTGGCTGTAATAATGCTCACTCTCTCTGTTCAACCATAACTTTATGGCCAAGCTCAATGGTGATATAAAAGGAACAAGAATATGGTTAGACTAAGAACTTTTTTCTTTTTGGTTGTTTACTGGAAACCACTCCCCCTCAGCCCATTCATTTTTTGTTTGTTTGTTTTTGTTTTTTCCCCTTTAAATCCACTTTTTGGGATTTAGCATATTTTACAAATTGCTACTGCAACCTAAAATGTATCTTTGGTATGATTAACCCAGCAAGTGTGTACATGCATGTGAAGATGCAATTTGTATAGTTCCGGGAGATATCTCACCCATTTTACCATACTTGAAAATCTGGGTTTCAGCACTCAGCTTCACATGGAAACACCAGGCAAACAGGTAGCTTCCCTGGCAGTGGAGTGTTACTGTGAAGCCATCTCTTCTCTCTCTGCCTCTTACACTCTACCTGGATAAAGAAAGGAAAAGAAGTGTGAGGGGAAAGGAAAAAGAGAGCAGGAGGAAAGGATCCACTAAGGACCATGGAATCACAGCGGTGTGAAGCCACAGCAATGGCACCAATAAAGAAAGAAGAAAAAAATGTGATTTTTAAACCTGACTTCTTTACACTCATCTTAAGAAATTCCTGAGATTAGATATGTCTTTACACTAAAAGCTTACTTTTTTTTATAACAACAGTCTTTCAATAACAAATTTAGATTGACAGTTGTTTATATATTTTCAATAAGAAAATGTCCAGTTTAATAATGGGTCAGTGATAAGTAAACATTCTTTATCATTCTTTATTGCTATTCCAGTATCCAGAGTTGTATGTATCTGTTTCAAATCATGACAAAAGAAAAAATAAAAAAGCTGGGGCGGGGGGAGAGGGGACTGGGTGGGAAAGGGCACTGGGCAGTTAAGTACATGCATGTGTTACCATGCACAAGGACCCAGGTTTGAGCTCTGCTCCTTACCTGCAGTGGTGACACTTCACAAGTGGTAAAGCAAGTCTGAAGGTCCCTATCTTTCTCTCTCCTTCCCTTTTTAAATTATTTCTATGTATTATTTGATAAAGACAGAGTAATTGAGAAGAGCGGAGATACAGAGGGAAAGCGACAGACACCTGTAGCCCTGCTTCACCACTTGTAAAGCTTCCCCCACAGGTGAGGACCAGGGGCTTGAACCCTGGTCCTTGTGTCCTGTAGTATGTGCTCTTAATCAGGTGTACCACCACCTGGCCCCTGTCTCTCCCTCTCTATCTCTCCTTCTCTCTCAGTTTTGGTCTGTCCTATTAAAAAAAAAAAAAATGGCTACCAGGAGTGGTGGATTTGTGTGCTGGCACCAAGCCCCAGCAATAACCCTTGTGGCAATTAACAAAAAAAGTCTTTATAAAAGACTCTTTAAAAAAATAAATGCAAGAAAATAAAAGACTGCACATTTGCATTTTTCAGCTAAACCAGATAGAGAGAGAGGGAGAAGTAGAGGAGAGATGGAGACCTGCAACAGTGCTTTACAATTTATGATGTTTTTCCCCTACAAGTAGGGACCAGGGCCTTGAACACAGCCACTTGAACTGACTGCTCTATCACCTGGTCCCTAGAACCTGCATTTTCTATCTATGGAGCTGAGCAGAACTGTTCTTTGTAGGAGGAAACTCCACCCAATCCTCAAGTTGAAAATGGCTAACACTTCATAAAACACAAATGAAAGTCAGGGACAGGGGTAGATAGCATAATGGTTATGCAAAGAGACTTTCATGTCTGTAGCTCCTAAGTCCCAGAGTTAATCCCAGCACAGCCATAAACCAGAGAGGAGCAGTGTGCTGGGAGAAAATAAAAAATAAAAATAAACAGTCTCAATTTAAAATAACAGGAAACAACAGGAAATTATGCCTTTCTATCATGTAATGAAAAATTACCAGAAATGTCTGAGAGGAATAAAATAATATATTGGCCAAAACTAGTTAAAATTGGAGTAAAGCAACATAACTGCATTTTTTTTTACCTTTGAATCATCTTTTGTCTTGTTGTAATGGTGTTAACATAAAATTAATATTGGGATTAAGGAAGTACCCATCATACACCTGACACTGTGACACATTCAAAATTGACTTTAAAAAAAAGGTGGTATTTCAGTGGAGGCCTTAGCCCATCCCCCTCAAAAAACAAAACAAAACAAACAAACAAAAATTTACACATTTCTTTCCTGAGTAATAATCAAGCATCATAGAAATTGATGCACATTTCAGGCTCAGCTATTTACCTTTGTAGTACATTTTTTTTCCTTAAATAACACCCCTCTTTGTTACACTATTTGACTTGTCCTTAAAAATATATACATACGTGTGTGTGTGTGTATTGGGGGGGGTAAACACATCAAAGTGCCCTTTATCAAGATCTCACTTCTCAAAAATAGATTCAAGTAAGGAAAGTGGAAAGTCCTGGTGGCGGGGGGCATCTCATGAAACAGAGCTCAGAGGAAAAGACAAAGGGGACAATATTTTCTTCAAGGATTGAAAATCAAGATTCTAGGGAAGGCAAGAAACAGTGAAGTAACCAGTATTAAATATAAAATGACTAAACCCAAAAGTGTCAACAAAAAAACTACTTTCACCAGTATCCAGGTCTCACTTTCTCCAAATATTTGAAAGAACAAAAAGTACTGTATTACTTGACCAAGACCAAAGAGTGTGATTTGAAATCAATGTCTTAAGTGATAAATAAAGAAAAACCTTTATATTTTATGATTCAGTAATTTCTCTCCTGAGGATTTATCCAAAGGAAATAAAAAATACCAATCCAAAGAAATGTATACGTACCTAAATTCAAAGCAGCATAATTTTTAGTAGCCCAAACTTGGAAGCAAACCAGATGTATAATGGCAGATAGGTGGCTAAATTGTGCTATAGATGCACACTGGACTATTACTCAGCTATAAGAAATGAAGTCATGTCCTTTGCCTCATTTTGGAAGGAACTTGAAGGAATTATGTTAAGTGAGATAAGCCAAAAAAGAAAAAGACAAATGCTGAATAATCTCACCTATAGGTGGAATTTAAGAAATAAGGACAGAAAGGGAAAGCATAGAGTGAAATTTGGACTAGGTGTGGGCTCCAGGGAAGAAGCAGAAGAGTAAGGTAAAGAGAAGGCATTGTGGTGCTGGTGCATGATGGGAAAGGAACCAAGTTGGAGTTGAGAGTGTTTTGTACAGACACTTATTCAAAGAGGTGAGAAATTGTATCCATCTGATATGTCAGCAGCTACACTGTAAACCAGTAACACTATTTAAAAATAAATAAATAAAAGGAGCCACCCAAGGGCTGAAATAATGGATTAAAATCACACCCAAGTGGCCTCGCCTTCCTCTTTGCTCTTTGTTCTTTCACTATAACAAGTAATAGGCATAATCCATCATGGATTCCCAATATAGCTTTGTATCATATTTGAAAGTTTAATTATGGCAGATAATTCAAAGTGTACTTAGAATCAGTCTTTTTTTTTTTTTTTTTTTTTGCCATTGCTGGAGGGCTTCACCATATTGGGTGTTTTTTTTTTTTTTTTTTTTTTATAAAGAAAGAAAGAACATAACAGAGACAACAGAGAAGGGAAGATACCATAACACAGAAACTTCCCCAGGTGTTGGTGTTGTGAGGCCAGTGCCTAAACGTAGCTCATTGCAGAACAAAGCAGCCACTGTTTAAGATGAGCTATCTTACTAGCCCATGAGAGTTGGTTTTTAAGTTTTCTCATTGTACATGTATGTGCATGCAACACACACACACACACACACACACACACACACCTGTAACTATGAAAACTGACTGATGTTAAATTGTAGGGTATTCATTTCAAGTGGGTGCATGTATCAATACACCATCAACACACATCTTAAATATACACAAGTCGTTTCTATCTTAACAAAACTGTGGGTAAAAAGTTGAGCCAGATAACTTGTTGCAAAGAATCCATTGTGTAGGTTAGGGTCAGGGAGGTGTCTCAATCTGTTACAACACTAAACTTACCTCAGAGGTGAACAATGTTCTCACTTCCCCTCTCTTATCTTCTCTTTCATATTAAGTATATGAATCTATATAAATGTTTAAATTGATTTCAAAAATAAAAGTTTATTGGCTTATTGATAAAACTAATTGTAATTTGTTGAAACAAGCTGCATATGTTAGAGACATCCTGCATTTTTTATATTCATAAAGAAAAGGCAAAATTAATGTAAAAAGTATTAAATGTGGTTTTGAGACACATATGGTTTTCAGAAAGAAAGCTCATTTATCATATATATCCTATAGCTATATATTGGCTAGTTCAAGTTGTGGATTTTGTTTGAGTTAATTGAATGTTAAGTTTTCGTTACAATCCAACTGAATATTTGAAAGATATGTGTAAACACTTGTAGAAAGTAAGATGGTTGTAACTGTTCATGGGAAAAATATTTGTCCAAGAGGGCATCCAAGTTATATTATTTAATAGAATGTGCAATATCAATAAATTCAAGGGGACAAATATCTTATTTGAAAATAAATGTGAAAATGTAGGTAAGAGAAAATTTCAGATTATAAAGAACAGAGTAAGCATCTAATAAGAATTTATCCAGAGTTAAGATCTCAGGAAAAATTGAATCTGACCTATTCCATTACCTACTTTCTCAGCAATAAGCACTTCCCCACCATTATAATGAGAAAATCTATGTGCAATGAAATAATTCTGGCTGGCAAAATAGCTCACATGGATAGGGTGCCGCTTTGTTGTGCATTGAACAGGATTCTATCTTGACTCCTGCTGCATTGGAGGAAGTCTTGGTGGTGGTGTTCTCTTTCTGTCTCTGTGTCCTTCTCTACCTCTGTTGAGAGAGAGAGGAAGAAGAAGGAGAAGAAGAGGGAAGGGAAGGGAAGGGAAGGGAAGGGAAGGGAAGGGAAGGGAAGGGAAGGGAAGGGAAGGGAAGGGAAGGGAAGGAAATGGTATCTAAGGGAGGAAAAGACAGGTTAAGAGATAAAGAGAAGACAAAAGAGGAAAAGTGCTTTGATGAGGCCAGGTGGTGATACACCTGGTTAAGTGCTCACATTACAGTGTGCAAGGATTCATGTTCAAGCCCCTGTTCCTCACCTTTAGAGGGGAAGCGTCACAAGTGGTGAAGCAGGGCTACAGGTGTCTGTCTCCTTTTCATTTTTTAATATTTATTTATTCCCTTTTGTTGTCCTTGGTTTATTGTTATTGTTATTGGTGTCATTGTTGTTGGATAGGACAGAGAGAAATGGAGAGAGGAGGGGAAGACAGAGAGGGGGAGAGAAAGATAGACACCTGCAGACCTGCTTCACCACTTGTGAAGTGACTCCCCTGCAGGTGGGTAGCTGGGGGCTCGAACCAGGATCCTTAAGCTGGTCCTTGTGCTTTGTGCCACCTGGGCTTGACCTGCTGCACTACCACCTGATTCCCCCTGTCTATCTCCCTTTCTATCTCCCCTTCCCCTATCAATTTTCACTGTCTTTCTTCAATATCAAGTAAGCAAAAATATATATATTTAAAACATAAAAGTGTTTTGATTGTAGGTAATGTTCATTTACTTTGGATAGCTTCATTATCAGGTACACTTTGGGGAAGAGCCTAAAAGTTTTTTGACATAGAACACAATAATATCAGGAAAAATGGGTTAAACACATATATGAAAGACAGCTAAATATTATCTTATAAACCACAGGGACTTAAGATATGTTGCATACCCAGTTAACTGTATCTAACATATGCATAAACATAAATTGTATGATTATGTGTCTGCCATATAATAATTACTTGTTGTTTTTATCTCATCATCTCTGAAAAACATTTTTGGATTTGGAAAAGGTAGAAAATCATGCCAATATTATTATAGTGCTATTTTACATTGCAAATCTTCATATATCAAATCTAGACACTTAGGCATAAATTTCTTGAGATTGCCATATTTTGTGCGTGTGTGTGTGTGTGTGTGTGTGTGTGTGTGTGACAGGCAACTGTGTGAGCCTTTATGTATAGTAAATAGGAAATAATTGTTGAATAGCAGATGCTATTTCAGAACAGTTATTCTGTATGTTGAAAATAACTTCAGGGGCTAGGAAAAGAGCATAATGGTTATGCAAAAGACTTTCATGCCTGAGGCTCTGAGAATGGGTTCAGCCCCCAGCACCACTCTAAGCCAGACCTGAGCAGTGATCTGGTTTCTCTGTTTTTATATCTTACTCTCTGCATCTCTCATTAAAATACATAAATAAAATCTTTGAAAAGACAGCTTCAGAATAGTCCAAGAAACATGAATATGGATATTATTACCAAATGCCAGAGTTAAGCAGTGTTCTGGTCTTTATATATCTCATTTAAGTAAAATAACCAAAATATTTTAAAATAAATTTTCATTAAAAAGAAAAATAAGGGGGTCGGGCGGTGGTGCAGTGGGTTAAGGGCATGTGGCACAAAGCACAGGGACCAGCTTAAGGATCCCGGTTCGAGCCCCCGGCTCCCCACCTGCAGGGGAGTCACTTCACAGGTGGTGAAGCAGGTCTGCAGGTGTCTTTCCCCCTCTCTGTCTTCCCCTCCTCTCTCCATTTCTCTCTGTTCTATCCAACAATGAACAACATCAACAATGGCAATAATAATAACCACAACGAGGTTACAACAACAAGGGCAACAAAAAGGGGGAAAAAATGGCCTCCAGGAGCGGTGGATTCATGGTGCAGGCACCGAGCCCAACAATAACCCTGGAGGGGGAAAAAAAAGAAAAAGAAAAAGAAATAAAAATACACTTCTATATAACCTAAAAAATAAATAAATTTTTCTCCATGTTACCAGTTTAAGTATTTAACTCAATAATGTTATATTCATATGTATAGAACATCAGCTCCCCTTTTTTTTTTTCAAAGTATTATACATAGAGTTGTATGGAAAACAATTGACTGGAGCTCCAGTGGTACAGTCGGTTAGCGCGAAGTACGTATGCAGAAAACAATTGATGGGGCAAGAAATGACAGCCTTTCTTTGCTAAATAATTGATGGTCATAGAAAATAGTGACACTCCTGGCAGAAGATGGCATCTAAAATGATGTGTTAGAGTATTAAAATGAGTGATTGGTGAATCTATAAAACAAATTTCCTACAAATACTAACTATAAAATTGTTTCATTTAATACATTTCACAACTTCCATAATTCATTGTTTTTGCAAGTTTTTGTTGTTAGTACTGTTGCTTTCTACTCTATATATCAAATTCTAACCCCAGCAATGCCTTAGAGATAGCTCATAGATAGATAGGAAATTGCTAACAATGCAAACCAACTTAAAAAGAAACTAACAGAAATAGGACATGACCATGATTGTCATAGCATATGTTGCCCAGGGCTTTATCCTGCCACCTCAAAAACCTTCTCTTAATAGAAGCAGAGCTGTCAAAAAAGACCATGATAGCAATCTTCGCATTTCACTTTAATGTTGCTGTCCAATGATGTCTACTCTACAAAAGGTATTTCAAGCTGAATCAACTCAGTTTCTAAGATGGGTAGGAGAAAAGGTAAATGGTTGAGCTCACAGTTTAGCCCCACATTAGTTAAAAGAGAGAAATATAACAATTTCAAATGATGGTCATTTTCCACAAAATCTTTCATTTTCTGAGGTAAAGAGGTTGTCTAAAGAACAAAAAATAAAATGTTTTCTCAGCCATAATACAAGTTCATTATGCATAGAAATTCCACATATCAAAAGTAGAGCCTAAAGTCTCATCTGAGTATTAATCATTACTGGTACACTTGCTCTCCGGAATCGATTGAGAATAGAATGTCAATCATGATAGTGCCTTTACCACTTCTTCTTCTAGCGTTTGCCCTTCTTCCGTAGCCAGTCAAGAGCGTCAGGTTGAGCCTGATGTAAAGTTTCGAGACCTCCTTTGAATCTGGAGAGGTGGCAGTCGTTGACTATGTGGGTCATAGACTGTCTGTAGCCACAGGGGCAGTTCGGGTCATCTCTGGCTCCCCAGAGATGGAACATAGTGGCACACCAGCCATGGCCTGTTCGATAGCGATTGAGGAGGGCCCAATCATAACGTGCTAGGTCAAAACCGGGTTGACGCTTGCAGGGGTCTGTGATGAGGTGTTTGTTCTTTACCTCAGCTGACTGCCAACTCTGTTTCCAAGAGACTGGAACAGAGAAGTTCAGTGTAGGCATAGGAGACCAGATTGGGTGACAAGACGTCAAGCGTTGGACAGGGTGGACGAAGATATCCACGTATATTGGCAGGTCCGGTCGAATGTAAATGTGGGAAATGAACTTAGATGATGCTGCATCCCGACGAATATCTGGCTGGGTGATGTTGCTAAGAACTGGCAGCCATGGAACCGGGGTGGAATGGATGGTTCCAGAAATTATCCTCATGGAGGAATATAATTTGGAATCGACCAAGTGGACATGGGGGCTACAGAACCATACTGGGGCACAGTATTCTGCAGTGGAATAGCATAATGCCAGAGATGATGATTGGATCAACCTTCCCGTGGTTGCATCCCGTGAGTACCCATTCATTGGGGAAACTGACGATCCTTCCTAGCCAACTGAATCCACATGGATCCCAGTCACTTTCAAAGCCAGCAACAAGCAGCTCCTGACAGCTTTCAAGCTGTTGGTCCTGCTCTTCGAGTCCTCCAACTTAATATTGAGGGGCTGTCCTTTGCCTTTACCACTGAATGCTGGTTATTCAGTACATACTAACCTACTAGCAATGGCCTTCTAAATTGCAAATTACTTTCTTTTTTTGACTTTTTTCTTAATATTTTATTTCTTTATTCATGAGAAAGACAGGAGGAGAGAGAGAAAGAACTAGACATCACTCTGGTACATGTGCTGCTGGAGATTGAATTCAGGACCTCAAGCATGAGAGTCCAGTGCTTTATCTACTGCACCACCTCCTGGACCACTGCAAATTACTTTCTTACTATGTATTTCAGGTATGTTTAGGTACCAATGAAATCCATGCATATAAATTTTATTTTATTTTATAGAATATCAATATAAGTGTAAATTAAGAAAGCATGTGTTAGCAACTGCAAATAAAATGTAAGAATTAAGATAATTGTTCTCATAAAATATTTATTTCATCTTATATGAAGTAGTATTTCATCCTATAATCAAGGAAGTTGAGATAAATGAGATGTACAGAACTGACACAAATGTTTGCACTTATGGAGATTATTTTCAAATAAGCTGTGGTTTTCCTGTTAAACCAGGTAATTTACAACTATAGTTCTTGTGTTTGAGTTTACAGGGCAAATAATAGTCTTTCAAAAAGGGAAACATACTAGAAGAAGCATCTTCTACTTTGGTGTTAAAACATTGACACTAGTTAAGGTTTTATGGCTCATAGTTAATCTGATTTTCTTCTTCTTTATCATTAATGAGCTCTTAACTTAAAATATTTTATTGGAAGTGGCTAATCTACATTTGCCATGTGTTGTGCTCCTCCAGTTTTAATATCTTTCTGTTTTTATTGTCATAATAATTTTTACATTTGTTGCTTTTCTTGAAGTTATGTTGGGGCATTCATGGTTTATAATATAGTTTTATACTCATAGGCATAGCCTCTCATCTTCCCATGAATGTTGTCCAAGGGACACACCAGAACTCCAATGTCGTTTCATCCCATACCCTCCATTCCCAGAGTCCTCTGCTTTGGTGTACATCACACTCACTCCAATTTTCGCCTTATGCTTTTAAAGAATCTTTATGTATGTTTAGTATAATATCAATTTCAAAATAATGAATAGGAGAAAGAAGCAAATATAAAAAAAGAAGAAAGGAAAGAAGGAAGTAAAGGAGGAAGGAAGGAAGAAACAATTACTTCTCTCCTAATGGCAAAATATCCCTAAAAATGGTTTGTTTTTCTCTAAATGAAAGCAAGAGTTTATTTGGGTCTCTGATATAGTAGAAAATATATGCTTCTGTACAGATATTTGCCAAAACTATAATTTATTGTCTTACCTTCATCTCCTTTATATTGATACTTCAAACTACCAACTACAGTTTGCTGTTCCTTATTTGAGTGTAGGTTTAATTGAGATATATAAATATACTGAGGAATATATATATATACATATATATATATATATACATATATATATATATATATATATATATATATATATATATATTGATAGAAGAGATTAATGCTTTACTGCAATTCTGGTATGAGTGTATATTGGTCGAAACTTTATGGAAAATAGTCTAGAGATTTCTCACAACACTATAAATAGACCTACCCTAAGATCCAGCCATTTCTGTCCTTGGGATTTACACAAAAGAAACAAAGGTACCTATCAGAAGATATCTATGCATAACCTATGTTTATAGCTGCACAATCTGTAATAGCCAAAACCTGAAAGCAACCCTGATGTCCAACAATAGATGAGTGGCTGAAGTAATTGTATATATACATGATGGAATATCACTTAGCTGATAAAAATGACAAGGTCACCTCCTTTGAGTCATCTTGACTGGAACTAGAAAACACATTGAGATAAGCCAAAAAATATATATATATATATGTATTAAACCACTCAAACATATTAATATACAAAGTCAGCTTTCAGAGTATAGTTAAGATAACAATGTAAGAGGATGATAGATTAATCTTTGGGACACACATATCATAGTACTGCTTTAGATTAATAGTCAAAGGACTAGTTGTTGGGAAAGTGACTTGGTGGACAGTGCACATGCATTTACAAACTTGAGGTCTCTTGAGTTTGATTCATGGCACTCATAAAGAGTTGCTCTCTCTCACTCATTGTCTCTCATCTTTAGATAGTAATCTCAGGGCTAATATTTGAAAGATATTATAAAATAATTATATTCATGAACTGATATTATAAATGAATCATTATCCTTTAGAGTCTGAACAATTGAGCCATGTGCCATAAATTTCTATACGGAAAAAATAAGAAAACTATTTTAATTATCTAAAGGACAACATCATTCCATAAAATTCTCAAGTTTAAGGTATCAAGAAGTCTGAATGAAAAATCTACCTAGTCAGAAATAATTGGGTCTAAAAAGAGGCTTCACATGCTTCAAATTTTGGTCTAGATCAAATCCAATGTATGTGGTTCAGTAGGAAGTGTAAATGCTCCTTTTGCTGATGCAAATCCTTGATAAAACAAAAGTATGAAGGGGTAACTATTTCTAGAACCTTTCTTTTGAAATAATAATCTCCTTGTCTATTCTCATTAATTTTCAAACATCACTACCACAAAACAGCAGAGACTCCACTTATCAGTAGACAGATGACTGATAACTGACATTTATCTTTTTAAGTTTTTTAACATTAAGCCTTTTCAGGAACAAAATAAATGCTTTTGATTGACTCTAGCATATGGTTTTTAAATTCATTCACTCATTAATTTACTCTATTATCACAATTGTCTGAGGTGTCTTGTCAACATCTTCACTCCCACAAACTTTCCTATACATACTTATAGCTATATTTCAATTTACGATACTGATAGATATTAAAACTAGAATACTGACTGTTGTAATTCCTTTTGAATTACAAAAGTTCAATTGAGAAAAGTATCAATATTTATTTAATAAGTCTATATATAACTTATTTGACTCAAAAATTTCATTACTGGATATTTGCCTTCCAGAAAAACTTGTTTATATGTCCAAAGGCAAGTATAGTAGGATGTAAAGTATATTTGCTTTTAATATTGAAAAGAACAAAACAGGAGGTATCAAATTATGCTACAGGGATACTGGGATAAAAACTGCTAGTAATGGAATAAAAAATTGACATACAAGTCAGTGGAATAAAATTGAAAACCTAGGAATAATCCCCAGTACCTACAATAACTAATATTTTATAGGGAGGGGCAGGATATTAAGTGGAGAAGAAAAAGTCTCTTTAACAGATAGTGTTGGGAAAATTGGGTTGAAATTTGCAGACAATAAAACAGGAACACCATATATCACCATATACAAAAGTCAACTGCAGATGGGTCAAAGACATGGACATTAGACCAGAAACATCAAATACATAGAAGAAAACATTGGTATAACACTTCATAATCTATGCTTTGGAAATGTCTTTAAAGGCTGGAGTCCAAATGTACAGAAAACAAAACCAAAAATAAGCCAGCAGAACTACATCAAACTGACAAGCTTCTGCTCAGGAAAGGAAACCATGTCTAAAACAGAAAGATACCCAACAGAATGGGAGATCTTTGTATGACATATATCACATAAAGCACTAATAACTATTGTTGAGCTGCACCGTGGAGAAGAGAGAGAGGAGATCTGGAGCAAAGAGGGAACACAAATCTTTATTTGCACTGGCACCTCAGAGTTGGGTGAGAGAGAAGCAGGTTGGGCCACGTGGGGGTAGCAAAAATGGCCGCCTCACGCAGCAACCTTTCCTGCGTCTAAACACCGAAGTGAAGGGCTGGCAAGAGAGAGAGGTGTGGAAGAAGAAGGGATTTTATGGGAGTAGCTCTCGTGAGAATGGGGAGAGGGAGGAGTAACCATAGAACTCCAGGGTAGGATAATAACTCTTGTGAGAATGGGAAGGGGGAGGAGTAACCAAAGCACTCCAACTATTGCGGGGAAAAGACAATGTCCTGAGGGCACAACATGGCAGAACAGGCACTCTGAGAATGTTCCAACTCTTGTGGGAACTAGCAATAGCCTGAGGGGACAACATGGCAGATGTGACTGCATCTGCACAATTTCCCAGCATCTCCCCCTTTCCTTTTATCTAATGGCCACAGTATAGGAAATTTAGAGTGGAGCAGGCTTAAATGTTTTTAAGGAATGCTGTGCTCAGGTGGGAAGATATAGAACATTTTTGTGGGGGCGGGAAGACTTACATGGCCGCCAACCTTGTGAGATTATGTGCCCCCCCTGTGCTCAACCCCTCTGTAGAGAGAGAGACTTACCTGGAGGGACTCATCTCATAGGTTAAGCTCTGCCAGGCTCCACCATATCCTCACAATTTTTCTACATCTTTCCCTATCTTTCTGTCTAGTCATTGCATTAAGATGGGTCAATGTCTGTAAAAGACTCCATCTGTGACTGAGGAATAGTGGTGTAGGGGTGAGCAGAAAACTTTTGGGCATAAACCTGAATGATATAACAAAACAGGAAGAGACAAGTAGGGGAGTAGTAAAAGCCAGTGTCATGTCAAGGGAAGGATTGGTGTGCAAAGGAATGTTCCCTGTCTTGGGGGAGGGGGGTAAGGGTTCATAATAAGGGGGCGTTTCCTGCCTCAAAGTGCAGGACATGTAGGTGGGAGGGCATAGCCCACTAAGGAGAGGGTCTATTTGGCATTGTATAGTCCTCAAGACAACAGTCTGTAAAGTCCATGAACTACTCAGGGTCAGTCTATGAAAAACCAGCAGCGTGAAGGGAAGGAAGCCGCTGTAAAATTGTTTAAGGTGTCCAAAGGATATACCAGCAAGTCCGATAGAAGTCTCAGTCCAAATTAGGCGACTAGGGGGAGAAATAGCAGGGGATGAAATGCTGCATGAGGAAGGTCAGCTGCTGGAATTCTGCTTTTCTGTAGAGAGTGAGCTGGAACTGCCAAAACGTGACAGGAAAAGCAGAAGCAGGAAAGGCAGACAGGCAGTAAAAAAGTTCTGTCCTTGGAGTCTATGAATCAGGTTTTTCAGATCACGTCAGGTGACATCTAGGGTTTTTGGGGGGTATGCCACTGTAGTCGTGCCGTCTAGTGGGTGATGTCAGGGTGTGCAGGAGTCCAGATGTTTTTTTCCAGGATTCCTGTGAAAGGAACACAAACAATATGCTTCTCGTGGTTAGCGGGGCATCTGATTTGAATTTTTTATAGTAAAAGAGATTTGGTGCCTTAGCCAACTGAGTATTGGGGGATGTATCTTTCCTATTTATTTATTTATTTTTTATTTGTCATGGTAATAAGCCATTATCTGGAAGGTCCTGGGTGATTCGTGGGGAAAAATAACTTATCTTTTAACAAAGACTCTAAGGTGTAGGGAAGCAGGAACTTATCTTTTAACAAAGACTCTATGGTCATGCCAATAGCAACCTTGAGGGCACATGTGGCTCCCCACATGTCCCCCTTACTTATATATATATAAGGGTGCATGTTTTGATGTTTGTTATTTTGTGGCAGGGTGGACTGTGCCTGTCTTAGGTTGGGGATCAGCCTTCTGTCTTACCTGTCATTGGAACACCTGGTCATTTTTTGCCCAGTAGTACCAGATGCCCTGTCTTAGGTTGACTGGATAGCACTAGTTTCCCCTTTACCTGTCACTGGCTAGCCAGCCTTCTACATGGTGGACGTTCTGATGGAGTGGGGAAAATCCTCCGCAGCAACTCCATATTCTGCCATGTCCAGCCTATGATAATGAGCTTGTATAGGTTGCATCTTTTTGGCATCAATCTGTTGCTGCAAAAAGGCCATGAGCTTGTTAAGAATTATAGGACCCACTGTGAGCAGAAGAAGTGAAACAAGCAAGGGTTCCACAACTGAGGGTAGCCAGCTAAGGAAGGGGGAATTTATCCATTGGTATGAAGAAGAAGGATCACATCTCAAGTCTAAGGGAAGAAATCAGTGGATGTGATGTCCAGGGGAACAGCCATTTGTCTTTGGGGGTAGTAAGGGATGTCTGTGGCATGGGTGATGTTATAAAGGGAAACATCTCTAAATTGTTGGCTGACAAAGGCAGGCTTATGGTGGCAAGACAAGATATACCAGTTAAGTGTACAAGAATATGTGAATGTTGTTAATTCACATAGGTTGTGTATGGTGGAACTTATTATAGTATTATACCTTACCATATGAGTAGATACTTCTTCATGTGAAGGCTCTGACATAGTTGTAGTCAATTACTTGTGAAAAAAAACTTTTAACATGTTAGAAGTTTATTATAATTGATGATTCAACTATAATTGGTTTAAGTATCTTTATAATTTTGTTAAAAGGTCATCTAATGTGACCTCCTGTAGCAGTCTCTACAGCAGGATCTTTAGACCAATTATTGTTAAAATATATATTGATTTTTAACCATTTTTACTTTGGACTATGAACAGACTCAGGTTACTTAGAGAGTTAACACATGTTAGTGACAATGGTTTTAACATTTACAGTGCCAGATTGATGCCAGATCTGTTGTGGATTAATTTCCACAAGATAGTTTATACGGCACTTTTGAGGACCCTCCAAAAGCGCCCTGTATAGAGAATTTGCATTTTAGTTTTGGGGATAAATTGTCACATTAAATATTTAGACTTTACCTTAAATAGTTAGTTACTTTTAGCAAATTAATTTTACCTTGCCTGGTAGTAATGTAGCTTCAAGGTTACACTTTTAACTGTTAAGTTAATGTTTACCAAACTTGAAATATACCTATAAACATTTAGTTATAACACAGAGAAGGAGAAAAACTTTTGTTATGAAAACATATCATTTTAAAAACAAATTTAGATCCATCTTTACTCACACAGTTTAAGACTAAGCACATTACATATATACCAAAACTTATATATAAAAATCAAAAGAGAGAAAAAAAAATTGGAATGTTTCTTAATGTCTCCAGAAACTTTGGCTGTACTCAGCATTTTTATATAAAGTCAATTACGTTTTAGAGAACTCTGAGCAGATGGGTCATACAAAAATTTTTGGACATTCAAAACACTCACTCACAAATCACAACTGGCCAGTCATAACATAAGACATCCAGAGAAGGGGTAGGAGAGAGGGCTCTGTGAGCCAGATTTTCCAGATTCTGCCATGTCATATTATGGATCCTGGGATGTATCCTGCATCTAGTCCTCTTGTATTTCTTGTTCTTCAGGGATAGAAGTGCCATCATGCGGGTATTGTCAGACATGGTGGGCAGGAACCCAGACAGGTTTAGAGTAATTCTGTGGGAATACACATGTGAAACCCCTCCCTATGGTCAATAGAGTGTCAGGCCCTTTACAAATTTTATCGAGTGGGTCTTTCCACTTGACGTTAATAGCTGGAAGTGTAGATGGTATTTGCCAGTGAAGAATAATAGGAGGTAAGTCCGAGTTATTGTAAACATTAAAGAGATTTAATGTAGTTAAGGCTTTTGCTAGCTGGATATTGGGGGTACATTCCTCCTTTATCTTTATTTAATTGAGGGTTTGATGGGCCCTCTTGACAATGCTTTGTCCCTGTGGATTATAGGGAATGCTTATGGTATGAGTAATGTTCCAGAGGGAACAAAAATCTTTAAATTGTTTGCTGGTAAACACAGCCCTATTGTCAGTTTTCAGTTGAAGAGGTAAGCCATCACAGCAAAACAGGAGAGCATATGGCTTATAAGCTTTTTGGTGCTTTCTCCCATCTGAGCTATTGCCCACATAAATTTAGAAAAAGTATCAATTGAGACAAACCCATATTTTTGTTTGCCAAAGTTTGGTATGTGGATGACATTGATTTGCCAAAGAGCATTGGCTTTAAGCCTCGGGGGTTAACCCCAAGAGTTTGAATAGCAGGTGTTTTTATGAGACTTTCACAGGAAGAACATGTAGCAAGGATATGTTTCAACTGTGGTAAAGGAACATCAGGAAATTGAGCTCAAAGGCCTTTAAGATTAACATGGGTTAGGGAATGAAAGTCAGCAGGATCAGAGACAAGAGACTAGGAGAGTTCCTGTGGAAGCAAGGCGGTCAGCTGCAGCATTCCCTTCGGACAGGGAACCAGGAAGAGGGCTGTGGGAACGAAGGTGTTGAATATACAGTGGTTGGATTCGAGAACAGAGCATAGAGGCGATTTGTATCAAGAGAGGGGAAAGTGGGTTGCCATCAATTCTCACATAAGAAAGAGCAAGCCATGGAAGTAAGTTAACAGTATACACACTGTCAGAAAAAAGGTTGAAGGATGCTGGTACAGCTTTTAATGCAAGGAAAACAGCATAAAGTTCTTTGTACTGAGGGGAATTTTCAGGAAGCTCAGTAAAGAAAGGTTTAGGAGGTTATTTGTCTGGGTAATATATTAAAGCAGCAGCTCCCTTTATTCCACCATCAGTGAAGACTGTAGGAGTAGAGGGAATGGGATCTCGAGAGAAAAGTTTAGTTACTAGTAGAGGCAAAAGAGGTAAAGAAGCTATCAATTTATTAGAAGGAAAATGGTTATCTATTTATCCTGGAAACCCGATGAAGCTTATAGAAAAATGGGGATGATGGCATATAAGCCACTCTGTATCTGTGAGAGAAAAGGGAAGAATAATTAAATCCGGTTTACCTAAGACCTGTGCAGACCTATTTCTTCCTTGGTGAACCATGAATGCGAACGTGTCTATCTCAGTGAAGAGTCTTGGAGCTCCGCCTACTGGTGTGTGAAGCCACTTGAGAACCCCATGGTTCTGCCACAATGCCCCCACTACTGTGGGGGTGGAGTTAAATATTATAAGGTTAAACGAAGAGGGGGGGGAGAATCGAACAAGGTGCATGTCCTGGTGGGCCTGATTAACCCTTTCTAGTGCCAAGGAGGCCTCCGGAGTTACCATACGTTTTGAGGAGGTCTGTTTGTTTCCTTTTAACAGGTCAAACAGTGGTTGGAGGCAGCTAGTAGGCAGATAAAGATACTGCCTAAGCCAATTTCCAAGAAAACTTTGTAAAGAAGCAAGAGTGAGGTTAGAAGGAAAAGTAACACTAGGTTTTAAGGGACAAATTTGCATTAGAGAAATCTCTGAACCTAAGAAAGATATTGGAGGAATTAGCTGTATTTTCTCAGGAGCTACATTAAGGCCTCTTTTCTTTAAGGCAGGAATGAGAAAATCACATAGGGCACAGAGATCTGTATCTAATTCTCCCCATATTAAGATGTCATCCATGTAGTGAAAAATATTAAGGCCCTTATGAATATATGGAAAAAGGGCAGATTTAACAGCCTCTTGACAAATTGTAGGACTATTGGCCATGCCCTGGGGCAGCACCACCCATTCAAATCTATCGGCAAGGCGGGCATTATTAATAGAAGGAACAGAGAAGGCAAAACATTTACAATCTTGCAGATGCAGGGCAATAGAAAAAAAACAATCTTGTATATCGATAGCTATGATTGGAATTCCCGTGGTAATTGCAGAACCAAGTGGCAAACCCCTTTGGGGGGGAGCCCCAGACCTGCATGGTTTTATTTACTGCACAGAGATCTTGGAGGAGGCGCCATTTTCCTGAGGGCTTTTTAATCACAAAAACAGGAGTATTCCATGGGCTTTGAGAATGACGAATGTGTCCCAAGGACAACTGCTCTCGGATGATCTCTTTTAAAATTTCTAGCTTATCCCTGGGCAAAGGCCACTGTTCTATGCAGACAGGCTCATTAGAAAGCCAGTCTAAGAAGGGAGTTTCGTTACAAACAGTGGCAGTTAGTATTGGGGTTGCTGATTAGATCTAGTCTCACAGGAGCGGGTGTTAAGCTCTGCAGACACGTCTGGATATCCTAACATCAAGACATTCCAGAAGATCCCTGCCCAGTAGGTTGGTGCTAATATCAGCTACCAAAGGGCAGAAGTGTCTGGTAATCCCTTCAGGGTCTTCCCACATGAGCGAATCTCTTGTGAGAAAGGCTTGGGTCAACCCTCCAACTCTGTGTCCTGGGAGGAGTTCCCAATTTTGGGGAACCTCTGCTTGCCTTAAAATTGTCTTTTCTTCCCCCATGTCAATCAAAAATTTAAAACGAATATTGCCAATCCTTACTGTCATAGTAGGGTGACCTCGTTCTAAAACAGGAGTGGTCCAAAAAATCTCAGGCCCAGAATTTATACCATTCAGGGGCATGCCATCTTTATGAAATTTGGACCAACAATCTCTCTTCTAATGAAAACCTTCCTGACATCTAGGACAAGGTGTTCGTGGCCTCTGGCTCTATGACTGAAGGCGGGGTTGCCCTGACTGGAGGCGTGGTTGCCCTGACTGGAGGTGTGGTCGCAGCTAATCTGGACATGGTTACGCCAATGCTCTTGGTGACCGTACTGAAAGCAGGCCCCGTTTTAATTATGTGGGGTAACTGAATAATCCTGTGTCATAATGGGTGCCCCATAAGAGCCTGATCTAAGTTCCTGTGTCGCTAAAATCCAGTTATCTGGGTGTTGGTGTTTAAGACTAAGGCATGCCTTGATGGAATTCTGGAATGGGATGGCATGCCATCCCAGACAATAGAACACATGAGGAGAGAACGGACTTCAGGATTATAAATCTTTCTCTCTAAGGTTGACTGCACCCTGGAAATGAAATCTGCTAAGGATTCATTGGGTTTTTTGGTGAAGGGAGTTAATGGAGACTGAGGCATCTCTTGTGGATGGGTTTAGCTTCTCCCATGCTTGTGTTGCACAGATGTGTACCTGTTCAAAATAACTGGTTGGAAATTTGGCTTCTGCCTGCTGAATTCCAGTTTCAAACTCTCCAGCTCCAAACAATGCATCAAAATTCCATTCTAGCTGTTTGTGACTATTTTTCTGGGATTGTTTAGAGCATTCATCATGAAAGCATACCTCCCATTGCAGGTAGAGGGGGTCTGGGAGCGCAGCATGAGCTAAGTCCCTCCAGTCTTGGGGGGTATTAAGGTGCTGGAGAAAGCCTCATAAAATGGACTTGGTCCATGGGGCATGAATCCCAGGTCCTCCTTCACTGCCTGCCTGAGTTCTCTGAGTTCTTTGAAGGAGTATAGATGCCACACCTGAGGATTTTGTCTTTTCGGGGCCACATTTACCGGGAAGGTGTGGACTTGTTTTGATGATGTGGGAGAAGGAGTCACGGAAGTGGGAGCTGCTAGGGGAGCGGCTCTCGGAGCTGCCGGAAGAGAACTCTTGGGGCAAACTGTAGAGGAATTAGGGTGGTTAAGTGCCAAGAACATCTCTTTTAACTTTTGTATCTCAGCCTCAAGGTCTCTTAATGATGAGGTATCAGCGGGGGGAGGAGTCATGGAAGTGGAAGCTGCAGAAGGCTTAGAGGGATTAAGTGGCAAGAACATATCCTTTAACTCTTGTATCTCAGCCTCAAGGTCTATTAACCTTTTGGCAGGATGCCTTATACATATCCTGAAAGTTGCAAACATAGCCAAGAGAACCCACGGTGTAGCTCTGCTGGGAAATTGTGCAGATGCAGTCACATCTGCCATGTTGTCCCCTCGGGATATTGCTAGTTCCGATGAGAGTTGGGACATTCTCGGAGCACCTGTTCCGCCATGTTGTGCCTTCAGGGCATTGTCTATTCCCTGCAATGGTTGAGGTGCTCTGGTTGCTCCTCCCCCTTCCCATTCTCACAAGAGTTATTATCCTATCCTGGAGTGCTATGGTTACTCCTGCCCCTTCCCATTCTCACGAGAGCTATTCCCATAAAATCCCTTCTTCTTCCGCACCTCTCTCTCTTGCCAGCTCCTTCACTTCAGTGTTTAGACGCAGGGAAGGTTGCTGCGTGAGGCGCCCATTTTTGCTACCTCCACGTGGCCCAACCTGCTTCTGTCTCAACCAAATCTGAGGTGCCAGTGCAAATAAAGATTTGTGTTCCCTCTTCGCTCCAGATCTCCTCTCTCTCTTCTCTGAGGTGCAGCATGACAAAGCTCCAATTAAAGCATCTCTGAGATAGAGAGCCTGTCCCATGAGAAAAGAATAGAATGTCTGGGACACCTCCTCGTTAAGCGGAAAAAATCTCATGGTGGGGGGAAATGCGGGGCCGCCAAGTCAGGCGGCTGCCACTTACCTGTGTCTGGGTGACTTTTCTGGACCTCAGGCCAGGCCACCCAGTGGGGCATGAGTGTGGGACATGTTGAGCATCAGATGTTGAGCTGCGCCGTGGAGAAGAGAGAGAGGAAATCTGGAGCGAAGAGGGAACACAAATCTTTATTTGCGCTGGCACCTCAGAGTTGGGTGAGAGAGAAGCAGGTTGGACCATGTGGAGGTAGCAAAAATGGCCGCCTCATGCAGCAACCTTTCCTGCGTCTAACCACCAAAGCGAATGTCCAGCAAGAGAGAGAGGTGCGGAAGAAGGGCTTTTATGGGAATAGCTCTCGAGAGTATGGGGAGGGGGAGGAGTAACCATAGCACTCCAGGATAGGATAATAACTCTCGTGAGAAGGGGAAGGGGGAGGAGTAACTAAAGCACTGCAACTATTGTGGGGAATAGACAATGCCCTGAGGGCACAACATGGCAGAACAGGCACTCGAGAATGTCCCAACTATCGTTGGAACTAGCAATAGCCTGAGGGGACAACATGGCAGATGTGACTGCATCTGCACAATTTCACAGCAAACTATAAAGGACACTACACAGCAAAAAAACAAGAAACCCTATTAAAATTATGAGAGAGTATATTAGTAGAATCTTCATGAAAGAAGAGGTCTGGATGTTTAACA
Source organism: Erinaceus europaeus (assembly GCF_950295315.1). Classification (NCBI taxonomy): domain Eukaryota; kingdom Metazoa; phylum Chordata; class Mammalia; order Eulipotyphla; family Erinaceidae; genus Erinaceus; species Erinaceus europaeus. The sequence continues at coordinate 78,146,064 of NC_080166.1, forward strand.
TAGTATGATCATTATATCTATAGGGGAAAATGCTCAAAGTCACTTATTAACAGAGAAATATAAATAAATACAATTAGATACCATTTTTAATCCCAGGAGAATGACATATATTAGAAAGGGCAATAACAACAAGTGTTCAAGAGAATTTTGGGGAAAAGTAACCCTTCTACACTGTGGGTGGGATTATAAACTGGTCCAGAATTTATAGGGGAAAAAAAAAAAATATATATATATAGGCCTCCCAGGTTATCTTGGGGCTTGGTGTCTGCATTACAAATCCACTTCCCCTGTAGGTCATTTTTCTCCATTTTATTGTCCTTTTTATTATTATTGTTATTGTTGCCATTACTGCTGTTGTTATTGGATAGGACAAAGAGAAATGGAGAGAGGAGGGGAAGACAGAGAGGGGGAGAGAAAGACATCTGCAGACCTGATTACTGCTTATGGAGCGACTTCCCTGCAGGTGGGGAGCCAGTGACTCCAACAGGGATCCTTAGACCCTTGCACTTCGCTCCATATGCATTTAACCCACTGCACTACCAGCCAGCCCCCTGTGAAAAGTATTTTGAAATCTCCTCAGAACACTAGAAATGGACCTACCCTGTTATCTAACAGTTTCTCTCCTGTGGATTTATTCAAAGGAAATAAAAACACCCACCAAAGATGTATGTCTGTGTATTCTCGGTTCATAGCACATAATTTGTAATAGCTCAAACTTGGAAGCAGCCCAGATGCCCAAGAAAAGATGTCATATATATATATATATTTCAGCTATAAGAAATAATGACATTTTCTCCTTTTCCTCATCTTGAATGGAACTTGAAGGAATTATGTTAGGTGAGATAAGCCAAAAGAGCAAATGCTAGATAACCTCACTTCTAGTTGGAACATAAGAAACAAGGACAGAAAGTGAAAATACAAAGTGAAACTTGGACTGGGTGTGGTATATTGCACCAAAGCAAAGGACTCTGGGGAAGGGGTGATATGATGTGGAGTTCCTGGTGCATGATGGTAGAAAGTGATCTGTTGTTCATAGAATTGAGAATGTTCCATCGACATCTGTCATAGAGAGATTAGAAACTACACTCATGTGTTGTTAAAGTTCGGAAGGCTCTTGCCGGGCGGGTCTAGCTTCGCGGTGGTGAACAGAGACACAGAGACAACGGCTGGGCAGGGAAGCTGTATTTCTTTATTCAGGAACAACGATTCATAAACTAAGACAAACTAATCACCAAACAGAACTCTGCTGTCTCTTTGCGGCGGCGCAAGCACTCTTTCTTTTACTCTCGAACTCAGGAACTCTCCAACTCTGGAACTCTGGAACTCTCATACTGGGGAACCCTCCGAAACTCTGGCACTCTCGAACTCAGGAACCCAGGAACTCTGTCACTCTCGAACTCTGGCACTCAGGAACTCAGGAACCCTCTCTCAGGGTTCCTTGGGGCGGGGCCAAGCGGGCCCGCAAAATTAACTGGACTGATCCAATTCTCTTGGCGGGGGAGGGCTAGAACAAACCAATGTAAAGCATACGACAATTCCCCCTTTTCTTTTTAACTAAATGACTATAGTATCAAGGGTGTGGGGTGAACAGAAACATATATAACAAAAACCAGCAGGTTGCCAAGGGAAGGCCTGAGGGGGCCATATCTGCCTCTGTGGGGTAAACTTTATCAGCTTAAAAAAAAAACATTTCTTGCCTCTGGGGGGCTACTTGCCTCGACGGGCATTTGCATGGGGGCGGGGAATGGCCTAGAGTCCCAAAGGCAGCTGGCTGCAATTTACTTACTATGAAACAAAACTTGTTATTAGCATATCTACTGCATGATCCAACGTTTCTAATAGAGAAGGAATTTGAGACTTTTACATATCAACAACGTCTTTTAACCTTTTGTTACACCCATTCAAGATGGAGACACACCCTAGGTGTGGGCCGGAGAGGAAACCTCAGGCATGAGAATAATTAGCATAGCCATTGTGCGATCTACCATTTCTAATAGAGAAGGTAGTGGAGAGTTTTACATATCAACAAGTCTATTTAACCTTTTGTTTAGACCAACTTAGTTAAAATATATTGATTGTTAACTAATTTTTACCTCAGACTTTAAATGTAAGTTAATTTTATCTTTATGAGAATTACGTTGAAAACCTTTTTCATTTAACTTTGTCTAGTATAATTTAGCCTTAAAGTTACTGTTTACCAAACTTTAAACACACACATAAACATGGTCATTAATACACAAGGAGAGAAACCTTTGTTACGAAGACATGTCATTTTAAACACGAATTTAAATCTGTACTGTTAGTTGTTGGGGGGGGGGGTTCACCATCCGGAGGTGGCTTCTCGCGCAGCTTCACTTTTAGGAATTGCAGGTTGCGATCTCTGCACAAATCTCTGCATACTCCAGCTTGTCTGTCTTCACACCGGACCGGCGGCTGGAGATCTCGTGTGCCCAGTTTTGGCAGGGAGACCGGGGGTCCGGGATGGTTCCAGAATTTATAGAAAGAGGGCAGGCAGGCCAGTTTTGTAGAAGGCGTGGGCCTAGGTGCCCAGGGGTGGCGGCCATGATAGGCCGCCACGGCCCTGCCCCATGGCCCTGCCATGTCTGCTGCCCTGTTGGCAGTGGCCGAGCAGCATGGAGGGATTACGAGTCCAGTGCCCTGCACCATGCGGTGGAGAGCCGGCTCCTGTGGGCTGGCCTCGGGCTCTTGTGTGTTGGCCTCAGGCTCCAGGGGCTCTTGTGTGCTGGCGTCGCGTCGGCCTCCTGCGGGCTGCGGGGCTGCGGGGCTGTGGGCGCGGTGCGCGGGGTTGTCTGGGCACAGCCGGCTGGCCGGCTGTTTAACCAGGTGGAAACGGCAGCTCCGCGCCTCGCCTCCCTCCCGCTGGCTCTTCCCACTGGCTATTCTGAGTTCACCCGAGCGAGTGGAAACCACAGAGTGGTCCAGAGATAAATGTTCCAGAAACAGCAAAACAGTCTCGTGAAGAAAGAGCAGAGGCCTTTGGAGATCTCTTCACAAGCAGAAGAGAAGGCCATAGTGCATAGGTAGCCAAATTGTCTTCACTTATCTGAGAGATACGCAGGTCAGGTCCACGTGGGCGCCATTTGTTGTTAAAGTTTGGAAGGCTCTTGCCGGGCGGGTCTAGCTTCGCGGTGGTGAACAAAGACGTGGAGACAACGGCTGGGCAGGGAAGCTGTATTTCTTTATTCAGGAACAACGATTCATAAACTAAGACAAACTAATCACCAAACAGAACTCTGCTGTCTCTTTGCAGCGGCGCAAGCACTCTTTCTTTTACTCTCGAACTCAGGAACTCTCCAACTCTGGAACTCTGGAACTCTCGTACTGGGGAACCCTCCGAAACTCTGGCACTCTCGAACTCAGGAACCCAGGAACACTGTCACTCTCGAACTCTGGCACTCAGGAACTCAGGAACCCTCTCTCGGGGTTCCTTGGGGCGGGGCCAAGCGGCCCGCGAAATTAACTGGACTGATCCAATTCTCTTGGCGGGGGAGGGCTAGAACAAACCAATGTAAAGCATACGACAATTGTTTATGGGTATGTCTCAAGTTTGGTAACACTAACTTAACGGTCAAAAGTGTAACCCTACAGCTACACTTTTACCAGACAAGGTAAAAATTAATTTGTTAAGGTAACTTACTATTTAGGTAAAAGTCTAAATGTTCAACGTGACTATTCATTCCCAAAACTAAACTATATAAATTTTATATACAGGACACCTTTGAAGGGCCCCCAAAGGTGCCCTGTAAACTATCTTGTGGAAATTAATCCACAACAGATCTGGCATCAATCTGGCACTGTAAACGTTGAAATCATTGTCACGAATATGCGTTAACTCTCTAAGCAATTTGAGTCTGTTTAAAATACATATTTTAGCTAAAATTGGTCTCAAGATCCTGCAGTAGAGGCTGCTACAGGAGGTCACATTAGATGACCTTTAAATAAAATCATAAAGAGATTCTAAACCAATTATAATCATCGAGGTATCAACTATAACAAACCTATAACTTGTTACAAGTTCAAATTAACCACGAGAAGCAGATTGTTTGTGTTTCTTTCACAGGAATCCCGGAAAAACCATCTGAACCCCTGCACACCCTGACGTCACCCACTAGATGGCACGACTACCGTGGCACATCCCCCGAAACCCTAGATGTCACTCAACGCGATCTGAAGAACCTGATACACAGACTCTAAGGACAGAACTTTCTTCATGCCTGGTTACCGTTCCTGCTTCTGACCTGCTTGTCACGTGTTGGCAGTTCCAGCTAGCTATCTACAGAAAAGCAACATTCCAGCGGCTGACCTCCCTCATGCAGCGTTGCATCCCCTGCCAATTCTTCCCCTAGCCATCTACTTCGGACTGAGACTTGTATCGGACTTTCTGACATACCCTATATACATTTTACACAATTTTGAAGCAACTTATTTCCCTTCATGCTGCTGGTTTTTCATAGACTGATCCTGAGTAATTCATAGACTTTACAGACTGTTGCCTTGAGGACTATACAATGCCAAATAGCCCTTCTGTTTGGTGGGTCATGCCTCCCGCCTCCCCCTCATTATGTACCCTTTCCCCTTTCCCCACCCAAGCAGGGAATGTTCCTTTACACACCAATCCTTCCCTTCACACCACACTGGCTTTTACTACTCCCCTACTTGTCCCTTCCTATTTTGTTATATCATTTAGGCTTATGCCCAAAAGGTTTCTGCCCCATGATAGTCTTTTATAGACTTTGTACGTCTTATGCAATTACTAGATAGAAAGATAGAAAAGATGTAGAGATATTGTGAAGAGATGGTTGAGCAGGCTGTGCTTAAACCTATGAGATGGGTCTCTCCAGGTAAGTCTCTCTCTCTAAAGAGGGGTTGAGCACAGGAGGACACATAAATCTCACAAGGTTCGCAGCCATTTAAGCCTTCCCTCCTCCACAGAAAGTCCTACATCTTCCCACCTGAGCATGGCATTCCTCTAAAACATTTAAGCCTGCTCCATTCCATTTTTCTTTACTGTGTCCATTTAGATATAAAGGGATAGGAGGAGATGTTGCTGAGGAGTTATTCTGATGCAGTCTCCGCCCCCAGGTTTTTCTATGCCCCGCAAAATCCTAGAGTGCCCCCTTTCAACCAATCCTGGCCCTACACGGCACCCCTGGTTGTCGCCCAATAAAAAGCCCCCTCACCCCTCCCCTCTCTCTCTCTGGGCTCTCGGCTCTCCCTCTCTGAGGTCTCGCTCCCTGCTCTCCCCCCGTGGTCGGCCATTGCCGGCTGGCTCCACGTGGTCTGAACCAAACCTCCCCCCCATCCTATAATAAAGATTTGTGTACCCCTTTGCTCTGGACGTCCGCTCTCTTCTCCGCGGTGCAGCCCGACACCAGACCACTGCAACAACACTCATGTGTCAGTTACTGTATTATAAACCATTAATCTCCCCGTAAATAATAGAAAAGTAGCTTTAAGAAAATTGAAAATAATCAAAACTAAACTATATAATTTAGTTGTGATGTATCAGTGATAAAATGAAGTAAAGATCATAAAATTTAGCTAATGTTAATAGAGAGTTGATGTGACATTTTATTTATAAAGACTGTGAAGGTGACTGGGTACTAGAAATATTTTATTGTATTATTAATAAAGTTGATAATTATGCAGTCTATGATATAGTGATTCACTATATACAGTAATATTTTATATAGTATTTGTGATATATTTATGCTTATCAAAAATTACAATGAAATGTAGTATGCTGGTTAATATGATCATTGTGTCTATATGTGTGTTAAGGGGAAGGAGTGGCATATTTATAAATTTAGTGTAAATTTTCATAGACAATATTCTGAAGGGTATTCAGTAAATTGAAAAATGTAGTAAGAGTTGGAAAAATAGTTCATTGGGTAGTATGTGGCTTTACAATGTCTGTGTGATGCAATCAGGCCTCCACCTGATTGGAGATTTGGTAATGTGGTTTCTTTCTCCTTTTCTCTGCCTCTCTATCTTGCTCTTTTAATCTGAAAAGTAAATACAAAAAATGTGGAGAGACTATTAACAGCATAAAATATGTAATAAAACAAAGTTTGTGCCTTACAGTATTATGAGGGAAAAACATTAACTTAATAAGTTTATCTTCCTTAAATACTCCTTTTTAGTGGCCCTCATTTTTTTCTAATATGTAATTCCAACAGTTTTTAAAATTATTGTTATGTGTTTATTATTGCATAGAGACAGAGAGAAATTGAGAGGGGCAGGGTGACAGAGATAAGGGAAGAAACAGAGAGACACTTATAGCCCTGCGTCACCACTCATGAAGCTTAACCTCTGCAGGTGGGGACCAAGGGTTTGAACTCAGGTCCTTGCTCACTGTAATGTATCCGCTTAACCTGGTCCCCTAAATTCCAACAATTTAAATTGATGCAAAACTATATGATGCCTAGTTGAAGGAAGTTTTCAAATAGTAACTATGAAATATAATACTCAGTAATAACCAAGCTTTCCTACATAAATACTTGTATTATAGTATATTGAAATGCTGAAAGCAACAATTTGACCTAACATCATAATAATGAGAATGAAGAAAATATCAAAAAGTGTAGATTTTCCAAAAATGTTGAATGAATTGATTAATTATTATAATTATCCAATTTATATGTTTTAGTTGTTAAGGAGAATTGTGTAGGTAAAAAGTTAATATAGGGAGTCAGACAGTAGCGCAGCAGGTTAAGCTCAAGTGGGGTGAAGCGCAAGGACCAGTGTAAGGATCCCAGTTGGAGCCCCTGGCTCCCCATCTGCAGGGGATTCCTTTGCAAGCAGTGGAACAGGTCTACAGGTGTCTATCTTTCTTTCCCCCTCTCTGTTTTCCCCTCCTCTCTCCTTCTGTCTGTCCTATCCAACAATGATGGCATCAAGAACTACAACAATAAAACAACAAGGGCAACAAAAGGGAATAAATAAATAAATAAATAAATAAAGTTAATATAAAGTACAGCTATTCTAATAAACTTATACAGTTATATTAGACAATTTTGAGGTTACATGGTACATTCACAAATACATTGACAACACTATAAATATGTTTTGTTTTGATTGAAGATGGCTCATCCCTTGTTTGACTTCAACTCTTGTATTGCCCTAGTATACAGTAAGAAATGATATAAATGACTGAGTCTTCATACCTGCTTTCACACGTCAGGGAAATCTGCAGATGTCTTCTGAAGTCCAATGTCTGTTCAACACTTAAGTTACAAGCATGGTATGCAAGAAGTAATGATGAATGACTTTGTCCTTGTGGTCATGGACTTTTACAGAAATACTCCATTAATTTTAAAGCTTTTGAAAATACTGTACCTCAAAGAGGTGCCAAAAAAAATGAAAGTAATCCTGTAATCTTAAGGTGATGCTTCACCATTTCAGTACATGAGAAGAATGTAAAAACTTTCTGTAGCTTTAATCATTAACAGTATTATCTCTAGAACTAAATGTGATGAAGATTTAATATGCTGTAATGATTTTACCAAAAAAAAAAGATAAAAGTGAAAATCAATATAGAACAATTAGCTTTTGTAGATGAAACCTACTGTGTTGTCATGAGTCTAACCAAAACATTTTAATTAGGATGATAAATTGGCAATTGTATTTAGAATGATTCACCATGGTCCACATTGTTGATTAAGATTCAATAAGGAGCTGAAATAACAAGTCTGGATCAAAACATAGCTTAGAAAAAAATCCAAAATTGCTGCAGGTAGCTTAATTTTTTATGGTCCAAAAAGACCATGAGGAAAATCTCAAATGACTTTACTAAAGAACATGCTTCCGCATAACAGTGGGACCAATGAGTAAATGAAAATTGAAGTAAAATAAAGAGAACAAAAATAAAGAGGTGAAATAGCATATCTTATGGGATGAAGGAGAAGGAAGTTCATAACAATATACATTATTATTATTAATAGTAATAATAATAATAATAATAATAATAATACGATTTTGACTAAGCAACTTACCATAGCTGAAGGAATTAGAAGTGTTTATATTTACTTCTGAAGACCTAAAAGAGTGTGTATCTTTAGAATTTGTTGAAAGCTTCCAAAAAAGTTTTCATTCTGCCAATCTATGTATCTACAATTCAAAATAATTCAATATATGTACCAAGAAAAGTTTTATTTTTAAAATCTTGATTAAAAAAAAACTTTTTTTTTTTACAAAGACCCTGTTTTTTAGACTAGTTTTAAGTTCACAGCAAAGTTAGAAGATATCTGGAGACTTTCTGTATACTCTCTGTCCCCATACATGCAAAGCCTCCCCTATTTTGGTCATTCCCTACCAGAATAGTACATTTATTGCTCATACATTATACTCATACATTATAATCATCCAAGGACCATAGTCTACATGGTAGGTACATTGTGTGGACTTGAACATATATATAAAGATGTGTATTATGGGCATTCTGTTTTGATATAGATTATTACTGCTATCAAAACCTCTGATACCCATCTGTTTCTTCTTACCAATGAGCCCTTGGTAATCATCAATTTTTGTTTCTTCCTCAGCTTTTTACTTTATCCAGATTATCATGTGATAGCAACCAGTCTGTGGGGTTTTGTTTGTTTGCTTGCTTTACATTGTTTCTTTGACTTGGTAATATGTATTTATGTTTCCTCCATGTTTTTGTGACTTGATAACTTGGTTCTCTTGTTAACACTAAATAGTGTGTCATTGTCTGCAGTTACCACAGTTTATATATGCACTCACCTCTCAAACACTTATTTAGGTTTTTCCTAATGATAGCAAATTGGAATGAAGCTGTTATAAATATTCATATTTTGTGTAGACATAAGTTTTCAACTTCTTTGGGGAAATATCCAGAAGCAAGATCACTAGATTATATGACAAAATTGTTTTTAATTTTGTAAGAATTACTAGCCCATCTTCAATGCAGCAATAACATCTTTGCATTTCCACTAGTAACTAAGATTGTTAAAACTGACTCTTCCCTCTATTGCCAGTGTTAAGCTATTATCAGCATTCCAAATTTAATCATTTTAATAGGCGTGTAGTGCTGTCTCCTTAAATTCACATTGCATCTTATTTGGTGAAGTTTCTATTAAAGTTGTTGGTACATTTTTAATTGAGTTGTTTGCGTTCATATTGTTGAAGTTTACTGGAGTCATCTACACATTTTTACATAGAAAAATATGTCATGACTTTTCAGGCAGCCCACTAATATTCTGTTTACCTTTTTTTTTGTACAAAAAGCAAATTTATATGTGGATTTAAAAACAATTATGCAAAAAAATAGTTATACATGTAATGTTTTCATTACTTCTGCAAAGACATTAGTACTTTATCATCTTATTTTTTAATTTTTTAAAATATTTCTTTATTCCCTTTTCTTGCCTTTGTTGTTTTATTGTTGTGGTTATTATTGTTGTTGTTATTGTTGTTTTTGCTGGATAGGTTAGAGAGAAATGGGGAGAGGATGGGAAGACTGAGAGCAGGAGAGAAAGATAGACACCTGCAGACCTGCTTTACCACCTGTGAAGTGACTCCACTGCAGATGGGGAGCTGGGGCCTTGAACCGGGTTCCTTATGCCGGTCCTTGTGCTTTGTGCCACCGGTGCTTAATCCACTGCGCTACGGCCCAACTCCTGATACTTTATCATTATCATTAGTATAATATATATGTATCCACATGGAGATACACACACACACACATACACACACACACACACAATTTTAATCTATTACAGAACTATTATGTTACATTATGCAATTATAGTTTCAGATAGGCATCTTTAGAAAAAGAAGTAGGCTTATCAAGAGCCAAGCCTCTTCCATCGAATATGGTAAACTTTCCTTTGAAAGCAAAAACATCCAACTCTACCTTGATGTTTGGAGTTGTAGCAACCAAATTAGTACCTAGTATATGCCAGTTTAGATTTTTCACTGCTGTTTCAAAACTGTTACTCTTGTCTCTTTTCATCTCAGATTCTGTGCAACATTCTACTAACCTTATTTCCTCAAATGATTGGTGGTTTCTCTTACCATCTACTATTTGCTTACACAGTTCCCTTCTAAATGTCCTATTGGCATAACTAACACTTTTCAGTCTTCAAGTTTCAATTAAAAAGCTATAGCTTCATGGCTGAGAAAGTGACACAGTGGCAGGACAAATGCATGGGGCCTTGAGTTCTATCTCTGGCAACATATGCCAGAGAGATGCTCAGGCACTCTCTCTCATACACACATATAGATAATGTACACATATAGATAATTAATAACCAAATAGATGATTAAGTAAATATCTTAAAGCAAATGTATACATTCCAGAATTGTTTCTCCATTCTTCTACACTACTTATATTTCCAGAAAAATGTATTGCTAAATATGTGTTTCCATTACAACAATAGTCAAAACTGGTCAGATGTATGTGTGTATGTGTGTGTGTGTTTATGTATGTATGTTTGTATGTGTGTATGTATTCAATATTTATTTTTATTGCCACTAAGGATTATCACTAGAACTTGATGCCTTCAGAATGAATCAACTGCTCTTAGTGGCCACCACCACCCCCTTTTTTTCCTTCTTTCTTTTTATTTTATAGGACAGAGAGAAATTGAGAGGTATGGAGGAAGACAAAGAAAGAAAGAAAGAAAGAAAGAAAGAAAGAAAGAAAGAAAGAAAGAAAGAAAGAAAGAAAGAAAGAGAGAAAAGGAAAGGAAAGAAAGGAAGGAAGGAAGGAAGGAAGGAAGGAAGGAAGGAAGGAAGGAAGGAAGGAAGGAAAGAAGGAAGGAAAAGAAAGAAAGGGAAAGAAAGGGAGACATCTTCGACACTACTTCACTCCTTGTGAAGCTTCCATCTTGAACTCAGTTTCTTGGACATGATAATGTGTGTGCTCACCACCTGAGCCCCAAATGTATGAATTTAATCATTTGTCTTTCTCAGAGATTCATTTAAGGCAAAGATGGATTCTCTATTGTCAACTGCTTCACATCTGCTATGTAGTACTGGATCTATCAGAAAGATTTGTACACATGGCAAAGCAGCATATCCAAGTGAGCTATTTTGCTGTCTAGAGAGATGATTCTTAATAAATATATTTGAAAATGGTAAAATAAATGTTGCCCGCCAAATTATCTAATGTCAACACTTGCCTCATCTAAAATGACTGAGTTATGTTTAATAGATTTTACAGCATATGCTGAGTACCTACATGTTTTTCAACACCAATGTATTCAACTTCTTTCCTCCACATATTTTAGTCCTAGAATTTAGTCCTGATTCACCTTAATACTCCATGCCTCATTTTCATCACCTGGACTGTAAAGAGGATAGACTTACTGATTTCTAAATTACCTCTCATTTACAAGTGTCTATGGTGAGAATTTTCTCTCTCTTTTTTTCATTTATAAAAGAGAAGGTTGATTCAATGTATAAGTGATACAATAAACCATTTGTCTTTCTTTCAGGTTTATTTCATTTAAGTTCTTATGATCCATATGAAAGAAAAATATATACATTATATCAAAGTATAATATATGGTATATATATATATATGGTATATATTATACTTTAAAAATAAGTACATAAACACTATAATAAAAATAAGTAAATAAATACATATATTTGAACTTAAAATACATTGCAATATTAGTAGAGTAAGTTTCAGACTTAAACTGTACTTTGTAGCCCCTAAAATAAGTTTATGGAGACTATTTTAAACTCCTATCAGTTACACGTATTTATTTTGTTGATCATCAGGAATAATTCATATCAAATACAAAGTTTGTGAATAACTAGGCCCAGAATATAGGAGGAAATGTCTGTCATACATACAGCCCTTCTTCTTTAGATATTAAACCATGGAGCATCTCAACACATTCCATGTTAATTAACATTCCAATTATTTTAATAATTTAAAAATGCTGAAATATTTTGTAGAAACATAGTGCAAAGGCATATATATTTTTGTTATTAATGTTTAAAAATTATATGAGACAAATGCCGAGGTAGAAGTTTTCTCTCTCTCTCTTAGTCACTGTATTGGAGGGCTAGTAGTTTAAGGTATGGTTGTTGAAATACAGATACAATTTCTCACTTCCCCATGACATGTACCTGCAAAACACTCTTATCCCTAACTTAACTCCTTCTCTACCATCATGGACCAGGACCCCCAGAACCTCTCCATCCTCTCCCTTCCCCACCTTCCCCAGAGTCCTTTGATTTGGTGCTTTCTCCACACCCAGTCCAAGTTTTACTTTGTGCTTTTCTTCTCTGTCCTTATTTCTTAAGTTCCACCTACAAGTGAGATATCCAGCAGTTGCCTTTCTCTTTCTGACTTATCTCACATAATACCATTCCTTTAAGTTCTATCCAAGATGAGGCAAAAAAGATTAGTCTTACCATCAACTGAGGTCTGGGAAATAATGCAGTGGTTTCATATAATTCATTACGTAGGCCCAGAAGTGCCAAGTTCAATCTCTGATACTATCATAAGTCATTATTGAGCCACACTCTAGCTAAAAAGAAAAAGAAAAGTTGTTTATATCTGTTAATATATTTACTTTACTTATTCACCAGATTTCTATTCGTGGTTTAGCAGTGGTTTGCAAGATTATAAGTTTACTGGGGTCTAGTTTCACATCACAACCACCACCATACTTTTACATCCCCAATCCATCCACCAATGATTATTATAGCTCTCATGAGCTTTCAAGTAGAGGTTAGCTACTTTTTTTTTTCAATTTCATGTATTTCAATTTTCCATATTCCACATATGAGGGAAACTTACTGTTTCTAAAACCTTTGTGTTTTGAAATTAGCTCATGGGGATACTTCATATTAGGCAGAATTCTTAAAGCCATTTATTAATAAACAGGTTAATTTTACCTTAGTAGATTGCTAACTTGAAGTATGAGAGTTGTATGCATTCATAATGGTAAATTTCTCCCACTCATGAGTGGGGAAATAATTCATCTTCTCAGATACTTTTATTCACTTTCAAAGAAAGATGATAAAATGTGACTTTAATCTTATCAGCAGTTGCATTAAGATATGTTTAAAACCCAGAAGTATTCCCAGAGAGGGTATTTGACTACCAGCAGTAGATAGATACAAAGAGGTATTTGGGAGGAGAAAGCATGTTTTTAAAACTAGATCATTTGGATTAGAATCTGTGTCTTATCTCAATCTCCCCATTCTTTTGTCTGAAACATTTTTCTTAGAAAGAGCTAAAGATGGAAGCTAACCATTGACCAGTTGGTTCACTCCATCTTGATAAGAGGTCTTTTTTTTTTTTTGGCCTAGACAACTGGTAGATATTTTCAAATGAAATTAAAAATGGGTTTCCAGGCAATTTGAAAAGCAAGCTGAGGAAAAATAATGCATAAAAAAACAAGAAAAGTCTGCTAATTACTGTTGGTGGGGAGGACTATAGCTAATGATTCTACAGAAGCCCATCTTGATATAATCTGTAACAGAAAAAGAAAGGAAATTATTTTGAGAAAGTGTAGAATAGTTTTTAATCCTTTGCTCTCTCACTTAATGAACTTGTGGTGGTAAGGTAGATGTAATTAGGGCTGTCAATATTGAATGCCAAATGTGCTCTGCACTATGGATTTAATTTAAATTTCTCTATCCCTACTTTTCCCTTCCTATCACCACTGGGAGAAATTGAAGCACTTGACTGCTGCTGTGGCAAATTGGATCCTAATAAGTATGAAGCTTTACTGCTTCTTGTTTTTTCTAAGATACAACTGCACTATTTCAGAAGAACTCACCTGGATATTAATGCAACAAGAAATGTTGGTATGAGCATTATATTTTCCACGTTTTGATATCTCAGCAAGTGACTTGCATACAAAGAGGCCTGGGAGCAGGTTTCTAGCATTCACTGACACACCTGTCATTTCTACCTCATATTCATCTGACTCACCTTTGGGGATTTAGAAACTATATTTCTATCTGTATTTCAAATTCCTTGAGATTATAATTTTCAACCTCAAGGTAAAACATAATTTCGCTGACTATTATGCTTAAATATTAATAAGTTTATTAAGAAAGTATATTCAAATGTCAGCTACAGGTAATGACAAGCCTGGAATAAAATTGTGACTGTAGGAATGGTTAAATAGCTCATCTGCATAGTGCATCTGTTTCGTCATGTATGTCACCCAGTTTTTAGCCCAATCTCTCACTGCACTGGAAGAAGCTTCAGTGCTATGATGTATTTCCCCGTACCCTGCCTTCCATCTGAAAAAGCAACCCAGAGTGGTGTAGCCTTGGTGATGACAAAATGAGTAAATGAAACTAAAATATGGCTGTGTCCTGAAAAATGACTATGCAATAAACACCTAAAATTAGATATCAGATGATTTTCTTTTTTAATGTTTTATTTATAAAAAGGAAACATTGACAAAACCATAGGATAAGAGGGGTACAACTTCACACAGTTCCCACCATCAGACCTCTGTATACCAACCCCTGATAGCTTTCCTACTCTTTAACCCTCTGGGAGTATGGACCCAAGATCATTGTGGGATGCAGAAAGTTGATGGTCTGGCTTTTGTAATTGCTTCCCCGCTGAACATGGGCATTGACATACTCCCAGACTATCTCTCTCTTTCCCTAGTGGGGCAGGGCTCTGGGGAAGTAGAGCTCCAGTACACATTGGTGAGGTTGTCTGTCCAGGGAAGTCTGGTCACATCCTGCTCGCATCTGGAACCTGGTGTCTGAAAAGAGAGTTAATATAGAAAGCCAAACAAACTGTTGGACAATTATGAACCTAAAGGCTGAAATAGATTTTCTTTTTATATTTACATACTTTTTTGTTGCCCTTGTTTTATTGTTGTAGTTATTATTGATGTCATTGTTTTTGGATAGGACAGAGAGAAATGGAGAGAGGAGGGGAAGACAGAGATGGGGAGAGAAAGATAGACACCTGAAGACTTGCTTTACTGCTTGTGAAGCTACTCCCCTGCATATGGGGAGCCAGGGTTCAAACCGGGATCCTTATGGTGGTTCTTGCGCTTTGTGTCAGGTGTGCTTAACACGCTGTGCTACCGCACGACTACTGATGATTTTCTTTTTAAGTTTTAGCTAGATATAATCTTTCCCTGGACAAAGCCTCTCTCTATATATTTTTTTCATCGTTGCCAAAACTTCATTTTTCCAGGCTGCTTTTTGTTTGTTTTCTTTCTCCTGAAGTGATTTAATAGTTTAGTTTTTTTTTATTTTAAACATATTTCTTGTTTAGTTCCACACAACTCCAGCCACTAAGTTCTGAAACCCTCCCCACCCCAATGATAAACACCATAGTATTCCATATGTTTTAGATACAGACTGACTTTTTTTCCCCTTCAAGTTCATGTGTCTCAATTGCTTATATTCCACTTATGAGTGAAAACATTTGGCAGTTGGCCTTCACTTCCTTTCTTATTTCAGTAAGCATAATAACCTCCAGTAACATTCATTTTGTTCCAAAGATCACAGTAATGTCTTTTTTAATTGCTGAGTAGTACCCCATTGAGTATATGTCCCATAACTGCTTTATCCAGTAACCTGTTGATGGGCATTCAAATTGCTTCCATATTTTATAGGAATAATACAGCTATAAACATGGGGGGCATGTGTTCTTTTAAATTAATGTCTTCATGTCTTTTGGATAGATGCCTAGAAGTGGAAATGCTAGATCATAACGTATTTTCATTTGTATCTGTTTAAGGATTCTCCATACGGCTCTCCATAATGGCTGTATCAGTTTGTCTTCTCATCAACAGTATAAGAGAGTTCCTCTTTATCCACATCCTCTCCAACACTTACCATTTCTTATTTTGTTAATGAAAACCCTCCAGGCTGAGTTTTCAGATACAGACAGGAGGCAGTGGGAAAGATGCAACTATAGCACTTATAACACATAAGTAAATCTTCTTATAATGCAGTTGAGGCCAGGCTCAAATTTGAGTTGTGCATATGAAAAACAAGCAAATCATCCAGATGAGATATCTAGCTAGTTTTTGCTAATTGTTTCATAAATGTAGATATTCAAAGATGATTGAAATTTATTAAGTGATAAGGGAAAGTGGAGCATCCAGAATCCTCATATAATGTATGTGGGTAAGCAACTGAAACATTTTATTTGGCAGAATCTTCAAGTCTGGCTGGCTTTTTAATTATGTTACAGAAATGCATAGAGTTGTACACAGTGTTCATAAGAGCCCTGTGCAGAATAATTAAAACTGAAAGTATAAAGAATGTTCATCGGGAGTCGGGCTGTAGCGCAGCGGGTTAAGCGCAGGTGGCGCAAAGCACAAGGACCGGCATAAGGATCCCGGTTCGAACCCCGGCTCCCCACCTGCAGGGGAGTCACTTTACAGGCGGTGAAGCAGGTCTGCAGGTGTCTATCTTTCTCTCCTCCTCTCTGTCTTCCCCTCCTCTCTCCATTTCTCTCTGTCCTATCCAACAACAACTACAACAATAAAACAACAAGGGCAACAAAAGGGAATAAATAAATAAAATAAATATAAAAAATATATATTAAAAAAAGAATGTTCATTAACGGCCAAATGTATAAATAAGTTACAAAATGCAATAACATTGAGTAATACGAATAAAGAAACTACCATTAAATGGATTAATATTGATTAATCTTGCAAATGCAGTTTGAATGAACACAAGGAAAAGAGCTTACAAGGCCAATTTCACTATACTGAGTTCAAAAAGAATAAAATATATTCTACAATTATAGAAATTTTCTTAATGGTTGCCCATGAGTGAGTTTCTGAAGTGCTGATAGTGTTGTATTTCTAGATGTGACATTTGCTTACAGTATTTTCTGAGTAAGAATTGTTGTTACCCCATGCACTATACTTATAACTTTCACTTTTCCTGCTGGCTTTTCTAAGAATGTTTTTTTTAATTTTATAGAAAAAGTTGTTTAAAAACTGTTTGTCACAGTGGTAGAGTTTCACATATCCCCAAGATAGGTATCAACGCCCCTCATCCATCGGCAAACTGCCATTTCCTTTGACTAGAGGACACTAAGTCACCACCCTTGTCTTTTCCAGTATTCATCTTAGCATTATATATGATTGTCAAGATTTGGGAACAGTTTAAATGTCTTATTGTAGGTCTGCTTTTTTTTTTTTTCTTTTGCCTCCAGGGTTATTGCTGGAGCTCAGTGCCTGTGCCTTGAATCCACTGCTCCTGGAGGCCATTTTTCCCCTTTTGTTGCCCTTGTTGTTGTAGACTTGTTGTGGTTATTATTGTTATTGTTGATGTTGTTTATTGTATCCCTCTTATCCTATGGTTTTTGTCTGTGTTTCCTTTTTATAAATAAGAATTGGAAGAAAAAAAAAAAAACCAAAGTTCCTAGTTAGTTTCTAAGCCATGAGGATAATGAAAGTAGATTAATTATGTTACAGTACTTTTTGCCACATAAAACATCTCCTCAGTAACAATGAGTTTTGAATGTTATAGATATTTCATAGGTTTTCATAACATAAGGGAGAATAGAAACTATCTGTAGATAAATACATTTATTCACACACCATGTGCTTTGGTAGACACTGAAGGTACAATGGATTAAAAACTTTACATCAGAGGGTTGGGCGGTAGTGCAATGGGTTAAGCACACATGGTACAAAGCACAATGACCAGCATAAGGATCCTGGTTCCAGCCTAGGCTCCCCACCTGCAGAGGGGTCGCTTCACAAGTAGTGAAGCAGGTCTGCAGGTGTGTATTTTTCTCTCCCGCTCTCTCTGTCTTCCCCTACTCTCTCCATTTCACTTTGTCTTATCCAGCAACCATAACAACAACAACAATAGTAGCAGCAAAAACAACAATGGAAAAATGATGACCTTTAGGAGCAGTGGATTCATAGTGCATGCACAAGCCCCAGTGATAACCCTGGAATCAAAGAAAAAAAACTTACATTAAAAAGTCCCAGGTTCACCATAAACCAGAGATGATCAGTGCTTTATTTTAATTAATTAATTAATTAATAATTAATAGATAGTGACTAAAGAATGATAGAATTGGTACTGCTGGAATTCTGAAAACATTTATCAACAGAAAAGCATCATTTCAAGATAACTGTAGTGAATCCAGAGTTGAATTGTGTGGCTAAATGACTGTGATTAATTACTGAAATAATGAGCCAAGATTCAATATAGTGTCTGGTTTTCTTTAAATTAAGAACTCTTCAGTATAAAATTTATGTTTACAAATATTCACATGTTGAGCAGTGCAAATTTATTTCAAATAGAACTATGTTCTATCTGGTTTCTGTAGACCTGGAGCAAGAAATAGAGCAAGGAATTTGGCAAGCAGACTGATTTCAAGAAAGGATGGTTTGAAACCAGTGACACTTTGGTATGCATGGTATTGTGAAATAGTAGCATCATTATCTTAGAAGTGATCCAGCAGAGAGACTTCAAAGATATGGGAGCAGCAGGATACCATTTGGGAAAATCATTAAAAATAAATCTCTTTTGGATAGGTGTCTAGGATTACTCATTAATAGCCACACTGAAATTTTTTACATAATGATAATTACGGGTTAGTGGAAACTTTGACAAGAGAATGAATCATCCAGTAGAACTCAGGCTCTCTATATGTGAGGTTCTGGGTTTGACTACAGTAGCGCCACATGAAAACACCATAAGCATTATGAAGGAAGCTCCATAGTTGGTGAAATGATGTTGTGGTCTCTCTCCTCTC
Organism: Erinaceus europaeus; assembly: GCF_950295315.1. Lineage (NCBI taxonomy): Eukaryota > Metazoa > Chordata > Mammalia > Eulipotyphla > Erinaceidae > Erinaceus > Erinaceus europaeus. Next base: position 78,164,797 of record NC_080166.1, read on the forward strand.
TCAATCCCTGTCTTTCCCTCTCTCTCAAAGAAATAAAGAATGAAAAAGCTTGGCTGCGGAGGCCATGGCAATCAGCAATGGCAGAGTGAACTTGCAAAGTCTAGCTAGGTTCATTTCCTGTTAGAGCATAAAAAATATTGTCACTGTTATTAGCAAATGTCATCACTGTTATGAACAGTTGAAGGCATCATATCAGGCAATCATTGAGACTAGCATGATTAGTCTCATGTCTCTATTTTACAAAGAATCTTATATTTAAAGAGGTCCAGTGATTGAACATTAGCTTATAAACAGGAACACTGGAACTCAAAACTAAGTCAGCTTGACTTCTTTATTTTAAATTTTTATTAGAAACTCAATATAGACTTACAAAATTACGTGTCAATAGGGGTATCATTCCACACTGCTCCCAACACTAGAGTTCTTAATCCCAAGTCCCCCCATGGCAAACCACTGCGGTTCTCCCCAAGGTTGCAAACATGGATTTAACTGTCATCTCGGCGGCAACTCTCTATATTTGTTCATAATTGCCCCCTTTTTCTTCCAGGTCCACTCTTCTCTTCCCATCCATGCCACACATAACCCTATTACTACAATTAAATGTCTCTCCCCTTTTTTATCCTCTCTCTCTGGGACCTGATAGAGTTGGAGGTCAGAGCCCTTTTATCCTCTTTCCTCCTATAACTTCTCCCCCACTGAAAGTATGGATCAAAGTTGTTCTGGGGGTGCAAAAGTTAGGAGTTCTGGCTTCTTGCTTCTCTTCTTGATTTGGGCTTTGGCAGGTCAATCCATACCTGCAGCCTGCTTGACTTCTTTTTAACAGCTCAAATATAAATCCATGGTATATGGTATGGTTATATATACATATACATATACATATACATATACATATACATATACATATACATATACATATACATATACATATACATATACATATACATATACATATACATATACATATACATATACATATACATATACATATACATATACATATACATATACATATACATATACATAATAAAATATTGAAAAAGAGTTTGAAAATAATATTTTTATATTGATAACACACAACTGCTAGTAAGGAAAACCAAATTTTTTTTAAGATTTTCTTTTTTTTCCCCTTTTTTATATTTATTTATTTATTTTTCCTTTTGTTGCCCTTGTTTTATTGTTGTAGTTATTATTGTTGTTGTTATTGATATCATCATTGTTAGGTAGGACAGAGAGAAATGGAGAGAGGAGAGGAAGAGAGAGGGGAAGAGTAAGATAGACACCTACAGACTTGCTTCACTGCCTGTGAAGCGACCCCTCTGCAGGTGGGGGGCCGGGGGCTCAAACCGGGATTCTTCCTCTGGTCCTTGTACTTTGCACCACATGCACTTAACCTGCTGTGCTACCGCCTGACTCCCTCAAAATCTTGTTTTAAAGGAAGAGAAATCCATTGACTAGTGGAGTGAAAGAGGAATAACTCTCAAATAGCTCTCCCCCAAAGTTAATTCCTCAAGTTGATTCTAAAATCAAAACTCCCCTACTAGTGTCTTTTTTTTTTTTTCCTCCAGGGCTTTGCTTTCCTCTAACCTGTCATGGTATGGGGGATTGAACCTGGGACTTTGGAGCTTCAGGCATGAGAGCCTCTTTGCATAACCATTAAGCTTTCTATACTCCAGGTCTTCAAAGAAAGTCATATGCTAAATGGTCCATTTTGTAAAGCTGGGAATTCCCCAGTTAAGTGCAGTATATCCAAAAAAGGAACTAGAAAGTAGTTCTCTCCCCCCAACCTCTCTCTCTCTCTCTCTCACTCTCTCTATCTAATTCTTACCAGGGTTATAGCTAGGACTTGCTGCCTGCACAACTAATCCACCACTTCTTATGGCCATGGTTTTGCCGATTTATTATTCATTTGTATTACTATTTTATACACCAGAGAGAAATTAAGGTAGGAGAGGAGATAGAGCGAAGAGAAAGACAGACACCTATAGTCCTGCTTCACACTCATGAGACTTTCCCCCAGTAGGTGGGGACAAATGTCTTCAACCCAGGTCCTTCTTCTTCTAGCGTTTGCCTTCTTCCATAGCCAGTCAACAGCGTCAGGTTGAGCCTGATGTAAAGTTTGGAGACCTCCTTTGAATCTGGAGAGGTGGCAGTCATTGACTATGTGGGCCATAGTCTGTCTGTAGCTGCAGGGGCAGTTCGGGTCGTCTCTGGCTCCCCAGCGATGGAACATAGCGGCGCACCGGCCATGGCCTGTTCCATAGCAATTGAGGAGGGCCCAATCATAACGTGCTAGGTCAAAGCCGGGTTGACGCTTGCAGGGGTCTGTGATGAGGTGTTTGTTCTTTACCTCAGCTGACTGCCAACTCTGTTTCCAAGAGTCTGGAACAAAGAAGTTCAGTGTAGGCATAGGAGACCAGATTGGATGACGAGACGTCAAGCGTTGAACAGGGTGGGCGAAGATAACGCGTTTGGCGAAGAACAGCCCCTCAACATTAAGTTGGAGGACTCGAAGAGCAGGACCAACAGCTTGAAAGCTGTCAGGAGCTGCTTGTTGCTGGCTTTGAAAGTGACTGGGGTCCATGTGGATTCAGTCGGCTAGGAAGGATGGTTAGTTTCCCCAATGAATGGGTACTCACGGGATCCACCACGGGAAGGTCGATCCAATGCATCCCGTTCTATCCTCATCTTGAGCAAATTAAAAACAAGTTGTTTTACTCACTCAGTAAGAATTCGTACTGATTTGAATTCCTTTTATTTTTAATGCATTTAATTATGGAAAAGTGAAGTTTAGTTTTTACATTCCTTTTTTTAAGTGTAAAGTATTTTTAAAACTCTGGGTTTACAACATTAACAATGACTTTCTTATGCATTTGGTTATCAGCTTTCGAAAATATAAGAGAAGATATAGTTACTATCTCATAGTCTCAGTGAAAGTGAAAAGGTCTGAGACTAACTTTGTTCCAAGTTATGACACTAATTCCTGTCATAAAACGTCCCCATCCCTTTGGTTGAAGTCATTTAACAAACAGGAAAAGCGTATTTCCCTTCAGAAAGCTCTTAAAATTTTCCAATCCTTTAGGTAAACATGAATTTGGTCTCTCATATTTGCTAGCATTAAATACTCTTCCTAAATTTCGCAATTCAAAGTTATACTTTTTTCAAGAGTCTGATGTACTCAATAGGGTAGGAATTACAATACTTAAATCTGTACTGAGTTGGCAAGACTTTTATTAGGATACCCTGGGAAGTATCAACTTCCAAGTTCATTTAGGCTATTTATAGAATTTATTTCCTTGCATTTGTAGAACTAATCTTTTTTTCTGAGCTGGTTGTCAGCTGGAAAATACTGTGTGACTGGGATTCTGCCTACCTTGCTTCTAGCCTTCTGTGTTCAAGGCAGCAAGAAAACTCTGAATTATTCTCAGACTTCAAATATCTCTGCCTTCTTCTGACATAAGCCAGAGACTTCTTTTGTAGTTTCATGGTTCCTGTGATTACATTTGGCCTATCCAGGTGACCCACGATAATTGTCTTATCTTAAAGTCAACTGGAGCATATAACAGAACATGGTCACAAAAGTGATAATTCATAATGTCTACAAGGTTCTAAACGTGATGTCTGTGCAACTTCGAGGAATCATTTCAGATATACAGAATAGTTCATGGTTTTATCTATTTTATTTTTTAAAGGTAGACTGATTTTTATGAACAAGTAAGAAACAGATCAGACCATGGATCAACTCTGACATATAGGTTGATGGGATCTTATATTTACAAATTATATGCTGTAATGTTGAGTTGTGTGCCTGTCTAAATGAATTTCATTCATACAAAAATATTTTTCATTTTTAAAATTTTTTATCTTTATTAATATTAGATAGAGATAGCTAGAACTTGAGAAGAGTAGGGAGATAGAGAGGGAGAGAGACAGAGACACCTGCAGCTCTGCTTCACCACTTATGAAGCTTTTCCAACATGCAGATGGAGACTGAGGGTTTGAACCCAGGTCTTTGCTCATTATAAGATTTGCAGTCAGCCAGGTGTGCCATTGTCTGGCCCCACACAAACACACAAAAAAAACTATCTAGTTTCTTAGAGCAAAATAAAAATAAAGAAGAGAATAACAGAGAAAGAAACATAATAGCACCTCTATGTCATCTGTGAAGCTTTTTGTGGTACCATCCATGGTTACCATATGTAGCACCATGGCTCAAACCCAGAGTCTTACACATAGAAATGTACATACACTCCCAGGTTAACTATCTCCAACTCTTACCCCCATCACTTAAATTCATTTGAAAACATGTATACTATCCAAAGTTCTGTTTTAAAAATTGACACAAAATAGTGATGAAAATACATCATATTATATCTGAGGTATTTTTATGTCTTTGCTATTCTGCACAGAACTTTAAGTGAATTATTTTATTTGAATAACCATCATTCTCTAGTTTACAGAAAAGTAATTCAAGAAAAAGAGATATTAAGAACTTAATCTGTGACCCAGTAGCTAGTTCAGGGGACAAAACCTTGGAGTCTTAAGCATGAGGTTCCTAGGCTCATCCCTTCCATCCCATTTGCTAAAGTGATGCTCTGGTTCTCTCTCCATTTTTCTCATGATCAAATAAATCTTTGAGAAAAGAGCTTAATAAAGTCACACTGTTAGAAAGAATTGAAATTATCATTTAAAAAGTTCAAAATTGGCCAAGCAAATAGCTCAGTGTGTTAGAGTATAGGTTAACATGCCTGAGACTCCTGAGGTCTTGGCCTCAATCTCTCCTTACAGCACTATAAAAAAGAACTCAGAAGTGCTCTGGTTCTCATTCTCTCTCTGTGTCTCTCTATGTCTATCATATCTATCTCATCTATCTGAAACAGTTAACTCATAATGCCCTAACATAAGAATCTTAGTCACTTTGTGTGTTCTGGTTAAAACCTTTGTTGGCAGAAAACTCAATATTTTGTTTTACCCATATTTATTAGGATCTTTTCATCAAACTAAAAATTGCTTCTGATTACCATTTTTATGTAATCATCTTCTTTCCTTGCTATAAAATCTTACTTCCTTTGCTGCAGATATAAAAACATGTGATTTCTACTTTTATGCCACCAGATCTTCACTAGGGCTTCATCCCTGCATGATCCTACCACTCCCAGAAGATTAATTTCTCTCTCTCTCTCTCTCTCTCTCCCCGTGTGTGTGTGTGTGTGTGTGTGTGTGTGTGTGTGTGTGTGTGTGTGTTTCAAATTGAGAGAGAAAAAAGACAGAGAGGAAGAGACAGGCAGAGAGGAAGCGAGACACCATAGCACTGCTTCACCACTCATAAAGCTTTCTTTATACATGGTAACTAGCATTTTAAACTTACCCTTTCCTTGCAAATGGAAAAGTCTGTACTCTACTGGATAAGCCATTTTCTGACCCTCAAGATTGTTTGTTTTAATATGGTACTGGGAATGAGTCAAGGGCCTCTTCTATGCATGATACTACTAGCAGCCTCCAGACACTTTTTTTTTTTAATTTATTTTGCTTGGAAAAGAGAGTGGGAGAGAAGACACCAAAACACTAGATTATCACATGGTTCTTATAGTTAATTAAGGCCATATTTATTTAGTTGGCTAGTTTTTATATTTACATTGCTTCATATGTATCTTTAAGATCTTACTATATTTTTCCAAATCATTTTTATTTGTGATTAATATTGGTTTATAAGATTATAGGATTGCAGGATATATTTCTTTTTTTTAATATTTATTTTATTTATTTATTCCCTTTTGTTGCCCTTGTTGTTTTATTGTTGTAGTTATTATTGTTGTTGTCGTTGTTGGATAGGACAGAGAGAAATGGAGAGAGGAGGGGAAGACAGAGAGGAGGAGAGAAAGATAGACACCTGCAGACCTGCTTCACCACCTGTGAAGCGACTCCCCTGCAGGTGAGGAGCCGGGGTTCGAACCGGGATCCTTATGCCGGTCCTTGTGCTTTGCGCCACCTGCACTTAACCCGCTGCGCTACAGCCCGACTCCCTGCAGGATATATTTCTATACAGCACCTACCAGCAAAGTTCTGTGTTTCTACCCTCCCAAGAATAACCACCATCATTCTCACAGAGTCTTAAAAACTAATTACTTCTGGGCTGTTGCTTTATGGTTTAGTTTATTTTTTTAAGTTCATATGGTTCAGTTCCCTAGATTTCATATATCAGTGAAACTATCCAGTAGTTATCTTAGTTCATGAAACATAATCACCTTATCTTCAGTTTCATCCATTTTGTCCTAAAGGACACAATATCATCTTTTTTTTATTAAAGAGTAGCATTCTATTGGGATAATACACACATATACATCCCCCATAACATTTTATTTTGTTTTTATTAGTGATTTTTCATTTACAATATTATAAGATAACAGGGGTATACTTCTACATTCCCACCATCAGAACACTATTCCCCATTCCTTCCAACTAAAGCTACAATAATTGCAGATATGGGTTAACTATTATTTCTAAAACTGTCTGTCTATATTTGTATGCATTTGCCCTTTTTTATGATCCCCTTTTTTCCAACTTAAACCTATTCCTATTATCACTTCTAAATGTGAATGTACCCCCTTTTCCTTTTCTTCTTCTCTCTCTCGGTCCTCATGGAGTTGGAGTTCAGAGCCCTCTGGCCATCTTTCCTCTGTCATTTCGACCCCTCTAGGAGTACGGACCAAAATATCTTTTGGAGGTGCAGAAGGTGAGAGACATGGCTTTTGAACATGGGCATTGGCAGGTTAATCCATACCCCCAGCCTGTTTCTATCTTTACTCTAGCGAGGTATGGCTCTGCAGAAGTGAGGTTCCAGGACATATTGGTGAGGTTGTCTTCCCAGGGAATTCAGGATGGTTTAAAAGCAATAATATGCAAAGCAGGACAAAACGATTAATGAACAGAAACCATAAAGTAGGAATAGAGCAAATGAAAACAGGGATCTTAGGGTGGAAAGAAGTGAGGAAATATATTTCAGGTATGTTCTTATGGACCTATGGCCTTCATAGATTTTTCTGAGTTTGATAGGTAACATGGAGTTAAACAGAAAAACAAACAAACAAAAAAATTCTGAGAAGACGGTGTCAGAGTTGAGAATAGGGCAAAAAAAAAAAAAAAAATGGATTAGGGCAGACAGTAGCTCCCAAACTTGAAGAAAATCTATGAATAAAATTAACTACTGAATCCATACATCTATATTTACCACAGGAGCTTGTGTAATTTTTGAGTCCCTGTTGGTCTGAGCTTTCCATTCATGATCACAGCTGGAGACACTCTAGGCTGCACTCATTTCCAAACCAGTCTTCTTTGAGTTGCAGGGTAGGATGACCCAGGCTCCCTTTGGAGAGTGGAGCAGTCCCTACCATTGCTACTTTATAGGGAAGGCAAGTGCCTTGAGTGAACTACAAGAGTGCTCATGCTGATGTTCCTGATGGAAATGACCAATGATGGTGGAGAGAAGAATATACTAAAGGTCTAGGCCCATCATACCACACCCCCCCATAATTCTTTATCCAGTCATCTGGCCATAAACATTTAGGTTGCTTCTAAATTTTGGCTATTCCAAATAATGCAACTATGAACACATAGAGATGCATATTACTCTGCTGTATTAGTAGTGTTTTCATAACCTTTGAATAAAGGAATAAGTAGTATTACTGTATCCCAACATATTTCCATTTTTATTTAAGGACTCCATACAGTCTTCCAAAAGACCTGTACCAATTTTCATTCCCACCAATAGCTTAACAGAATCTGTTTTTCTTCCACAACTTTATCAACAACTGTCATTTCCTGTTTAATTGATGTAGTTTTGCAGGTGTAATCTCAATGTAGTAGAAGCAGACTCAGAGCAGAGAAACTCCCAAGGATTAAGCAAGTAAATGAATTAGATAAATCTATATGAGGCTGGAGCAATAGCATAATGGTTATGCAAATGACTTTCATTCCTGAAGTTCTTGTGGTCATAGGTTCAATCCCTGTACCACCTTAAGCCAGATTTTAGCAGTGCTCTGTTTCTCTCTGTCTCTCCCTCTCTCTCTCCCCTTCTCTCTGTCTCTCTTATTCTCTATGTATTCTATAAAATAAATAACATATAAAAATAAATAAATCTATTTGCATACTGAACATGTGAGAGTCACTGAATAAGCTTGCTATTCTTTTTTTTTTATTTCTTTTTTTTTATTTATTTAAGAAAGGATTAATTAACAAAACCATAGGGTAGGAGGGGTACAACTCCACACAATTCCCACCGTCCAGGACATTGGACTGTCTCAACTCCCTCCCCTACAGCATGAAAAAAAGACTCCTGACAACCTTGGAGCAAATGGAGTGGGGGCGAGGGGAGCTGTTTGCATGTCTGTGCTGCTCATGCCCAGGTGTCTGTGGGGGGCCGTGGCAAGGCTGTAAGGGGGCTAGGGGGCAGAAGGAGACTGTTTGTGAGGCAGGCTGCAGGCAGGGGAGCCCGTGAGTGTGTGCAGGGCTGTGTGTGTGGGTGTGGTGGCAGGGGGTTAGGGCAGGTCCCCCTGCTGGATGGTGAGAAGGCAGCTGGGCTGGCCTTGGGCCCCCAGGGCTGATGGCAGAAGCAGGGTGGCAGTAAAGTAGCACAGGGAGGCACACAGTAGATGTTAGTTGGGGAGCTGGGGGACAGAGGGCAAGGGGAAAGGGGGCATCCTTGAGGAGGGGTCTGGACTAGAGAGTGGGGGGGAGCTGGAGGCATGGAAGGTCCCAGGAACCAGGGACTGACAGGAACAGATTCCTGCACCCACCCACTGGATAGAAGCTGAAGCAGCCAGAGCAGCAGCCCTGGCTTGCCTAGGCCAAGGGCCCTGAGTGAGTCTCTCTGAGGATGAGGAAGAGAAGGAGGAGGAGGTGGGGGAGAAGGAGTAGGAGGAGGAGGCGGAGGAAGAGGAGGAGGAAGAACAGGAGGAGGAGGAGGAGGAGGAGAAGGTGCAGGAGGGCAGCTATCAGTAGGCAAAGGGATTAATAGAGGTCTCCATTATGGAGCTTGCTATTCTAATAAAGCAATTGCATGATGTGCAACAAAAGTATTGCAAAAACTTACACATTTTCATTTTCACTGTACATATAATATTTGGACATTTATGTCAATGCCAAAATTATTTCCTATAACATAAATATGTACTCTATGTAAGTTCAAGACAAGAAGTATGTTTTCTCTATGCTTTGGGAAATTGCATTACCTGTTAATACATTTCTCAGTTACATCATCCAAAACAGAACTAAATTTCTCTGATGTAGCAATATCATGTCATCCTCCTCTAAATTTATGTTCCAAAATTTTCCAACTGTTTTTGTTTTCTCCTGTTCAACTTTTGTAGTTACGTGACTTTGTCACATTTTTGAAGATTATTTGGTGCTTCATAGAACCAGTCCTTAGGGAGCCATCTGTAAATAGAATGCTTGCTAGAGATCTAAAGAAATATTTGATATGTTGCCATCTCTATGAGTGACATAACTGATCTGAAATTATATTTGAGACCTTGGAAACAATCATCCAAGGCAAATAGTTCTTTTGAAACAAAATGGCTCACATTTAGAGAAAATGATAATGTTATAACACTAGATCTTATATGCCATGACAGCTTTGGCAGAAAGAGATTAAAATAAGTAAGTTACTCATCTCTTAAAAGTGTCAAAGTTTCAGAATAAAATAAGACTTCTTTTTAATTCTTTATGGCATTATTCTGTAAGAATAAAAATATAAAATCTAAAAACCTTAATTATATATGTGAAATAAAATACTCAAGTGATTAGAGAAATTTTGAAAATTAAATTTAAAAAATAATATTAAAATCTAATTCAAATAATCTGTGAATAGCTGAGAGGTTCAAAACAGAAAATAAACAAATTCAAAGTTTATTTATTTATTTATTTTTCTTTATGGGGAATTGTTTCACATTTGACAGTAAATACAATAGTCTGAACATGCATAACATTTCTCAGTTTTTCACACAACAACACAGCCCCACTAAGTCTTCTGTCATCCCCCTCCAGGACCTTTTACTTTGGTGCAATACACCAACTCTAGTCTAGGTCCTGCTTAATGATTTTTCTTCTGATCTTATTTTTCAACTTCTGCCTGTGAGTGAGATCATCCCATATTCATCCTTCTGCTTCTGACTTATCTCATTTAATGTAATTTCTTCAAGATCCACCCAAGATGGGCTTGAATTGGTAAAATCACCATTTTTAATAGCTGAATAGTATCCCATTGTGTATATAGATCACAACTTGCTCAGTCTTTCATCTATTGTTGAACACCTAGGCTGCTTCCAGTTTTTGATTGTTACAAATTGTGCTGCTATGAACACAAATCTTGTTGGATGAGTGTGTTGAGTTCTTTAGGATATATCCCCAGGAGAGGAATGGCAGGGTCATAGGGTAGGTCCATTTCTAGCCATCTGAGAGTTCTCCAAACTGCTCTCCACAGAGGTTGGACCAATTTACATTCCCACCAGCAGTGTAGGAGGGTTCCTTTGTCTCCAAAACCTTCCCAACATTTGTTGCTGCTACTTTTTCTGATATATGACATTCTCACAGGACAAAGTATTATAACCAGCATACATATTGTAGAGTAATTATGTCATTGTTGATGATACTAACAACAATAGTAATTTGATCCATTTATTAATTTTTGCTAAATATCAGGCACTTTTAAAATTTTTTTAAATTATCTTTATTTATTGATAGAGACAGCCAGAAATTGAAGTAGTGGGAGACAGAGAGGGAGAGAGACAAAGAGAGAAACTTGCAGCACTACTTTACCACTTGTAAAACTTTCCTAAAAACCAGGCATTTTTTTTTAATATTTATTTTATTTATTTATTTCCTTTTGTTGCCCTTGTTGTTTTTTTTTATTGTTGTAGTTATTATTGTTGTTGTCGTCGTTGTTGGATAGGACAGAGAGAAATGGAGAGAGGAGGGGAAGACAGAGAGGAGAGAAAGATAGACACCTGCAGACCTGCTTCACCACCTGTGAAGCGACTCCCCTGCAGGTGGGGAGGCGGGGTTCGAACCGGGATCCTTATGCCGGTCCTTGTGCTTTGCGCCACCTGCGCTTAAACCCGCTGTGCTACAGCCCGACTCCCAAAACCAGGCATTTTTAAAGTTATCTAATAGATAATAGATGGCTGTGTAGATCTGTAGAGAATACATAGACACAAGTATGTGGGAATTTTTTGTTTGTTTGTTTAACTATATGATAGCTATTATTAGCATTCCCATTTAATAGATGAAAAAATAAGATGCAGAGTGATTACTAACTTGTTTAGAACAACATGATAAGCTAATATATTTTCAAACTAATTGTATTACTGTTGTGTCAGTTCTTAATACATTTTCTTTGCTATTCACCTATACAGTATTCATTTTGAGATACTCTAGTTTCTGTAGCATCTACTAGGTTGCTGGAAATTTCAGACCATGTTAGTCTATGCAAAAAAATGTATGTTTTTTTTCTGACAGCCCAATTTAACATGAGAAATAACATGATCTGAAGTTAAACAAATGCTTTTTAACAATGCCTCATATTTGTTTTATGAGACCTTTTTGTTTTACTTTTGACAAGGTAATATTTGAAAACATTATGGGTACTTTTCCAGCACAAATGAGAAATATAAATGTCATATAAAATAAAATATTTTGCTAAAATATATTGGTTCACATGTTTATTGCAGCATTATTTGTAATAGCCAAGAAATGGAAGCAGCATAGCTTGCTATCAGCTGACAAAAACACTAAGAATATGTGAGATGCACACACGCAATGAGTTAAGACTGGCAGGCTGTCCAGTATCATATTTACTAAACAGAGCAAGTAATTAGGGAGTCAGTGTGAAAATCTAGTCTACTAAAGTATCTTTCCATTGGTAGTTCACTGAGTGTTTGCACTTGGACTGGTGAGCAAAATTTTACATTTCTTCTCAAAAGAAGTTAAACCATATAGACCTTGTATTCCCAAGGCCAGTTCCCACGATGTCTGACAGTGAAAATTACTCTACAGAGGATTGGAAAATGTGAAAAAATAATGTAAAATCAATAAATTCTCAGTTCTCCTCTCTGAACTAATATAAGGGAGCTAAGTTTTCTTCATAGACATGTAATTACAGTTACACCAAGTAGAATAATATGCATGATAATCAGTCTTAGTTATAGTTATTCAAAATAACAAATGCCTAAAAGAAAAAGACATGGAATTGTAAGTAAAATTGATAAGTGAAATGTCCTATTGTTTCATGTCATGAACTCCTGTGTACTCTGGTAGGTTATTGTATATAATAATTTAATAATGCAAAAATTTTAAATATAATTTGAAATGCTCAAAAGAGAATGTGATATGTATATAAATATGTATATATTTATGTATAGTGCCTACATGGATGGACATAAAAAGAATTATGCTTAGTAAAGGCAAATAATCACATGATGTCTCTCACTAGAGTTAAATAGGAAAAATAAATAAACACATTAAATAAAAAAAACAAATTTGGAGGGGGATGGAGCCAAGATGGCAACTTGAAAGCAGTGGCTGGCATGAGCTCCATCAAGCAGCAGCTTGTGACTAGGGATTCTCTGGATATGGTAGGATACTGGGCAAGAGGATGAATAAGGGGTCCTAAGGGTGAGACCATTCTTGGGTTAGAAAATGGTGACCAGGGGGAAAAGAAAGGAAATCTTTTGATAATTTCTGAAGCTCACCCCTCCCCCCCACCCTCAAACCAGCCCCAATGGGCTGCACAGCAGCTCCTAGCAGGCTCCCCGCTGAGTTGTTGTCTTTACCAAGATTCCTGACTCACCAGGGGTGTCATTCTAACCCTTTCCCTTCTTATTTTCCTCCTCCTCTCTCTCTCTTTTGTGGCTGGAGCTCTGAATGACAAAATACCTGAGCAATCAGAGGCTCACCCCTGCTTGGTAAAGACTACCTGGATTTTTTTTTTTTTTTGGATATTTGGATACTTCTTACAATTGGCTGTGTTTGCTCAGGCTGCCTGCAGCCAATCCGGTCCAAGCTGAAGACTGACTGTTAGGGCTTCTTACTGTATTCTATTTTATTATTACTATTATTATATTTGTGTGGTGACCCTTTTGCCCCCTCCTTTAGGTTGATAAAATGAACTGTTGGTATTTTCTTCATTGCTAAGGGACTAGGTGTCCTATCCATTGTGAGGAACTTATTTCTCTCTACCTCTTCCCTCCAGTCTCCTTTCTCCCCCTCTTAGCTCATAATAATAATAATAATAATAAGACTTTCCTTTCACTGCTCTTTTTTTTCTTGTTCTTGTCTTCTTTTCTTCCTCCTTCCTTTGATTTCTGAATTCAGTGATACTCGTTTGTGAATTATTTTTGGGAAAAAATCTGACTCAGAGTGGACACTCTATGCATGTGTGTCTCCCTTCTCTACTTCCCTTGCTCCTCTTGCTATTCCTAGAATTTACAATGTATAGTACATTTGCATAATTGTCTATTCTTGCTTTCCCTTTTCCCCTTTTTATTTATTTTTCCTTCAGATTTGGTTGCTATTTTTACTTGGACTGGAGGTGTTGTTTGGCTAACTAGTATTGGTTGAACTGCATCAATCCTTGCTTAAGTTACTATTGTAATTTCTGAGGGTGGGTAACTACATTTGTCATAAAGGTATTTAATATAGTGTGGCTTGTACTCAAAACACAACAACTGAAGAGTGACAGAACAGAAAAATAAAAAAAAATCAATAAACAGAAAATAGTTAAATCAAGAGCAAATAAAAATGCGACCACAATGAATCAAGGCAAAAGGCCAGAAGAAACTCCAAATCAGTCAGAAGTAACCATAGATAAGAAAAGTATGTAAGCAATAATAAACCTAATAATCACAGAAATTAAAACATCTATGGAGGAAAGGGCTGTCAGAATAAGGAAAACACAGATGAGACCCTCAAGGAAAATACAACTAACTCAAGTTAATTAGAGAACTGAAAGATGAAATAGCTGAACTAAAACGTCAATTAACAGAAGAAGATAACACTATAACTAAACTGAAGAAAGAAGCTGAGGGAAGGAAAAGCAGGCTAAAAGAAGCAGAACACAGAATTATGCCAGACAGAGGATGAGCTAGAGATAAAAAAAAGAGGTAAAAGAGCTCAAAAAGAGATTGAGAGACACTGAAAACAACAACAGAGATACATGGGATGATCTCAAAAGAAGTAGCATTCTTATAATTGGCCTACCAGAGGAAGAAAGAGAGGAACGGGAAGTAAACATTCTAGAGGAAATTATAGAAGAAAACTTCCCAGACCTAAACAACAGAAAGGACCCCAAGATTCAAGAGGCTCAGAGAGTCCCAGACAGAATCACCCCAGACCTGAAGACACCAAGACACATCATAGTTACAATGAAAAGAAGTAAGGATAAAGAAAGGATCCTAAAGGCTGCAAGAGAAAAACAAAAAGTCACATACAGAGGAAAACACATGAAATTATCAGCAGACTTCTCCACCCAAACTCTAAAAGCCAGAAGAGAATGGCAAGATATGTGTCGAGCTCTGAATGAAAAAGGGTTTCAACCTGCTAGACTTTCATTCAAACTAGATGGAGGGATCAAAACCTTCTCAGACAGCCAACAGTTAAGGGAAGCAACCATCACCAAACCTGCCCTGAAATAGGTTCTAAAAGACCTTTTATGAACAAGAACATCACTACAATACTTGCTATATATCAGAGAAAATAAAAAAATTGTTGAATAATGGCACCACAATACATTCAATCCATAATATCAATAAATGTCAAAGGCTTAAATTCACCCATTAAAATGACAGAGTGGGAGGATGAATCAGAAAACACAACCCAACCATATGCTGCTTGCAAGAATCCCACCTGACCCAACAAGATAAACACAGACTTAAAGTGGAAGGATGGAAAACTATTCTGCAGGCTAATGGACTACAAAAAAGGCAGAAACAGCCATTCTCATATCTGACAAAATAGGTTTTAAATTAAATAAAGTAAGAAAAGATAGGCAAGGCCATTACATAATGATTAGAGGATCAATCAACCAAGAAGATTTAACAATTATTAATATCTGTGCACCCAATGAGGGCCCATCTAAATACATCAAACACCTGCTGAAAGAACTACAAATATACATCAATAGCAATACAATAATAGTGGGAGATTTTAACACCCCACTCTCACACTTAGATAGATCAATGAAGCAGAGAATCAGCAAAGAAACAAGATAATTAAGTGAAGTTATAGACAGAGTAGACCTACTGGACATATTCATAGTTCTTCACCCCAAAAAACTAGAATACACATTCTTTTCAAATTCACACAACACATACTCAAGGACAGACCACATGTTAGGCCACAAAGTATCAACGAATTCAAGAAAACTGAAATCACCCCAAGTATCTTCTTAGACCACAGTGTAGTAAAGCTAACATTTAACAAAAAACAGAAAATTACTAAAAGACACAGAATTTGGAAACTCAACAACATGCTGCTTAAGAACCGCTGGGTCAAAGAGACAAGCAAGAAATTCAAATGTTCCTAGAAACAAATGTAAATGAAGACACAAGCTATCAAAATATTTGGGACACAGCTAAAGATGTACTGAGAGGGAGACTCATAGCCATACAATCACATATTAGAGAAAAAGAAAAAGCTCAAATAAACGACCTTACTGCACACCTTAAGGACTTAGAGGAAGAGGAACAAAGGAACCCTAAAACAACCAGAAGGACAGAAATCACTAAAATTAGAGCAGAAATAAACAACATAGAAAATGAGACAACCATACAAAAGATCAATGAAGCAACAAAATAGCTAATGACCCCATCCAAAAATGGGCAGAAGATATGAACAGAACATTTACTATAGAAGAGATCCAAAAGGCTAACAAACACATGAAAAATTGTTGCAGGTCCCTGATTGTCAGAGAAATGCAAATAAAGACAACATTGAGATACCACCTCATCCCTGTGAGAATGGCATACATCAAAAAGTACAGCAGCAACAAATGCTGGATAGGTTGTGGGGACAGAGAAACCCTCCTGCATTGCTGTTGGGAACATACATTGGTCCAGCCTCTGTGGAGAGAAGTCTGGAGAACTCTCACAAGGTTAGACATAGACCTTCCATATGACCCAGTAATCCCTCTCTTGGGGATATAACCCCAGGACTCCATAATACCCAACCAAAAAGAAATTTCTACGCCTATATTCATAGCAGCACAATTCGTAATAGCTAAAACCTGGAAACAACCCAGGTGCCCAACAAGAGAAGAGTGGATGAGAAATCTGTGGTATATATATATATATATATACAATGGAATACTATGCAGCTATTAAGAACAATGAACCCACCTTCTCTGACCCATCTTGGATGGAGCTAAAAGGAATGTTGTTAAGTGAGCAAAGTCAGAAAGATAAAGATAAGTATGGGATAATCCCACTCATAAACAGAAGTTGGGAAAGAATAACAGAAAGGGAAACACAAAGCAGTATTTGACTGAGTTTGGAGTAGGGCACCAAAGTAAAAACCCTGGGTTGAGGGTGTGGGTGGATGTTCAGCTTCAAGTGGTGGGGTATGGGGGGTGATAGGAGGGGCAATGGGACAATCTTTTGGTGGTGGGAATGGTGTTTGTAGACTCCTATCAATCTATAGTCATATAAATCACTATTTAAGTAGTATGAGAGGGGGAAGTTGGTTGAATGTCTCAAACTTTTTAGATCACAGACTGAGTTTTTTAATACATAGGCTGAGTCTTTATTATATTCACTCTCTTAAAAGCTTAGACCAGGGAGAACAGAAGCAACCAGTGGCACAACTATATACAAATAATGTCAAAGGACATAAATCATGGTGATGTGTATGATACAGCAAATCTTAACAAACGGATATTTCACAGTTAACCCAATTGCCTAATAATGTGATTATAGCAATAAATATCTATTTTCCTCTTAAACCCTAAGACAGCAGGAACCTGCCACTTCCTTTTTAGAGCCAATATTTCCCACAGTCCTGGAACCTCTAGAGTGGGACTCACTTTCAGGCATTCTTCACTCAAGTCATAACAAATGATATTGCATCCGTGGATCCCAACCTAATCAATGCAAGGTTTTCCACCTCAGCATGCTTCACATCAGACTGTGTCCAGAGACTTCCAGTGTGGAATGACTTTGGAATATAAGTAAAATATGCCTACTAGCTATCTACAAAATGGAGGGCCACCAAACTCTTCATCTACACTATTCCAGCCCTTAGGTCCATGATTGGTCAACAATGTGTTTGGCATTGTGTGTTAACTCTCTCTTCAACCATAAGGTTCCAGATGCTAGCATGATGCTGACCAGACTTTCCTGGACAGACAACCCCACCAATATGTCCTGGAGCTCTGCTTCCCCAGAGCCCTTCCCCACTAGGGAAAGTGAAAGACAGGCTGGGAGTATGGATCGACTTGTCAATGCCCATGTTCAGTGGGAAAGCAATTACAGAAGCCAGACCTTCCACCTTCTGCATCTCACAGTGACCTTGGGTCCATACTCCCAGATGGTTAAAGAGTAGGAAAGTTATCAGGGGAGGGGATGATATACAGAGTTCTGGTGTTGAGAATTGTGTGAAATTGTACCCCTCTTATCCTATGGTTTTGTCAATGTTTCCTTTTTATAAATAAAAAGTTAAATAAAAAAAATTTGGACTAAAGGACTAATTTGTGGTATCCAGAAGGGAAAGTGGAAATTAGGAAGATAAATTGAAATAAGGGGAACAAATGTATGGTATGTAATATATATAGACATATTGATTTTCAGTGAAAGAAATTTAAAATTGATGTAATATTGCATTTTTCATGAATAAATTAGCCATTTAAGTTTTATTTTTAATTATTTATTTTATTGAAGAAACAATGTTTTACAGAACCGTTGTCATAGGGATACAATTTCACATTTCCCTCGAATATCTACCAACATCTCTCACCCACCCTCTACCATAGGGCATTAGGGCACAAACTCTTTTGGAACCCTCTTTTGCTTTTCCCTCTAGAATACTTAGTTCTTCTGTAATTATCATGGTTTACTAATGTTTCATTCTGTTTTTTCTTTTTTTAAAATTATTTTATTGTCTCTATTATTTGATAAAGGCAGCCCGAAATTAAGAGGGAAGGGGGTGATAGAGAGGAAGAAAAAGAGAGAGGAGAGGGAGAGAGAGAGAGAGAGAGAGAGAGAGAGAGACTGACCTGTCTTACCACTCATGAAGCTTTCCCCCTCCAAGTGGGGCTCAAACCTGGGTCCTTCCACACTATAACATTTGTGCTCAACTTGGTGCACCACCTCCTGGCCCCTCATTCTGTATTTTCCCTTGTTTTGTTTCTTAATCTCACCTGTTAGTGAAATCATTCAGTATTTGTGTTTCTCTTTCCAGTTCATTCCAATAAGCATGACTCCCTCAGGTTTCATTCATATTGTAGATAAAAAAGAAAAAAGACCTCATCTTTCTTATAAATGAGTATTATTCCATTGTATATCTATACCAGAATTTCCCTACCACTCATCTGCTGTTAGACAATACAGTTGTTTCCAAAATTTGATTGTCACATATAATGGAGCAATGAATATAGATGTGCATAAATAATTTAGTTTTAGCATTTTGAATAATATCCACTTAGCAAGATTCTCTTAGTTTTTGAGTATTATTTTGAGTAATCTCCAGACTGTGTTCTATAAGGAGTAGACCCAGTAGTATATAAGAGTTATTCCCCTTGGAAGCAACCTGGGTATCCAACAACAGATGAGTGGCTGAGCAGGTTGTGGTATATATACACAATAGAATATTACTCAGCTATAAAAAATGGTGACTTCACCACTTTCAGCCGATCTTGGATGGACCTTGAAAAATTCATGTTAAGTGAAATAAGTCATAAACAGAAGGATGAATGTGGGATGATCTCACTCTCAGGCAGAAGTTGAAAAGCAAGATCAGAAGAGAAATTTCACCAAAGTAAAAGTCTCTGGGATATGTAGATGGGTGAGGAGAATACAGATCTAAGAAGGATGACAGAGGACCTAGTAGGGGTTGTATTGTTATATGGAAAGCTGGGAAATGTTATGCATGTACACACTGTTATATTTTGTAAAACATTAATTCCCCCCTAAAAAAATTTTTAAAAAAAGCAAAAGAGTTCTTCCCATCATGACCACTTCCACTTCTGCCCTACAACCTCCTTTACTAGTTGTTGATTTTCCTTTTTGATACATGAAATTCTAACTGGGGAGAAGTATAGTTGCCATTTTCTTTATTTGCATTTCTCCTATAAGTAGCATAGAATATTTTTAAAATGTATTTTTTATGAATGAAATGAAGTTTTTTTTTCTTTCTTTAAAGCTAGGAGGTAGCACAACTGATAGAGGGCACACATTACCATACAAGGACCTAAGTCCAAACTCCTAGTCCTTTCTGGGGGGAGGGTATACAAATGGTGGAGCAGGGCTACAGGACTCTACTGTCTCTCTTATCTCTGGTCTCACCTCCTATCCAAAAAAAGGAAAAAAAAATGAAGAAGAGTAAAGAGAATATGGCCACCTGGTATGAAGTGTTGCACTCACTGTGAGCCCTAGTGATAATCCTAGTTTAACAAAAAAGTGAATTATTAAGTTCTGAGGCATACTTATACTACCTATACCAAAAAATAAAGTTCTTTATATGCATATGCCTTTTTGCTAATATAAAATATAATTTTAGTGAAGCTGAGTGGTGGCTAACCAGATAGAGCACATGTTCTCTTGTCCAAGGACTCACCATCTTCTGGGAATTGAAGAGGCCCTCACAAACAATGGAGTAGTACTGAATGGGTAACTCTTTCTCTCTCACCCCTTCCTCTCTATTTCTTTCCCTCATATAAAAATAATGGATAAATAAATCAAGGAAAGTAAAAAATAAAAGACCACCAGGAGCAGTGGAGTTGTAGGGAAGACATGGAGCACCTGTTCTTACCCTGGAAGCAATAAATAAGAAACCAAAACAATCATAAAGGAAAAAGTAATTTTATTTCTTTATCAAATAAAATTCCTGAAGTGGCCTTAGTATTCTGTTGTTAAGTACTCTCAACTTTAGCAATTCAAATAAGATACAAAATAATTACTTATCTCCTATAAACGGAAGAAAATAGAAGGACCTAGTGAAAGTGTTAAATGGAAAGACTATTGAAAAGTGTAATTAAAAGATTCACAACTTATGAAAAAAAATCCTCTTGCAGGGGGCTGGGTAGTGGTGAACCCAGTTAAGTGTACATATAATACATTGCATGGACCTGGTTCTAGACCCGGTTCTTCACCTACAGGGGTTTCACTTCCTGGTGAAGCAGGTCTGCAGGTGTCTTTCTTTCCCTCCCCCTCTATCTCAGCCCTCTGTCAATTCTCTCTGTCTTATCTAATAAAGATTGGGGTAGGGGGCGGAATCCTCTTCCTGGATATGGCTATTAGAAATTGTGCTCCTGTGAATATAGGTATACACAGATCTTTTTGGATGGGTGTGAGGATATATTCCCAGGAAAATATAGGAGAGGAATTGCTGGGTCATCAGAATATTTAGGAGAGGAATTGCTGGGTCATCAGAATATTTAGGAGAGGAATTGCTGGGTCATCAGAATATTTAGGAGAGGAATTGCTGGGTCATCAGTATATATAGGAGAGGAATTGCTGGGTCATCAGGTCAGTCCTGTGCTAGCCTTCTGAGAGTTCTCTAGACTGCTCTGAATAGGGGAAGGAATCATGTAAAGTGAGAAGACTCAGGAGGAGGATGAATATGGGATGAACTCATTCATGGACAGAAGTTGAGAAATAAGAGGAGAAAAGTAGAATTGGAGCTGAGTTTTTGGTGTATTGCACCAAAGTAAAGGATTGTAGGGGAAAAGGGGTTTCAGGTCCAGGGTACAATGGTATAAGTGCATCACTTAGGCTAGAGGTGAGAGTGTTTTGCAGAAAACTGAGACATTTTACACATATCAACAGCTGTATTTACTGAACCATTTACCCCCCCCACACACACACCAATAAAAAAATCATCTTCTTTGATCCCCAAATGAAAAAGATTAGGTTACTTGTAAATTGAATATATCAGTGAGGCAATATGACTAATAAAATATCCAACTGTGTCACTTATCTCATCTTTAGAAATATATATGATAGAGTTTGCTTAGGAAAATATGACTCTGCTTCACCATGCATAGACATACTGCATTCAGAATACTGAAAGGTCTGCATGGTTTTGAAAATTCCTACCTAGTATAAGTCTAGCTGCACATATCATTAATGATATGTATTTAAAAGAGGAAATATGAAGACTGTCATAAATAATTAGGAAAGTGTTACTTATAGTTGTAGAAAATAACTGAAAAAGAATATAAAGTTTTTTTTCATGTGGAAAGTGAATTAAACTTCTTTTGTATGCAATAGGATTGCACGATATAGCTTGCTTAGCACAAAGTTTAATTATGTGGAATGATAAGAGATAAGTTTAATGGGGTGTTAAATCAAAAGAGAAACATATTAGTGGGGAGTCATCAACATTTATTCAGTTTGATGGAGAAGCCTTTTTGGGTGATGTGACTTCAGAACTTATTTTAATTATATATCTAAGAGAAATAACAAACTGAAGAATTGGTAAAGTAAGGAGAAAAATGTAAATTATGGAAAAGAAAGTATCTTGACTTTAAAAAAAAAAATTATAATTAGGAGATAAAAAATCAGAGGCTTTGAGAAGCAGATAAATATACCTTAGAGAAGTTTAGTAAAAGGAACAAAACCATGAATTTGAAGACATGCTAAGACAGGAAAGGCAGCAAGAATATCCATGTTAAATAATAGATAGACCTAAGAAAGTCTGATAAAAAGCTTGCAACAGTTATGAATATCAAAAGTCTTTCAAATATTTAGGGGTTTTGCCTATTTTATTTTTCAAATATTTCTTGTGAACACATGTATTCTTAAACATAAATTCAATATTTAGAAATATCTCAAGGGGGTATGATGTTTGCATTTTAGAAATTTTGCCAGCAACATTGCGTGACTACTTAATGCAGAGATCATAAATTTAAAATGGCACAAGATCAATTTTTTCCAGTTACTTATTTATCTGCTAATTTATCTTGAATGGTGACTGCTTTGCTGAAAACTTTTAAAGAATATAACTAAAGGTATGTTCTTTGTAACAATTTCACACAAAGCTTTTCTCTAATCTCAAATTATTGATCATCTTGTAGTTAGAGTTGGTCTTGAAAATCATTTCTATAACTGCATCCCCAAATTAGAATGATTTCTGTATTAATCAAGTGTGTTCACCAGTCATCTGATTCAGTAGTTCCATTACATTTGTTAAGATTAGTGTCCATATCACATAATTAGATTGATACAATTTATTCCTCCATTATAAAGTATCTATTATTTAAAACCAACTTACATTTTTTTTTTGTAAACCAATCTATCAGTTCACTAAATTGTATCCCAAGAGTGAAAAATAAAATCAATATACTCTATTAAAATTGAATCTTTTAATTTAGAGCTTACTTACTTGGGTATATTTTGTTCCTAAAGAGAAATTTTCCACTCTTCCCAGATAGCAAGTCTTATTCCCTCAGAATAGTAGTGCTTCACTTTTTAAAAAATTGTTTTGAGGGCTGGGAGATAGCATAATAGTTATGCAAAGAGACTCTCATGCCTGAAGCTCCAAAGTGCCAGCTTTAATCCCCCACACCACTATAAGCCAGAGTTGAGCAGTGCTCTGGTTTCTCTCTCTCTCTCTCTCTCTCTCTTTCCCCCTTCTCCCTCCCTCTCTCTCTCTCTCCCTTTGCATCTCTCTCAAAAATAAAATAAATAAAATATTTTAAAAATTATTTTGAGCCATTAAAAAGTTGTATAATTTGAGAAATGTTGTAAGTTAAGTGCCTTCATCTCAAAAAGTAAATGGTCATAAGATTATGATTTTCATAACAATGTCAAAGAACATGGAGTTAGGAATTCTTAATTTGTATGTGACTAGAATAGAAATCTTCCCATTCAAATAGTTACTAGATGGTATCTTTCTATTTTATTAGACCATTTCTAGGTTCTTTCTTTAGGTCATCTCTTGGCCTTCCTTAAATTTAAATATTCAGTATATTAATAGTCTTTATCAATGTGAATATTTGAAAAAGTACAATTTTATCATTTACTTTGTCATGAGCTTACTCATATAAGATAATTTTTATTTATTTTTAATATAAAAATTCAAAAACTCAAGATATAATAGAAACAAGGAATAAAATTGTTATCTAAATGTACCTGTGCAACATTTATCTTGATTTATGGTTAACATTCATTTCTTTACTGATCTTAGATTTAATAGGAGGGTTATGCTATTTAAGTAAAAATGTAAAATAAAAAGGGGAATAAAATTTTAGTAACTGAAAAATAAAATTTTATTTAAATTCGTGGCTAACTGAAACCATGTGCATCTTTTAAAGAGGATCTACCTTCAAAATAATTTTCACATTCTTTTTCAGAAATTCTGGGAAAGAGTAACACTTGGATTTCATTTTTTTAAAATCATTTTGTTCTACCAAAAAAAAAAAAAAATGAAAATAAAGTAAAAAAAATCTTTAATAAGAAAAAAATGTTTGCAGACCATATTGTTGGTTAGAAATATTTATTCACTACATATAAAAAACACAAATATTTAATAACAGAAAGACAGGCCAATTTAGAAATTAGTTAAAAGATAAGAGGAAACATTTCTTCAAATATATATAAGTAGCTCATAAACATGTGAAAATATAGTCAATGTTATTAGTCACTAGATAAATAAAAATCAATACCAATATAAGATACTATACTAAGAAGCCTGACAAAAATAAATTGGATAATCCTGGCAAGTGTTGAGAAGCCTGTATAGAAATTAGAACTTTCATGCATTACTGAAAACATCATACTATAGTGTGGTTTCTCTAGAAAACAGTTTGAAAATTTCTCAAGAATTAAATGTGCATTTACTGTACTATCAAACTATTCCACTACTAGATGAACTCAGGAGAAATGAAATCATATGTGGGCAAGAAATTATTTAGATTATCATCAAAGCTTCACTGCCCCCCAAAACCTCTTTTTTTTCACAGAGAAATAGAGAAAGAGAGGCTGGATGTTGTCACAAACACATGTTTTACAGTTAGCAAAGGACCCAGGTTCAAATCCCCAGTCCCCAGCCTCACGGGAATAGCTTCATGAGTGGTGAAGCAGCTCTGTAGATGTCTCTCTGTCTCTCACTCTGTCTCCTCCTTCCTCTCAATTTCTGGCTGTCTCTATCCAATAAATAAATAAAGATAATTTTAAAATTTACAAAACAAAGTATCGGGAGTTGGGCAGTAGCACAGTGGGTTAAGTGCAGGTGGCGCAAAGTGCAAGGACCTATGTAAGGATCCTGGTGGAGCAGCTCCCCACATGCAGGGGAGTTGCTTCACAAGCAGTGAAGCAGGTCTGCAGGTGTCTATCTTTCCCTCCCCCTCTCTGTCTTCCCCTCTTCTCTTTATTCCTCTCTGTCCTATCCAAAAACGATGACAACAATAATAACTACAACAATAAAACAATAAGGGCAACAAAAGGGAATACATATTTTAAACAATTTAAAAAAGAAAGTATTGAGAGAAAGAGAGACAGAGGGAAAGATAGCACAACAGTGAAATTTCATTTTGGATGATAGGCGGTCAAGAGTCAAGTCTAGGTCCTGAGCATATCAAAGAAAGTGACCTATACATATGAACTGTATTTCCTGTCCCATAATAATATTATTTCTAATAATTAAAATGTGAGAACAAACCAAGAAGTCACCAACATATGAATGAGCGAACGTGTGTTCATGCAATGAAATGTATTTCAGCATAGCAATGAATTATTGATAAATATTTCAACATACACCTTTGAAAAATAATTATGAGAAGAAGCTGGCAATATAACTTACCTAGAAAATTACAGCTTTTGACATTTTCACAACCCAGGCAAGTTCAAGTCGAGCCCTCCCTGCCCCCACTGCACTAGGTGATGACTTAGTACTATAATTGTTTTCCCTTTCTCTCTCCCTCCTGTCTCTCACTCTCTTTCTCTCTTTCACTATGAATAAGTCAGTCCAGAGTGGTAAAACCATGGCAATAACAAAATGAAAGGAAGAAAGAAGGAAAGAAAGAAAGAAAGAAAGAAAGAAAGAAAGAAAGAAAGAAAGAAGGGAAGGAGGAAGAAAGGAAGGAAGGGAGGTGGGAAAGAAGCCAATGAAAAAAATTACCAAAGGTCAGCGGTGGCTCCCCAGTTGCATGCACAAATCACCTTTTGCAAGGATGTGGGTTGAAGAACCCAGTCCCATTCTATAAGGAGAAAGCTTCACACAGTGAAGCAGGTCTACAAGTATCTTTCTTTACTCTATATTCCCCTCTTCTCTAATTTTTCTCTTTTTCTTATAAAATAAAATAAAAAGGAAAAAATGACTGCTAGGAACAGTGGGTTCATAGTGCCTGCGCCGGGATGCATTGGATCGACCTTCTTATGGTGCATCCTGTGAGTACCCATTCATTGGGGAAACTGATGATCCTTCCTAGCCAACTGAATCCACATGGATCCCAGTCACTTTCAAAGCCAGCAACAAGCAGCTCCACAGCTTTCAACCTGACACTGTTGACTGGCTAATGAAGAAGGGTAAACGCTAGAAGAAGAAGAAGAAGTGCCTGCGCTGAGCACCAGTGTTAACCTTGCTGGCAACAACAACAAAAATACCATATATTTTATGATTACTTTTTTTTTTATTTAAGAAAGGATTAATTAACAAAACCATAAGGTAGGAGGGGTACAACTCCACACAATTCCCACCACCCAATCTCCATAATCCACCTCCTCCCCTGATAGCTTTCCCATTCTCTATGCCTCTGGGAGCATGGACCCAGGGTCGTTGAGGGTTGCAGAAGGTAGAAGGTCTGGCTTCTGTAATTGCTTCCCCGCTGAACATGGGCATTGACTGGTCGGTCCATACTCCCAGTCTGCCTCTCTCTTTCCCTAGTAGGGTGTGTCTCTGGGGAAGCTGAGCTCCAGGACACATTGGTGGGGTCTTCAATCCAGGGAAGCCTGTCCAGCATCCTGATGGCATCTGGAACCTGGTGATTGAAAAGAGAGTTAACATACAAAGCCAAACAAATTGTTGAGCAATCCTGGACCCAAAGCTTGGAATAGTGGAGAGGAAGTGTTAGGGAGGTACTCACTGCAAACTCTAGTGTACTTCTGCCTTCAGATATATATTTTGCAGTAATTTATGGATACGTGTGAACATAAGCTCTCTCTCACAGAAACTGGTGTATATCTAGGTTTTGGGACTTTGACAGAAAGGGAATGACCTGAGATGAAATTAGAGTGTACTATAAAAGGAAAGGTCTCACCCGAGTAATGAAGCTGAAGGGTTGTCATTCCACACGTGAAGTCTCTGGACACAGTCTGAGGTGAAGCATGTTGAGGTGGCAATCGTTGCATTGGTTAGGTTGTGCTCGGCGGATGCAATATTATTTGATATGGATTGGGAGAGGCATATGGGAAAGTGGGCCCTATCCAAGGGTTCCAGGACTGGGGGAAGTAGGGGCTCTATAGTGGAGATGTGAGGTTCCTGCTGTCTTAGGATTCAAAAAGACAATCAATAGTTAATGTTATCATCACAATATTTGGTAATTGGGTTAACTTTGAAAAGTCCTTTTGTTATGGTTTGCTGTACAATATCCAGTATCTTGTGTATAGCTGTGCTATTGGATGCTTCTAATCTACTTCGTCTACGCTTTTGAGAGTCCACATATCAAATAAACAGCCTATATATTAAAAAGATTCAGTTTGTGTTTTGAAAAACTTTCAGACATACAATTGATTTTCCCCCTCCCATATTAATTAACTAGTGATTTATATGACTATACTAGGAGTGTACATAAACACCATTCCCACCACCAAAAGACTGTGACCCATCCCTCCCACCCCCCACTGGCCCAGGAAGCTGCATATCTACCCCTCACCATAGGGTTTTTACTTTGGTGCCCTACTTACAATTTGGTCAGGTCCTGCTTTTAGTTTCCCTTTCAGATCTTCTTAGTCAGCTTCTGTTGATGAGTGGGATCATCCCATACTCATCTTTATCTTTCTGACTTAGCTCACTTAACATAATTCCTTCTAACTATGTCCAAGATGGGTCAATGAAGGTGGGTTCATTGTTCTTGATAGCTGCATAGTATTCCATTGTGTATATATACCACAGCTTTCTCAGCCACTCATCTGTTGTTGGGCACCTGAGTTGCTTCCAGGTTTTAGCTATTATGAATTGTGCTGCTATGAACATAGGAGTACACACCTCTTTTTGGTTGGGTGTTATGGAGTTCTTGGGGTACAACCCCAGGAGAGGAATTACTGGATCATATGAAAAGTCCATGTCTAGCCTTGTGAGAGTTTTCCAGACTGCTCTGCACAGAGGCTGTACCAATTTTCATTCTCACCAGCAATGTAAAAGGGTTCCTCTGTCCCCACATCCTCTCCAGCATTTGTTGCTGCTGTCCTTTTTGATGTATGCCATTCTTACAGGAGTGAGATGGTATCTTAGTGTTGTCTTAATTTGCATTTCTCTGAAAAGCAGTGACCTAGAGCAGTTTTTCATTTGTTTGTTATCTTTTATCTCCTCTGTAGTCAATGTTTTTTTCATATCCTCTGCCCATTTTTGGATGGGGATGGGGGTCATTTGCTTTTTTGGTGCTAAGTCTGCTGAGCTCTTTATATATTTTGGTGATTAGTTTCTTGTCTGATGTATGGCATGTGAAGATCTTCTCCCATTCTGTGAGGGGTCTGTCTGTTTGTTTAATAGTTTCTTTGGATGTGCAGAAGCTTTTCAATTTGATGTAATCCTATTGGTTTGTTTCTGCTTTAGTCTTCCTTGCAGTTGGGTTTGATTCATCAAAGATGTCCTTGAGGTGTAGGTGGGAAAGTGTTTTACCAATGTTTTCCTCTAAGGATGTGATTGTTTCTGGTCTGACATCTAGGTCTTTGATCCATTTGGAGTTGATTTTTGTTTCTGGTGAGATAAAGTGGTTCAATTTCATTCTCCTGCATGTTACAACCTAGTTTTCCCAGCACCATTTATTGAAGAGAGACTCCTTCTTCCATTTAATGCTTTGGGCCTCCTTATCAAAGATTAGATGTCCATAGGTGTGGGGATATATTTCTGGGCTTTCAATTCTGTTCCACTGGTCTGTGTGCCTATTTTTGTTCCACTACCATGCTGTTTTGATGATGATGGCTTTATAATATAGTTTAAGTTGTGGCAGTGTGATGCCTCCATTTATGTTTCTTTTCCTCAAGATGGTTTTGGCAATTCTAGGTGTTTTCAGGTTCCAGATAAATGATTGCAGTGTTTGTTCTATTCTCTTAAAGAAGTTTGGTGGAACTTTGATGGGTATTACATTAAATTTGTATATGTCTCTGGGGAGAATATTCATTTTGATGATATTTATTCTTCCAATCCATGAGCATGGGATATCTTTCCATTTCTTGGTATCAGTTTCTATTTCCTTGAGTAGTGACTCATAGTTTTCAGCATACAAGTCTTTCACTTCTTTGGTCAACTTTATTCCTAGGTATTTGATTGAGTTTGCTGAAACAGTAAATGGGAGTGATTTCTGGATGTCTTCTTCTTCAGATTTAGTGTTTGCATAAAGAAATGCCACTGATTTTTGTACATTGATTTTGTAGCCTGATACCTTGCTATATTGCCTAATAACTTCGAGTAATTTTCTGCTGGGTTCTTTAGGTCTTTCCATGTATACTATCATATCATCTGCAAAGAGTGAGAGCTTGACTTCTTCCCTTCCAATCTGTATTCCTTTGATTTCTTTCTCTTGCCTGATTGCTATAGCAAGAACTTCCAATACTATGTTGAAGAGTAATGGTGACAGTGGACAGCCCTGTCTAGTCCCCGATCTGAGGGGGAATGCTTTCAGCTTCTCTCCATTGAGTATGATGTTGGCTGTAGGTTTGCTATATATAGACTCCACTATCTTGAGGAATTTCCCATCTATTCCCATTTTTTGTAGAGTTTTGAGCATGAATGGGTGTTGGATTTTGTCAAAGGCTTTCTCTGCATCTATTGAGATAATCATGTGGTTTTTGTATTTGCTTTTATTGATGTGGTGAATGACATTGATTGACTTACGGATGTTGAACCAGCCTTGCATTCCTGGGATGAATCCCACTTGGTCATGATGAACAATCTTTTTGATATGTTGCTGTATCCAGTTGGCCAAGATCTTGTTTAATATTTTGGCATCTATGTTCATCAGAGATATTGGTCTGTAGTTTTCCTTTTTTTTCTGTCCCTATCAGCTTTTGGTATCAGGGTGATGTTGGCTTCATAGAAGGTGGAAAGGGATATTCCTGTTTCTTCAATCTTATGGAATAGCTTAAGAAGTATGGGTATTAACTGTTTCCTGAAAGTTTTGTAGAATTTGTTTGTGAAGCCATCTGGTCCAGGAATTTTGTTGTTGGGGAGATTCTTAATAACGGTTTCAATTTCTTTGTCTGTGATTGGTGCATTTAGATTTTGTAGTTCTTCTTGGTTCAGTTTTGGAAGTGCA
Organism: Erinaceus europaeus; assembly: GCF_950295315.1. NCBI lineage: Eukaryota > Metazoa > Chordata > Mammalia > Eulipotyphla > Erinaceidae > Erinaceus > Erinaceus europaeus. Next base: position 78,194,468 of record NC_080166.1, read on the forward strand.
TAGGTTTCTAGGAATTGTTCCATTTCTTCCAGATTCTCTAGCTTGGTGGCATATAGTTCTTTATAGAAGTTTCGCAGGATTCTCTGGATTTCTGTAGTGTCAGTTGTGATATCTCCTCCATCGTTTACAATTCTATTTTTTGAGTCTTCTCTCTTTTTTTTTTTTTTTGGTGAGTCTGGCTAGGGGTTTGTCAATTTTGTTTAATCTTTCAAAGAACCAACATTTGGCTTCATTGATCTTTTGTATGGTTCTTTTATTTTCGATGTTGTTTATTTCTGCTCTAACTTTAGTGATTTCTGCCCTTCTGGTTACTTTAGGGTTCCTTTGTTCCTCTTCCTCTAAGTCCTTGAGGTGTGCAGTAAGGTCGTTCATTTGAGCTTCTTGGTGTGTAATATGTGATTGTATGGCTATAAGTTTCCCTCTCAGTACTGCTTTAGCTGTGATGATTACTTTTAAATAGAATATATGAACTGGACAAATCTATGGTCCCTAGAACCTGGATGGAAGGACAGAGACTTAACTACTAGTGAGCATAGAGCTTTTGGGGGTAAAGATTTTTTTTAGAACTAGTAAATAGTGATAACTGCATGACTGTATGAACTAATTAGAGCCATTTGATTACTTAATTTAAAGAAAAAGCATGGTATAATCTTAAATCTACAAACATCAGACATCCCATGAGCACTGGTTTTAGTAAGAGGATTATTGTAATATTCTGAATGCTATTCTATCACCACCAGGTAAAATATTTAACATACATACACTTAGTTCTACAGTAGTTACCACAAATGGAAGATATATTTGTTGCAGCTGATAAAAGTTAAATATTCAGTGGTTGTCTCTTATGACACATTTATCATTTTTCAAAGCTTGACTTTGATAGCCATTTAAAGTATGTTTTCTTTGAAGTGCAAAGTTAATCCATGTAAACCTCAAAGAGTTCATTGTAAGCCAGGCTTGTAGTTCTTAACAAGTTTTTAAATGTGTGGAACTCTGGGGATGTGTGTGCATGCATGCTGATCTAATTGTGCATGTTAGCTATGTACTCTACAAGAGGGTTAAAATTTATACACTGTGTGCTCAGAATGATATTTGTAAATGACTAGCACTTTTTTATAGTATAAGCTTAGGTATATTCAACAAAATGTGCTTTAAATGTTATAACTGTTATTCAGTTTTCCTAAATATAAGAGTATTTTAATAGTATGGATTATAATTTTTTTTCAATCTGTTTCTCTATGTTAATTTAAGCAACTCTCTGTCCATAGTATGTAGGCATCTTCACAGGTAAAAGACTGAAAAGCAGAAATATATCTGTATTAGCTAACCTATCACAGTGACTGAAACTATGACTAGATGAGGTTGGAAACCAGAACAAAGTGAAATGTGCATTTATTTATCAAGGATACTTTGAATAGACTTTTCCTTTAGGCACATATAGGATAAACCAGTTAAGAGAAGATAGGTGACTGATAGTCTGTTTATTGGGTTGGTGTATAGAGTTAGGATTATTTTCTTAGTTGTAAATATATTATTGGAGTTATCATGAAGTGTTAGAAGGCAATTAGGAATATAGTCGCTTTTTTTTTTTTTCCATATTCAGTCGAGACAAAGACAGTGTGTGAAACCCGATGTTTTAAAACCAGGTTAATGGACCTCTTTATTAAATGATCTCAGCAAAATTATAATTGATAAAACTATCTTTCTGTACCCATATTAATATAGAAAAATTATCTTTTCAAGGTGTTCTGTATAAACCCCATGCTCACCTATCAAGAGTACATAGTTTCCATCAGTGAACTTATGCAAAATAAGACAAGCTGTAAACACTGCTACATATATAACACACATATCCTAAATCTTTTTTTTTTCATTTTGGCTTTTGACATTATAAAAATAAAATGTCTGGTTTAAATATTATAAGATCTCCCTTCATCCTCAAAGTGAATCATACCTACCCTGCATATACACAGATACACAGATTTATCTATACCTGTGCAATACACAGCACAAATCTAGTTGGATAAGTGAATTTTCTACTATTATCTTGATTTTTAAATGAATATAAAGTCAGTACAATGCTCTGTTCTTACAGAACCATTATTTCAGTTGAATCACACTCCTTATTTGAAGATTAGTGTAGATATCAACCACCAGTGCACCCACTAACCTGAAAATTTTAAATATGCAAGTAGTTACTTTATAGTATAATGTCTTGCTTGATATATACACATAAGCAGTTATGTATACATTTAGCATGCTGATATTTAAAGTATTAAATACATATATGGATGGTCTAAACAAAGAGTTCCACACATAACTTTTGTATTTTTTGCATCAGACTACATTGTTACTGTAACTGATTTATGCTTCCCTAATTTAAAGAGTACAGAGTAGAATAAATCATCACCACAATATTTATTACAGGAAACTTGAAGGTTCAAGTTCTGATATCATGTGTTTTGTTTAAATCACTGTAGGTCATCATTAGAGGCTATGTTTTTTAGATACCTTAGTAAATAGGAGCTTTTTTGTTTTTGTCATTGCCAACACTTCACACTCCAGACCAACTTTTTATTTCTTTCAGATATGTAAATAGAAGTAGAAAGAGAAGGAGAGAGGAAAGGGACTAGACACTAAAGCTTCTTTGAGGCTAGGTTCATACTGGGTAGTATGTATGACAAAGCAGACACTTTGTCCAGTTAAGCTATCTTGCCAGCCCTAGGCAAAAATTTCTAAAGTAAAGTTGTAAAATATTTTATCTTTATTTCATTACCTCCCTTTCTGATTTTAAAAGTAAAAAGCAGCAGTAAGCTAAACATTTTAAGTCATTTGAATTATTAAATGAATGTTGATTATAAATTCAGTTTATTGTATTTTGCAAATCATAAGGATAAACAAATACTTCAAGAAAGGTTTATTTCCAAATGACAAATGAATAGAACAATGGGCAGTGAAAGAGGATGAACTATTAATATTTACTGCTAATAATATTTTGCAGTTATGATTTTAAATATTCACAATACTGATTATCTACAATATTCAAATTCATTAATTGAAAAAAAAACTTATATAATAAATAGCTAAAAGTTACAAGGTCTTTTACAGAACAATATATATATATTTTTTTTTCATTCAACATGATTTCAATTTAATTAAATAAAAATACATCTAAATTGTCGCCTCCTATAAATGTTTTCAGGAAGAATATTCAGTAATATCAAATTGATTTTGATGATTCATAACTAAAATTAGGAATATCATATATAGAAAATTTAACTTTCACATTGACTTTCTGACATTTAAAAGCAAAAAGCAAGCATCATAGTTGTATTCATAGTTTTTCATCTCCTACCCATCAAAGAGTTTGATTTGAGACAGTACTCCAAGCTTCAGTAAGATCTTCCTATCCAGTCTTTTGTAACAACCCTGTGGAAATAAAATCATTAGCTATGTTTTCAATATACTGTTGCCTATCAGTATTTATTCATGTCAATGTTTGCTGAACCATTTTTTTTTAAATGATAGTCTCTTTTATCTGATGTGGCAGTTGATATATTAGCTTGCTTTATATAGTGGCCACTTAAGTTCACACATTGTTAGAAAAACCAATGTAATAAAATGTACACAGGAAACTGTGAGATGAACTGTCTTACAGTTTAGGAAAGTTATAGAATATAAATTTTTTCAGTGAGTTAAATATTTTAATTTTTATACAGTACATATTGTCAAAGTGAACAATATCACCAAAGAATATGATAACCATGGTCAGCAATTAATGTTTTCTACATAGTTAATTTTGCTGTAGTATATGTGGCTCTTTAAATGTTAGTCTATGAAGTGTTTGAACATAATAAGATAATTCCCTAAGATGTAGACCCAGGCCATCAAATCTTTTATCATTATTGCACCTATTTTTTACAGAAAAATGAAAAATTTACACCATAATTTTTCCAGAAGGTGAACAGACACATAGTAAAATCAGACTCACTGGTACTGAACGAAATATATAATGAATATTTTTTGTGAAATGATGTACATCATTATATGCAGTTTTAATTTGGTTAACTTGGTTAATACCATGCAAATAAAAATCCTCCACAGTCACGTTTGTTGTTTTTTAAAATGGTCTTAAAGATACACTTTCATAAACATTTCTGGTGCAGTTTAGTCAACAACAAAAATACAATGCTATCCCTTATTCTTTATTATATAGATTTTAAAACATTTTTTTTTTTACTGCTGACCTAGTCACAATGTGTTTGGGATAACTAAGCTAAATAAAAATTTAAAAGTCAATGTACCTTGGTCCAACATTACCTGCCTTGGTATATAGTAGCCTCCCATATCACTGGTGTTGTAAATGAAAAATAAAGAGATTAAGATAATTAAAAACGTTTTTTAAACAATAAAAGGATGTTTTGTAAACATGAAGTTTTTAAGAGAAAAATAATCACACTGATTGTGATATACAATGTAAAATAGTAAAAGGTCATTTTCCAAAATAGTAGCTTCTTTATTATACACCCCTCCCCCATCTATTATAACCAATCTTGGAAACACACCTTAAGCATAATGGTGTATTACATGAAAATGCTCCATTATTCAACATGATAAATTTAATAAATTAGAATATGATTTTCTTTCTTGATGTTAAAATAACACACACACACACACAACAGCACCTGAAATACCAAAGTTAGGTAAGTCACCTATCTATATTTTGGTTCAAAATACATAGTTTTTCATCAAGAGTTTATTGTTATACTTTATTTTGGAGCCAAAAAAATTGTTGGGGGGGGGGTGAAGCAGGGTGGGAATGATATATACAACCATATGAGCTACTGTAGGCATCACATCTTATGGACTTTGAATGGAATGTCACTTTGTTAAGTTGAGAGAAATGGAAATTTATTTGAATTCAGAGCAGAATTCTTTCCTTCACTATAATCTGCAAAATATAGAAACAAATTACTTCAGTCAGTATCCTTTATACAGTTTTATAAACTGTATTTTGAACCAAAAATAGAATATAAAATTACGTATATGCAAGGAACATCTCTCACTGGTGCACCTTTGCTAACTTGAATCAGTTTAAATAGAAAAAAAAACAAACAAACTCTAGTGAATGTGTCACTTATATTTATATAATAATTCATTAATATTTTCATATTTGATTTATAAAAAAATAAAGTATTTCCATTTGTATTATTAACAACACCAGTTATATTATTTCTATAAATAAAAAAAACAATTATCTTTGCATTAAGAACATACCCTATGGTTTTGTTAATTAATCCTTTCTTAAATAAAAAAAAAGAACATATCTTGTATGAATAGATTCTTTTTTGTTTAATTTATAATATTAACTTCTAGTTACTACTGTATAAAACTTATTTCATTTTAGTTCTGGTAGTAATAGATGTTAGATATCAAAAAAGGAAAACACAGATTGAAGGTTGGACTGGGTACAGTGTACTGCACCATAGCAAAAGACTCTGGGGAGGGAGAGGTCAAGAGGATGTAAAAAAGGGTCCTGTTGTATTGATGCGACCATATGCCAATAAACATATTATAAACCACAAACCTTACAATAAAAACAAAGCCCATCATTAAATAATTTCACTAATCTTCTTAAATATACCTATATAAGAGGGTTTTCATTAAAAAAAAAATGCCTATTTAGAATTTACAAGAGCTAATGTCACCTTTAGGCAACCTTAAAGGATAATCCAGGCTAGGAAATGATTGGAATTTGAGAGTCTTATTTCAAATTGTTAGGCTTTCCTTGAGGCTCTCCTGAGTATGTAAAAATGGCATTAACATTTGAGAAGTCTCATTAAAAAATGCTCTTTCTATTGGACTTCTCTGTATTTAAGAAACTAATCTTATTTATTTATTTATTTTTGTTCAGAGAAATAACCAGAACTCTGAAATGTAATTTGGAAGATACAGTGTAAATTAATTTCCTTTTGAATCATTTCTAAACTAGAATAAATTGAAAAGTATAAAATGTGAGCAGTAATTGGTCTAAAGTTCAGATTAACAACAACAAAAAATGTAATTATATGTTCAGTTAGTTAACATATCATAAGCACTATTTAGCTAGATAAATTTTATATTTATTCTCTGTAACCTTTGAAATAAAGAACAAAGAGATAGACAGCTCTTAAAAGTGAATAATGATATTGATGCCTCCTCTTGTTTATTGCAGATCTCAGTTATTAAAATAAGAATCTTCTAATTATTTTAAATTGTTTCTTTGATTTATTAACTGGCCCACTAAATATACACAGTATAAGATAGCACTTCAGGTCAAAGTGCACTGAAATTTATTCAGTATTACTATAAATATTTATGGAAAAACTTTTGATTAACCTGTTCTATTTATCTATCATTTCCTTTGTTAATGTGAGAATCAAATCAACTAAGTTTTATAAAATTCTCTTTTCTGCTATTAGACTTTAATATTTTTTTAATTTATGAGAGGGGGAAAAACCAGCACAACTCTAACATATGTGGTACTGGGAATTAAATTCAGAATTTCAAGCTTCTAGGTCGTCTGCTCTCTGTTGTCCATGTAAGCTTTCAGTGGCATGCTGCTTCAAAAGTACTATTGGAAGATTCCTAAGCATTTATGTTAATCTAATTAAGATGTCTATGTTATTTGCACGTTCATTTAGCCAAGTTCAAATCATAAAAATCACTATTTTAGTAATACAATTGTATGAATATTCTATCCTAATTGTACTATCACTAAAGTATTTTTTTTATTCTCTGATTTCTTTCTGAAGAGTGACTGACCGAAAACACTGATCTGGCAAGGGATAGTGTGCACTATATGTATTGTTCTTTCTGCAGAGCTCCTTGATTACTAGACAACGATTGGTTCCTATATTCCTGAGCACCTCTGCAGTATAATTTTATGTTAAGGTTTAGAGATACCACAATCAAATAGTATAAATCTACTCATTATATCATTTAAGCATTGGCTTTCTATTGTAGCCTGTGGGAAAGGTCTTTCCCTACTCTACAGTTTACATTTAAAAGGTAGAAATATGACCAGATGTTCTCATTAAGCATTTAACGAATACCATACATGTATATCATTTCTTTCTTACACATAATATGCCTTGCAATTTTAGTTTTAATTAAATATGGATTTTCTTCCTTAGCTCATTCTCCAGATAGTTACACTAACTGTAGTAATATTCTCAGTATTCTCCAAATGCCACTGTATTTTTAGTCAGTGACTCTGCGAAACGTCAGCTAGGAGCATATGCCATTTATAAACTCTTCACACAAAATGATAAAACATTTTTTTAATTTGAACCCTTTATGTACTACTTGATAAGGAAAATTATGTTTTATAAAATGTGCATATTCAGACCAAAGGAGCATATTTCCCTATCTACTCATAGATATTCTTAAGGTGTGTTCTAGAATAAGCACGATAACATAAACCTTACTCAGCCAGGAGATGGATGCATGAGAAAATAGATTCAAGTCCCTGGTCCCACCTGCAGGAAGGGAACCTTACAAGCACTGGAACGGAACGGTGTGGCAGGTTTCCCTCTTCTTTCTCTCTAACTCTCTTGTTTCCTTCTGTCTCTTATCAGAAAAGATATAGAGAGGCAATAGAAATGAGGCCGGTCATACACACCTGGTTAAGCGCTCATAATATGAAGAACAAGAACCCACGCAAGGATCCCATTTCGAGCCCCTGGCTTCCTCTCCTCTCTCAGTTTCTCTCTGTCCTATCCAATAAAATGAAAAAAAAAAAAAAAAAAAGACCTCTGGGAGCAGTGGATTTGTAGTGCCAGCACCAAGCCCCAGCGATAGCTTTGGAGATTAAAAGAGAGAGAGAGACGGACAAACAGACAAAGCTGGACAGACATGCACCACTGAGACAATGGAGTTGTTCAGGCACCAAACCCTAGAGATAACCTTAGGGTGAAAACAAAGCACAAGTTAGATTTCAGTGTTAAATCATTAAGGTGTAGAATGAAGGAAACCGTAGATCACTGAGACACTTGTAGTCACTCTTGATTTCCCTCCATAAAATAAATACAGAGAATTAATCATGTGCTTGTCACTGTGCTGAAATTTGAGTTGTGAAAATGAGAGGACATAGTACAACTCTAGTTAGTAAACAGGCAAAGCCAAGGAGCAAAGAATAAAATCATTACTACAGTAGATGCATATGTGAAGTACTGAAGATTCACAGAGGGAGTATTAAATAACTGGTGTTAATTTTTTTCAACTTTTGCAAAATGCATAGAGTAATTGAGGAAGACAGATATATTTGCCTATAGAAAAGAAATCATTTGTCTACTAAATTTAATAGGAGTCCACGTTTCCTAAATGCAAATACAACTTCACCAGTTAATACACAAAAATTTAGAAAAGCCATGTAAATTTTTCAAAGGCCCAGTTCTTAATTTGTTAAATAGAATCTATACTGGGGCCAGATATAATTAAATAGGAACTATACTGGGACTAGTACAACACTCAAGTTATGTGTCAGGGCCTGAGTGTGAAGCCCTGGTCCACACCTTCAGTGTGTGTGTTGGGGGAAAGGGTTGAAGCTTCAGGAGCTATGAAGTAGGCTACAAATCTCTTTCTCTTTTCCTCTCCCTCTCTCTTGTTCCACTCCTCTCTGGTTTTATCATAATAAAAAGAATTAAATAAAGGAAAAAATTGTCACCTGGAGCAATAAATTCATTGTATGGGCATCAGGCCCCAGTGATAATGGTAGAAAATAAATAAAAAACCTATACCTTATAATGCTATACCTATAAGGATAGCATTCCTCGATTTATATGAAGCTCTTAAACAATGCTACTTCAGGTGTTTCCTACAACAAACCAAAAAAAAAAAAAAAGGGAAATAAATAAATATAAAAAAGATTAAAAGCCAATAATGAGAACAGCTTTTCAGATAATGTTAAGCTTAAAGAACTTCATACAGATATGTAGAAAAGATACTTCAAGCTACAGAGTGGTGCTATAATTGAAAATAGTTCAGTTTCTTTGACACTTCTCTCATTAGAAAGTGAAGTTCACTAAATTCTACTTGTTATGTGTATAGGTTGATCTTAGTAATAATGCTGATAAAATCAAAATGACATATGTCATTTTCAGGACCCATAAACTAGGAGGTTACAAAATCCACTTTGATGTCTTGCAATACTATCATTGAGAGTTCTGAGCCTCCCTGTAAGCAGTCTGACTGTGCAGGAGAGGCCTCTATCTGCTCTGGTTGATGATCTCAGTCCAGTATTTCACTCATCTCTAACCAGTATAACCAGACATGTGAGTGAAGTTTCACTGGATCCTCCAGATCAGAGCATCTGCCTGAAAGAGCTCACAGAGAACTCCATCAATGTTAGTTGTAAAAGAGGGACGATTTATTTTACCAAGTCTGAACTTGAGCTCAATTAAATCATGAAAAACTATTAAAGTGACTATCATTAAGCAGGGACAATATAGGGTAAAATTTAATTAGATATGGCTTTCTGCAACAGATTCAGTGACTTTATAGGAAAGACATTTAAGGAAACTGAAAAAGGGGCTAGGGACCCAGTGTCCTTTGGAGAAAAAATAGGATGTGTATTTTACTGAAACCTCACATGGTGAGTGCTGGATTGAGTGAATTACTTCAAACATCATTGGCAGTGAGAAAAGATTCTGAGTGGTGTCAGACATCAGTTCATGCCCCTCTACGGTATTTCATTGAGTAGTGGGGCCTCTCTCTATGTGTTTTAACTGAGCAGATGTGCATACATCAAAACACCTATGTCAAGTATAAACACCTTAGGAGAGTATATATTTGAATAATCTCTCTCCTCGTATGTAAAGCATTCTAGATCAGACTTATATCTTCAATTCGTTTTTTTATATATATTTTCTTTTTAAAAAATATTTATTTATTCCCTTTTGTTGCCCTTGTTTTATTGTTGTAGTTATTCTTGTTGTCATTGTTGGATAGGACAGAGAAAAATGGAGAGAGATGGGGAAGACAGAGAAGAGGAGAGAAAGATAGACACCTTTACAACTTGTGAAGGGACTCCCCTGCAGGTGGGGAACCGGGGCTGGAACCAGGATCCTTAAACAGATCCATGTGTTTCACACCACATGCGCTTAACCCACTGAGCTACCACCGACTCCCACATCTTCAATTCTAAAGAGGACATCAAAATCTGTGTTTACTTTGTGACTCCTAACTGGGCATTTTGACCTTTTTTTGTGCTTATTCTGATGTTGGCCAAATATCTCTAGAGGCTGGAAACATGTAAAACAAAAGAAGATGAAGAATTTCTGCCATGACTAATCAGGCATTTTATAGCTATTAATAATTAGAGAAGTGGGTCAGCAGAAAAACAGCATTGTAAACATATTTCACCCTCCCTCTCTAACTCCCACTTCCCTCTCATGCCTCGCTCTCTCTTTTTTAAGTTTAATTAATTTTTTAATTAATTTTTTAAATTAATTTTTATAGAGATGGAAAGAAATTGAGGGGTGAGGAAGATAGACAGAGACACCTGAAGCCCTGCTTCACCACTCATGAAACTGTCCCCCTGGATACTTGTGCATTGTATTGTGTGCACTCAATCAGGTATGCCTCTGCCTGGCCCCTAATTCTCTGTCTCTATTTTAAAAACACAGGTAAACAAGAGAACTTGCCAGTTTCTAGTAGGCAAAGAAGCCACAGGTGTCAGTAGTTCCCTTTGGGAGGTATTCAGCTGCTACCATAGACTAAATTAAGAGCTATAAATTCTGAGCACTCGATGAGCAGGAAATACATTGCCTGTATGGATAATGTGTGGCTGAACATCATGTCAGAACCCAATCAGCTGTGTGAAGACTGGGAAAGTAAGCTCCAGGGCCAGTTACATCTCAATGAAGGTCATCAGGAGAGAGCACATAATAAAGGAAGAGTAGCATTTTTCCCCATTAAAAAAATAATAGTAATCACTCACTTGGATAATGTACTAATGTACTGTTTTGCCAAGTGCACAATCTAGGTCTGAGCTTGACCCACACTCCATTAAAGGAAGCTTCAATGCTGTAGCTCCCCCCCATCACCACCTCTTCTTCTGTCTCACTTTTTCAATGTGGAAAAAAAGTCATCCTGGAGCAGTGAAGCTCCAGAGATGATACCTCTCACCTCCCAAACAATTTATTCTTGTCCTTACTTTAGGTCCCAAAATTAATTTGGTAATGAGACATAGCATTCATTTATATAAGTGACTCCAAACCATAGTTGGAATTATATGATAAAGATAAAAAAATTCATTTTAGGTATATCAAAAGTGTCATTTTTATTAAGAGCTGTATATGGATAAAAAGATAATCCATGCTTCCTAAAGGTAGGGTGTGTGTGTGTGTGTGTGTGTGTGTGTGTGTGTGTGTGTGTGTTGTATTGTTGGAAGGGGATTGGTTTTCATGATACCAGCATTTTTGCCCTTTTTTTGTGTTCTGAGAAAATAAATATCCTTATGGAATCTATTTGTACCTGCTTCTGAAATGTTGGAAAAACCATGTGATTCATTATTAGACTTAACATGTGGTCAACTATTCATTAGATGTTGATAATGATTCCCTGATCTATATTTCTATGTCAGATCTCTTACATACATATATGTAAGATTACTGTCTTAGTATTTGTACTTCAAGGAGACATTTCATATATTAAAATGTCAGAAAAAAAGCTATGATTATATTTGAAAAGCCTTTGCCCTAACTTCAGTTCACTCACCTACCTTAATAAATGAAAACATTATCTAAGAATGTGCTCAAACAATATTTTTAAGAAGAACATAGATTGTTGATTTGTCCCACCAAGCCATCTTTACTTTATTTCATTCATACCTGATGTCTTCCTTTTCACACAAAGTATTACTAACGCTCTACTGATTAACACTAAAATCCACCTAGAAATTTTCCAAAAGAAATACTTTTGTATACTTATATATATGAAAAAAAAATGTTTGTTCTTTCTAGACACTCTGTTTAAAATATCAGAAAATATATTCTTTTGAGAGTAATTTTTGAAAGATAAACTACATAAGATTAAATATAACTGGCCCAGAACCCAGAAGGTGACTCAGTGCTTAGAGCACTGGATTTAAAGCATAAGGTACTGAGATCACGTCCTTCTTTTTTTTTGTTTTCCTTGAGTTGGCTAATGGTTTACAGTTTAGTCACTGTCACATGAGTACTGTGTCATTTTACACCAGGACCCCAAAGTTCTCATTGGTCACTACTCCTACATGTCCCAAAGTCTTGCTTTGATGCAATACATCATGGTCACTCCACATTTCACTGTGTTCTCCCTCCCTGTGCCTATATATTAAGTCCAGCTTATAGTTTAGATCATTTGGTATCTGTCCTCTTTTTTGGCCTATCTCACTTAATATGATGTCTTTGGGTTCCGTCCAAGATGCAAAAGAAATGATTTTATCATCAGCCGCAGAGTAGTATTTCATCATGTGTGTTTGTGTGTGTGTGTGTGTGTCTGTATTTACATTAGCCACTCACCTGTCCTTGCCCTTGGACATACTAGTTGCTTCCAGGTTTTAGCTACTACAAATTGTGCTGCTAAATTTCCATTGGGTAAGTCTCCAGGAGAGAAATTGCTGGGTGGTAGGGTAGGTCCATTTCCAGTGTTCTGAGGAATCTCCAGACTGTTTTCCACAAAGGTTGGACCAATGTACACTCCCACCAGCAGTGCAGAAGTGTCTCTTTTCTCCCACATCCTCTCCAAAATTTGTTATTGTCCTTTCTAATGCATGACATCTGAGATCATCCCCTAACATCACATGCGCCAGAATAATGCAGAATAATTCTCTCTCACTTTCTGTCTTCCCTCTTGCTTATTTCTCCTCCCTCTCTATTATTAATAAATAAATCTTTAAAAATATATTGTAGAACATATCAGCTTAATGTGAAATTAACAGACTACTGTTACTGGGGCTACTGAAATTAACAGACTACTGTTACTGGGGCTCACTTAGTTACTGAAACTAAGCTGAGGTTTTAGAAAATACAGCATAAGTATAAACAAAATAGCAAAAAAAATTGAAAACTTTTTTATTGGTGGTGCTAATGCTTTACAGTGTAATTATCATCTCGCACATATAATTTCATTACATACATGGTCCCTACAGTTCTCTTCCACTGTGAAATGTAATCTTAAACGTAATATTAGTAATCTTATTTGGGCCAGCAAAATAGCTAATCTGAATAGTGTGCTTGCATTGTCAGGTTCCACCACATTAGAGGAAGTTTCTCTCCTGTTGTATCTTCCCCCTCAGTCTCTATCTCGCTGAAAACAAAGTTGTTACTAGCGCTTCACCACTCCAGTTGAAGACCCAGTGACAACAATAACACAAGAGAAGTAATATTTTCTTTGACACTGAAATGTTTGAAAATCAAGAAATGTGTTAACTACAAAAACCAACAATACAAATAGTAACAAAAACAAAAAAAATGAAGGTGTCTATCATAAAAAATATTTTAAAAGTTTTTATATAGATAAATGTTTATATATTGCTTGAAATGTAGTATTAACTGCTTTTAAAGGCTACATGATGATTTAACATAAAGTTGCAAAACATTAATTCCCCAATTAAAAAAAATAAAACAATTTAAAAAAAAAAGAGAAAAGTGATGAGAAGGCAAAAAAAAAAGTTGCATAATACCTTCTAATACCTAATTCTTGGGGGTGTATATATTGCTATGTGGTGTCAGTATTATCAAATTGCCAGAGTAGCTCCCTAGACTAGCACATTGTACTCAGATTTCCAATTGCCAACATAAGTATGCAAAGAGACAAGTTTGACATTTAACATCCTACCGTACTCAAAAGTATTAGGAGTTTAAGTAAAGTCAGACAATTAAATTATTTTTATAGTGTTTTACAATGAGGCACCGGTTCAATGAAGTAACATTTATGTTACTGAAAGATGATGGCACAGTAAATCCTACTTCATTGCCAATAAACTGAAGATCAAAACAATCAACCAAGCTCCACTGGTAATAAATTGAAAATCAGTGATGCACAAAATGTATTTCTATTACAATTAATTTTGGCACAAAATGGGTTGTTGAGTTTTCCCCTTTTCTTAAGACAAATCAACCCCAAGCAAGTAGTTAATAGACTGTTGAAGAGTAAATTCAGTGGGTCTATAGTATTCTGATGGAATTGAATTTCATATTTCATTTCCAAGCACAGAAATGTTTGTTCATTTGGATTCCATTCTTTTGCTTGTTATTTTGGAAAGATTTTTATAGTAGTCATTATGATTAAATTGTGTTTATTCAGCAGGAACTTCCCGCTTCCTCTATAGAGCCTGTATTTCCCCCAGTCCTTCAACCTCTGGGGTGGGGCTCACTTTCCTGCATGTTTCTCTCAAGCCATAACAAATGATATTGCATCCACCAATCCCAACCTAGTCAATGCAATGAGTACCACCTCAGCATGCTTCACTTCAGACTGTGTCCAGAGACGTCAGGCATGGAATGTCAACCCTTCACCCTCATTTCTTGGGTTCCAGATGCTAGCATGATGCTAACCAGACTTCCCTGGACAGACAACCCCACCAATGTGTCCTGGAGCTTCGCTTCCCCAGAGTCCTTCCACACTAGTGAAAGAGAGAGACAGGCTGGGAGTATGGATCGACCTGTCAATGCCCATGTTCAGCAGGGAAGCAATTACAGAAGCCAGACCTTCAACCTTCTGCATCCCACAATGACCTTGGGTCCATACTCCCAGAAGGTTACAGAATAGGAAAGCTAACAGGGGAGGGGTTGGGATACAGAGTTCTGGTGGTGGGAATTGTGCGAAGTTGTACCTCTCTTATCCTATGGTTTTGTCAATGTCTCCTTTTTATAAATAAAAAATAAATAGTCTTTATTGAGTTACATCTGTAATATTTTTGTACATTTACCAAAAAACTATTAGAGAGCCAGCAGTTAGCTTCATTGATCATAATAAAATTAATTGACAAGATATGATATCATGTGACTTAATGACAACATTGAGTATATAGAGCTGCAGAAACAGCTCACTTGGACAGTGTGTTGCTTTGCCATGTGTGTGTGAAAGCTAGCTTTGAACACGCGCCATCACATTGAAGGGATCTTCAGTACTGCAGTGTCTCTCCCTCTTACTCTCTCTCTCTGACTCTTTATGTGTAAAGTAAAATAAATAAATAATTTAAAAAACTTGGACTATACCATATTAAAATAGACTTCCTAGCTTTTTCATTGAGAATAAGATAAATAGCTTGATCATTATCATTTGGCAACAGAATCAGAATTTTGTCTCAAATCCCTAAATGCACACGGGTTGCTTTTAAAGGAACACATCTCTTATATAGTAATGCTCATTCTGAGGATAGCTTAAGTCATATGCATACTTGATTTTTAACAATAAAGATCCACAGAAGTTGGGAGAAGTGGGGGAAAAAAGACTCACAGCAGATTTAACTTTGTTTTCCTCATAATTGAAGCTGAATATGTTATCTATGGATCTCTGTGAAGTACATAAATCAATATTTTATATAACTCTGTTTTAATTATTTAAAAATTTATTTCTTGTTATCTACCAAGTGAAACTTCTCTTAATCCATATGGCAGTTGACTTTCATTCAGAGCTACAGAAAGAGATAATTTAGTAGTAAAATATCACCCTTCTTAGAAATCGAATTTCATTCACTTATTGATGATGGGTATCAGTTGTAAATAAACAAACCTTCATGAAGATTATTTAGTAAAGGAAATAGTATTCCTAGATTTTCCCAGAACCTCAATGTCAAGGCCCAATAAAGAATACGAGATGCGTCTGTATCACATAAAAATGTGTTTCTCAGCATTCAGTTGATAATTATTTTCTAGTGCCCATCAGTAAATAAATGTCCATAACTCATATAAATTATTTCTACTAATTGGTAAATGTTGATAGATATTGGTATGTAAGATTTTTTATTAGAATTATAGGCATTTAAAAACATTTTTATCTATTTTGAGCAAAATAAGAGGCATTCAATTATAGATAAAATAATATACTTTGATATACTTTGTAATTTTTTTATTCTATTTTGATCCTTTATTTACCTAAAATACATGTTTTAAGAGCAGTAGAAATAGATGAAGTAAGTATGAGAATTCTGAGAACACACACAAAATAATGTTAGCAAGACAGAAGAGAAATGATCAAATTTACCACCATTGAAGTGAAAATCTAAAGTGAATAAGATTGAATAGGATTGAATAAAATTTAACATGAAAACTAAGGGGAGAAATTAAAAATTATTTAAAGAGAAAAATGTGATCAGGTTAGTCAATTGCAGTACTTGATTTGAATAACCAAGATAATGAAGTCAATGTGTGTGCATAACATAGAAAAATTACATTAGAAATGTAAATCTTAAAATAAATGTATATCCTATTTTCAGAATAAAATTATTTTTCTTTTAAAAAAACCTAACAAATAATACACACATAATATTCTTTTAAATTTTTTTTTTAATTTTTTTATTTAAGAAAGGATTAATGAACAAAAACATAAGGTAGGAGGGGTACAACTCCACACAATTCCCACCACCCAATCCCCATAACCCACCCCCTCCCATGATAGCTTTCCCATTCTCTAGCCCTCTGGGAGCATGGACCCAGGGTCGTTGAGGGTTGCAGAAGGTAGAAGGTCTGGCTTCTGTAATTGCTTCCCCGCTGAACGTGGGCGTTGACTGGTCGGTTCATACTCCCAGTCTGCCTCTCTCTTTCCCTAGTAAGGTGTGTCTCAGGGGAAGCTGAGCTCCAGGACATATTGGTGGGGTCTTCAATCCAGGGAAGCCTGGCCAGCATCCTGGTGGCATCTGGAACCTGGTGATTGAAAAGTCTTTTTAATTTTTTATGATTTTTATTTACTTGTTGGATAGAGATAGCTGTAAGGGAGAAGAAGCAATAGAAAGGGAGAGAGACATCTGCTTCAATACTTGCAAAGCTTGCCTCCTGAGGTAGGGGCCTGAGGGATAGTAGGATAGCTCACTTGAATAGTACACCACTTTGCTATGTGAACAACCTAGGTTCAAGTCCAGCCTCCACCACATTAAAGGAAGCTTTGATTCTGTATTTTCTCGCTCTTATTCTCTCGCTTGTTCTCTCTCTCTCTCTCTCTCTCTCTCTCTCTTTCTCTCTCTCTCTGCCTCTCTATCCCTATCTTCAAAAGAGAAAGACAGGACCTGTCTATCCCTCATTCCTTGAATTGACAGCAAAGCCACAATACATGGATAAGCATATATATAAATAGACTTTACACAGCAAAGAACAAAGAAATCAGCATTCAGGTAGCATGACATAGGAAAATCCCCTTTCTCAAGATAGTAACAGCCCCAATGCCATAAACAGAAGAGATATATAAGATGTATAAGTAATAGGACTCTAGTCTGATGTGAAGAGGGTAGACTGGCACTAAATCCAAACACGTTAATAGTTTTCCTGGAACTTTATAACAAAGAAATATACAAAATTGAAAATCATATCAAATTAAAAGGAAGGAAGGAAGGAAGGAATGGAGGAAGGAAGGGATGAAGAAAAGATAACTGCCAGGAGTATTGCATTTGTTGTGTAGTCACCAAGTCACAGTGATAGCCCTAGTGTCAAAAAAAACCAAAACATTATTGTAGTACACTCTTAAGAGAACATGATTATATAGATGTTGAACATTTAAGTTTATAGTCATGTAATTGTAGATAAATACTAGATAAAGGATAAAAACATATTACTATTTGTTCTAATAATTAATGTAGTACAGCTATGAAAAGTGAGTAGGAGCATAAAATATGCAAAAATAACTTCTGAGTAATTATACAAAGAATTCATGTTAAGAATCATGCAACCATGAAGCCCTAATGAAGTCCCAGTTAGAAAGAAGTAAGAAGGAAAAATGGGAGGAAAGGAAGGGCCTGAAGTTGGGAAAACCATGCATGAGTGAAACCTTGGTTCCACCAAAAAATATTTTTTAAAAAAGTATATCATTATAAATGTGTGTATTTGTGTTTAATGGGGCATATGGAGGGGGACTTTCAGTCCTACCCGCTATGTCCTCTCTGTTTATCTGGTTACATGTGTTTGCCCTATAGTAACTCAAACTATACACTAGTTTACTGTTGTAGCTGAAACTATACACTAGTTTACTATTGTAGCTGAAACTATACACTACTTTACTGGAGTAGCTGAAACTATGCACTAGTTTACTAGAGTGGCTGAAATTATGCACTAGTTTACTGTAGTAACTGAAATTATGCACTAATTTACTGTAGTAACTGAAATTATGCACTAATTTACTGTAGTAACTGAAACTATACACTAGTTTACTGTAGTAGCTGAAACTATGCAATAGTTTACTGTAGTAGCTGAAACTATACACTAGTTTACTATATCCATGTAATCTTTTTTAACAGAAGTACTAAAAGTATCTAAGGTATTTATACTGTAACAAACTATCCATAATAAGATTTCATCCTCTCAATATGTTTATTATCCTTTTGTCCCATTTGTACTCTATAGTGAACATTTACCCTGGTGTAATATTTATGTTCAGAGGAATTGGCATAAATATGATTGTGATATATGACACCAATATGTCACATAAACCTAACAGCAAGCCCAAAATGGACAGCCTAGTTTTTTTTTTTCTTTTCTATTTTATTATTATTTTCCTTTATTTGGCTTTTATTTTCAACTTCAGAACCCCTTTATTAAGGGAATGTTTATTGGCAGGATTGTTGTTAATACAAGCTTACATTTTCACCTTTTTCAGTACATTTCACCCTTTACCAAGCCATTATCCCATCCCACCATAGACTTAGATCCCCAAAATCTCCTTTTCACTCTTGAGACCCCAGATCTGCTGTAATAGACCAAAGTTCACTGAGGATTCACCCTGCACTGTCTTTGGCCAAGCATTTCTTTCTACATATAGCAGAAAACAGATATTTATCCTTTAAGTAATATCTGAGTATATTAATTTTATTGCTTAGTACTTTTTTGTGAAGCTTGTTATACTAAGATGCCAACAGACTTAAAATGAAAGCATAATTGTAGGATGATATGTACCTATAATAATATAAGAACATGTAAGTTCATCAGTGCTGTGGTTTGTCTGGGTAATGGTAAGCACTCGTAGGAAAAAACATACATATATAGGTCTACAGAGAACAGTTCCACTTATTTGATTTTTAGAAATAGAGTACTAGAAAATATCCTTTTCACTAATAATCTCAGTGATAATAAGTGAAAAAGACATTTTGTATTAGAATAGAAATCACCTTACACTTAACATGAGATTGTATTGTGCAATGTATCAAGTAGCACATATTTCTCCATTCATAAAATATTTCTAAGTAAATATCACAATAGACTAAGCTGTGGGGAATGCACTGAAAAATTATTTAAAATTACATCAAAATATGTATTTCTCACCCAAATTATATTTATTCTAATCTGGCAACACATTTACAAATCATTTTTTTAAAAAGTCATCAGTATTTTGTAACTGCTTTTTCCTTAAGGGATTAAATTTAGTGCCAAAATAACAGGTTTGATAAAATTTCTAATTTAAACATAATTAGCCATATAGGTGTTGTATAGAATTGTCTGTTACCATTTCTATATACCAACCTAATAATGTCAAATTATGTTTCTGGCATTACTGAGGATAGCAACAAGCAGATATTCTCAGGAAGCACTTAGTGACAAACTGGAATTTTTTAAAATCTTATAAAAAGCACATAACTTTTCAAAAAATCTGTTTAAATGAAGAATATTTATATATATGTATATTAATTTTATTTATGGCATAATTACATGAAAAGCATTGTTTAAATATATCTATTCAAAGTGCTGGGGATAGAATATAATGTTTATGTAAATAACTTTCTCACCTGAGACTCTGAGGTCCAAGGTTCAACTCTGGTGCTTCACTAAACCTGAGCTGAACAGTGCTGGGGTAGAAAATAAATAAAAAATTAAAAGTAAATAAATATATCCATTCAAAACCAGATGCATCAGCAGCAACTAAATAGTAATGTACTCTGCAGAAATTACAGTAAAAGTAAATTCTTAATTTTAAAACATCTTCATATTAAAAAATAAATAAAACATATATTGGTTGTTTTTCTTTCCTTTCTTTTTTTTAAATTTTTTATTTAAGAAAGGATTAATGAACAAAAACATAAGGTAGGAGGGGTACAACTCCACACAATTCCCACCACCCAATCCCCATAACCCACCCCCTCCCATGATAGCTTTCCCATTCTCTAGCCCTCTGGGAGCATGGACCCAGGGTGGTTAAGGGTTGCAGAAGGTAGAAGGTCTGGCTTCTGTAATTGCTTCCCCTCTGAACATGGGAGTTGACTGGTCGGTAAATACTCCCAGTCTGCCTCTCTCTTTCCCTAGTAGGTTGTGTCTCTAGGAAAGCTGAGCTCCAGGACATATTGGTGGGGTCTTCAATCCAGGGAAGCCTAGCCTGGTGGCATCTGGAACCTGGTGACTGAAAAGAGAGTTAACATATGAAGCCAAACAATTTGTTGAGCAATCATGGATCCCAAGCTTGGAATAGTGGAGAGGAAGTGTTAGGGAGGTACTCACTACAAATTCTAGTGTACTTCTGCTTTCAGGTATATATTTTGCAGTAGTTTATGGATACGTGTGAACATAAGCTCTCTCTCACAGAAACTGGTGTATATCTAGGTTATGGGACTTTGTTAGAAAGTGAACTACCTGAGATGAAATTAGAGTGTACTATAAAAGGAAAGGTCTCACCCGAGTAATGAAGCTGAAGGTTTGTCATTCCACACGTGAAGTCTCTGGATACAGTCTGAGGTGAAGCATGTTGAGGTGGCCATCGTTGCGTTGATTAGGTTGTGATCGGCGGATGCAATATTATTTGGTTTGGATTGGGAGATGCATACGGGAAAGTGGGCCCTATCCAAGGGTTCCAGGACTGGGGGAAGTAGGGGCTCTATAGTGAAGATGTCAGGTTCCTGCTGTCTTAGGGTTCAAAAAGACAATCGATAGTTAATATTATTATCACATTATTTGTTAATTGGGTTACTTTGAAAAGTCCCTTTGTTATGGTTTGCTGTACAGTATCCAGTATCTTGTATATAGCTGTGCTATTGGATGCTTCTAATTTACTTGGTCTAGGCTTTTGAGAGAGTCCGCATATCAAAATATAGCCTATATATTAAAAAGATTCAGTTTGTCTTTTGAGAAACTTTGAGACATACAATTGATTTCCCCCTCTCATATTAATTGACTACTGATTTATATGTCTACATTTTGCTAGGAGTGTACATAAACACCATTCCCACCACCAAAGGACTGTGACCCATCCCTCCCGCCCACTCCCACTCCCCACTGGCCCAGGAAGCTACATGTCTACCCCTCACAACTGGGTTTTTACTTTGGTGCCCTACTTACAATTTGAACAGGTCATGCTTTTAGTTTCCCTTTCAGATCTTCTTAGTCAGCTTCTGTTGATGAGTAGGATCATCCCATACTCATCTTTATCTTTCTGACTTAGCTGACTTAATATAATTCCTTCTAGCTCTGTCCAAGATGGGTCAGAGAAGGTGGGTTCATTGTTCTTGATAGCTGCATAGTATTCCATTGTGTATATATACCACAGCTTTCTCAGCCACTCATCTGGTGTTGGGCAACTGGGTTGCTTCCAGGTTTTAGCTATTATGAATTGTGCTGCTATGAACATAGGAGTACACACCTCTTTTTGGTTGGGTGTTATGGAGTCCTTGGGGTATAACCCCAGGAGAGGAATTAATGGGTCATATGGAAGGTCCATGTCTAGCCTTCTGAGAGTTTTCCAGACTTCTCTCCAGAGAGACTGTACCAATTTACATTCCCACCAGCAATGTAAAAGGGTTCCTCTGTCCCCACATCCTCTCCAGCATTTGTTGCTGCTGTTCTTTTTGATGTATGCCATTCTTACAGGAGTGAGGTGGTATCTTAGTTTTGTCTTAATTTGCATTTCTCTGACAATCAGTGACCTAGAGCAGTTTTTCATATGTTTGTTAGCCTTTTGGATCTCCTCTGTGGTGAATGTTTTGTTCATTTCCTCTGCCCATTTTTGGATGGGGTCATTTGCTTTTTTGCGGCTAAGTTTGCTGAGCTCTTTATATATTTTGGTCATTAGTTTCTTGTCTGATGTCTGGCATGTGAAGATCTTCTCCCATTCTGGGAGGAGTCTCTCTGTTTGTTTAATAGTTTCTTTGGATGTGCAGAAGCTTTTCAATTTGATGTAGTCCCATTGGTTTGTTTCTGCTTTAGTCTACCTTGCAATTGGGTTTGATTCATCAAAGATGTCCTTGAGGTGTATGTGGGAAAGTGTTTTACCAATGTTTTCCTCTAAGTATTTGATTGTTTCTGGTCTGACATCTAGGTCTTTGATCCATTTGGAGTTGATTTTTGTTTCTGGTGAGATAAAGTGGTTCAATTTCATTCTTCTGCATGTTTCAACCCAATTTTCCCAGCACCATTTATTGAAGAGAGCCTCCTTTTTCCATTTAATCCTTTGGGCCCCCTTATCAAAGATTAGATTCCCATAGGTGTTGGGATTTACTTCTGGGCTTTCAATTCTGTTCCACTGGTCTGTGTGCCTATTTATGTTCCAGTAGCATGCTGTTTTGATGATGATGGCTTTATAATATAGTTTAAGTTCTGGCAGTGTGATGCCTCCATTTCGGTTTCTTTTCCCTAAGATGGTTTTGGCAATTCTAGGTGTTTTCAGGTTCCAGATAAATGATTGTAGTGTTTCTTCTATTCTCTTAAAGAAGCTTGGTGGAACTTTGATGGGTATTGCATTAAATTTGTATATGTCTCTGGGGAGAATATTCATTTTGATGATATTTATTCTTCCAATCCATGAGCATGGGATATCTTTCCATTTCTTGGTATCAGTTTCTATCTCCTTGAGTAGCGACTCATAGTTTTCAGTATACAAGTCTTTCACTTCTTTGGTCAAGTTTATTCCTAGGTATTTGATTGATTTTGCTGAAACAGTAAATGGGAGTGATTTCTGGATGTCTTCTTCTTCAGATTTAGTGTTTGCATAAAGAAATGCCACTGATTTTTGTACAATGATTTTGTAGCCTGATACCATGCTATATTGCCTAATAACTTCCAGTAATTTTCTACTGGATTCTTTAGGTCTTTCTATGTAAACTATCATATCGTCTGCAAAGAGTGAGAGCTTGACTTCTTCCCTTCCAATCTGTATTCCTTTGATTTCTTTCTCTTCCCTGATTGCTATGGCAAGAACTTCCAATACTATGTTGAAGAGTAACGGTGACAGTGGACAGCCCTGTCTAGTCCCCGATCTGAGGGGGAATGCTTTCAGCTTCTGTCCATTGAGTATGATGTTCGCTGTAGGTTTGCTATATATAGACTGCACTTTCTTGAGGAATTTCCCATCTATTCCCATTTTTTGTAGAGTTTTGAGCATAAATGGGTGTTGGATCTTCTCAAAGGCTTTCTCTGCATCTATTGAGATAATCATGTGGTTTTTGGCTTTGCTTATTGATGTGGTGAATGACATTGATTGACTTACGGATGTTGAACCAGCCTTGCATTCCTGGAATGAATCCCAGTTGGTCATGATGAACAATCTTTTTGATGTTTTGCTGTATCCAGTTGGCCAAGATCTTGTTTAATATTTTGGCATCTATGTTCATCAGAGATATTGGTCTGTAGTTTTCCTTTTTTTTCTGTCCCTATCAGCTTTTGGTATCAGGGTGATGTTGGCTTCATAAAAGGTGGAAGGGAGTATTCCTGTTTCTTCAATCTTATGGAATAGCTTAAGAAGTATGGGTATTAACTGTTTCCTGAAAGTTTTGTAGAATTTGTTTGTGAAGCCATCTGGTCCAGGACTTTTGTTGTTGGGGAGATTCTTAATAACGGTTTCAATTTCTTTGTCTGTGATTGGTGCATTTAGATTTTGTAGTTCTTCTTGGTTCAGTTTTGGAAGTGCATAGGTTTCTAGGAATTGTTCTATTTCTTCCAGATTCTCTAGCTTGGTGGCATATAGTTCTTTATAGAAGTTTCTCAGGATTCTCTGGATTTCTGTGGTGTCAGTTGTGATATCTCCTCCATCGTTTACAATTCTATTTTTTGAGTCTTCTCTCTTTTTTGTTTGGTGAGTCTGGCTAGGGGTTTATCAATTTTGTTTAATCTTTCAAAGAACCAACATTTGGCTTCATTGATCTTTTGTATGGTTCTTTTATTTTCGATGCTGTTTATTTCTGCTCTAACTTTAGTGATTTCTGTCCTTCTGATTGCTTTAGGTTTCCTTTGTTCCTCTTCCTCTAAGTCCTTGAGGTGTGCAGTAAGGTCGTTCATTTGGGCTTCTTCTTGGTGTTTAATATGTGATTGTATGGCTAGAAGTTAACCTCTCAGTACTACTTTAGCTGTGTCCCAAATATTTTGATAGGTTGTGTCTTCATTTTCATTAGTTTCCAGGAACATTTGAATTTCCTGTTTGAGTGAGTCTCTGACCCAGTGGTTCTTAAGGAGCCTGTTGTTTAGTTTCCAAATTCTGTGACTTTTAATAATTTTCCTTTTGTTGTTAAATGTTACTTTTACTCCACTGTGGTCTGAGAAGATACTTGGGATGATTTCAATGCTCTTGAATTTATTGATGCTGTCTTTGTGGCCTAACATATGGTCTATCCTTGAGTATGTGTTACGTGGATTTGAAAAGAAGGTGTATTCCAGTTTTTTTGGGGTGGAGGAGTCTGAAAATGTCCAAGAGGTCTAGTCTGTCAATCTCTTCATTCAATTCTCTTGTATCTTTATTGGTTCTCTGCTTTGTTGATCTGTCTAAGTGTGAGAGTGGGTTATTGAAGTCTCCCACTATTATTGTATTACTATTGATGTATTTTTGAAATTCTTTCAGTAGATGCTTAATGTATTTAGATGGTCCCTCGTTGGGTGCATAGATGTTAATAATTGTTAAGTCTTCTTGGCTGATTGATCCTCTAATCATTATGTAATGTCCTTGCCTATCTTTTATTACTTTATTTAATTTAAAATGTATCGTGTCTGAGATGAGAATGGCTGTTCCTGCCCTTTTTTGTGGACCGTTAGCCTGTATGATAGTTTTCCATCCTTTCACTTTAAGTCTGTGTTTATCTTGTTGTGACAGATGGGATTCTTGCAAGCAGCAAATGGTTGGGTTATGTTTTCTGATCCATCCCCCCTCCCTGTGCCTTTTGATGGGTGAGTTTAAGCCATTGACATTTATTGATATTATGGATTTAATGTATTGTAGTGCCATTGTTCTAAAAAACAATTTGTTTACTCTGATATATTGCAAGTATTATAGTGATGTTCTCGTTTATGAGAGGTCTTTTACTACCTCTTTCAGGGCCGGCTTGGTGATGGTTGCCTTCTTTAACTGTTGTTTGTCTTAGAAGGTTTTGATCCCTCCATCTAGCTTGAATGAAAGTCTAGCAGGATATATTATCCTTGGTTGAAACCCTTTTTCATTCAGGGATCGATAGATATCATGCCACTCCCTTCTGGCTTTTAGAGTTTGAGTGGAGAAATCTGCAGATAATCTTATGGGTTTTCCCTTGTATGTGATTTTTTGTTTCTCTCTTGCAGCCTTTATCCTTACTTCTTCTCATTGTGACTATGATGTGTCTTGGTGTCTTCAGGTCTGGGTTGATTCTATTTGGTACTCTCTGGGCCTCTTGAACCTTGATATCCTTTGTGTTATTCAGGTCTGGTAAGTTTTCTTGTATTTTTTCCTCTAGAATGTTTGCTTCCCCTTCCTCTCTTTCTTCCTCTGGCAGGCCAATTATACGAATGTTACTTCTTTTGAGATCATCCCATATGTCTCTGTTGTTATTTTCAGTGTCTCTCAATCTCTTTTTAAGCTCTTTCACCTCTTTCTTCGTTTTCTCTAAATCATCCTCTGTCTGACTAATTCTGTTTTCTGCTTCTGTTAGTCTGCTTTCCCTTGCCTCAGCTTCTTTCTTCATTACAGCTATTTCAGCTTTCAGTTCTATAATTGTCTCATGATAATCAGTATTTTCCTTGGGGGTCTCAACTGTTGTTTCCCTAATACTGCCATTCCTTTCCTCCAATGTTGTTTTCATTTCTGTGATTAATAAGTTTATTATTGCTTGCATACTTTTCTTATCTATGGTTACTTCTGACTGATTTGTGGTTTCTTCTGGGCTCTTGTCTTCATTCATTGGGGTAGCAGTTTTATTTGTTTTTAATCTACCCATTTTTTTTTATTTATGTGTTTCTCTCTTTTTTTTAATGCTCTGTTGTTCCTCAGTTGTTGTGTTTTGAGCACAAGTAACACTGTACTAAATACCTTTATGACAATTGCACTCACCAACCTCCGGAATTACAGTAGCAACTGAAGTAAGTATTGAAGTAGTTTAATCATTACCAGTTAGCCAAACAATTTCTCCAGTCCGTGAAAAAATAGTAACCAAATCCCAGTGAAGAAAGAGAAAAGAAAGAGAGGATAGCAAGAATAGACAGTTATGCAAATCTACTATCCAGTATATATTCTAGGGGTAACAAGAGGGGAAAGGGAACTAGAGCAGAGATACACACATAGAGATTCCACTCTGAGTCAGATTTCTTCCCCAAAGTAATTCACAAATTCAGAAAGGTAAAGAAGAAAGAAGAAGTGTATGACAAGATTAAAAAAAAAAGAGAGAGAGAGATAAGAGAGAGACAACGGAGAAGATAAGAAAAAGAGTTGTAATTAAAGAGCAGTGCAAGGAACTTCCCAAATGTGTATCAGTGAATTAAAAAAAAAACACCCTGTTTGGTGGTATGGGTTATCCTGCTAGGAGCTGGTCCCAGGGACTGCTTATGGGGCGGGGGGGGGGGGGGGAACGGGAAGGATGTATGCTTGAAAATTAAATGGAAGAAAAAAGAATTTTTTTCCCTACTCTAATTCTTAACCCTAATTAAGTTATAGTCACCTCCTTGGTGTCTAAGGACACCTTTTGGCTGGCCTGCTAAAGGCAGAAAATCCTATTGTTTCCAGGGGAGTGTGATCAGAGCTCAGCGGCTGGCAAGTTCTCCATCCGCCATCTTCCGGGAAACTCCCCCCTCCAGACTTTTTAAAAGGATTTCTCGAAAATGAAAACTAGCTCCAATTCCTTTAATCCAATGAGAGCTATACTCAAGAAGTCTTTGGATCCGCCCTCAGGGTCGCGGTGGTCCCTGGAGACTCCCAAGAGAAAGCCCCCGAGCTAAAGTGCTCTCTCCGGGTCCTCTGCCAGCCACCCAGCAGCGCTCTGCAACCGGTGGAGGAGCCGCCTTCCCGGGCGGAGGACAATGCCGGGCGCACTCGCCTTGCCCGGCGCTCTCCTGGGAAGTCAGGAGCCCCGCTATTCCATGTCACCTTTACTCTAATTCTTAACCCAAATTAAATTATAATCACCTCTTTGGTGTCACCCCTTATTGACAGGCCTGCTAAAGGCAGAAAATCCTACCGTTTCTAGAAGATGTGATTTGAGAACACGCTGTTAGCAGTTTCTCAGTCCGCCATCTTCCCCTTCTCCCTTTTCTTTCCTTTCTTTCACTCCACTTTCTCTCTCTCATTGATGAATGAAGCCCAAAAAGATGAATACATTTTTGAAAGGAGAAAAATGTACAGATTAGTTTTCCTACTAAGATTTTTTTTTTTTTTTAGCAATCTACCCATGTTTAGTCAACCACCTTGCCATCCTCTACCCTAGTGGATGCACTAAGCATGAGTGTGTCTGCCCAGAGACATATTAGTGCCCCCCGGGCTTCATGCCTTGGAGGGCTTCACATACAATCTTATCTAGTGAGCTGAGGCTAGTGAGTCATATCCATTCAGTCAGCAATAAACAAGAACTTGTGCTGACTATGTCCAGAGAGTTTTCTTTTCTTTTCTTTTTTCTTTAATAGGGGATTAATGTTTTGCATTTGACAGTAAATACAGTAGTTTGTGCATGCATAACATTTCTCAGTTTTCCACATAACAATACAACCCCCAGTAGGTCCTTTGTCATCCTTTTCCAAGACCTGTAATCTGCCCCCCCCCAACGCCAGAATCTTTTACTTTGGTGCAATACACTAATTCCAGCCCAGGTTCTGCTTTAGTGTTTGATCTTATTAGGAATAAATCTTAATAAGATTTATTCAATCATCACTTCTTAAAAATATGACTGTTGTAATCTTTAAAAAAGATCTACATTTTTAGAAAAATACTCAGCTTAATAAATAAAGGAGACAATAAACAGAGTTTTGTATATAGATACCATGAAGACTTTATTGGTACATAGACTACTATAGACCAATTTCAGATTTTTCTACCTCTATTTCCTCTGAGGGTGTTCATTAGAGTAAGCAGCAAAAGAATTTAGTTGTGAAATTGCTTAACCTGTAACAGAGTAATGATGTGTTGGCCATGCTGAATATTTCAGTGTTCTATTAAAAATAAAAATACAAGACCAAGGAAATAGTTTTAATATATTCAAAAAATAGTATCACTTAAGATGTATTTGTTCATTTACTTATTCCTTATTCACTAGTCATATGTTGGAGTCTTAGTTGTTACAAGTAGCTTGTAAAGCATAAAAATTAAAATTTAACAAAGTTATCTCTATTCCAATAACTGGTAAACAAACAAGAAAATTATCTCTTTTGAAAAATCCCAACAATAAATAATACATGAGATAGTCATTGGAATGACTGAGCAAAAGGAAATCTCATCATTCCATAAGATCAGCTATTTTTTTAATGTTAAATAAGAAATAAAAGGCCAATACCTCTTGGCATAAATATATTACATAAAGACAGAAGCATACAATTTATGATGATAACCTATTTAAGAACATAAACATAAAAATATTTTAACAGAGAAATGGAAATTTTCCATTGTTCTTTTATGAAATCATTATCAGAGATCAAGAATCTTTTCCTAGTAACCATTGGTCAGCTTCCCCACATGCTGGCATGCTGGTCCAGGTAGCACTCTTCAAGCTTTTACTATCCTTCTCTCAGCTGCATAGTTCAAGTTCCCTCAGTATTTTAAAAATATAAAGGATGATAAACTGTTAAATTTTTCACTCTATGAAAGAAGTAGAAACTGTTTCCTAGACTGTATATTTTATTCTTATTCAAAATTGAGTGCTATAGCATATATTTTATTTATTTGCAATGGTCTTTATTAATAAAAATAATGTAATGTCATGTTTTATATTATACTCTCAGAACAAATGCATAAATTTGTAGGTATTTTTAATATATTTCCTACCTGAGATACTAACAGATGGTCTTGTGCTAGTGTGAGATTGATCATTATGTGAGAGACCTGGGCTCATAGCCAGATCAACATACCATTGACAGAGAAAATAATGCAGTGCTGAATTGTACATAAAAATCTTAAGTACCTGCTTTCACACTTGTCAGGTATCTAAGACACACATCCATAGATACCTGTTAGTATAAGCATCATCTGCTTCTATATATTTATGTATTTTAATATGCAATATGTTCAAATGCAAAAAAAATTAGACTATCTTATGCATTCTCCATTTGATATGTTCCCTGTAATGCATTTCTGAAAGTGAAGTGATTTTACTTACCTAGAAAACTCACCAGTAGGGTGCTCAGGCAGTGGTGTATCTGGATAAGCATACTCATGACAGTATGCATGGATCTAAGTTCTAGCCCCTTATCCCCACCTGCAGGGGGAAAGCATCTCAAGTGGTAGAGATTCAGATGTCTATGTCTCTTAATCTCTAGATCTATCTTTATCCAATAATAAATAAATAGATTTTTTTTAAAAAATAAACTCACCAGTTTAGTAAAATTTTGAATAAAGCATAGTGCATCAATGAATATCTTGCTTGCTAATGATAACAACTTTTCCAGAAACAATTTCTCATTTGAAGTTAGAAAAAAGTCAGGGCAGGCAGTAGCACATCTGGTTAAGCACACTCATTACTGTGTTTAAGGACCTGGCTTTAAGCCCCTGGGCTCCACCAGCAGGGGGAAAGCTTTGCAAGTGGTGAAGCAGGGCTGCAGGTGTTTCTTTGTATCTTTCCCTCTGCATCAACCACTTCCCTCTTAATTTCTGTCTCTATCGAAGAACAAATAAAATAAAAATTTTTTAAATGAGTAGAGACCTTTAAAAATGAAATTAGAAAAAATATATTTTTCTTTTTTATTATTTAATTATTTATTTAAGAAGGGAGACATTAACAAAACCCTAGGATAGGAGGGGTACAACTCCACATAATTCTCACCACCCGATCTCCATATCCCATCCACTCCCCTGATAGCTTTCCCATTCTTTACCCTCTGGGAGTATGGACTCAGGGTCTTTGTGGGTTGCAGAAGATGAGAGGTCTGGCTTCTGTAATTGCTTCCATGATGAACATGGGCATTGACTGGTTGATCCATACTCCCATGTTGGGTAGTTGCCATCTCCCCCTAGCTTCTGCTTAACCATATGCCTATATAGGGATTTTACTGATCCAAAGCTTTGGTCTATTTACATAAATCACTTTTACATAAAGCAC
Organism: Erinaceus europaeus; assembly: GCF_950295315.1. Classification (NCBI taxonomy): domain Eukaryota; kingdom Metazoa; phylum Chordata; class Mammalia; order Eulipotyphla; family Erinaceidae; genus Erinaceus; species Erinaceus europaeus. The sequence goes on from NC_080166.1 coordinate 78,225,084, forward strand.
TCCAGGGCATTGGTGGTTCTATGATAGGATTCTCTCCTGCTCCACCCCCTCCTTGTCACACACTGATCCCTTCTTTGTCACACTCTGATTTTCACCAGTCACTTTTCTCTCCACCCTCTCTATATCACATCCTGTTTCCACCCTACTTGGAGAGTATAAAAACAGCTGCTCTTCTGATTAAAGACACTTGGAAATTGCTTTCCGGCTCCGAGAGTTCCAGAGTGTATCTCCTGCGGAAGTTGGTGCAGCACGAGTTCCTGATCCCTCTCCCACACAGCAGCCTAGATCAGCTCCAGTTGAGTTCTCTCCAACCCAGAGAGCACTAGCTCGGGAAGAAGTACCCTCAGGCTATCCCGGCACTCCCAGTCTGCCTCTCTCTTTCCCTAGTAAAGTGGGTCTCTGGGGAAGTGGAGCTCCAGGACACATTGGTAGGGTCATCAGTCCAGGGAAGTCTGGTCGGCATCATGCTGGCATCCGGGACCTGGTGGCTGAAAAGAAAGTTAATATACAAAGCCAAACAAATCGTTGAACCATTATGGACCTAAAGGCTGGAATAGCACAGATGAAACATTGGGGGGTACTAACTGAATACTCTTGTGTACTTCTGCTTTCAGGTATATATTTTGCCCTAGTTTATGGATATGTGTGTGAACATATGCTCTATATCAGGGGACCTGGTCTATATCTAGGTTTTGGGACTTTGTTAGGAAGTGAATCACCTGAAATGGAATTAGAGAATACTGTGAAAGGAACTGTCTCACCCAAGTAATGAAGCTGAAGGGTTGTCATTCCACATCACAAGTCTCTGGACACAGTCTGACGTGAAGCATGCTGAGGCGGCACTGGTTGCATTGACTAGGTTGTGATCGGCAGATGCAATATTATTTGGTATGCAATGAGAGAAGCATGCAGGAAAGTGGGCCCCACCCTAGGGTTCCAGGACTGGGAGAAACATAGGCTCTATAATGGAAATGTGAAGTTCCTGATGTCTTAGGGTTCAAGAAGACAATGGATAGTTATTGTTATCATCACATTATTTGGTAATTGGGTTAACTTTGAAAAGTCCCTTTGTTAGGGTTTGGGGTATAATACCCAGCATCTTGTATATAGCTGTGCCACCGGTTGCTTCTGTTCTCCCTGGTCTAGGCTTTTGAGAGAGTTCACATATCAAAGACACAGCCTATATATTAAAAAGACCCAGTCTGTGTTTTAAACACTTTGAGACACACAATCAATTTTCCTCTCTCATATTAAACAGTGATTTATATGACTACACTTTAATAGGAGTGTACATAAACAACATTACTCGTTTTACGAGGAGGCATACCAGAGACTCTATTCTTTTCTCATGGGACAGGCTCTCTATCTCGGAGACACTTTAATTGAAGCTGCACCGTGGGTTCTCTTGGCTATGTTTGCAACTTTCAAGATATGTATAAGGCACCCTGCCAAAAGGTTAAGAGACATTGAGGCAGAGATACAAGAGTTAAAGGATATGATCTCGGGGCTTATACACCCTAAGCCTTCTGCAGTTTGCCCCGAGACTTCTGTTTTGGCAGACACATGTTCGGTTTCTCCGGAAGCCACTTCTCCAGTGGCTTCCACTTCCGTGACTCCTCCCCCAGCTGATACCTCGTCATTAAGAGACCTTGAGGCTGAGATACAAAAGTTAAAAGAGATGTTCTCAGCGCTTAATCACCCTAATTCCTCTGCAGTTTGCCCCAAAATTTCTGTTTCAGCAGACACCTGTTCGGTTTCTCCAGCAGCCGCTTCCCCAGTGGCTTCCACTTCTATGACTCCTTCCCCTGCTGATACCTCATCAACAAACCAAGTCCACACCTTCCTGGTAAATGTGGCCCCGAAAAGACAAAACCCTCAGGTGTGGCATCCATACTCCTCCAAAGAACTCAGAGAACTCAGGCAGGAAGTGAAGGAGGACCTGGGATTCATGCCCCATGGGCCAAGTCCATTTTATGAGGCTTTCTCCAGTACCTTAATACCCCCCAAGACTGGAGGGACTTAGCTCTTGCTGCGCTCCCAGACCCCCTCCACCTGCAATGGGATGCATGCTTTTGTGATGAATGCTCAAAACAATCCCAGAAAAATAGTCACAAACAGCTAGAATGGAATTTTGATGCATTGTTTGGAGCTGGAGAGTTTGAAACTGGAATTCAGCAGGCAGAAGCCAAGTTTCCAACTGGTTATTTTGAACAGGTACGCATCTGTGCATCACAAGCACGGGAGGGGTTAACCCCATCCACAGCAGAGGCCTCAGTCCCCATTAACTCCCTTCACCAAGAAATCGATGAATTCCTAGCTAACTTCATTGCCAGGGTGTGGTCAACCTTAAAGAGAAAGATTTATAATCCTGAAGTCCGTTCTCTCCTCATGGGTTCTATTGTCTGGGTTGGCATGATTCCGCTATTCCATCAGGCATGCCTCAGTCTTAAACACCAACACCCAGATAATTGGATTTTAGTGACACAGGAACTTAGACCAGGCTCTTATGACACAGGCTTATGCAGTTACCCCACATAATCAAAATGGGGCCTTCTTTCAGTGCGGCCTCCAAGGGCATTGGAGCAACCAATGTCCAGATAAGCTGCAACCCCACCTCCAGTCAGGACAACCATGCCTCCAGTCAGGGCAACCCCGCCTTCAGTCCGGGCAGCCACAGGCCATGAACACCTTATCCTAGATGTCAGGAAGGTTTTCATTGGAGGAGAGATTGTTGTTCCAAGTTTCATAAAGATGGCATGCCCCTGAATGGTACAAATTCCGGGCCTGAGATTTTGTGGACCACTCCTGTTTTAGAACAAGGTCACCCTACTATGACATTAAAGATTGGCAATATTCTTTTTAAATGTTTGATTGACATGGGGGAAGAAAAGACAATTTTAAGGCAAGCAGAGGTTCCCCAAAATTGGGAACTCCTCCCAAGACACCATTTACATGGAGTTGGAGAGTTGACCCAAGCCTTTCTCACAAGAGATTCGCTCATGTGGGAAGACCCTGAAGGGACTACAGGACACTTCTGCCCTTTGGTAGCTGATATTAGCACCAACCTACTGGGAAGGGATCTTCTGGAATGTCTTGATGTTAGGATATCCACAGATGCCTCTGCAGAGCATAACACCCGCTCCTGGGAGACTAGATCTAATCAGCACCCCCAATACTAACTTCCACTGTTCATAACCAAACTACTTTCTTATACTGGCTTTCTAATGAGCCTGTCTGGGTGCAACAGTAGCCTTAGCCTAGGGATAAGCTAGAAATTTTAAAAGAGATCGTTCGAGAGCAGTTGTCCTTGGGACACATTCATCATTCTTGAAGCCCATGGAATACTCCTGTCTTTGTGATTAAAAAGCCCTCAGGAAAATGGCACCTCCTCCAAGATCTCCGTGCAATAAATAAAACCATGCAGGTCTGGGGCTCCCCCGAAAGGGGTTTGCCGCTTGGTTCTGCAATTCCCACAGGAATTCCAATCATAGCTATCGATATACAAGATTGTTTTTTCTCTACTGCCGTGCATCTGCAAGATTGTAAACGTTTTGCCTTCTCTGTTCCTTCTATTAATAATGCCAGCCCTGCCGATAGATTTGAATGGGTGGTGCTGCCCCAGGGCATGGCCAATAGTCCTACAATTTGTCAAGAGGCTGTTAAATCTGCCCTTTTCCCATATATTCATAAGGGCCTTAATGTTTTTCACTACATGGATGACATCTTAATATGGGGAGAATTAGATACAGATCTCTGTGCCCTATGTGATTTTCTCATTCCTGCCTTAAAGAAAAGAGGCCTTAATGTAGCTCCTGAGAAAATACAGCTAATTCCTCCAATATCTTTCTTAGATTCAGAGATTTCTCTAATGCAAATTCGTCCCTTAAAACATAGTGTTTCTTTTCCTTCTAACCTTACTCTTGCTTCTTTACAAAGTTTTCTTGGAAATTTAAATTGGCTTAGGCAGTATCTTTATCTGCCTACTAGCTGCCTCCAACCATTGTTTGACCTGCTAAAAGGAAACAAGCAGCTTTCCTCAACAATGTATGTTAGCTCCCGAGGCCTCCTTGGCACTGGAAATGGTTAACCAGGCCCTCCAGTACATGTACCTTGTTCGATTCTCCCCCTCCTCTTTGGTAAACCTTCTAATCTTTAACTCCACCCCCACAGTAGTGGGGGCACTGTGGCAGAACGATGGGGTTCTTGAGTGGCTTCACACCTCAGTAGGTGGAGCTCCAAGACTCCTCACTGAGACAGATGAATTAGCATTCATGTTTCGCCAAGGAAAAAATAGGTCTGTACAGGTCTTAGGGAAAGAACTGGACTTAATTATTCTTCCCTTTTCTCTCACAGATACAGAGTAGCTCGTACACCATCATTCCTGTTTTGCCATAAGCTTCGTGGGGTTTCCAGGACAAATAGATAACCATTTTCCTTCTAATAAATTGATAGCTTCCTTACTTCTTTTGCCTCTACAAGTACCTAAACTTTTCTCTCGAGATCCCATCCCTTCTGCTCCTACAATCTTCACTGATGGTGGAAAAAAGGGAGCTGCTGCTCTGATATATTACCCAGACGAACAATCCCCTAAACCTCTCTTTACTGAGCTTCCTGATAATTCCCCTCAGTACAAAGAACTTTATGCTGTTTTCCTTGTATTAAAAGCTGTACCAGAATCCTTCAACTTCTTTTCTGACAGTGTGTATACTGTTAACTTACTTCCGTGGCTTGTTCATTCTTATGTGAGAATTGATGACAACCCACTTTCCCCTCTCTTGATACAAATCACCTCTACACTCTTTTCTCGAATCCAACCACTGTATATTCAACACCTTCATTCCCACAGCCCCCTTCTGGTTCCCTGTCCGAAGGGAATGCTGCAGCTGACCGCCTTGCCTCCACAGGAACTCTCCTAGTCTCTGTCTCTGATCCTGCTGACTTTCATTCTGTAACCCATGTTAATCTTAAAGGCCTTCGAGCCCAATTTCCTGATGTTCCTGTACCACAGTTGAAACATATCCTTGCTACATGTTCTTCCTGTGTAAGTCTCATAAAAACACCTGCTATTCAAACTCTTGGGGTTAACCCCTGAGGCTTAAAAGCCAATGCTCTTTGGCAATTTTTACAGCATCTTCCTTCCCTTCACACTGCTGGCTTTTCAAAGACTGACACTGAGTAGTTCATAGACTTTGCAGATTGTTGCCTTGAGGACTATACAATGCCAAATAGCCCCTCTGCTTGATGGGCCATGCCCTCCTGCCGGGATAGCCTGAGGGTACTTCTTCCTGAGCTAGTGCTCTCTGGGTTGGAGAGAACTCAACTGGAGCTGATCTAGGCTGCTGTGTGGGAGAGGGATCAGGAACTCGTGCTGCACCAACTTCCGCAGGAGATACACTCTGGAACTCTCGGAGCCGGAAAGCAATTTCCAAGTGTCTTTAATCAGAAGAGCAGCTGTTTTTATACTCTCCAAGTAGGGTGGAAACAGGATGTGATATAGAGAGGGTGGAGAGAAAAGTGACTGGTGAAAATCAGAGTGTGACAAGGAGGGGGCGGAACAGGCGAGAATCCTATAACTGAACCACCAATGCCCTGGAGTGCTTTATGTAAAAGTGATTTATGTAAATAGACCAAACCTTTGGATCAGTAAATCCCTATATAGGCATATGGATAAGAAGAAGCCAGGGGGAGGTGGCAACTACCCAACATCTCCCCCTTTCTTTTTAACTTTTTGCCATAGTATCAGGAGTGTGGGGCACTTTGTGAGGCAGGGAGACTGATAAGAGGCACACCTTTTTGGGGGTTCTACTGTCCCTCCTTGCTCAACCTCTCCGTGGAGAGAGAGACTAACAGGGTTGACACACCCCTCAGGCTCAAGCCCTTCCAAGCTCAACCATATCCTCACAATTCCCCAACATCTTCCTCTTACTTAATGGCCATATATAACTGGGTCAATGTCTGTAAAAGGCTTCATCTCTGTCAGGGGAATAGCAGTGTAGGGGTGAACGGAAACCTGTTGGGAAGAAAGCAGAATGATAGTGTGTAAGTGTCTTCAAAAAGAACTAGCACAAGACAGGGAGGGATAAGTAAGAGTAGCAAGAGACAGAGTGAGCCTGATGGGTGGAGGAGTGGGGGCCTGATAAGCCGAGGGGCTAGAGGGGTGATCTGGCATTGCAAAATCCCTAGTCAGCTGGCTGTAAGTTCTATGAACTGCTACAGTCATTCTTCAAGAAGTCCAGCAGTATAAAAGGAGTGTCCAGCAAGTTCTATAGAAGCATCAGTCCAATGTCAACAGCCAGGAAATAAATCCCACACGTCTATCTTGATGGAGGAGGACGGCCACCGGAACTTTTCTTCTCTGTAGAGAGTGACCTGGAACCGCCAAAACATGATGGGCAAAACAGAAGCAGGAAGAGCAGACACCGATGGTTGAGAGAAAGGCAGTAGGAAAGTCTTGTCCTTCGGAGTCTGTGAATCAGGTTCTCCAGATCGTGTCAGGTCACATCATGGGTTTCTGGGGATGGCTGTAATTGTGGGTGATGTCAGAGGTCAGGGGTCCAAGATGGATTTCTGGGGATTCTATATGAGCAGATGCTTCTTTATGCGAAGGCTTGTCATAGCAGTAGTCAATTACTTATGAAAAAACTTTGTAACAAATTAGAAGTTTACTACAATTGATAACTCAATGATTATAACTGGTTTAGGTATCTTTATAATTTTGTGTAAAGGTCATCTTACGTGACCTCATGTAGCAGTCTTTATATAGCAAAGTTTTCATACTGAGTTTAAGTTACATATATTGATTCTTGACTATTTTACATTGGGTTTTTAAGCAAACTCAGGTTACTAGAGTTAACACATTTTAGTGACAATTTTTTTTTTTTTGGTACATTTACAATATCAGATTGATGCCAAATTTGTTGTGGATTAATTTCCACAAGATAGCTTACAGGACATTTTTGGGGGCCCTCCAAAAATGTCCTGTATACAGAATCTGTATTTTAACTTAGGAGATGATGAATTGTCACATTGAATATTTAGAGTTTTACCTTAAACACTCAGTTACTTAAATGAATTGATTTTACCTCTTCTCGTAAAAATGTAACTTCGAAGTTACAATTTAACTGTTAAGTTAATGTTTACCAAACTTGAAACACGCATATTAAACATATAGTTTATAACACACAGGAGGAGAAAAACTTGTAAATAAGATATATCATTTCAAATGTGAATTTAGAGCTACTGTCATAGTTGAACCATCTTTACTCACACAGTTTAAGACTAAACATTTCATATTGGTATCAAGACTTAAAAAAGAAATCAAAAGGGGGAATGAACAATTTTTGGACTGTTTCTGGACGTCTCCAGAAACCATGGCTGCGTCCAGCCGTTTGATATAAAGTCAGTTAACTTTCAGAGTACTCTGAGCACAATGGGTCATACAAAAATTTTGGTCACTCAACTCACTCAATTTTTTTTTTTTTCATTCACTCACTCACAAAACACAACTGGCCAGTCATAGCATAAGACATTCATTCGGGGGGGGGGGGAGAGTTCTGTGAATCAGATTTTTTTTTTTTTTTGATTCTGCCATGCTGTATTATGGATCCTGGGGTGCATCCTGTAGCCAGTCCTCTTGCAGCCAGTCTTCTTGCAGTGTTTCTTGTTCTTCAGGGATATCAGCACCATCATGTGGGTATTGCCGGACATGGCGGGCAGGAACCCAAACAGGCTTGGAGTAATTTTGTGGAAAAATACATGCGAAACCCCTCCCCATAGTCAACAGGGGGTCAGGTCCTTTCCAAATTTTATCAAGTGGGTCTTTCCATTTGACTTTAATAGCTGGGAGGGTGGGTGGTGTTTGCCAATGAAGAATTATAGGAGGTTGGTCGGAGTTTTTGTAAATATTAAAGAGATTTAATGTAGTTAAGGCTTTTGTCAGCTGGATATTAGGGGGGTACATTTCCCCTTTTTTTTTATTTAATTGAGCCTTAAGAGTTTGATGGGCCCTCTCAACAATGCCTTGTCCCTGTGGATTATACGGAATGCCTGTAGTATGAGTAATGTTCCAGAGGGAACAAAAATCTTTAAATTGTTTGCTGGTAAAAGCAGGTCCATTATCCGTTTTAAGTTGAAGATGTAAGCCCATTACAACAAAACAGGAGAGCACATGGCTTATAAGCTTTTTTGAGTTTTCTCCAGTCTGAGCTGTAGCCCACATAAACTTAGAGAAGGTATCAATTGAGACGAACACATATTTTTGTTTGCCAAAGTTAGGTATGTGGGTAACATCAATTTGCCAAAGAGCGTTGGCTTTTAAACCTCGAGGATTAACCCCCAGAGTCTGAATAGCAGGTGTTTTGATTAGACCTGCACAGGAGGAACATGTAGCAAGAATTCGTTTTAACTGTGGCAGAGGAATATCAGGAAATCGAGCTCGAAGACCTTTAAGATTAACATGGGTTAGGGAATGAAAGTCAGCAGGATTAGAGACAGAGGCTAGGAGAATTCCTGTGGAGGCAAGGCAGTCAGCTGCAGCATTCCCTTCGGACAGGGGACCAGGAAGAGGGCTGTGGGAATGTAGGTGCTGAACATACAGTGGATGGGTTCGAGAACAGAGCATAGAGGCAATTTGAATTAAAAGAGGAGAAAGTGGGTTGTCATCAATTCTTACATAAGATCGAGCAAGCCATGGAAGTAAGTTAACAGTATACACACTGTCAGAAAAAAGGTTGAAGGATTCTGGTACAGCTTTTAATGCAAGGAAAACAGCATAAAGTTCTTTGTACTGAGGGGAATTATCAGGAAGTTCAGTAAAGAGAGGTTTGGGGTATTGCTGGTCTGGATAATATATAAGGGCAGCAGCTCCCTTTTTTCCACCATCAGTGAACACTGTAGGAGCAGAGGGGATGGGATCTCCAGAGAAAAGTTTAGGTACTAGTAGAGGCAACAGAGGTAAAGAAGCTATCAAATTATTAGAGGGAAAATGATTATCTAATTGTCCTGGAAAACCCATTAAACTTATGGCAAAACGAGAATGGTGGCGTATGAGCCATTCTGTATCAGTGAGAGAAAAGGGAAGAATGATTGAATCTGGTTCCCTTCCTAAGACCTGAACCAATCTGTTTCTTCCTTGGCGAACCATAAATGCTAAGGCATCAATCTCGGTAAGGAGTCTTGGAGCTCCACCTACTGGCATATGAAGCCATTCGAGTACGCCATGTTTCTGCCACAATGCCCCCACTACCGTGGGGGTGGAGTTAAAGATTAGAAGATTTACTGGAGAGGAGGGGGAGAATCGAACGAGGTGCATGTCCTGGAGAGCCTGGTTAACTTTTTCCAGAGCCAAGGATGCTTCGGGGGTTAACATACGCTTTGAGGAGGGCTGTTTGTTTCCTTTTAACAGATTGAACAGTGGTTGCAGGCAGCTCGTAGGCAGATAAAGATACTGCCTAAGCCAATTCAAATTTCCAAGAAAACTTTGTAAAGAAGCAAGAGTGAGATTAGAAGGAAAAGTAACACAAGGTTTTAAAGGACGAATCTGTGTTAGGGAAATCTCTGAGCCTAAGAAAGATATTGGAGGGATTAGCTGTATCTTCTCAGGAGCTACATTAAGTCCACTTCTCTTTAAGGCAGGGATTAGAAAATCACGTAGGGCGGAGAGATCTGTATCTAATTCTCCCCATATTAACACGTCATCCATATAATGAAAAACCTTAAGGCCCTTATGAATATATGGAAAAAGGGCAGATTTAACAACCTCTTGACAAATAGTAGGACTATTAGCCATGCCCTGGGGCAGTACCACCCATTCAAATCTATCGGCAGGGCTGGCATTAGTAATAGAAGGAACAGAGAAAGCAAAGCGTTTACAATCTTGTGGGTGTAAGGGAATAGAGAAAAAACAATCCTGTATATCAATAGCTATGATTGGAATTCCTGTGGGAATTGCAGAAGCAAGAGGCAAACCCCTTTGGGGGGAGCCCCAAACCTGCATGGTTTTATTAACTGCACGAAGATCTTGGAGGAGGCGCCATTTTCCTGAGCGCTTTTTAATTACAAAGACTGGAGTATTCCATGGGCTCCGAGAATGACGAATGTGTCCCAAAGATAACTGCTCTTGGACGAGTTTTTTTAAAATTTCTATCTTCTCCCTAGGCAAAGGCCACTGTTCCACCCAGACAGGCTCATTAGAAAGCCAATCTAAGCGGGGAGTTCTGTTACGAACAGTGGCAGTTAGTATTGGGGGTGCTGGTTGGGTCTAGCAGTCTCACAGGAGTGAGTGTGGTGTCCTGCAGAGGTGTCTGAGGATATCACTACATCTAAAGATTCCAGAAAGTCTCTTCCCAATAAATTGGTGCTTATATCAGCTATTAAAGGCTGAAAGCATCCGGTAGTCCCTTCTGGATCTTCCCACACAAGGGAATCTCGTGTGCGGAATGCCTGAGTCAATCCTCCAACACCATGTAAGCGTGGTCCTGGGAGGAGTTCCCAACTCTGGGGAACCTCTGCTTGTCTTAATATTGTCTTATCTGCTCCCGTGTCAATCAAACACTTAAAAGGAATATTACCAATCTTTACTGTCATAGTTGGGTGACCCCTTTCTAAAACAGGGGTGGTCCATAAAATCTCAGGCTCTGAATTCGAGCTGTTCTCTTGCTCCAGCCGGTTATTTCTATGCTGGAAGTTCCCACATACCACGGGTTCCTCCTTCTGCTCACCCTCTGTTATTGTTACTTGGCGTGGTGGGTATAGCGACGGATTGGGTCCCAAGCTGGGCTTCTGTTTGTGGAAGAAGGGCACAGCACCAAGCGGGCGACCTGCTTCCTTCCCTCTTGGGGGCGGGGCTAAGGGAAGCCCCATACCTAGTTTAAATCCCTGTTTACATTTGGCAGAGGCGTGCCGTTCCTATGGAACCTTGACCAACAATCTCTCCTCCAGTGAAATCCTTTCTGGCATCTGGGACAAGGCATTCGTGGTCTCTGATTCCCTGTCTGGAGGCGGGGTTGCCCTGATTGGAGGTGGGGTCGCCCTGACTGGAGGTGGGGTCGCCCTGACTGGAGGCGGGGTCGCGGTCTATTTTCTGGACATTGGTTACGCCAATGCCCTTGGCGACCGCACTGAAAGCAAGCTCCTTTTTGCTTATGTAAGGTAGCTGCATAGGCCTGTAACATAGGTCCTTGAAAAGAGCTTGATCTGAGATCCTGTGTAGCTAGAATCCAAGTATCTGGGTGTTCGTTTTTAAGAGTGATACAGGCCTGTCGAAAATGCGGAAGCATTCCATTCCAGACTATGGATCGTAGAAGGAGAAAACGAGCGTCAGGATTATAAATCTTCCTTTCCAAACTCGACTGGACCCTGGCAATGAATTTAGCTAGGGATTCATCAGGTTCTTGTTGCAGGGAGAGAATGGGGGCTGAGGCTGCTCCCATGGGTGGTGTTAATCGCTCCCATGCTTTTAATGCACACAGGCGTACTTGATCAAAATACCCCGCTGGAAACTTGGCTTCCACCTGTTGAATCCCTGTTTCTAATTGGCCTGTTCCAAACAATGCATCAAAATTACCCTCTGGCTGATTTTGAATATTTTTCCGCGATTGTTGTAAACATTTGTCGTGAAAGAATGCCTCCCATTGCAGGAAGAGGGGGCCTGGGAGCGTAGCACGAGTCACATCTCTCCAATCTTGAGGGGTATTAAGGTTCTGAAGCAGGCCTTGTAAAATGGACCTGTTCCATGGGGCATGAACACCGTCATCTTTGATAGCCTGGCGTAGTTCCTTCAGGTCTGTGGCGGAATATGGATACCAGGCCTGAGGTTTTTGTCTATTGGGGGCAACATTGACCGGAAATGTGTGGACTTGCTCTGATAAGTGTGTAGCGGTAGGAGGAGTCATCGAAGTGGAAGCTTCTGGACAAGTGGCCGAAGAAGTGGTTTTGGAGGCTACAGGAGAATTCGGACATGTGTCTATCAAAACAGGGTGGGGTGAAGAAGCAGCCGTGGAGGCAGCAGGAGTTTCCGGACACGTTTCTGCCAAAATGGGGGTGGCCGAAGAAGTGGCTGTGGAGTCCAAAGGAGAATTCGGACACGTGTCTGCCAAAATAGGGGCCTCAGGGCAAGATGCCAAAATAGGGGCCTCAGGGCAAGATGCAGAGGAATTAGGGTGGGTCAAGATCACGACAGGCCTTTGCTTCTTCTTGTTTTTAAGGTGCTGGTTAAGTTCTATGATTACTTCCTTTATCTCTTTGACCTCAGCCTCTAGGTCCTTAAGCCTTTTGAGAGGTTGACCTATATATCCCTTAAAAGCTGCTATGATGATCAACAGGATATAAGGTGAAGCCCCGAGAAAAATGTCCCAGATATATAAAAATTGTATACTGGAAAAAGAATGCAGGATTTGGAAAAGATTTTCCATGGTGGAAAGATCTCCGGAAAACAATAAGAAAGAAAAAAAATCACAGTGCCTTAACACAATATTGCAGATACCCAAAAGGTGTGTAATTATCTAAGATGTCTTCTTGTAAATCTGCTGCTTACAGGTCCCTGTTCCGGGTGCCAGATGCCGGGATAGCCTGAGGGTACTTCTTCCTGAGCTAGTGCTCTCTGGGTTGGAGAGAACTCAACTGGAGCTGATCTAGGCTGCTGTGTGGGAGAGGGATCAGGAACTCGTGCTGCACCAACTTTCGCAGGAGATACACTCTGGATCTCTCGGAGCCGGAAAGCAATTTCCAAGTGTCTTTAATCAGAAGAGCAGCTGTTTTTATACTCTCCAAGTAGGGTGGAAACAGGATGTGATATAGAGAGGGTGGAGAGAAAAGTGACTGGTGAAAATCAGAGTGTGACAAGGAGGGGGCGGAACAGGCGAGAATCCTATAACTGAACCACCAATGCCCTGGAGTGCTTTATGTAAAAGTGATTTATGTAAATAGACCAAACCTTTGGATCAGTAAATCCCTATATAGGCATATGGATAAGAAGAAGCCAGGGGGAGGTGGCAACTACCCAACACCCTCCCATCCTTTGAGGCAGGAAACGCCCCCTCATTATGAACCCATACCCCCCCCCCAGAGACAGGGAACGTTCCTTGTGCACCAATCCTTCCCTTGACATCACACTGGTTCTTACTGCTCCCCTACTTGTCCCTTACTGTTTTGTTATATCATTCAGGTTTATGTCCAAAAGGATTCTGCTCACCCCTACACTACTATTCCTCGGTCAGAGATGGAGTCTTTTACAGACATTGACTCATCCTAATGCAATGACTAGATAAAAAGATAGGGAAAGATGTAGAAATATTGTGAGGAGATAGTGGAGCCTGGCAGAGCTTAACCGATGAGATGAGTCCCTCCAGGTAAGTCTCTCTCTTTACAGAGGGGTTGAGCACAGGGGGGACACATAAATCTCACAAGGTTGGCGGCCATGTAAGTCTTCCCTCCCCCACATCCTACATCTTCCCACCTGAGCATGGCATTCCTTAAAAACATTTAAGCCTGATCCACTCTAAATTTCCTATACTGTGGCCATTAGATATAAGGAAAGGGGGAGATGCTGGGAAATTGTGCAGATGCAGTCACATCTGCCATGTTGCCCCCTCAGGCTATTGCTAGCTCCCACGAAAGTTGGGACATTCTTGGGGACCCTGTTCCACCATGTTGTGCCCTCAGGGCATTGTCAGTTCCCCGCGATAGTTGGAGTGCTTTGGTTACTCCTCCCCCTTCCCATTCCCGTGAGAGTTATTATCCTACCCTGGAGTGCTATGGTTACTCCTCCCCCTTCCCATTCTCACTAGAGTTATTATCCTACCCTGGAGTGCTATGGTTACTCCTCCCCATTCTCATTCTCATGAGAGCTATTCCCATAAAAGCCCTTCTTCTTCCGCACCTCTCTCTCTTGCCGGCCCTTCACTTCGGTGGTTAGACACAGGGAAGGTTGCTGCGCAAGGCGGCCATTTTTGCTACCTCCACGTGGCCCAAACTGCTATTCTCTCACCCAACTCTGAGGTGCCAGCGCAAATAAAGGATTGTGTTCCCTTTCTGCTCCAAACCTCCTTTTTCTGCATGTCACTGCCTCAAGTGACAGAACCCACCTTCTCTGACCCATCTTGTATGGAGCTAGAAGGAATTATGTTAAGTGAGCTAAGTCAGAAAGATAAAGATGAGTATGGGATGATCACACTTATCAACAGAAGTTGAGAAAGAAGAACAGAAAGGGAAACTAAAACAGGATCTGACTAAAACAAGAGTGGGGCACAAAAATATTTGTATTTTTATAAGCAAAATAAAAACCTCAATTTTGTCACTATCCAGACATTGGATAAATGTTTGAAATACTCTCAAGAGCATTTCCAATTCTCTTTACTCACATGTTGCCATTCCATTTCGTATAGTCGTTATCTCAGTCTCAAGAGGCACAAGCTGGAAAACTTTATTTCAAATCTTTTCCTTTTTCTATCCCTTCATAGATCTTGAATTTTTGACCATTAACAATGAAGCTATAAGACTAGTTAGTATTCTGCATAATAACTGCTGGCAGATTGTTCTACACATGTAAAACATTTAACAGAAATTAAAGCATCACAAGAGAATTTTAACTTTATGTTAACTAGTTCATTATGTATACTTTGCAAAATATTACATGAATGATTAGGTTAACCTGAGGATAACTTAAGCCTCACATATACACAAATTTTAATTGCCCTGTTTACTTTTATAGGTAGATCAACTCAGGAAAACATGGAATCCTGATGTTATACAAAGGGCACAAAAATAATTTGCAGCAATAAGGACTTAATATGACATAATAATTTAAGTACAACTTAGCAAGGTAAACACAATTCGTTGTTAAGACAAGTTCATGAGAGTTAATTTCAAGAGTATACAAGTCTTTCTTTTTAAGCTCTCTACTATTTTTATTTTCTGCTTATGGTAGATTAACTAATAAATGTTTTATATACAAATGTTGGAATCATATCGTGACCTTGATTATATGTGCTATTGCATGTCTTTATATGTACACATATGCATATGTAGACATATGTATATATGCATTCATATATATGGGTGTGAGCATCATATGTGTATTTATTCAGCTATACTTGTTTGAAGTTTTTGGTCAAGTAAACAAGATAGTATGGTAGAGTAAAATGTCTATATACATGTAGACACTTTATATAGGTTTTTGAAAAGGACCTTTAAAAACATATTGTCTGAAGAACTTTCATTTGTTATAGTTAAGATTCAAGGTTATACATAAAATAATTCATTTATACTCAGTAATTTAAAAATTAGTATCACCAAGTTGTGAAACTGAAACAGTAAATCTTAGAGTTAAAATTAAGACATTTATATTTTTGCTAAAGCTTTGTTGACTTTATAATCTGCTATTTAAAAGATAGAACATTACTTTCCTAACATTATTATCCCTGTCTTTATGTTTAAAAGCAGAAAGAAGCATACTTCTAAAATATGCTTTGTTTAGTTTTTTAAACTTTACTTATTTATTTGGTAGAACAGAGAGAAGATGAGAGAGAGAAAGAGAGAGACAGAGAGAGAGAGAGGTAGAGGCAGAGGGAGAGGGAGAGGGAGAAGAGGGAGACGGAGAGGGAGAGGGAGAAGAGGGAGAGGGAGAGGGAAAGGGAGGGGGAGGGGAAAAGGGAGAGGGAGAGGGAGAGGGAGGGGGAGAGGGAGAGGGAGAGGGAGAGGGAGAGGGAGAGGGAGAGGGAGAGGGAGAGGGAGAGGAGAGAGACTCCTGAAGCACTTCTTATTCACTTTTTAGCCTTTCATCCTGCAGGTGGGGACCCGGGGTTTGAACCCAGTATTTGTGTGTAGTAACATGTACACTTAACCAGGTGTGCCACCACTGGGATCCATGGAAACATTCTTTTTCATTGCAAACTAATTACGAGGGAATTGAGAAAAAAAATAGTGTTTCATTTCTATTTACTAACAAGACCCTGTCACAGTTATTCAGTAAATTTTTCAAGTAGACAAAAAAAAAATATATATATATATATAACAAGTTTGGCCTTACAAAACCCACCAAGGTATGTTTTATTATTCTGCAAATGAATATATTCAAAATATTTAAAAGTTTATAAAACACTGGGTCGTACAGTAGCACAGTGGGTAAAGTGCACATGGCACAAAGTGCAAGAACCGGGCTAAGGATCTGGGTTCGAGTCCCCAAATCCCCTTCAGCAAGGGGTTTGCTTCACAGGCGGTGAAGCAGGTCTGCAGTTGTCTCTGCAACCCTCTCTTCCACTCCACTCTCCATTTCTATCTATCCTATCCAACAATGATGGCATAAGTAACAACAGTAATAATAACAACCAGTATTATCTCTTCTTCTGGGTCAACAGAAATTAAAGGTATACAGACTGGAAGAGAAGAAGTCAAACTCTCCCTATTTGCAGATGGCATGATAGTATACATAGAAAAACTTAATGAATCCAGCAAGAAGCTTTTAGAAATCATCAGGCAATACAGTAAGGTGTCAGGCTACAAAATTAACATTCAAAAGGCAGTGGCATTCCACTATGCAAACACTAAATTAGAATAAGTTGAGGGAGTCCAGCTTTAGTCCAGTTGGTTAAGTGCAGGTGGCGCAAAGCACAAGGACTGGCATAAGGATCCCACTTCCAGCCCTCAGCTCCCCACCTGCAGGGGTTTTGCTTAACAGGTGGTGAAGCAGGTCTGCAGGTGTCTTTCTCTCCCCCTCTCTGTCTCTCCCTCTTTCTCCATTTCTCTCTGTCCTATGCAACAACAATGACATTAATAACTACAACAATAATAACTACAACAATAAAACAACAAGGGCAACAAAAGGGAATAAAGATTAAAAAAAAGAAGTTGATACACATAACACATAATCAATTCCTTTTACAATAGCAACAAAAACAATAAAATATCTAGGAATAAACCTAACCAAAGAAGTGAAAGACTTGCATACTGAAAATTATGAGTCACTACTCAAGGAAATTGAAAAAGATACAGAGAAGTGGAAAGATGTCCCATGTTCATGGGTTGGAAGAATTAACATCATCAAAATGAATATAATATCCAGAGCCATATACAAATTGAATGCTATCCCCATCAAGATCCCAACCATTTTTAGAAGAATAGAACAAATGCTACAGATGTTGATCTGGAACCAGAAAAGACCTAGAATTGCCAAAACAATCTTGAGAAGAAAGAACAGAACTAGAGGCATCACACTCCCAGATCTCAAATTGTATTATAGGGCCACTGTACTCAAAACTGCTTGGTACTGGAACACACTGACCAGTACACACACTGACCAGTGGAATCAAATTGAGAACTTTGAGGTAAGCCCCCACACCTATGGACATCTAATCTTTGACAAAGGTGCCCAGACTATTAAATGGGGAAAGCACAGTCCCTTCAACAAATGGTGTTGGAAACAATGGGTTGAAACATGCAGAATAATGAAACAGAACCATTATATTTCACAAAATACAAAAGTAAATTCCACGTGGATCAAGGACTTGGATGTTAGACCAGAAACTAGCAGATACTTAGAGGAAATTTTGGCAGAACTCTTTTCTGCATAAATTTAAAGACATTTTCAATGAAATAAATCCAGTTACAAAGAAGACTAAGGCAAGCATAAACCTATGGGACTATATCAAATTAAAAAGCTTCTTCCAAGCAAAAGAAACTACTAGCCAAACCAAGAGACCCCTCACAGAATGGGAGAAGAACTTTAAATGTCATACATCAGGCAAGAGTTTAATAGCCAAAATATATAAAGAGCTTGCCAAACTCAACCACAAGACAACAAATAATCCCACCCAAAAATGGAATGAAGGTATGGACAGAATAGTTACCACAGAAGAGATCCACAAGGCTGAGAAACACATGATAAAATGCTCCAAGTCTCTGATTATCAGAGAAATTCCAATAAAGACAAAATGAGATACCACTTACTCCTGTGAGAATGTCATACATCAGAAAAGGTAACAGCAGCAAATGCTGGAGAGGTAGTGGGGTCAAAGGAACCCTCCTACACTTCTGGTGGGTATGTCAATTGGTCCAACCTCTGTGGAGAACAGTCTGGAGAACTCTCAGAAGGCTAAAAATGGACCTACCCTATGACCCTGAAATTCCTCTCCTGGGGATATATCCTAAGGAACTCAACACACACATCCAAAAAGATCTGCGTACACATATGTTCTTAACAGCACAGTTTGTAATAGCCAAAACCTGGAAGCAACCCAAGTGTCCAACAACATATGAGTGGCTGAGTACGTTGTGGTATATATATACACAATGGTACACTACTCAGCTGTAAAAAATGGTGACTTCACCGTTTTCAGCCGATCTTGGATGGACCTTGAAAAATTCATGTTAAGTGAAATAACTCAGAAAAAGAAGGATGAATATGTGATGATCTCACTCTCAGGCAGAAGTTGAAAAACCAGATCAGAAGAGAAAACACAAGTAGAACCTGAACTGGAATTGGTGTATTGCACCAAAGTAAAAGACTCTGGGGTGGGGTAGGGGGAGAAGACAGGTCCAAAAAGATGACAGAGGACCTAGTGGGGATTGTATTGTTATATGGAAAACTGGGAAATGTTATTCATGTACAAACTATTGTATTTACTGTTAAATGTAAAACATTAATTCCCCAATTAAGAAAAAAAAAGAAAAAGAAAAGAAATGCTCCAAGTCTTTGATTGTCAGATAAATGCAAATAAAGACAACAATGACATACCACTTCACTCCTATGAGAATGTCATACATGAGAAAAGGTAACAGCAACAAATGCTGGAGAGCTTGTGGGGTCAAAGAAACCCTCCCACTGCAGATGGGAATGTAAACTGTCCAACCCCTGTGGAGAACACTCTGGAGAACTCTCAGAAGGCTAGAAATGGACTTACCCTATGATCCTGCAATGCCTCTCTTGGGGGTATATCCTAAGGAACCCAACACACCCATCCAAAAAGACCTGTGTACATATATGTTCTTAGCTGCACAGTTTGTAATAGCCAAAAACCTGGAAGCAACCCAGGTGTCTAACAACAGATGAGTGGCTGAGCAAGTTGTGGTATATACACATAATGGAATACTATTCAGCTATTTTAAACGGTGACTTCACCATTTTCAGCCAATCTGGATGGATCTTGAAAAAAATCATGTTAAGTAAAATAAGTCAGAAACAGAAGGATGAATCTGTGATGATCTCACTCTCAGGCAGAAGTTGAAAAACAAGATCAGAAGAGAAAAGACAAGTAGATCCTGAACTGGAATTGGCGTATTGCACCAAAGTAAAAGACTCTGGGGTGGGTGTGGGGGGGGGGGAGAATACAGGTCCAAGAAGGATGACAGAGGACCTAGTGGGGGTTGTATTGTTATATGGAAAACTGGAAAATTTTATTTATGTACAAACTATTGTATTTACTGTTGAATGTAAAACATTAATTCCCCAATAAAGAAATTAAAAAAAAAAAAAAAACTTCTCCACAGCAAAAGAAACCACTGCCCAAACAAAGAGACCTTTCACAAAATGGGAGAAGATCTTTACATGTCATACATCAGACAAGAGTTTAATAACCAAAATATGTAAAGAGCTTGCTAAACTCAACCACAAGAAAACAAATGACCCCATCCAAAAAGGGGGAGAGGACATGGACAGAATAGTCACCACAGAAGAGATCCAAAAAGCCAAGAAACACATGATAAATGACATAGTGGGGGGTTGTATTGTTAAATGGGAAACTGGGGAATGTTATGCATGTACAAACTATTGTATTTACTGTTGAATGTAAAACATTAATTCCCCAATAAAGAAATAAATTAAAAAAAAAAGAAAAAAAATGCTCCAAGTATTTGATTGTCAGAGAAATGCAAATAAGGACAACAATGAGATAACAGACTCTGGGGTGTGCAGTTGTCCAAAAAGGATGACAGAGACCCTAGTGTGGGTTGTATTATTATATGGAAAACTGGGAAATGTTATGCATGTACAAACTATTGTATTTACTGTTGAATGTAAAAAATTAATTCCCCAATAAAGGAATTAAAAAAAATAACAACAACAACAACAATCATAAAACAATGACAACAAAAGATAAAAAAAAATAGTCTCCAGGAGCAGACATCGATCCCCAGTCATAACCTTAAAGGCAAAAAGAAAAGTTTATAAAACACAATAAAAGAAGGGAAAATTATGATAAAAAATATTTTGAAACTCTTGGAGATTGGAAGAACATAAAATTGATTTTCTCTATGATAGCTCTCATTAATATTTTCTCATTTCTTTGGTAACTAGTATACTAGCATTTCAAGATAAAATACTGCATGGTTGCTGCTATTCTTATTATCAGAACATAATAGATAAGAATGCTTGAAATTGAAAGGTCATATAACTCCTCAAAATCCTTTAGCTAGCATGTGAAATAGCCATGATGAGAACACTGATTATTTGTTTTTCTTTATTCTAAATCTTTTCACCCTTCCAAAATGCTATTTGTAGCATTTATCTGAACTTATATATAATCTTCTTAAATATTTATTTTGTTTTTAAAATATCATGGCATATGTTTTTTATAAGTGATGGTCTAAAACCACTCAAATATTTGCTTATTTCAAAATGCTTTTGGGGGGACAGCTGCTAACTATTGCATATGGATGTTTAATATTTGCATGACTGTTTCTCTATAGTGTGATATTTTATTTCATCAAAATCTCGACTCAAAGAAATTATTAAGGGGGTGACGGTAAGTGATAGACCCAGTTAAGAGCCCATGTACAAGGACCAGTTCAAGCCCCTGATTCTTACCTGTAAGCAGAGACAGGGGAGCTTTATGAGAAGTGAACCAGACCCAGAGGGGTCTTTCTTCTTCTTTATCCTCCCTCCTCTATCCTTTCAAATATTTCAAAATATTAAAAATGAATTATTAGATATACTTCTGATTAAGTACTTTAGAATACTTAAAATATTTACCTTTTAATTGTAATCAAGAAATGTATTTGTGGTGGTCGGGAGGTGGCACACTGGATAGGACATTGGACACTCAAGCGTGAGGTCCCAAGTTCAATCCCCAGCAGCACACGTACCAGAGTGATGTCTGGTTCTTTCTATCTCTCTCTTATAATTTCTCATGAAAAAATAAATATTTAAAAAAAATAAAAAGAAATGTAATTGTGTCAGAGAAGTGGCACAGTGAATAAAGCATTGGATTCTCAACCATGAGGTCCCGAGTTCAATCCTAGGCAGCACAAGTACCAGAGTGATGTCTGGTTATTTTTTTCCTCCTATCTTTCTCATGAATAAATAAATCAGTTCTTTAAAAAAAGAATGTATTTGCTTGAATATGAAATTATAAAATCTCCCTATATATTCTTCTATACATATATACACAGATATAGATATAAATCATAATTTTATTTTACCTACCAGTAGTCCAGACCGTGCTTTTCACTTATGGTGTAAACAAATAAGGAGAAATAACCAGCAAGAAATAAACACAAATTTAGTGTTGATCAAAAAATATCCATGGAGATAGTAAAATAAGTTTCATAATAGGATTCATAAAACAGTTTCATGAACTTTTTTGTTTTCTATAGTTTTGGTCTTCAGGGATTGAGTTTTACAACAGAATTGATCATCATTTTTAGATTTTATTTAATCTGCATGTTTCCACTCAGATCAGGTACTAGACAGGGATGCCTGCTATCACCATTACTATTCAACATAGTGTTGGAAGTTCTTGCCATAGCAATTAGGCAGCAGCAAGGAATTAAAAGAATACAGATTGGAAGAGAAGAAGTCAAACTCTCCCTACTTTCAGATGGCATAATAGTATACATAGAAAAACCTAATAAATCCAGCAAGAAGCTTTTGGAAATCATCAGGCAATACAGTAAGCTGTCAGGCTACAAAATTAACATACAAAAGTAGCATTCCTCTACACAAACACTGAGTTAGAAGAGGATGAAATCCAAAAATCAATTCCTTTTACAATAGCAACAAAAACAATAAAATATCTAGGAATAAACCTAACCAAAGAAGTGAAAGACTTGCATACTGAAAATTATGAGTCATTACTCAAGGAAATTGAAAAAGACACAGAGAAGTGGAAAGATGTTCCATGTTCATGGGTTGGAAGAATTAACATCATCAAAATGAATATAATATCCAGAGCCATATACAAATTGAATGCTATCCCCATCAAGATCCCAACCACATTTTTTAGAAGAATAGAACAAATGCTACAGATGTTGATCTGGAACCAGAAAAGACCTAGCATTGCCAAAACAATCTTGAGAAGAAAGAACAGAACTAGAGGCATCACACTTCCAGATCTCAAATTGTATTATAGGGCCACTGTACTCAAAACTGCTTGGTACTGGGACATGAATACACACACTGACCAGTGGAATCAAATTGAGAGCTTGGAAGTAAACCCCTGCACCTATGGACATCTAATCTTTGACAAAGTTGCCCAGACTATTAAATGGGGGAAAGGAGAATCTCTTCAACAAATGGTGTTGGAAAAAATGAGTTGAAACATGCAGAAATGAAACTGAACCATTATATTTCACAAAATACAAAAGTAAATTGCAAGTGGATCAAGGTCTTGGATGTTAGACCACAAACTATCAGATACTTAGAGGAAAATATTGACAGAACTCTTTTCTGCATAAATTTTAAAGGCTTCTGCACTGCCGAAGAAACCACTACCCAAAGCAAGAGACTCCTCACAGAATGGGAGAAGAGCTTTACATTCCATACGTCAGACTAGAGGCTAATAACCAAAATATCTAAATAGCTTGCCAAACTCAGCAACAAAAAGCAGAATAATCCCCTCCAAAAATGGGGAGAGGACATGGACAGAATATTCACCACAGAAGAGATCCACAAGGCTGAGAAACACATGAAAAAATGCTCCAAGTCTCTGATTGCCAGAGAAATGCAAATGAAGACAGCAATGAGATATCACTTCACTCCTGTGAGAATGTCATACATTAGAAAAGGTAACAGCAGCATATGCTGGAGAGGATGTGGGGTCAAAGGAATCCTCCTGTACTGCTGGTGGGTATGTCAATTGGTCCTACCGCTGTGGAGAACAGTCTAGAGAACTCTCAGAAGGCTAAAAATGGACCTACCCTATGATCCTGAAATTCCTTTCCTGGGAATATATCCTAAGGAACTCAACACACACATCCAAAAAGATCTGCGTACACATATGTTCTTAACAGCACAATTTGTAATAGCCAAAACCTGGAAGCAACCCAAGTGTCCAACAACAGATGAGTGGCTGAGCACGTTGTGGTATATATACACAATGGAATACTACTCAGCTATAAAAAAATGGTGACTTACCATTTTAAGCAGATCTTGGATGGACCTTGAAAAATTCATGTTAAGTGAAATAACTCAGAAAAAGAAGGATGAATATGTGATGATCTCACTCTCAGGCAGAAGTTGAAAAACCAGATCAGAAGAGAAAACACAAGTAGAACCTGAACTGGAATTGGTGTATTGCACCAAAGTAAAAGACTCTGGGGTGGGTGTGTGGGGTAAGAATACAGGTCCAAGAAGGATGACAGAGGACCTAGTGGGGGTTGTATTGTTATATGGGAAACTGGGAAATGTTATGCATGTACAAACTATTGTATTTGTTGTTAAATGTAAAGCATTAATTCCCCAATAAAATTTTTTTAAAAAAGAACATAAAGGTAAGTGTTACTTGGGAATCTAAAGAGTAAAGCTGAAAAGGGTACTTATAAGTAAGTATGTGTAGCTTGCCTTAAAAGTGTATTCTACAGCTAGATCTCTTGGGTACGTATTTAAGCTTTTCATGATATATTAAATTTTATCTTGGAATCACTTATAACTGAGACTTTAAAGATGGTATGTTTTACATATTTCTATATATCTAATTTTTCTACCTGTCCGTTGTACATCCTTAAGGTAAACAACTGTATGAAAGTTTGAAAGATAAAACATAAATGCTTATCTCAATATAACTATGCACAGAAATGAGAAGTGATGCAATGCATATCTTAGATCAGTCACAAATTACTACATTATTTTTTACTCCAATCTGACATTTAACCAAAAATTCAATATTCTAGGATCAACATTTATTTTAGAATAGCTGATGTATATACCACTTTACAAAGCAATATTACAAAAATCAAACTCTGTGCTTAAAGAAATTTATATGTGGTCAATGAAAGAGAATAGGAGATATGGTTGTCTGCAAGTAAGGTATGCATTTCAACATTTGGAAGACAAATAGAATGAGAGATTTAAAGCTTAGAAATATTTTATGGTGTACAAAAAGAAAATAAAACATTTGAATAGTTGTTATTTAACTTTTAGAAAATTGAGAAGCCTATGATAAAGAGACATGAACATCATACAAATCATATCTGAAAATTTTAGTAAACTGTCAGTACAACAAATTATTATATATTCTTGAAATTTTGGAAGTAGTGTTTACATAAAATCATCATGCACGGTAATATCTTCACTGATTCAAATATAATTTCAAGGAAAACAAAGCAAAGGTAAATCCATGGGACTCATCAAACTGAAAAGTGTGTGGCAAAAGAAATCACCACAACAAAGAGACCCCCTACAGAGTGGGACTAAACTTTATGTGTCATACCTTAAACAGAGGGCTAATAACCAAAATGCACAAAGGATTCACCAGACTCAACAACAAAAGGACAAACAAGCCCATTGGAAAATGGGGGGATGGGAGGATGACATGGGCAGAATCTTCTTCAAAGAAGAAATTCAGAAGGCCAACATAAATATGAAAAAATGTTCAAAGCTACTAATGATCAGGCAAATGCAAATAAAAACAATGAGATACCACTTTACATCGGTGAGAATGTCATATATTAGAAAAGACAGAAAGTGGAATTGGTGTATTGCACCAAAATAAAAGACTCTGGAGTGGGTGTGTGTGTGTGGTGGGGGGTGGAGGAGAATACAAGTCTAAGAAGGATGACAGAAGACCTAGTGGGGGTTGTATTGTTATATGGACAACTGGGAAATGTTATACATGTACAAACTATTGTATTTACTGTTGAATGTAAGACATTAATTCCCCAATAAAGAAGTTAAAATAAATAAATAAATAGAATAAAAGGGGAAAAAAAAAAGAAAAGATAGAAACACCAAATGTTGGAGAGACTGTGGGCAGGGGGAGACTCTTCTGAATTGCTAGTGAGAATGTAAATTGGTCCAGCCCCTATGAAAAACAGCCTGGAGAGTTATCAGAAAACTAGAAATAGACTTACCTTGTGACTCAGCAAAACCTTTTCCTAGGTATATAACGAGGGAAAACAAAAATACCTGCCTACAAAGACCTGTGCACACTTGTAATATCCCAAACTTGGTAGCCACCCTGATGTCCAATGGCAGATGAATAGCGGAGAAATTCCTGGTACACATACATAATGGATTGCTATGCAGCTGTTAAAAATGAGATCATTTCTTTTCCACTATCGTGGTC